>NW_023601653.1:42031825-43231825 GCF_014898055.3 Talpa occidentalis | reverse complement strand
GATATTTTTAATATCCAATTTCCTTATTTCCACCTGCTCCCCATTTTCTTCATAATTCTGAATCTGATGGATTTGGAGATGAAAGCAGACTTCAGGCACAGAAACTGACCTTGCTACCTCAGTTGATTATTGGGTTGAAAGTACAAAAAAAAGCAACAAATTAAAAATAAACTCGCACAAATAGAAGAAACCCTAGTTATAAGTTTAAAAGTGGCATCTGGGAAATTTTCTTTTGTAAATACTCATAGACCAATTTTCTTTTAAATACACAAACACAAAACAAGAAATGGAAAAAATGAAAAAAAAAAAAGCTAGGGTTTTATCAAGTCTTTATTTTCTTTTTCCTACTGTCTTCAAGTCTTATAAATATATGCAGACATGCAGTTCTAATATGCTAATAAGCATCAACTATACAGCCATATTATGTGTAAACCATGGTATCCACAGAACCATGTCAACAGAACAATCTTTAGATGGAAAAAAGTGTTTTTTGTTTTTTGAAGTCTGTACATGATTGAGAGAAATAGATTAACAAAGTTTCTACTTGGAAAAAAATGATCTTTTTCGTGAAGGTCACTGTTCTGTCCTAATAACTTCTAAGTGAGATTAAGCTGGTTGGGGAACCGGGAGTCGCTTCCTTTGATTTCTGGTGATACTCCTGAAAGATGTCTACAACATGCACCACGCACCCCTGGATGTTTCCTCTTGGGTTTTGGCTGCACAACCATATCTCATTCATTCTTACCAGCACACTGTTTCTACCTGCCAGGGCTAAGGCCTGGCACTGAGCATTGAAGGGTAGAGAAGGGCGGGACTGCTTTCCCATTTAGAGTCTAGGCTTAACCATTCCCTCCATTTCATGTGGATAAACTCACCAAGCAGCGGCACTGCTGGCAATTCTGAACCCAGGTATCTCCACTGTTGTACAAGGTCTCCCCGTTTTGATGGAGGCACTGACTGCTAAGCCTTGGGTCACATTCGGGGCAGCAGAATAGATCAACTGTAGGATTCTCACAGTCACAGACCATCCGTCGGCACATGACAAATCCGTTCTGTAGGAAAAGAACCAAAAAAGCAGTTACCAAGCAGTTACAGCGTGTATGTGTGTGTCTCAGGTGTTGATAGCAAAGTTGAAATAATTCACACTGTTTATCCTGAATATACCTATTTTCTTTAAATTCCATTTGGTAGCTACCACACAGAAATTACCCAAATTGGGGGACTTGCAATTTCCTTTCCACTACTGCTCTTTAAATGACTTTACCAAAAAGAAATGTTCCAGAAACAGCTGATACAATATTACAGGTACTCTATGGTCCTTATGTGTGTATGTGTATATAAATGCACATATACTTGATTTTGAGTATAGTAATTTGATTACTAACTTAATTTTTTTGTGTGTGTGAGAAGATGTATGTTTGTGTTTGATAGCAAGTCAGAGTTTACATATTGTTACATTTCTGGAATATTTTACACCTAGTGTTTTTGTACAACAAATTTCTTTCAAAATAGTGGAGTCCTTGGTATATAGTATTATCCACTTAATTACAATTTATTCTCTCTTATTAACTGAGTTCCCCAAATAGAACACCTCTCTAGAACTGAAATATAGCCCAAATCTTGTTCATCTGCAAGACAGTGTATGTCCATTCTGGCTAAATTTATGCAGTCATTCAAATGTGATATTGTGACTTTATACATTAGCATAAAACAAAATTTTATCAGCTTGTGAATAAACACATTGTGGAATTTCTATACAATGGACTTCTATTTAGCAATGAAAAGGAATAGGTTACTGAGATTATATATATGTTAAAAACAATAAAACAATGCTGAGGGAAGAAAGCTAGACACACAAGAACATGCACTATATATTATCCCATTTATGTGATGCTCTAGAAAATAAAAATCAACTCTATAATGACAGAAGCAATGCTTGCCTAGGGCTCTGGGCTTAGGACTAAGAAAGGACAGAAGCAATATTTTGGGTAGAAGAAAATGTTCTATTAACTGTGATTGCGGTTAAATATAAATATGTATTGATATATGTCAAAATTCATCAGGCTGTACAGCTGAAATATATCAAATGACACCTCCACCAAATCAAAACTTTTGAATTTACACCAACCTGACATGAGCACACTGAGCACCGGTCATTTTCCAACACCCAAATCTGACCATTATGCTTAATTTTTCCATCATGGACGCAGTCCCCTGTGCAATTCTTTCCGTGAGGACATCGACAATCATATCCACCATCCAAGTTAAAGCAAATGGTATCATTGGCGCAGCTGTGTCTCCCAGTTCCACACTCATCGACATCTGTAGCCAAAAAGAGGCAGCAGGCAATGCACTTAGAGTATGTTCTTTCCTAACAAGTGCAAGCAGGCAAGGTGCCTCCTGATATAAAACATCCAACTGTCAACTCTTTTCATCATATTGGCATGCATTTGCTATTAAATGCTGACCAAAGCTATGCTAATGATCTCAGGATTTCACAGGGAAATATTATGAAGTTTTATTTCAAACACCAGGTAACCTTGGCTAGATTTGCAACTTTCACATCTCTGTAAATACCATCAGACTTTACACACTGATATTTTTGCAAAATAGAGACTCAGTCTATCACACAAAAACAGGTCTGCAATGGAAATTCTAAAAATGCCTATGATTTTTTATTGGGGAAATCGCCCTCAATGTTAAAATGGTGTTTATAGAAAATCCTTTCTTAATGAGAGAGGAAATGTCATGGGGCCCCTGAGGCATTTATTTCATTTCAATCCACATTCTCATGGACATGTCACTGATATATAAACTCTTCCCAGTGTTCCGCTTCTGTGTCCCTCCCTTCCACTCCAACCATTTGTCCTGACACCCTCCCTCCCACCCACAGAAGGGCAAGTGACAATTAGCAATTCCCATGTCTCTCACAAAGAATCCCCCATTTCTTAACTTTTCCATTTCACATTATCATTGCATCTCCTGGATTCGACTAGAAGGGCCCACTTTTAATCCCACCTCACAGATTCCATGGAGACCATACCCTACAGCATTTTCATACAGATGAAAAGCAAACATATCTTGACCCACAGATCAGGGCCATAAGAAGAGATGTGATTCATTTTATTTATCCCCATAATTTAAAGGTCACAACCCCAAATATATTTCAGGGATACTGTATGAGTGGCAGTAAGCAGTTAGTTCCTATTTCATCTGCTTCTTCTGAGTAAAGGTCAAGAAAGAAAGAATTAAATCACAGCAGAAAAAGTGGGCTTAGAGAAGATGAAATGTGTAGCTCTTAACTAGGGGAATTATACAATTATTTTCTTGAAAAGTTTAAAGCTAGAGTTTCATAAATCTATTCCTTGTTTCATTTCAATATGAGTTGTTGACATGGGCTACTTTCAATTATATTTTAACCATATTTAAATGCTTAAATAGTTAAATTATGTCATATATGTATTCCTGAAAATAAGCCACATATTTTTTCCTAGTTACCTGATTTTTACTAGCTCCCTTTAAACAAAACCAACAAACTGAGATAATGACTGAAAATGTTTCTTTTTAAAATAACTACAGTGAATTCTATTATTGTTTGATTTGTCAAGGATAATACTGCTTATATTAAAGACTATAGTCAAAGGGAGGCCTGTTAGCCAGCAGGAGGAATTTTTTAAAAATAAAGTATATTGGTTAACATATATGCTTTTCATATTAGAGAATAATTTCTCTTGGTAATGGAAAACATTTTATAATGTAGTTACAATGTTATATATGTATATAACGACATTATTTTATAACATAGTCCTATATTTGGTCTATTCAGAAAAACAAGGTGTATTTAATGATGTGAGCTTTGTCTCACATTAAATATTCTTATAATTAGGAATTATCAAAAGCAGGAAAACATCAACCATAGTTTCTTGGTCTTTTTGACCATAAACTCCACAGATACCTCTTTCCCTTAAAACAAAAACAAAAACAAAAACAAAAACAAAACTACTATAAGGACATTATTATGTTAATAGCAATGATTGGATTTTTATTATTATTTTGCCTACATTTAAAATAAAAGTGCTGTAGGTCTCCCCTGGTGGCACAATGGTTGAGCGCTGGGCTGCGAAGCTGCCCGCAGTCTCTGCAGCACCAGTTGATCCCCGGCCGCCAGCAAGGGTCCCACATGGTGCGACAGACCTCTCCTGTCCGCTGCTCCCCTCAGCAGTGTGTTTCATCAGTCTGCCTGCTCTGTTCCCCGCTCTGGCTCTGGTGAATTCTCTCACTCTCCTGCGCTTCTGACTGTAGCCAGTGCTTGTATAAATAAATAAATATATCTTTAAAAAATTTTAAAAAATAAAATAAAAGTGCTGCTATGAGGTAATATGTATTTCTTTCCTCAAAGGTAGAGACTCTTTGGATTTGCTGCAGAAGACAAAGAAGTGAACACACACACCCACACACCTCTTCAAGTTTTCATGATAAAAATTTTTTAAAATAGAGTAAAAAGTTGCTCCCAACAAACCTGGAGAAATGTTTATGCAGAAACATAATAAACATAATAAACTGTTTGCTATCAAGTGCAATTTGAATTAATTGGAACTCATCTTGCCTTTTCTGCTTGTTATCTGCCTACTGGATTTCTTAGTGTACAGACTATTCTTAACTGAATCGTAGTACAGAATTTTGGAATTCATGTTTGCACACTCTGCGGGTGTGGCAATTAACCAATGTGAAAAAGTAAACAAAGCAAAGAGAAAGAGTGATCTAGTCAGAGGCAAAAGAGTATTTCAAGGCCCAAAATTTAAAGCCATCAACAGAAATGTGGGTATGACTTGAGTTGCAGGGAGAAAATAGTAGACAGGCATGTGTCTAAGAAGGTACTCAGGACTCAGGTAAAGGTCATGGTAATAAGTTTACCTTTATCATAAAGACAATACAATATCGCCTTAGGGAACACACCAAAAATCATAATCAGATATCCATTTTAAAAAGATAACTTCAGCTTCATTTTAGAAAAGAGATTTGAGTAGATTAGGACCTAAAGCCAGGAGAACAATCAACAGATTGTTTCAGTGATCTGGGCAAGAGATGTCTACACAATCAAAGTAAATATATAGTGTTTGGTATGTTCCAGATTCTAACTACTTTCATGTATTTATTCATTTCATCCTCACAATAACCTTGGCAGGTACAATTATTATCTCTATTGCATATATAAGGGAACTGAGTCATAAAAACATTGCATAAGTTTCCCAAGATCCAAAACCAGTAAGGTGCAGAGCTCAGATGGGAATCCAAGGGGTCTGGCTCCATGTCTGTGCTCCCAAGTGCAATGTTGTGTCATCAGTTGCAGCAGGGATGCATAGGAAGATGCCACTGAAACAAGGTAGCTAGAATTTTCCAAGATAGAAACAATGAAAATAAAACAACTTGATGACTTGTTGGCTTCAAAGATTAAAGGGAGGGGTGAAGAAAGAAGTTTATACTTCTGGATTGAAAAATTTGACTGATGCTACTGTATTTACAAAAAGAACTAGATTTGACTGGGTAGTGGAAGTGGGTGGCAGGAAAAAGAAGAGACATGAGGTAGTTTAGGACATGCTGAATTACGCCTTCCTCTGGGGCTTCCAAGTAAAATTGTCCACTAGTATCTGGATATATGGGAGTGGATTTGCTGAAGGCTGGATTTTTGTCATTCCCTTTTCTCAAAAACAGTCCTTCAGACTCAAGTACAAACATTCCATTAAGACATGTAAAGTCACTTCCTTTGCTTGGACTTTCTTTCCCTTCATCACTTGCCAATAATGACATCACAAAGTCCTAAAACAAATGGGAGATACTCTTAAAACATTTCTTGGATACAAAAAGGGAAGCATTTCTCTTTCTGTCCATTTAAAGAACTGAATTTATATTTTCTCAAGTATCTGTCTTTTTCGACCTTGTAGTTTTCTCATCTATTAAGAAACTCAGAACATTCTATCTTGTGTGACAGTTGTACATTTCATCTCTTGTCTACATTGACATCGATGACCACACCTCCTTTATATATGTATATAGTAGAGGTTTCAAAGAATCTTTCAGTAACTACTGAATTACTGAATTGTTGTGTTACTTTGAATCCATTTATTTTTTCATCCTTTTTGTTGATTTAGATTAAAATATATTATATTTGGGTTGAACATAACACTCAAAAGATACTATTCTGTAAACATTACTTTGTAATTCTTATAAGTTCAAAAAGCCTCACTAAACTCACAGGTAATCCATAAATTAAAGGAATAAGGGAAAATGTGGGTATGAAAATGAAATCAGAGGGAGACAAACTTGAGGGCGCAGTGTCGCTGATGATGGGTCAGGGAAAGTGGCACTCTGGCACCTCACCTGCTGGCTGGCTGTCTATACCTCTGAGATGAATGGATGAACACAGCAGCATAAATTTGTGTGGATGCAGCTTGTAAACACTATGTTGTAGATTACATAACTTCAGCCTAAAACATGGTGAAATGGTGTACAGTTATTTATTGACATCTTCAAGTATGAATCTTAGTCTTCGGAGAAATTGTAAACCCACTGCTGTGGAATTATCCACTTTGAAATGCTCGTTTTTTTTAAGAACAGAAAAATTGTACCTTCACAGATGTAATAATACTCTTAAAACAACGTCCCACTAAATACTAATATTACAATTCCACGAATCACTGAAATTACAGTAAATGGACAGTTGTTTAGAAGCATTTTAGTCTCTTATTTATAACTGAGGAGGTTCTTTCAAATAGAATCCTTCAAAGAAAGAGAACATTTTTTTTCTGAAAAAGGAAATTGCTTAATCTTTACAAATTCTTTTTGGAAGAAGAGTAAAATCATCCTTCCAGAATTCTATTTTGTAAAACACAACACTTTTCACTGTTTCTGGGTTTGTGGAATTTCCTTGAAGTCTTTTCTGTGTGGGCATCTCATAGAATCCTTTATTTCCCCATCCTCATATTAACCACCTGTCATTTTATTTTTATTTGCATATTTTATTCCACTTCACGGAATTTATTATAAGAAGGAGGTAAAAAAAATGCACAATGATAGTCACACCACATTTTTAATTAATTTATTTTTATTTAATAAGGTATCATTGGTGTACAACACTCTATGTGATTCAAAGGCACAGGATCACACCTCCTTGTACGCCTGTCACCACAGTCCCTCGTATTCTCTCCTCACGTTGTTTTCTGCCTTCCTCCTCCCTATTTTGTAGCCTCAGTTCCACACTCAGATTTCTACTTTACTGTACTGACTTACTATAATTTGTTTTCAGTGGAGTCTTCAGGGTTTTCTATGTATTTTATTATGTTAGTTACAAACAGTGAGATGAGTTTCACTTCTTTTCCAGTTTGTGATACTTTTATATATTTTGCTTGCCTATGTTTTAGCTATGACTTCCAACAATCTACTGAATTGTAGTGGTGAATGTAGGCATCCTCGTCTTGTACCAGTTCTTAAAAGTATTCAGCTCTACACTGTTGAGTATGATGCTAGGAGTCGGTTTTTAATATATGACCTTTATTATGTCACAGTATGTTTCCTCTATCCCCAGTTTTTTGAGGGTTTTTACAAATGGATGCTGAATCTTATCAAATGCTTTCTCTGCATCTATTGACATGATCATAAGATTTTATATTTCCTTTTCTTGGTTACACCTACTGATTTTTCTGATGTTGAGCCACCCTTGTGCCCCAGAAGTAAGTTTCACATAATCATGTTGTGTGACCCTTTTGATGTATTGTTAAATTCATTTGCTAAGATTTTTTTGTGGATTTTGCATCTATGTTCCTTGGGGACATCGGTCTGTAATTTTCTTTTTTTGTGATGTCTTTGTCTGTTTTGGCAGAGAGTGATGTTGGCCTCACAGGATGTGTTTGGAAGCATTAGCTCTTCCTCAAATTTTCTGAGAACTCACTAGTGAAGTCATTTAGGCCTGGGCTTTTGTTTTGGGGGAGACTTTTGTTTACTGTTTCAATTACCCTGTTTGTGATTGGCCTGTTCAGGTTTTCTATTTTTCATTGATTCAGTCTTAGAGGGTTGTAATTGCTAAGAATTTGTCCAATTCATTGTAGTTATTCAACTTGCTGCTAGATAGAGGTTTGGAGCAATCTTCTGTATTTTGGAAATGACTTGTAATTTTTCCTTTTTCATTTCTGATTCTACTTATTAGAGTTTTCTTCATTTTTCCATAGTTAGTCTAGCTAGAGGTTTGTTGATTTTGTTCATTTTTTCAAAGAACCAGCTTTTGGCTTCATTGATCCTTTGGACTGTCTTTTTGAGTTCTATGTCATTTACTTCTACTCTAATTTTTATCATTTCCTTCCTTTTCTTGGCCTTTGATTTTGTTTGCTCTTCTTTTTCTAGGAACTTAACATTAGCAGTAAGGTTGTTTATATGAGCTTTTTCTTATTTCTTGATGTGGGCCTGTATTGGTTTATACATCCCTCTTAGTGCCGCTTTAGCTCTACCCCAGAGGTTCTGATAGCTTGTGTCTTCATTTTGTTTCTTTTCAGGTATTTAACATTTTTTCTTTCATTTCCTCATTTATCCCATGGTCATTCAGTAGTATGTTGTCCAATCTCCATACAGTAGAGGTTTTCCTACTTTGTTTTTGTGATTGATTTCTAGTTTAATACCATTATTGTTACAGAAAGTACTTAATTTGATTTACTTAATCTTCATGAATTTATTGACACTTGTTTTGTGATCCATCAAGTTGTTTATCCTGGAAAATGTTCTGTGTGCACTTTAGAAGAATATACATTCAATACAGGTTATGCTTTAAGCAGAAATGGAAAAATATGGGGAGAAGGGGGAAGTAAAATGAAAATGCATTTTCAACTTTATATATTTCTGTATTATTTGAATTTAGTGTCAGCTTATATTCATTATGTGTAAACTTAAAAGACAATTGTAACAACAACAAAAAAGAAGTACTGAACATTTCTTCCTCATAATATAATATAGAATAAGGGCAAAGTAGTGTATCAGTGAAGAGTAAAAATCACTGTGTGTAATCTATATTTTCTGGCATCCTCTATAAGGCTGGAGATACTCAAGTGCAAGATAAAGACCTCAGATGACAATTAAGTGGTTATTTGCTAATATTCAGTTTTAACCTCTTGTAAGGAAAAAGCATTTCCATTGCTATGTAAAATCCAGTTGAATCCTCTGCTAAAAATCCAGAGCATGCTGGGAGTCTTGGCATCCATCACCCAAGCCTGTTTTACTTTTCTCCATAAAAAGACCTTTGAGGCCCAAGGATAAAAAGCATCTTATCATTCAGGTGTCAGGTACTGTTAAGTTAGATTCTCTGAAGTTTTCACTGATTGGTCATCTTCACTGAATTATTCCTTCCAGCTGTTACTTTATGAAGGTGAAAATGATGACCTCTTGAGACTGATTTTGTTTTCCATTCCTGAACCAAACTTGTGATGGCAAATTCATTCAGTGTAGGTGATTTTTTTTTAGCAATTAGTCATTTGGTTCCTCTCACTCTGCCTTTCTAAGTATAATACCCTTTAATAGAGTATACAGGAGCAGTGCTGTTTACCAATTCACTGAAAATAATTCAAATTTGTGATATATATAATTGAATATAATATGGTTGAGTTTTCTACTCCTCATAGGTTAAATCTTCTTTGAAATAGGAACCATATTGTCTGTATCCAACATACAGTGTTTACTAAGCTTGTTTACCTAGCCAGGCAAGGATGTGTGAGGAAGAGACCAAAGTAGCATCATTTGTGTATATTATCCTTGGCCATATCCTCATCATGTTGGGTCAGATATTTAAATGCTGATAAATTTACCTGGTACTATAGATTTATTAATTCCCAAAATGCCCTTTGCCAGTTGTGAGTATCAACAGATCATTTAGTCTCACAAATTTAATTATCTAAGAAATCAATCAATTACTGTAATCAGCAAGCCAAAGTTAGATTTCAGCATATTCCCAATCACTGTTGTATAAACACACAGCAAAAGTCACCATTAACTTAAACACTAGATAAATCTCTACCATATATACCTTACTATATCCCCTTCAAGTTCAAGAGGTGTTCGTGAATCTTCTTGCACTAACCTTCACATGATTCTCCACTTGGTGAAAACATCCCATTATCATGGTAGCCATCTCGGCACTCACAGTGGTACCATCCAGGCAGGTTAATGCAGTTAGCACGGCTGTCACACTGAACGAAACCATCAGAGCACTCGTCAATGTCTGTTTTTGGCAAAGAAAACAAAAATGGGATGTTATACAATTTCTCCTTTTTCTTCAAAGAAACTAAAATATTCTGTTAGATGGCTACCGAAATCTCTATTGCCAGCAAATCCTTAAAACTAAGAAAATACAACATTAAGGAAGTTCACTTGGTGATGGAAAGCTATACAGAAAAATACAATGGTATTAGTAACAGAAGAAAAATCTAGAAGTCATTCAATTGTAGCAAATGGGAGGAAGCTATGTATGACTCATTATTATTGTTCACTCAGTATTTGCAATGCTTCTTCTCTATACAAGTTAGGGTTGCCATGTTACTTCCTTAAGCTGATTAGGGAAGCCTTTAAGATGCAAGTGTGATTCACAAGTACTCTTTCTCCAATCACAAAGACAATTTTCAGAGGCTCTGAAGACCAATCTAAGTTCCTCAGTGAGGATGATGGACATACAGTATGAGCAAGAAATCAACTTGTGTTGCTTTAAGCCAGTAAACCAGTGAAATTTTAGGGTCTTTTATTACTATCTGCATAACTCACACCAACCTGATTAACACATCATTTATCTTCAACATTTAGCAATAGCAGTCCTGTATCAATGTGATTCATATTTTTGAGTATATCATTTATGTCAGTTTAAATGGGTTTCATATATACCACCTCATTGAAACCTCAAAAAATCTTGCCATGTAGAAAGTATAATGAACACATGAAAAATTGAGGCAAAAAGAAATTATGGGAATTAAACAAGGTCACCCAAAAGTTTACAGTCATTTGACTTTTAAGTGTGTGCTCCTTTATAATTACACTGGCTGAAATTGGCAAAACTGTCTATATAAAGAGTTATAAATCTGGAATCTTACCTGTTTTCTCTATCTGTTACTACCATTCTCAAATACCTGTGACCTTTTTTCCCCTTGTTCAGTCTGTTGAATGATGGGAACATTCAACCCCATCCAAGTCTCTTCTTTTTCTCATTAAAGGTAAAAGCAACCCTGGAATTGCCTTAGAAATGATCCTCTTCTCACGCACAGCAAAAATCACCAATAACTAAAACATTAGATCTATCTCTATATTTACATCTTACTGAATATTCTTCAAGTCCTGTGTTTCTGCATATTTGGGGGTTGACTTAGATCCTCCAAGATGATGTGATAGCACTGTACCACAGTCACTGCCAAAATTATACATGGGAACCCCACTTCCATCTTGACAGCCCTGTGCCATGACAAAAAATTCCACCTGCCAAAGTAGATGAGCTCTTTCTTATATACTTCCCACACCTGCAGTTTATTTCTTTTTACTGTGGCCAGACACAATGTCATCCTTTATGCTGAAGACATACTCAGCTGCTTCTTGGAGTCCTTTCTCCCTTATAGTCCACTCCTGTTCAGCAAACTCTGTTTCCTATTTCCATCTCATCTAACTCCAAATTCTTAGAAGCAGTTCTCCCTGGTGGCCTGGGGTTTAAGTCTCAGTGCTGTCATGGCCATGGCCTGAGTTTGACCCCTGGCCAGGGAGCTGACCCACATGGTGCAGCAGACTTCTGTCTTGCCTGCTGCTTCCGTCAGCAGTGGATTTCAGTAGCTCTGCCTGTTCTGCTCCCCACTCTGTCTCTGGGGTATCCTCTCACCCCCCACACCTCTGGCCCACACCCCTATTCTTCTGTGCAAAAAAAAAATTCTTAGAAGTATATATTCCTTTAACTTTCTTTTTAAATATCATCTTTTCCTAAGTTCAACTTGGAAGAGAAAATGTTAAGAATAAATCAGTTTTTAAAAAGAGAAGTCATTGTTTATTTACTTGTTCCTTCAGGGAAACAAGAAGTAAATTGTTTCAGATTATTAAATAGGCTAAAAGTTAAATATTTTATACCTTTGCAAAATTTTCACATTATTTCTGAACAAGAAATGATTTTGCCTCCTGGGTTCACCTTCTGAAGAGTCAGTTCCTACGGTCAGTAATTTCTACTGTCAAAATAATTGTTAGTGGCTAAATCAGCTAGCCATTGACTTTCCGACACAAAGCGGATATGGATCACTTTCATATACCAAGTTCTCATAGGTTTTATGAAATGGCCTATTTGTATTTCAGGGTCTCCCTAACTAATGACCACCGATTATAAATGGGACCAAAATGCTGTGCTCATTTCAGCTTTAAGGTTTTTTGTTCTAACCCAAATGATGCAGAAAATTGATTATGTCATTTCTTGAGTGTATGGACAAAAGAAAACAGGTTGGGATTTAAACTTCAGAACTAAGTTTCTGGGAAGAAGGCTATGAGGAAGATGTTCGGAATATTTAATTTTAGAAGAATCTGGTCATTTGCTTTGATGATCTGGAAATAACTATTAATTGAACAGAGTCTCCTCTACTGGAGCAAGTTTGTCATCTACATTTAGCCTTCAACTGAGTCCTTTCTTCTAGTCTAACACTAAGGTCAGATTACTTCAGGTCAGTGAATACATACATTCAATTTTTACTCATCTAATTTCTCTTGTTACTTTGTTTTCAATCACATTTCCAGCCTATACAGCCTCAACTCCATTTCTTTATTTATATTACAGTGACCTTCTGTGATCTGTAAACAGTCCAAAAAAGTTTAATAGAAATGCTATCACTTAATGTTTTGACGATTGGGGAGATAAACATATGTTCATCAGGATGTATTTTATGTATAGTTTGAGTATTATTTTATGTTTACTTATTCCTACTATTTTAGAGGGGATATAAGCAAATAAATATATGTATCACTCATTAATTTACCATTCAAATATTTATTGAACACCTGTTATGTCTAAGAAACAAGTGCAAGGGGAATAAGGATGTTACAGTCAGAAGTTATATCTGCCCTCACTGGTTTTACTATCTATCTAAATTGTGCTTCAAAAAAAACTAAATTTATGAAAATCTAGATTTACAATCATAAGGGACAGTGTTTCCCAATATGTTATATATCTGTCACTACTGTTATGATAGCTTGGTGATAATAGACAAATACTTTATTTTAGTGGCTACATATTTCAATTTATTAATTATTCCCATTTATAGCAAGTAAAACTAAAAGAAGTAAAATTGTACTTAAATTTTCAGTAAGTTAGAGGGATTAAAGAAAAAACATTAAGTAAATATTGGTATAAACGGTATAAAAGTATAGCAAAAAAGGGCCTCCCCTGGTGGCGCAGCGATTGAGCACTGGGCTGCGAGGCTGCCCGCAGCCTCTGCAGCGCCGGTTTGTTCCCTGGCCACTAGCGAGGGTCTCACAAAAAAAAAAGTATAGCAAAAAATAGGAAGTAGTATACAAACGATTATATAAACACTAAGCTTAAAACACCAATATTCCATATGGAACAATTATTCACATTTCAGAAGGATTTGTGGAATAATTCCTTAGGTAATGAAATGTTTTAATTTATCTAAAATATTGGTTCAATTTATAAAATATATCAGTGTACAAATATATGGCTCAAGATTATAATACTTGATTCCATTTAGAAGGAAAAAAGGCAAGTCAGATAATAACTATTGCTTCATTGTATACTTTCGAGTTTCTATTTATTTTGACTTGTTTATGTAACCCTTTCTATCTTGGTGAGTCAGTAGAATGTGAAAGTAATGAAACTCTTGAAGAAAATGTAAGAGCTGCCAAAATACTTACCTCTCACCAGAGGTAAGTGTGGTTTTTTGCTCAGAACCCTAATTGAAGACAAAAACCCCAAACAGTCTCATTTGTTGAATGCATGATCTTAGTTACTCAGTAAATGTTTAGTAAATAAAAAAAATGCAATCTGACCCATATTTTATGAATTATGCTTAATTTGGCTAGACCGATGAGTTACACTATATAAATCCACATAACTAAAAATGACACATAATCTGTATTTTCAAATATTCACATAACAGGCTTTACCTATTGTATAAGAGCAGCAAATAGTAAGAAGCAGCCAAAGATTTTATTTCTTGTATACTTTCTCTAGGTGCATTGAAACCAAACTTTACATATTCTAACTAAAGTAGACACACAGAGAACATAAGACCTAGGGGAGAAAATGATTAATTTATTCCATATAAGAGCGACCAAGTTTGTACAAATTACTTTCCAAGCTGAATAAAGTATTCAAAAATGATTAGTACAGAAAAAAAAATAAGTACAGGATTATAAGCACATATGATTTATTCTTGATTATAAAGACCTTAATTTTATACTCTGTAGGGACATTATATAAAATTGAAAATTAAATTTTATGAAAATTATGATTTTATTACATATTCTATCTTAGAATGGAACTAGCTTGTAGTTCCTTAGGAACAATTTAAAACTTTTCCAGTAGATACATCTGCTTTTCAGAATAGTCAGTGATGATGTTAAGATTCCATCTCCAAAGCATGGAGAAGCTGAAATCCACAAGATGGTTACCTACCCAACAACAGTCACCTATAGCAGTCAAAATCCAGAGGCTAAAATCAACTAAGATAACAAAAGTGAACAGCACTGTTGAGGACAGAGTTTGCAAAAATCACATTTTGAAGAAATCATTAAGAACAAGGCAACAAACAGAAAAACAAGAAAGGAAAATGGATGAATAAAAAAACTCACATATGAAAGTTTTGTTTTCTTTGTTTCCCTCAACTAGCAACTGAAAATGACATGAGCAATCAGCATTTAAAGAGTCACTTCAGAAAATGACTAGTTATTCTTCATAAAACTAAACACTTGAATGATAAATGTTGGGTTTACAGGGTTAAAAGCTCAGTCTCTCCCTTGCCTTGCAGACTGAGATGGGAAGTTTTGAACAGATAAAGGAGTCTGAAGAGTCACCTTGGAGACTTTGGGCAGATAAGGGAACCAAGTGATTGTTACTGAGACAGGCCATAACGCCTACCTGTGGCCATTAAAGGCCGATGTAAATTCTAAGAAATGCAGGGATTAATCTAGTGTGTAAGATCTTTAATGGAAAGGAGCTTTAATACAATTAGTGTGCAATAAAGAGAAGAGAAGGAATAGATAAAATAGAAGAGAAGAGAATAGATAAAATAGTTTCCACATGGAACACCCAATGTTACCCCTCCCCTAGTTGGGGAATGCCCAGGCAAACAGGGTTGGCCCAAAGCAGGACCATGGAGCCTTGGAAGCCTGCCCCAATTCTAAGTCACCTCCTGGTAGGAACCCAGAGGAGAGAGGCAGAAGGGGCCAGGCAAGTCTGAAAGGTAAAGAATAAAATCAAGATCCAATGCCATTGTTAACCTCCCCACAGGTCTCTCACCCACATCTCTGTCTCTGACAGTTTACTAGACAACAGTCAGCCAGCCCAGTCCAGTGTCCTAAATCTTAGAAAGCCCACAATTTCAGAATATAAAAACTGCTTCAAACATCCCTTGCTGTGCAGACTCTGGTCTCGCCCCCTGTATCTCCAGCAGAGTAATCAATAAATCTGCCTTTTCTATTTTTCATGCTGTCTCTGGAGAATTATTTCACCCCTGCCCCTGTTGTCCCCTCACGGCCATTTGATCTCTCTCTCATGGCAATAAACAACCTCTTTCTCAAGTGGAGTAAAAATTACTTTTAACATAACAGCATAACTGAGAATAATAAAAGTGTGTAAATATCTAGGACCATCTACACCTAAAATCAAGGATCAGAACCATGACTTAAACTTATGCACTTTTAAGAGGAAACAGATTACCTAATGCTGTATACAAAAGGAAAAGGCCATTATTTTATTAAGATGAACACCCTTTTTCTAGTGGCCAAGTTGTAACCAGTGGTCCCCAGGGAAAGGGGAGGTTCCAGGTTCCCTGCCCCACCCAAGGGAGGGTGGAGCTGAGCAGGGAGGAGAAGAAGCTGGAGCAAAGACAAGGGAGGAGGAAGGATGGAGGATGGAGAGCCAGAATGAGACCTGGAGGAGGCATGTGGATCAGAGAGACATGTGAAGAAGCTGCACTTGATTTTTGGCCTTGACCTTGCACCAGGGATTTGGGGGATATAGAAGGAGACACTTTAGACTGAGATGTGGGTGAGAGACCCATGGGGAGGCTGACAATGGCAGCCTTTATCTTGAGTTGGGTTTGATTTTGCTTTTTTCTTCCAAGTTTGTCTGTCCTCTTCTGCCCCTCTCCTATGGGTCTCCCATCAGAAGGAGCCTTAGATTTGTGGCAGGCTTTTAGGGCTCAGCAGTCCTGCTTTGGGTCCACCCACGAGGGCAACTTTCACTGTTTTGTTATTTTAATTTACTTTTTCTCATCTCTTTATTGCACACTAATTGTATTAACTTTCTTTCCCATTAAGGGTCTTGTGCACTAGAGTATGTTCTGTCTTGATGCAGAGGATGGTAGAACCCATTTAGAGCCGGCAGGCTTGGGGGTCTCTGGGGTGCCCCTCACCCTGCCCTGTAACAGAGTCAAATATTGAGAGTTCTCTTTCATACTGTTTTTCATTAATAAAAACCTGACATTATTCTGATAAAAAATAGTACTTAGACTATTTAACACTATTCTATTCACTAGTAGTTAAATTTTATTGATAAACAGTAGGCAATTAAGCTGCAGAACAATTTATGAACTCTTGATTACCCACATGTGGAATGTTTATTTTTTCAATTATCTGCAGCATGTTTTTTAAGCACAAGGTCATTTCCCCTCTCTTGATGACCTTCTGCTGAGTCCACTTTCAGCATTTACGTGTGAGTGCTCAAGGATTGCAAGCTCATTTGAATATTATATTATTTTTAATAATGATAGCTAGGCCAGCATATAAAAGATTGCCCAAAATTATATCGGTCATGATATAAGACTGATTTTCTCCTATTACTTTTTTGGAGGTACAATAGAACAACAGATATAAATAAACTTTGAACATCATAAAATCCTCTGCACAAGTCAGGTTATAACAGATTTAGTGATGATGATTTTATTTGTTACCCCATAAACTGGACGTTAATGCTCTGATAAAAACAATTTCCTCATCATGTAGTTTAGTGCTCACAACAACCATGTGATATATTTGTATTTTAATTGCATAGACAAAGAATTGGTAAGAGCAAACATGTTCCCCAAGGTCACACAAGACAAGTGTCTCAACTCCCAAGTCCAGTACTCTCTCTCGCATAATAGGTTCCTCTCAAGACCAATACTTGGCCAATGAGAAAAACTATGTTTTGGATTATCTTACTATCTTTTTGAAAATTAATTGTTTTTATTTTTGTGTAGGAGAACTGGGGTGTAGACCAGAAGTGTGTGGAGGGGGAAGGATTCCCCAGAGACAGAGTGGGGAGCAGATCAGGCAGATCTACTGAAATTCACGGCTGAGGGTAACAGAAGGGGAGACAGGAAACATCTGCTTTGCCATGCGGGTCAGCTCCCTGATCAGGGATCACCTCAGGCTTTTGCGGTGACAGGGCTGAGATTCAACCCCTAGGCCACCAGAGAGGCCCCCTTATTGTCTATCTTTGATATTAGTGAATACCAACTCTTTGCCTTGATAGCTGGGTGACTATTTTACTCAACGTCTCTGAATTTACTGGTTTTGAAACAGAAATAATACTCTTTCTATATACACAATGGAATATTACTCAGCAATCAAAAAGATGAACTCATGCCATTCGCAGGAATGTAGATGGAGCTAGAAGTAATTCTGCTCAGTGAAATAAGTCAGATGGAAAGAGAAGAATATCGGATGGTTTCACGTATAGCAGGAATATAGGGGAACCAAAGAAGACATCAGGGGAAAAAATAATAACGATACAAAACACAACAAAACAAAAACAGACAATTATAAATCATAGACATACTGCAGGGAAGGGGGAGGGAGAGGGATCAGAGGGAGGGAGGGAAGAGCACAGGGGATTGTGGAGATTGTGCACAGAGAAATTCTGTGGGGGCTATACCTGAGGGGGGGGGGAAGGAAATATTGTTTAAAAATGAACAATGATATTTAAAAATAAATAAATAAATAGGAAAAAAGTTATAGGCATGAAAAAGAAGAAATAATACTCTTTCTTCATAGTGTGCTACTCTACAAGGCCTCATTGGATAAGCAATACCTGGTTAATAACAATTAATATGTGGAAATTGTACTTTCAGCTCTGAAATAACTTTCATCATTTACAGAGAATGTTTGCTTATGCCCATTTGATTATTTGAAAGGAACAGCGAGAAATAGTTTTAGTAGCATTTAGGCCAAAGAATGTCTTTTGTTCTTGGATATTTGGGAGCCACCAAAGGGTAGGGCCATGTGATTTAAGGTGTACTTTGGGAGTGCATGTCTCATATTCCCTGTGTGATATCAGGTCAGTCAAATTCACATTTCATATGTCTGGGGACATAGCAGACAGAGAAAGATTAAGACAACCAATTTTTCTTGCGGTTCCTGAAATCTGATTATTTTATAATTTCTTTTTTCCCCTATAGTCTTTGCAGTTTTGTCCTTATTGCCTGGAGTGTTCTTTCTCGTTCCCTTACCCAGTTAGTTAACTATTGCTCATCTGTGTCTCATAATAAAATGAATTTCTTTAGAGAAGACTTACTTGACTATCAAGATTATGTTAGATTAATTATTGCTCATTATTTGGTACTTTTCCTCATAACATTTCTTTTTTGTATTTTGTCTTAACTGCAATGATTGCATGATTTTTTCTGGGGGGGGGGAGGGCTAAGCTTGCACACATATTATGTTATCCACTTATTTACATTATCTTCTTAGAATAAGTTCAATTCCGGGGAAAGACCTCCCTCTTCCCAGCTTCCCATCACTCCCTCCCTCTTTTGCAAAAGTATCTTGATTTGGGGGCCATTGTTTCTATCAGTTTAGGAATTTATCATCAAAACAAAATGAAATATGGAGGAGTCTGCATTGATTCTGTGGATGGATTATGGAGAAGAAATGAAATATTTACATTATTGACTCTTTCAGTCCATACACACGATCCATTTTCTCCTATGCTTTCCTCGGCACTTTCTAATAACAAGAATTAAACTGTCTACTTGATCTACCTTAAGATTATTTCCAGAGGGGGAAAAAAAAACAGGCGCATTTTCAAACAATCCAATAGTAAAAAAAGAACATGGCTTCATGTAATAATTTACTGCACACTTTCTAATTATTAATCTAGTTCTGCAAAAGGCTTTATGCCTTCTGAAGGGCTTGCTTACTGGTTATTCAGAAAAATGCGTTTTGAGAGGCATCCCAGGGATGGGAGAATAGCTATTCTGTATTTATTTGCAAACAAACTGACAAACTTATATCACAAGAAATACTGCTTTGAGTGAAATGAGCTCAGTGATGCCAATAAACAACTATAAAACTAGAGTTTCGATGTCTCTGAATATATGGAGAGTTCCGAATGAGTCATCACCAGGAGACAGTTTCTGTTGGTTCTGAGCTGGGATCAGGTCTCTGACAGATGTCTACTTCTAGATCATTTTATTACAACTGCTTCCATCTCGGTTGAAACACCCATCAGCTGGATAGGGGTTTTTCAGCCATAACGAAACATCACATTTCTCCCACATAGATAATTGAAGGGGAAAATACCAAGGAGAAAGCAATTGAGCAAACGAGTAACTCCTTTCAATTACAATTAAGTGAAGCAGCTTATGGGTTTCTTAAAGCCAGGGTTGCTCTTTCATGGTGCTCTAAAACCTTTTAACCACACAGATGGATGGCAACTGTTTGGTTCTGTCAATATGAGGTCACTTAATCAAAGTTTTCCCAGAATAAGTATTTTTTTCGTTTACTTTAACAGCCTATTTCTTCACGATCGATCAGATCAGTTATACAATCCAATTTGATCACTAAGGCAACGCCAAATGCTACACCAAAGGGTTTCCAGTCTTAAGTGGCTGGTTTTACAGGCTCAGTTTAATTCTGTTTGGAGAATGTGTGTCTTCAGAAGAAACAAAAAGTTTTACTTCACTTTTATGATGTAATCAAGGAAGCAGGAACCCTGACATGCCACTGACATGCCAATCCTTGACTACTAAGTATCAGGTATTTTATTAATATTTTTTCATCTAGTTTCTATTACATGATTGCTTAGACACACACACACAAGATATAACACACCCACACTTAAAAAATATTTACACAGTCATAGAAGTGATAGGAAAGGGCTCAAAGGAAGAACAATCTCTATAGAAGAGACTTGCCACGAGCTACTTGTGGTATTCTGTGCCAGTACATGTGTTTCCTAGGAATTCCTGCTGCTCAGGATCCAATGTTGCAAAGAGGTTGGTAAGAATTTTGTCCTTCTAATACTTTTGGTGTGTTAGTCTACAACCAACGAATTTGGAAGATTAGTTTTCTCTATACTACCTCAGTGCTAAGGGGCTAGAGCAAACAGCATGATTTAAATGCATAGGGAGAAAGTGGTTACATTATGGCACATACACAAAATGATACACCATACTGGCTATTAAAATGATTAAAAAAAATATTAACGACATGAAAATACATTCATGACAAATGTCCTGTAAGATAAGTCTCAAGATGAAGGTCAAGGGCCATTGTGTCCAATTAGTAATATTGCAGGTTTTTATTTTGCATACTTATTTTATAAATCTTATAAAATTAAATATATGTTGCCTTTATAATTGAGAAAGATTGGCACAAATGATATGGAATTTGTAAGTAAAGCCTGGAGTGGGAAGATTAGCACATATGAATTCCTCATACGAACTCCAGTCTCAAGTAGATGGTCAAGGCCACTTAGCTTCATCTCCCCTTCCACAGACCCAGTGTTATGAGACTCAGACCAGCCTTCTCTTCCCTATGCATGCACTAGACTTTCCTGCCTGCATTCTTTTTGCTACAAGGTTCTTTCTTTCGGATGTACATTCCCTACTATTCACTCATCATCACAATTACAAGGCACTTAGTTCTCAGGCATCTAGGATATTGTTTCCAATTCTCTGGGTTCTAGCTCTCCTGTTGCACTTGCTATTGAACTTACTACATTTTGGCTGAGTGCTTTTATCCCCTCAGGCTTTTTGAGATATAATCTAGTGTAAGTTTAAGGTATTTACAGAGTGGGGTGCTAACTTGAAAACACTTCCATATATTACCATATGATCACCACCCATCAGCTAATATCTTCATTATGTCACACAATCACCATGTCCTTTTTGTGGTGAGAGCATGAAGAATCATCTCTCGGAGATCTTCAAGCACCTAATACAGTGCTGTTAACTATGATCACCCTGCTGTACATTAGAACTCCAGAACTTACTCAAGTTCTAACTAGAAACTTGTTCTCTGCAACAAAGTCTCCTCATCCCCCAACCCAGCTCATGCTAATCACTATTCTGCTGTTTCTACAAGTTTGACATTTTTAGATTCCATACACACACACATATATATATATATATATATATATATATATATATATATGATATCATACAGTATTTTTCTTTTTCTGTCTGACATACTGCTCTTAGCAAAATGCCCTCAAAGTTCATCCTGGATTTTTTTTTTGCATAGAAGAACTGGGGTGTAGGCCAGATGTGTGTGTGGCGGGGTGAGAGGATTCCCTAGAGGCAGAGTGGGGAGCAGAATAGGCAGATTGACTAAAATATGCTGCCAAAGGGAGCAGCAGGTGAGACAGGAGAGGTCTGTTGCACCCTATGTGGGTCAGCTCCCTGACTGGGGATGGAACTCAGGCTGTAGAGGTCAGTGATAGTCCTGCGACTTAGACCCTAGGCCACCAGGGAGGCCCTGGCAGGGCATCCTTCTTATGGCTGAATAATATCCTCTGTGTATGTGTGTACAATGAGTCTTCTCTATATATACATCCATTGATGGACATTTATATTGTTTCTGGAAGAACATCCTCAGAGGGGTTCACTCTTGCACTGTCCCACTTCTGAGTCCCTTTGTTTCTAGGGAATAGTCTGGTGTAGAGTCACCTCAGTAAATATATGTTGGACTCTTATGAATCCTTAATCAACAGGATGGAGTTATGAATGGCAAGTGTATGGATTCATGCGAGTGTTTCAAAGCAATTGGAAGAGAATTAATGAAATGAACTTATTTAAGGAATTGTATTTCTTCAAAGGAAATGATTTTGTACTGGAATATAAATTACATGTTGTTTTTTTTTTAAATGTAGCCCACACTGAGTAGCACAAAACAAGAAGGATCTCTGAACTTTAAAATCAAAAAGAAACATTGAGGAAGCTGAATTGAGAGTTTAAACTACACAAATTTTATTTGTGGTTTAAATAATATAATTTACCCTGAAAGTTACCAATTTATTTTCAGAATGACACTAACATAAACTGCTTCAAATGCTAAATTTGGGACTTTAAAGCTAAATCACAATATGTGAATTATTTCTCATCTTTTAATTGAAAATATTTCAAACAGAATGCTTAAAAGTACCATAATGCAAAACTATAATATTAAGCATTCCATACTTTTAATTTCCTATGGCATCATTACAAAATAGGGAAACCTGCTGCTAAATCACCTTAATTTATGCCTTCCTGACATGTTCTCCCTAAACTGTAGAGACAGCCTCTAATTCCTTCTATTCTAATCCTTCCTGGGCCCAGAGAACAAAAGAAATTCACTAAGACAAATGAAATTTACTAGATAGGCAGGGAAACTTAATTGATGAATTCTGTCTCATTGGCTGTAATTTTTTTACCTGCATATTTAATTTCTTGTTATATTGAAGAAAATAGAATCATTGTATCTACTAATAAGTTCATGGAAAGAATAAAAATAGTTACAGTATGCTAATGATGGCAGAGATTGATAATAGTTCACAGAAATTGATTCTTTTTCCAAGGCAAAATGTTAGATTGGACCTCCCCACTGGCGCAGCGGTTGAGTGCTGGGTTGCGAAGCTGCCCACAGCCTCTGCAGCGCAGGTTTGATCCCCGGCCACCGGCGAGGGTCCCACATGGCGCACAGACCTCTCCTGCCGCCTGCTGCTCCCCTCAACAGTGTGCTTTGTCAGTCTGCCTGTTCTGTTCCCGGCTCTGGCTCTGGTGAATTCTCTCACCCTCCCGCACTTCTGACTGTACCCAGTGCTTGTATAAATAAATAAATATTTTTTAAAAAGTTAGACTAGCTTAGTTTCAGACAGTGGAATTTGAGCACCAATCCTTTCAGGAAGCCTGGATACAGTTACAAGGTCTCAGGGAATGAGGAAAGAGGGAAATGGGGGGCCAAAAAGAAAAAGAGCTTGATTCTGAAAGTTTCCTGCCAGTGAGAAAGTTACTTTGTATAGTTACTTGAGAAATAAACTTAATTGTAATTAAGTCATAATACTTGTTCATAATAGTCCCATACTTTAGAGGTATACCCTACATAAATCTATGTTTCTCAAGCATATATGCATAGAAAAGCTAAGTATCATTTGTAGTGGGCCCTGCATTCTTCCCCCTTGAACATGGATGTGATTTTTTCTAGAAACATATGTAATATAACAGGTTGTTGGAAAAATCATGACTCATTTTTGCAGAGAAAACATAGAAAAAATATGTCCTGACTTTTCTGACAGCCCAATACATATCCATGTATGTCTCCAATTATATTAATTAATTTATTCATTCAAGTAATATATTTGACAGAGAATCTGCTATTTATTAGAACTTGGGGTTACATGAGTGCAGAGAAAATAGGGACCTGATTTTGAGAAGCTCACAATGTAGGAAAAGATGAATCTGTGAAGGAGCATAACCTGATACATTAATATTTGTGCTTCTGTTTATTGAATGACCTTCTCCTTTCTGGAGGGCCTTCTCCCTCACCTTCAAGGTCACCGAGCCCATGCAGAGGAAAATGAGTCACCCACTTTGTAAACAGCAGCAAAGATGGAAAAATTCAAAAAGATGATCCTAGATGGATAGATTGATAGGGGTGTTGGGAAAAAAACCAATGCAGGTTTGGATGATGATATGCTGAGGGTCCAGGAGAAGGATCCAGAAAGCTATTTGAAAGCAGCATAGACAGAACCTGGTCTTCAACTCTAATGGAGGTCCCATAATGCTGGTTTTAAGTCAAGCAAAAAGAAGTAAAAGCAAAAGCTTTGATTAGTCCTCTGGCAACACTGTGTATCAACATTTTTTCAGAGAAAGTGCAATTATCGGGGACACACAAACTGGAGGGGCCCAGGGAATCACAGGTCATGGGAATGAGCATCTCAAGATATATCCCGAAGAGACTTATTCCAGAAAATGCTGGTCTGGTCGCTTAATAATCAGGAGTTCACAGTTCTGAACCTTGGTTTATGACAGCATATGGTAAAGTTTAGAATGCAAAGTTATGCAATTTTTAAAAGAATAACATTAGATCACTTAATTAGCCAGTGTTGCTGGCTGCATGTAATTTGTTAATATTTTCAGAGGCAGAAAATATGAATTTTCCCCAAAGATTGTTACCAAAGGGTTAATTGTCATTTGGGCTTGTTTTCATACATGTGTCTTCATTCTTCAATACAGTGAAATAGATTAATGCTATGCCTTATTATAGCCTGTCCTTCTGAAAAATTTAAATTAAAATTTCATCATCTCCTAGAAGGGTTTCTAAGCCTGATAAAGGTGCTAAGAAGTTTCTACATATTTTCTTCAAAATAATTCCTTTTTCTGACTGATTGACTCCAATTCCTCCCCACTCAGTCTGACTGTGTTTCTAGAATTTCACAGAAAACTTCAACTGTGGGGTCCTTTGTAATGAAGATAATTATTTTAAAAGTTTAGCTTTCTTGTTTTTAAAAATATTTCTAACAATAGTTATTATGACTACTACCTCTTTTCATATTATATACTCTGTGAATTCTGCTCAAAGAAAGCATTTACAAACTGACTTTTGGTACATGATGTTAAAACTGTGAAAAAACAAGAATGAACTTTCTCTATTGAGGAGACCATTCCCCAACCCCCACATTAATAACAGTGTTCATTTTCTTGGTGTCTTAAAGTTATTGCTGTGACTTTCAAATTTTATTTTGTCAAAGGTCAAGGATCCCAACTGTGCCATAAAATGTGACCTATAATTTGGGATTCTCGTCACTGAGGTGGTATTTGGTTAGCTTCTGTTATCTACTCTATTTATCACCCTGTTTCAAGTAGACTATGGAGGGTGGTTCAAGGTGAACATTCCTTATAAATGAGTCTCTTCATCTCTATCTCTCAGGTTGATTCATGAC
The DNA here is from genome assembly GCF_014898055.3 of Talpa occidentalis. Lineage (NCBI taxonomy): Eukaryota > Metazoa > Chordata > Mammalia > Eulipotyphla > Talpidae > Talpa > Talpa occidentalis. The sequence goes on along the minus strand of NW_023601653.1, from coordinate 43,206,426 downwards.
CTAATATAACATTTGACCCTAAGGAGCCAGAACCCTAAGAGAATAACTGGTAGTTTTAGATTGCTGTTTGGCTTCATATCCACAGTCAGGTAACCCTATGTAATACACCTGAGAATTTTTATCCCAGCAAAATGTAAAGTGTTCTTCCTTTTCCTCAAAAAAAAAAAAAAAAAAACCTTCAAAAAATGAAGATGCACTAAAATACCACTACTATGTTGAAGTATAATGAAAAATATATAAAAATTAAGTATATGTGATTCACACATTGTGAAAGTTTAAAATAAGTAGCTTATTTTAGAAAGTACATCATTGAGCAGGCTATGGAAGACAGTGAATTGAACATTGTGAGAATAAGAAGGTTTTTTTTAAAAGATTTATTTGTTCATTCATTCATTCATTCATTCATTCATTCATTTATTTATACAAGCATTGGGTACGTTCAGAAACATGGGAGGGTGAGAGAATTCACCAGAGCCAGAGCAGGGAGGAGAACAGGCAGACTGACGAAGCACACTGCTGAGGGGAGCAGTGGGCGAGACAGGAGAGGTCAGGGGGCCGGGGATCGAACCAGTGCCGCAGAGGCCGCAGACAGCTTCGCAGGCCACCAGGGAGGCCAGAGAATAAGAAGGTTTAAGTGTTCCAAGCTAATGAGAAAGCTGATTTTCATGCATACAATTCTATGCCTGTGCCCACACACACACAGAATTTCTTCTGGAACCTAATGCCTGAGTATTTCAGCTCATATACACATGCTCACTCCAGCCAAATAAGATTTAGCCACCTGCAAAGTTTTTTATGGCTTAATTAGACTCTAATATGGTAGCTGCACTAGTGTAACAGGGCAGATTTCTGACTGCAGATATCATGTCATGGGTCATATGTGTAGTGGTTGGGCATGTTACTATATTATCATAGAAGAAAGCTTCAGGATGGACTCTAATCTTGAGCTATAAATTAATGTGACATTGCAATGGCAGGAAATTTAGAAGAAATTGTGTATTTATAATTTTTTTAAAACTTTATTCATTCATATATACAAGAACCGGGGCACAGGCCGGATGTGCGAGAGGTTGAGAGGATTCACCAGAGACAGAGTGGGGAACAGAACAGGCAGACCAACTGAAATACACTGCTGAGGGGAGCAGCAGGCGAGACAGGAGAGGTCTGCCGCGCCATGTGGGAATCTCGCCCTTTGGGCCAGGATCGAACTTGTGCGGAGGTCCCCTGTTTATAAATTTGAATGGATGCCATCTGTTCACATGGGGGAGATCCACAAACTAAGCCAAATCACAGCAGTGAAGGACTCTATCCCTGCACATGCCTCCTAACCAGCCTGGGCACCCTGTCAATTGATAACAAAGATCACAGTGGCAAAGAATCAAATATAAATCAGAGAAATTAAATAATAGGGTCAGTACTGTAGGGTTCCATTTACATAAATTTCTAGGAAATGTAGTTACATGTATTGATAGAAAACAAAGTGGTGGCTGCCTGGGTAGGGGGATAACAAAAAAGAACTAGGAAAATTAGGGGGGTAAAGTACATGCTCGTTATTTTGACTATAGTGATGGTTTCACAAATGTATACTATATACTTAATATAGTATAACTTATCAAATGTTATCCTTTAAATATGTACAGGTTATCACATGTCAATTTTAACTCAACAAATATAAAAAGCTATGCAACAAAAAGGAACACATTCTCAGCAGATGCACATATATAATACTGTGGTCATGCAGTGATTTTTAATCAATTACTATTGCATAACTGTCAACAATAAACATCCTCCAAGTACATTGGCAACAAATTGCCATTAGAAAAGGAACCACAATTAGCTATGTAAATTTGAAATTAGTTATAGGGGTGGGGATAGAGTAAAGGGAACCGGTATAAAGGGAGACTGCAATATAGGAGCTATTAGAACAGGGAGTTGCTTACCAAGAATGCAATATTTTAGGCTCACATTAAGAAACATTTATTGCAAGGAGACAGGTTCAGAAGCCCGGGCTGGGAAGTTTCCTTTTCAGAACTGGAAAACCAGGTGATGGGATAATAATTAGACTCAGCAAGTCAGTCTCCGTGGCAGTTCTCCTGAACTGGTACTGAAAGCAAAGATACTGGGAGTCTAGGGCAGCCAAGTGAAAGCCAGTTGGGTTCAGGGGAAGAACTAGTGGTTTCTCAACCTGTTTAAGACATCAATGAACCTAGCTGTTGAAAATGGAACTGAAAGAGTTAAAAGATGAGGCCCAGTTTGAGATGGAATCTTTTTCCTTCTGAACACTTATGCCACTTAACTGGATCATCACACATTCCCCTAACATATCTGACTTGCTTTATAGTGATTTTGGTCTGTGCGTTATTATCCCCAACTCCCTATTTGAACTCATGTTCCAACAGTGGAAAGGACTTCTGATGAATCTTTGATCCCCTCGTGTTACTGTCAATAAAGATTGAGCGAATGAATAAAATTAATGTTAGTTGACTTTCCTCAAGCTCATTAGCTCTGTTTCCCAGCTGACACTTTCATTGACACTTCAAAGGCTCGCTCTCTGCCATCAACTGCCTAGTTCACCTAAATGGAAAGTGGACAGCAGAATCCCAGAACTGGATCACAATCATCTTCGAACTGATGATAACTATTACACTTGCTTCATTAAAAGCTGTAGAGGCCAGTGTGACTGGAGGCCGAGAAATCTGAACTCAATCTCTAAATTCAGAGAGTTCCTTGGGCTTGTCTACTGTGTGACTGAACTTGATAGATTTTCTAAGTGATCCATCTAAGCAGGAGACAAATCCAATAGGAAACCTGCCTGGGAGTGAACAGCATAATACGTATGTTTCATTGCCTACTTCCTTTACCTTATCAGAGAGGGACTGACATTGTCGAGGCTCACAGGCTTTAGGGACACACATATTCAGGGTGTACACTGCACAAAGGTCAGCTCTGTGGAGCACAGCAGCTAGAGAGCACCAGTCTGCATGACTGGTAGGTCACTAAAATAAGCTCTTGAGCATCTCTTGTCTCCATAATACACAGAAGGGGAAAGGGTGTAGTCTCTCTAATTTGATGATTCTAATCCAGCATAGTTGGCACAATATAAAGGGGAGAAAGGCCTCTGTAGGTTCCTTGAGGACTTTTCTGTGCAGTGGAGACAAATATTATTAGAGCTTAATAACTTTCAAATACTGGGCACTGTGAATTCTGTAACACACGAGTTAGTCCCCATTCTAGGAAAGCAGATACTTCCCGGAGGGGCTGCTCTGAATGCCTAACAGAGCTTAGCCTTGGGTAAGCAGGAGTGTGAGAGACCAAGATCAAAGAGAAGCATGCCGGGATAAAACAAACCAACTTGGTGTAGCCTCTATGGAGAACAAGATGGTTATTTCTTAAGAAATTAAAAATGGAGGGCCTCCCCTGGTGGCACAGTGGTTGAGCGCTGGGCTGCGAAGCTAACCGCAGCCTCCGCAGCACTGGTTCGATTCCCGGACGCTGGCGAGGGTCCCACATGCTGCGACATACCCCTCCTGCTGTGCCCACTGCTCCCATCAGCAATGTATTTCATTAGTCTGTCTGTTCTGTTCTCTGCTCTGGCTCTGGTGAATTCTCTCACCTTCCTGTGCTTCTGACTGTACCCACTGCTTGCATAAATAAATAAATAAATCTTAAAAAAAAAAAAAAAAGGAAATCCTATATGATCCAGCTAGGTATTTACCAAAGAATATAAAAACTCTAATACAAAATGGCTTACACACTCCCATATTTATCGCAGCATTGTCTATAATTGCCAGCCATGGAACCAACCTAAGTGCCACAGCAGACAACTGGAGAAAGACAGTTTGGAATATATACCCAACACAAAAAAGCATTAATATTTTTTTGTCTGTTCTAAGCTTCTGGAATGTTGTTAATCAAGGGCAGAGACAGGGCAGTAGCATGGCTAAATCTGTTTGGAGATGGATTAGAAGGAGAGGATGGTAATACAAAAGTTAATTAAACTGGGGGAAGAATATCAATAGGGACAACATATAGAGATAATGATGGCAGCAGCAGAGATAGGGGGAGGAAGAAGCAAAAGATTTTTTAGTGACTAATGGCATGGGGAAGAGGATAATGAAAGATCACTTTGGATCATGTTGAGTTTTAAGCATATATGAGAAATCTAAGCAACAATGTCTAGATGGTCATTGAAAACACAGCTCTGTGGTTCAAGAGGAAAAGTGCAGATCTGGTATTGTTTCATGTCTACTACTGTAAAGGAAATAAGGAAAATAGATGAGAAAATGAGATGGCTAAAGGAGAGTATTAAAGATGGGAAATATGACTGAGGAAGAGGAATCAAAGGAAGAAGAGAACCAAGAAAGAACATCAGCAGCAGTAGAGAGGGAAGGACTTCAAGAATAATGAAATTGTCAACAGTGTCAAGTTGGGTAAATAGAATGAAAATGCAAGACCAGCCACTGGATACAGCAATTTGGATCAGAGCAAGGAGGGTGCACATTGTAGAAAAGTGAATGGAAGTTCAACAAAATAGGCAGTGAAAACAGACTCAGTTTCAAAAAAGTTTGCCATGTAGGAAAGGAGTGGGACACATTGATATTTTTAGAGGGAAGGAGTCACAAATATTTTATGATAATAAACCAGTATATTTGTAGGATGAGAAAATGGGACCAGTAAAAAAGGAAAGTCTGATGATACAAAACACAGGATGAATGAGTGAACTTTAATCCTATTTTATTTTCTAGTGCATGGAAAATCATCCATACAACAAATTATTCCATTCTTCTTTGATGTTCAATAGAGAACAAGATAGAAGGTAAAAAAACGGAGTATTAGAAAGGAGAGGGGAGTTGTAAGTAGATGTTGTTTCTTCTTCTACCTCTCTGCCAGCAAAATACTGAGTCTTGAATTTAAAACACAGTACACTGCCTAAAGGTATCTTATTTAAATATGCAAAAACATATGGCTACTAATCCCATAAGTTATCACATAATCCATGGGAAAAAGTGGGCCTGCTTTATTGGACTGAGTCTAATTAAGTAGAACATCATATACACTGATCGAGGGTATATTCCAAATAATAATAAAATAAGAAGGCCTACTAGCTATTAAAATGCATATAACTCAATCTTTCTTTACTGGTTTAGATGGGACTCTGTAGTGCCCTGGGGCTACTGTGATCAAATATTAATTTTCCTTGAAAATAGAGAATTATTTGTTATATTGATATCTTCTAGTAGAAATAGCTTTTTCTATTTTTTGGCTTGTTAAATAACTTGAAAAATAGGTTGGAAGAAAGTAAAAAGAATGTCGTAGATATTACAAAATGTAGAGAACTATCAGGTTACTTCTATTCCCTAAAATGAGATGACTTATTCCTATTGAAAATTTCCTGCCAATGCAAAGAATATAGTACAGGGCCTCCCTGGTGGCCTAAGGTTTAAGTCTCAGCACTATCACCTCCATGGCCTGAATTTGATTCCTGGCCAGGGACCTGGCCCACATGGTGCAGCAGGCCTCTCCTATCTCACACACTGCTCCCCTTAGCAGTGGATTTCAGTAAATCTGCCTGTTCTGCTCCCCACTCTGTCTCTGGGGAATTCTCTCACTCCCTGCACCTGTGGCCTGCTCCCCAGTTCTTCTAAGAAAAAAAAGAAAGAATATAGTAGATATTGATGCATATGTTTAGGAAAACTATTTCAGGAAAAGTGTTTAAAGGAGATAACGCATTGCCATGGTTTAATGAACTACTCTGTGATGAAATGTTTCCATTTTCATGTTCATACAGTTGTATGATTTTAAGGACTAAAAGATTATGGCAGTTGGCTTACTAATTCAAAGTGAAAATCGTGCCTAAGGTTGTTAGCATGTTAAAAGAAAATTCAGAAGGCAAATGCTATTTATAAATTTGAATGAGCTGCACCTGAAGAAAAAAACATTAGAAAGCAAATATAAATGTGTGTGTGTGTGTGTGTGTGTCTGTACGTAAGGGGGCAACAAAGGAAGATACATCAGGACCTTCTTTACTGAGGAAAACATAAAGCAGAAATACTGAATGTGGCTTATATTGTCATTACCAAAGGCAAAGCTAAAAGATGTGAATATTTTAATAGTCTTCAGGGCTGATTGCTTCAGTTCTCAGTATTTATACAGTGTTCTCAAGCAAGGGCAGCATTTTATTATGAAACCATGTGAGTGAAAACAGTGTTGGCTTGTGTAAGTATAGTGTATCTAGGTCTGGCTAGGCTCTGAGGGCATAAAGACACAGCCTATACACTACAAGCTATACACAGTTCACAAACACACACACACACACAATACACATGCATAAAATACATTCTTCTGGCAGCCTTCACAAATAATTATATATAATGAATGACAATTCATTCATTATTATACATGACTATCTGGAAGGATTTTCAGAAGAGCATAAAGGTTGTTAGTAATCTATCTATTATTTCAGATACAATCGGTTCATTTAAACTGTTTATTTTGATTTTTCCAAATCACATTGAGGTGTTTTCAGAGTGTGCTTTTCATTTTCTTTCATCAGATCTGTATGAAGACGGTCTGCAGATGTCACTTCTGCCCTGCACCAATCCATACCTATTCGGAAGTGCCATTTGAGAACTAAATACTACAAACAACTTTATATCCTATAAAACAGTGTTAATCAAAGTGTAGATCATCTGAATCAGAATGCTATGAGGATTTCTGACAGTTACCGGAATGGGTGGGACAGTCAGTGTGAACGAGGACGCAGGGAACCCAAAGACTGCACTTGGCTGGAGAAAATGGGACAGTCCCCTGTGCCACAGGAAGCTCCAAGGTCAAGGGGTGCGGAGAACCACTCCCCACACCTGCCCTACAAGAGGTTTCTGCAGGGCTGGGTCTAACCACCTGCCTCCCTGCTGCTCCTGGGATCTGACAGCTGGGTCTGCAGCTGTTCAGGGATGCAGGTCCCTGCCCAGGAGAAGGACAAGTTTCCAGGAAAAGGATGAGGCCTGTGGGCTGACCATGGATCTATGGCTTGCAGAGATGGGAGGGGCGGGAGTGATGTGAGCAGGGGAGGGAAAGACATGGGGGAGAAGGGTGCTGGCACTTAGATGATGATTGGTGGGAGGGCTGCACCTTAGGCAAATGATAAGTATAGAAAGGTTACCCACGATGTAAGAAAAAAAAATTCAGATTTCTGATCTCTCCTAGTCTTTTTTTTTTTTTTTTCAAGATTTTATTTATTTATTTATACAAGCACTGGGTACAGTCAGAAGCGCGGGAGGGTGAGAGACTTCACCAGAGCGAGAGCGGAGAGCAGAACAGGCAGACTGAGGAAATACACTGCTGAGGGGAGCAGCGGGTGGCAGGAGAGGTCAGCGCGAGATGTGGGGAGAGGTCTGCACACCATGTGGGACCCTCGCCCAGTGGTGGCCAGGGATCGAGCCGGTGCTGCAGAGGCTGCGGGCAGCTTCACAACACAGCACTCAAGCGCTGCGCCACTGGGGAGGCCCTGATCTCTCATAGTCTTATGAAGGCAATGTCCCAGGCAATGGAATCTGTTAATCTGCATTTTTCACTTGCTTCCCAGGTGATCTGTGTGTGGTTTAAAATGAGAAAAAGTCACTGTTGTCAGCAGTCCACTTTCTCCCCTCCAGCATTCAGCCCTGGGAAACATACTCCCTTTATGTTTTAGCAACTCCAAGGGACTTAGTGTCAAAATTGAACTCTAACAACTACCATATTTTATCAACTTCGACAACTTCATTAACTGAATTACACAGCATTCTTCTATGTATCACTATGAGAAAAATGCTGCCAATGAAGCAATGATACGCCATCAGCTGAAGGATGTGTCCTGATTTCAGAAATGTTAAAATACGAAATACGTGCCTCTTTTGATGAAAGATTCTTATTCATAAATTTTAACTCTCATGTGAGAGGGCTGTCAAAAGTCTTAAGAGATAAACAGTGAAAGGGAAGAGCAGGTGCAAAGACAGAGGTTGTGAAACTCACAAGTCTGGGTAGAATGGGTTCTAAAATCAGCCTTGGTGATGAGTAGACTCCTTTTAAAACATCTGGACTTCTGTTTTCTTATTTGTAAAATAGAACTTTACATCTGCTTCACAGGCTTATAAGGTTTACATATAGGAAAACAAATGGAGGTGAACACTTTGTCCAACATACAACACAATCTCAATTACGGTTGTTTATTATTCGGTTATAGCAGACGTGTTTTTGTTTATTTATATATTGAAATAATAGTACATAAAATTTAGGGAAATAGGTTCACACCTCTTCAGATGTAAGTTACCACAACGTCCCCATCTCCAAAGCATGCACTAGTATTATTTTTGCTAGAGGCTACAGTCTATCGGCAAAGAAATGGGAAGTAGAAGATGCTGGAGTGGTGAGGATGGGATTTTAATGGTTGCAAATACCACAGAAGTTTAGCATATTGTTCCTGGTGACAGGAACAGTGACTGTTCTGATCGACATTTTAGAAGAATTACTCTGGTGCAGTTCAAACAACAGATTAAAAAGAAAGACCACAGGGCCTCTCCTGGTGGTGCAGTGGTTGAGCACTGGGCTGCAAAGCTGCCCGCAGCCTCTGCAGCGCAGGTTCAATCCCTGGCTGCTGGCGAGGGTCCCACATGGCGCGACAAACCTCTCCAGTCATGCCCGCTGCTCCCCTCAGCAGTGTATTTCGTCGGTCTGCCTGTTCTGTTCCCCACTCTGGCTCTGGTGAATTCTCTCACCCTCCCATGTTTCTGACTGTGCCCAGTGCTCATATAAATAAATAAATAAATCTTAAAAAAAAAAAAAAAAAGACCACAGAGGCATAGAGAGAACTGAGGAAGCTCTGGACATAGTTCAGATGAGAGATGACAGTGGTGGGCTAGAGATTGGGACAGACTTCCTATATAGTTTTAAAATTTATTTAAGGGATCAAATTACATGATTTGGTGGCTGATTTGATGTAATGAGTGAATGATTAGAAGTCAGGATATTTCCCACGTGTTTTAGTTTACAAAATTATTTTAGACAATAGATTCAGAATTTACAATAGCTTTTGCCCTTCAGAAAATTAAAAAAGGGGGGAACCTTAGAAGTCAATGCATAATTAGCATTTACAGATACCACTAAATAAAGATGTCAAGAAGGAGAAATGGCATGGACAGTGGGTTAATATTATTAGGAAGGAATAAACTTAATGAGGAAAAGAAAGATATTAATCATGAAGTTCACTTGTCCTTTTTGGCATCTAGTTTCAGATATTTCATACACACACACACTCACACACACACCCTGTTTTCTGAATAACAATAGACTATAATAACTTGACATATATCTACAAGCAGGAATCTGTAACAGGAATCTGAAAATCTGAGTTCAAATCTCAGTAGTCGCCATTTAATATCTTACGAATTAAGGTAAATTCACGAACTTCACTGCCATCATCACCTGTAAATACAGAACCTATATTGTAAAATTTTTGTATAAGTATTTTGAAAATTGTGAGGTGCTAAGTACTGGATACATTTTGTCTGATATGGAATTTCATGCCTTCCAAGAGACATCAAAACTCTGTTTTATGTGACCCAGGAAAGAAAGTACTTAAGTTATTTTCAATTTTGAAAAATGATATCAATCCTAACTTACCAATGCCATTTCCATTTTATAAGGCATTTTAATTTCTTTCCACTTCATATTTAGCTATATCAGTCAACAAAATGTAATCTAATAAATTCTGTGGAAAAAATATGAGCAAATAGAAATGAGATGCAAATGCTCAGTCTATTTTAGGGTCAGACTTTGATTTCTTTTATCAAGATTGAATACAATTGCTCTTGAAATAGGAATTGAATGACTGCTATACTATGCTCAATTTGGGATTTTCTAAACAACTATAGGCTAAGAGAAAGGAAGACGAGAGAAACAATCTTGCAAGAAAGATAAAAACAAGGAAAACTGAGAATAATGACTTTGGTGTACATGTAGCCTAGACATTTGAAGAAAAAGAGAGCACGCAGGCATTTTCATTATTATGTGGCACTGTTCCTATTGCATTTATCCTTCAGTTTTCTTTTTCTTAATTTCCTACTCCAAACCAAAATGGAAAGTCTGGCCTTCACTCCATATCACTAACTAGGTTCAGAAATATCTTTTTATTTAATTTGTGTGTGTGTGTGTGTGTGTGTGTAGACAAAGAATTGGGGTGTCGGTCAGAGGTGTGGGGATGAGAGGACTCACCAGACTGAGTGGGGAGAAGAACAGGTGGACTGACTGAAATCCATTGCTAAGGGGAGCAGCAGGTGAGACAGGCGAGGTGTGCTGCGCCATGTGTGTGGGTCAGCTCCCTTTCCGGGGATCGAACTCAGGCCATAGCGGGATAGTACTAAGATTTAACCCCTAGGCCACCAGGGAGGTCCCAGAAATATCTTCATGGTTCTGAATAAGCCAACTTATGTAGATACAATTGCCCATTTCTTCTGGTCCAGACCCATCTTGATAGTGCTCATTCCAGCTCTTTCGAAAAGGTAAAAATGTGCCTTTAAAGAAAAAAAGGATATTGGAAATAGTGCTGCTATAAACAAGGGATGCAGGTGCCCTTTGGAATTAATGTTTTTGTGTCATTTGGGTGGAAATTCCACCTAGGGGTGGAATTGCTGGATCATATGGAAGCTCTATCTTTAGTAGGTCAAGAATCTCCATACAGCTCTCCATAGTGGTTGGACCAGTTTGCACTCCCATCAGCAGTGCAGGAGAGTTTCTTTTTCTCCACAACCTTGCCAACATTTGTTGTTGCTAGTTTTTTTAATATGTGCCATTCTCACTGGTGTAAGATGGTATCTCATTGTAGTTTTGATTTGGATAGCTAAGCTATGGAAACAACTCAAATGCCCAAAATAGATGACTGGATCAAGAAGATGTGGTACATATACACAATGGAATATTACTCAGCAATCAAAAAAGATAAACTCATTCAATTTGCAGCAATATGGATGGAGCTAGAAGGGATCATGCTCAGTGAAGTAAGTCAGAAAGAAAAAGAAAAATACTGGATGGTCTCACTCATAGCAGGAATTTAGAAAACCTAAATAAGAGACCAGGAAAAAGATTAATTAATACCCAGTAAAAATCAAAAATCAACAAGCAACTATAAACCAGAGACAGACTACGGGGGGGAGGGAGGGGGCAGAGGGAGGGGCAGGGAGAAGAAGAGCTAGAGTCAAAATAAGGGGGGGGGGTGCAATTGTATGGGGACTATAACCAAAATGAAAATGCATACATTGTGCAAAAATTAAAAATGATGTAAGAATTATATAAAATAAAATATTAATTTTAAAAAAGTATATTGGATGCCTGCTCTGTGCTCAGCTCTACACTGTGGTGGGGATTCAATTGTAAATCCATGGTCCTCAGGGTACTCTGTGGCGTAACGGAGAGAACAACTATAAAACAGGGACCTACTGTAGGTTCTAAGTGCTATGGTATGGGAATCTGAGGGTTTGCGGACACAGAACTGGTTGAACATGGGAGCCCCAGAACACGTCCCAGGCGAAGCCATGTCTTAGTTAAAATCCAAAAGCATGTAGGCGTTAGACTGGAGCAACAGATGGCAAAAGAAAAAAACATACAGGTCAGCAGGCTCAAGAAAACTTGGCTCTGTGGGAACATATGGCTAGCCCGTGTGTTTGCGCTCCATTGTTGTGAGCGTGGGTGAGGGAAGTAGCAAGACATGAGGCTGAAGATTTAAGAGAGGTAGGATCAGCAAGGGACTTGAGGCCACATCAAAGAGCTTCGTCTTCACTGGAACATTACTCAGAACCACTGAGGGGCTGGAGGCCAGGGACCAACATCACAAGGAAGGCTTCAGAAAGGGATTCTGACTGTTGTGTGGAAAAGAGACTGGAGGGTCAGCAGAGGACAGGCAGGCAGACACCAGTTTTCCTTTATCCCAGTATTCTAGCTGAGGACCTGACTTGGTGAGGGGTCCTGGCAATGGTGGAGGGCAAGAGTCAAACATTATGTCATCCCGAAGTGGAATCATATTAGGATGCCTTTGCTTGGGTATATGTCAACTAGACACAGGATGAAGTAGAACACAGAGTATGAGAGACAAAGACAAGGAGGGTGGCGATGAGAAGGTGTGAAGTATGCCCATGCCATCTCCAGCATTAGTTCTTTATTTCATCTTTATCTCCTAGGGTACATCTCTCTTTCTGAGACAACTGAGAACTTTTCTACAATCTATTTACTTGATAAGGAAAGTTGGGAATGATGTCAAAACGTATTTCTATTTGGAATTTAAAATTCTATAAAGATTTATTTTTATTTATTTACAAATATAAGAACTGGGGTGCAGGCCCAGGTGGGGTGAGAGGACTCCCCAGAGACAGAATGGGGATCAGAACAGGCAGATTGATTGAAATCCACTGTGAGGGGAGCAGTGGGGAGATTAGAGAGATCTGCTGTGTGATGTGGGTCAGCTACCTGGCCAGGATCGAACTCCAGCCACAGTGCCTGGCGACAGCTTGATAGCGCTGAGACTTTAACCCCCTGTGCCACCCGGGAGGCCCCAGTATTTGGATTTTTTTTTTTTAATTTGAAAGGGGTATCCAGGTAAACACAAGCAATACACATAAATTAATCCATGAAGTCACACAAATCAAAAATAAAATTTAAATACAAGATAATTACACAAACAAGAAGAAAAACTATATTGGATGTGGTTGGCTTGCATGGCTAAACAGGAATCATCAAATCTTTATTGATGAAAATAAAGTTGAAAAAGAGAGGCATTTGATTTGCTTTGTTAGTAAAATAAAGGGTTTGGTGGCAGAAAATGCAGTTCAGTAATATGTAAGCTATAACCTGCATGCTTGGTGAAAAAGTAAAAAGCTAAACCCTAATTATTACTATGATTTCATGGAAGAGAATCAAGAATCACACAATGAGGGGTTTACCTTAAATAATTTGTTTCCAAATGATGAGTTACTATATAACAAAGACTATGCAAAGACTTTTGTATAATTACATTATTCTCATATTTGTAATGCTTTTAGTTGAATTGTGATTTGCCATCATGGTGAAGGAACACAAAAGTCAGAGCCTGCAAGTATAAAAACCTTTAGATTTTGTTCATCTAGAAAAAGGTATTCTATTCCATATTTTTATTTAATCATATATCACTATAATATTTAAAAGATAACCACTGAAAAAGGAGAAAAATATGAACTGACTTTTAAAGATTAGAATTTGAGGAATGTGTATATAATAGTATAATGATGGTATCAGAAATTAATGAAATTATTTCTTATATATGAACCCTGGTGGAATTTGTACATTCTTTCACAAGTTAGACTGCCACAAGCTCATTTGTGATTCTGAACTACTCTGTGTGTGTGTGTGTGTATGTGTGCATGCGCGTGTGTATGAGTGCGTGCGTGCGTGCAGAAAGCACATAATAATATAGCCAGCCCGGTAATTGGAAAGCAATATCTGCAATATATCTACCATGATAAATTACCTTTAGCTAAGCTAGTCACTGTCACATAGAATGAAAATACACTAAATTTGAATTTATAAATAGCTGTTTCAGACTTCTCTAAAGATTTTTAGTTAGGTTTAGATTTTGATTTTATAAAGTATAAACAACTATGTCCACTTTATTTCTAGAGACCTGGAAATAATATTAGGCAACTGGCATACTTAAGATACTAAAAAACATTTCGAATATTGACTTAATTTTATGAAAACTTTTATGAGAGATATCCAGTCTATTCAGGGAAGACTTGGGATGATCATGCTATTAGGTAGCACTCTCTAACTCAAAAACATCTTTCTTGCTAAAAGGAACAGGGCCAAAAAAATTGGTAACAATTCCAGCCAGATCTTTAATGACTGATCTAAAGGCACCGCAACAGGTTAAGTTAACACAGCAGGGAGTTCTCTACGAATTTCCTACTGACATGTTTCATGATAGAACAAGTCTCATCCAAAAAGCAGGGAACGTTTCAAAAATTTTGAACAAAACATGATTGCATTTTTTAAAATGTCCCTGTCTATGGAAAACTAATTTAGTTCCATTAATGAAAAGGAAGCCCAATGTGATCAAGAATATAATACGGAATTACAGTTCATTAATTCTTCAAGTATGTAATTTTCCAGGCCCCTGATCCCCCATCGATTCCTATACACCCCACAGGCCCCACTAAACGTGAACAAAAGGGAATTTAATCGTGTTGTTATTTCACGTGTGGCCACGGTGGTGCTCCACAATTAGGGAGAACCATCGGGAAAGGGTTCTTTCCAGTGACTGCTTCACCACTGTAGCCCCGTTAACATTTCTTTGTTGTCAAAAATTGATCAATCACAGACCCACGGAGAACTGGGATAGTGACAGTCTCCTATTATGTGACCAATACCATCAAAGATGATGTACACTTGTAACAACAGCAGTTGATAATCAGAACACTTAGTCTTGATGGATTGGATGTATGCTTCAATCTTTTTTAAAAAAGATTTATTTATTTATGCATACAAGAACTAGGGTACAGGCTGGAGGTATAGGGGGGTGAGAGGATTCACTAGAGACAGAGTGGGGAAACAGAACAGGCAGATTGACTGAAATCCACTGCTGAGGGGAGCAGCAAGTGAATCAGGAGCGGTCTGCTGCGCCATGTGGGTATCTCTCTGGCTGGGGATTGAACTTGTGCTGCAGTGGCTACGGATTGCTTCATGGGTTGCGTCTTAACTCCTTGCACCACCAGGGAGGCCCTTCAATGTTTTTTTTTTTTAATTTTTAATTTTTATTTATTTGTGCATACAGGAACTGGGGCATAGGTCAGAGGTATAGAGGGTGAGAGGATTCCCCAGAGACAGAGTGGGGAGCAGAACAGGCGGAGGGTGAGAGGATTCCCCAGAGACAGAGTGGGGAGCAGAACAGACGGATCAACTGAAATGCACTGCTGAGGGAACCAGCAGGCAAGACAGGAGAGGTCTGCTCCGCCATGTGGGTCAGCTCTCTGGCCAGGAATTGAACTCAGGCAGTAGCAACGATAGCACTAAGACTTAACCCCTGGGCCATGAGGGAGGCCCCCTTCAATCTTTTTTTTTTTTCCAAAGATTTATTTATTTATGCATACAAGAACTGGGGTATAGACCAGAGGTGCAGGAGGAGGGGTAAGAGGATCCACCAGAGAGAGTGGGGAGCAGAACAGGCAGATCTACTGAAATACACTGCTGAGGGGAACAGTGGGTGAGACAGGAGAGATCCCTGTGCCATGTGGGTTGCTCCCTGGCAGGCTGAGGATCGAACTAGTGCTGCCGTGGCTGGTGTCAGCTTGATATCGCTGTGTCTTTAAAATCCCTGTGCCACCAGGGAGGCTTTCAATCTTTTTTTAATGCAGTGTATTTTCCTACTGGTGTCACTGCCATGGAATATGTCGATGGTCATTAAAATTTAAAGTAAAGAAATATAATACCCTAATGATAGAACACAATTATCATCTTGACTGCTGACAGTGAAACTTATATCCTGATTTCCTAGCTTTTATAAGGATTATCTCTTTTAAATGATAATGCTTTACTCATTTCCCTCCCAACTTGTCCTTGGAACTTAAATTTCTTCATTTCCACATCTTATACTTGGAGCAAAATTCTAACCTTTAGTCCATGAATGGGGTATCAATTAGTGAATGTCTGTACATGTGGTCTGAAAAATTGGACAAAAATGCATTTTGTCCAAACCAAATTTGGCAAAATATTATGTGATGATGCTTCCTTGCCTTGTAAAGACAGATAATATTTCAAGCTAGCTGTGGGAGCACTGACAATTCTATTTGGGTTTTTCCATAAGGAATCAAGGTCAGAACAACCCTATTGTGCTTTATTAATAGACTCGAAGCACAGCGTGTACTTTATATATTAAGTGAAAAAATCTTATAAAGAAGTATTCTGAAAACAGCTGTGTGAACAAAAGCCGTTTGAGCAGCAAGAAGAAAAATCCACCACAGAGGTCAGCCTTTAAATAGCTCTTACAACCACTTCGCCTCTAGATGGTGGAGTAGTAAATGGGGCAATCTTCAAAGAGTTCCAGCTATTCATTCTCTCGTCTTTATAATTTTTTATGCATAATAGTGCCTGTGGTTTATCCCACTGCATAGAGTTATGTCACCCAGATCCCACAATCCAAGCATAAGCCAGGGACTAGCCTGCACGGATGCACTGATATACTTTCCCAGGTCTCAGAACAGCAATGACTGTGTTGAAAGGGTAAATGGTTCAATTTCAGAATGCTTATTAGGAAGTGAATCAGGATATTTTACTTATTTTTTTCACAGGCTGACAGTCTGTCTCCGTAGATGTTAGAAAGAACAACACAGATCATAGTAACAACTACAACAAAATCACCTCTGACAACTAGAGCACAGGAGTGTGATGCAATGACTGTGCCACTGGAGCCCACTGCAGCCATGGAACAAGGCCAAATTCCTTACCCCATCCCATTTTCAAGAAATCATACAGAGAACAGACCAGATTCTGAGATTTTTGATAATAGTCCCAGATCTGGTAATAAGAAAACAAAGTGGTAATTTGCTGCTGTCCAGGGAGTGGTAGCTTAAAACAGCTTCAGGGTCAAAACAGGTGAAGTAGGAAATGTACCATGGTAGGGCTAGTTCTTGGAGTGACCTGAAAAATCAGAGGCTGACTGCAAGCCTGTGGAGAAATCTCTGACGTGATGGGACTGTCTCCTGACTCTCCAGATTAAACTCTTAACACCAAACATTTGATGAACTCCTAGAAGAGCAAAACTCAAAATCTCAGCTTTGAGTTTGGTTACCAGCCCCCCATCAAGATCTTAAGCAAGAGAAAATTATGGTAGAATACAATATACTTGATCCTCAAAACACAACTGTGGAGGGCACGACAGTCATTCTCATATGAGGTAGAAAGAAGTCAAAAATAAAATACAGACCATACTGCCCAACTGGAGCTATATTATATGGAAAGGAAGTAGAATCAACACAAATGATGAAAAACAATAAAAAATATAGCACAAAGACAAAACATTCAGCCTAGAAAAAAACATAAAAATTTCCAACATACTCTAATAGAATACAGTGTTTATTATTAGGACATTTAAAAATGAGATAGCAGGAAAACAAAACAATAGAAAAGAAAATTGCAGGCATGAAGGAAACAAAATGGAAGGCCAAAAACAATATCTGTACTGAAGCAATTCATAAAATACAGAAAGCAAAGAACAGATTATATATGTATTACAGTTTCCAACTAATTTAAGACTTATGATAATCATAGAAAATAAAATTGGAAGGAAAAAGATTTAAGTAATTAGGATGAAGTTAATAGATATAGAACAGTGGCAAACATAATTCAGCTAAGGGTAATTGGGTCTCTAAAATAGATACCTTAATAAATGCAAGAAATATGTTTAAAAATACTTAATACAATTCCCTATAATGAAGAATGATTTTGATTGTACACAGGACAATCATGGCGTTTTCTAGTAAATTTGATACAGAGAATGGTCTATATGGAGCATTTTTTTTTTTTTTTTTGCTTGATTGGTATTGTGAGTCTTACTGCCATGGTTCAAGTATTACCCTCTACGAGAGGACTCCCCAGCTGCAAGTGTCCTCCCCAGACACTAGGCGTCCTTCCCAGCCACCACGTGTCCTTCCCAGTTACCCCGAAAGTTATCTGCAGCTGGAGGACTACAAGAGTCCTCTCCAGGCACCAGGAGTCCTCCCCAGACCAGACAATCCAACAGCTTCCCTTATCATTTTCTTACACATAACCAAAATGTTTCATTTGGTTGTTTCATCACACTTTCTCCATCTGTAAGAGCTGTGCAAATTATGGCTACAGAAATAAATTTCATAAATTTTGAATATGTATAAAATAAATAAAATTGGACAGAAATCTAGAGGCAGAAACATGTTCATCTTTGATATCAGGGACTTTCTCAATATTGTCTGGAGTTGAAAAATGCAGGTTGAATGTCTACAACAACCGATTAATATATTTTGTCACTCTTTTTCTTTTTCTATCACAACTTTCCTTTGAAACTTAAAATATTTTATATCTTGTGATAAATGCCACTAGACACCTTGTATGCCACATTAAATGGAGTTTAGAGAAATAAAGCCATACTGTTACTTATCCTTATTCTGGGACAATTTAAATTTTTATTGATCATCATTATAAATTTGATTGCATTAATAAGTGGGCAAGAAGGAAAAAATACTAGCTGAATAAAGAAGTGATAGTGCTTCAGAGATTTTGCACTTAAGTTTCTCCTCCCAAGAATATTCTTCCTCCAAATATTGATGTGGTTGGCTATTTTTTGCTATTTTTTCCCTTTAGGAAATTTTTTTTCTGTGTGTATAGAAGAACTGGGGTGTAGGCCAGAGGGGCAGGGTGGGGACGGTGAGCAGACTCACCAGAGACAAAATGGGGTGCAGAACAGGCAGATCTACTGAAATATACTGCTGAGGGGAGCAGCAAAAGAGATGGGGGAGGTCTGCTGTGCCATGTGGGTCAGCTCCCTGGCCTAGGATCGCATTCAGGCCATGGTGATAGGCCACCAGGGAGGCCCCTAGGTCACCAGGGAGGACCTCCTTAACCCTTTTTTAACTTACTTAAAACTTAGGAGCTTGAAGAAGAGATACCCTAGTAGCTAAAGTGTGAGGATTCACCTTCAGTCAGGTATCAACAGGCAGATAATTCTACAAATTCTTGGCATCCTTGATTCTTAGAGGTATGGAAGCATCCAGCCAACTTGATTTGCTCTCTCTTTACTATGACACACTGGCATCTGTCCATACTGGCAGCAGAGAGAGATGAAGCAACACAGAATCTCTTCATACTTAAAATATTGAGAAGTTTCTTTTTAAGATGGTAGATAAAGACCAAAGTAGTTGGTCTTTATAGTTTGAGCCCCACCTGTTTCTCAAGCCCAGTCTCACACCAGGGTCCCTCTGGCCTCTGCTCCAGATACACTGACATCCCTTCCATCCCACAGGTGTATGTTCCTGTCCCCCCATGGGCTCCTTGCATGTGTCATTTCCTCTGCATGGAAAACTCCCCACCCCTTCATTTACTGGACTTAGTCTTCCCTTCAACCTCCGTTCAACTCAGTCACCTCTATGAAGCATTTTTGGTGCCTCAAGTTAGTCAGATTCCTCCCCTCTGTTCTCCAGTCACAGTGTGGGTTGAGGTTTTTGTAGTCGTGCAGGGCACAACTCCATAATTTCATTTTCTAAACATTGCAAACATTGTTTACAACAAATATGATCTTTAAAATATAACACATCACCACCCCCCCACCCCCGGTGGCGCAGCGGTTGAGCGCTGGGTTGCAAAGCTGCCCGCAGCCTCTGCAGCGCCGGTTCGATCCCCGGCCACCTGCGAGGGTCCCACATGGCGGGCAGAACTCTCCTGCCATGCCCCCTGCTCCCCTCAGCAGTGTATTTTGTCGGTCTGTCTGCTCTGGCTCTGGTGAATTCTCTCACACTCCAGCGCTTCTGACTGTACCCAGTGCTTATATGAATAAATAAATAAATCTTTAAAAAAATAAAAAATAACATCTATTTTTAAATATATAAAAATAAAATGTATGTTTAAATAGGGAAAAAAAAAAACCCTTCGTCCTATCATGGTGCAAGTAAGGGTGGAACTGGAGGGATCATGCTAAGTGAAATAAGTCAGAAAGAGAAAGATAAATATGGATGGTGTCTCTAATACACTGAATGTAAAGAATAGTCAGTGGGATTGTTTGGTTCGGTCTCTGCCATTAGATGATGAGCTCCTTGAAAGCAGGTGGTGAGTTTTTTTAATCATCAAATCCCAGTGTCCCTCTGCCCCTTGTGCCTATGCCAACAAGTGTGAGCTGAATGATTAAACACATCACCAGTGTCACTATCCCTCACTATCACCATGATTTCCATCTCATTCCTGGATAGACAGCTTTTTTTTCTTTATTTTTTTTCTTTTCTCTGGCATAGAAGAAATGGGGTGTAGGCCAGAGGTATAAGGGGTGAGAGGATTCCCCAGAGACAGAGTGGGGAGCAGAACAGGCAGATCCACTGAAATACACTGCTGAAGGGAGCAGCAGGCAAGACAGGGGAGGTCTGCTATGCCATGTGGGTAGCTCCCTGGCAGGGGACAGACCTCAGAACATAGGGGTGACAGTGCTGAGGCTTTATCCCTAGGCCACCAGGGAGGCCCTAGACAGTTTTGTTTACATTTACCCAGAGAGCCTTCACTTAAAACTAGCTCCAACTGACCAGTAAGGCTTTGACCATGGCACTTAGATGCCAGTGATCCCTCTGACCCTTAACATAAAATCTTGACAATTCTAACATGTATTTGAAAATTCCACCTAGATCTCATCAACTGGAAGTAATTTCTATTATTTTGAATTTCTCATGCTCTATGATAATTTGTGCACTTTCAATTAACTGTAGTGAATTTCCAGAGAGAGAAGAACTGGACACACTTATCTGGAACACACTGCATTACCAAATATTAAACACATAAACTTGGATGACAGTATTGTTTTAATCCATAATTTCTCTCTGATCCTGGTACTTTAGATTGTTCTTAGTTCTTCTCTAAACTTCCACTTTACCAGTATGTTTCCCCTTTACTAACTTTTATTAAGGAACCACACTTTTCATTTTATAAGCATTGTAAATGATGTTTACAATATAAAAAAGATCTTTAAAATATAGCACATCTATTTTTAAATATATAAATATATATATGTTTAAATAGGAAAAAAAAACCTTCATTCTATCATAAAGTGTTTCAGGTATAGGTAGAAGAAAACAAAACAAAATTTCTATTTTGAAAATAAATTAAAAGCAAAGAAATCAAGATAGAGACAGTCAAGAGAAGTATGAAAGTACTTTAAAAGCAGCCAAAGTTCCACAGCGAAGTCCTAAGGCCATTCCACTTTATTCTAGACCTTTGATTTGATTCAAATTTTAGAGATACATTCCTATTTAATTAAGATCTCTATCTCTCATGCTTCCCATGAGGATTATAACTAATCTAAACGAAGGCACAAAAACCTCCCAGTAGAAAGTAAGGAGCACAGGGGCTGGGCAAGAGAGCCTCCTGGCAACCAGGTCACAAAGCAAAACAGGGAAAGTTTTAATATCCACTAAAACAGCACATGCAAGTTTTCCTAAATACTTTGCCCTGGTTTGAATTCTAAGACCAATTCATAAGACAATGTCTTAAAATGATAGTTAATGTTTTATTATTGACTTGCAAAATAATAAAAAAAAAAAACAGAAAAAGACGTTAAATACCTACTTACTTTGTCTCATTTAAGTTCAATCATAACATAGTAAAGGCACTTTTTTGTGTGGTTTCTTTGGTTTTTATGACCAGATCATGGATGGAGCTCAAAGAACTCACAGGAATGGATATTTCATTTTGATTATTACTCTAAAACTATCAGATAAGTTTTTAAGCCAGTTTCTGGCAGGTGCTCCATCAAAATTGCTTTCAATTTCAATTTTTTGATTAGTCCCTGGAATGCTATTATTGTGTTTTGTTATAGAGGAGAAAACACATTACCTTAGATTCAAGCAAATGAGCTGCGAATCTCACAATTTTCAGTAAAAAATCAGAAGTTGGAATTCGTTTGCAAAGTTCGCTCACTCTAGCAGGTGTATGTGGGGCTACTTACAGAATTCAAAAGGCCATTCTGCATGTACTCAAGGGCATACACAAGTATTCACCTTGCTGTTTCAAAAGACATAAAAGTTAACTATTTTGGTCTGATACAAGTGTAACCCTTAATACCCCTGCCTCATACCTGTTCATCAAGAACCTTCTAGCTGCTAAGGAAACCAATTCTGAGCAGAACTGTTTCTGACAAGGTCTGTAGAATATTAACTGAAAATTTACAGCCTCAGCTACTTAGATGCCCCATCACATCATGCAGATTTAGCACTGCCCCTTGGAGCATGAGTTTAGCTTAATATGGCTTAAATTGTTCTTTTTCACTGTATTAGGTCAACAATGTCAGTTGTTATCTAAGACATACTTTGAATCAGAAGGCAATAACTTAATTCCTGGTTCTGCCACATTCTGGTTGTATGAGATCAGGAAAAAAAAAACATTAACATCTTTAAGCCTATATTATATCACCTCTAAAATGGGGAGTATCTGCCATACATAGCACCAGAGCTTTCTAGTAGAGTCAAAGGATATAATGTATTCCATAGCTCTATGGGACTGTTAAGCTACATTCAAATATTTAATGACAACATCATTTTGTGGGCTTATTTTTATGGGATTATTTTAGCAATCCAGAAGGCTTTTGGAGCTATGAAATATTTCTTAATATGGTAAAGACTGGTTTTAAAAGTGTGCTACAACAGTATGTGCCTTAACAGGTAGGCTTTCCTGAGTGAGTTTGAGGTGAAATTTTAGAGTTTTCTGCTCTTCTTACCTATTGCAAAAGGCCCTTCTCCTATTCTGGCTCATCAGAACAGAGGATAGTTAGCTATGTGGAAGATTTAAATTGCTTCATAGAAGAAAGAACAGAGTGTTGGTTGAGATTCAGGAAGGAGCAAGGGTCAGTCAACTACACTCATGGTCTCAGATCACAGATCTGTAGAGTCTGACAGCAAAGCACCAGAGATACAATACAAAATACAATAAGGTGGGCCTCCCTGGTGGTCTAGGGGTTAAATCTCGGCATTCTCACCACTACAGCCTGAGTTTGAACCCCAGCCAAGGAGCTGACCCACATAGGGTGCAGCAGACCTCCACAGACCTCTCCTGTCTCGCCAGCTACTCCCCTCAGCAGTGTTTCAGTAGATCCACCTGTTCTGTCCCCCACTCTGTCTCTGGTGAATCCTCTTACTACCCTGCACCTCTGGCCTGAACCCCAGTTCTTCTATGCATAAATAAATAAATCTTTTATTTATTTGTTTGTTTGTTTATTTATTTATTTGTTTACACAAGCACTGGGTACAGTCAGAAGCACGGGAGAGTGAGAGAATTCAGCAGAGCCAGAGCGGAGAGCAGAACAGGCAGACTGACGAAGTACACTGCTGAGGGGAGCAGCGGGTGGCAGGAGAGGTCCGTGTGCCATGTGGGACCCTCGCCTGGTGGCCGGGGATCGAACCGGCACTGCAGAGACTGCGGACAGCCTCACAGCCCAGCGCTCAACCACTGCACCACCAGGGGAGGCCCATAAATAAATAAATCTTTAAAGAAAATACAATAAGAGAACCACGTTTAGACTAGATGCCACGCCATGGACCTCTATGCCTCTATCTTCTTGTCTTTATGTAACTGCTCCTGCTGTTCAGAATAAAGTGGGCTCTGGTATAGCTTCTAAGGATGCATAGAACTGGTTCATCTCAAGAATGCAAAGTTGTGTGAACCACATGGATTGTCCAACACTCACAAAGCAATGATTCCACTCATATTTTAGTGTCTGTGATAATAAGACATGGTAGCATCTATAATTAATCTACAAATGATATGGAAAAAATAGCGTCAAGTTACTGATACCATAGTTACCCTAATGCATAAACTAATTTTTTCCTCTTTTGTAGATTACTGCCTACAAATCACATGAAAAACTAATTCACTCTTAGGCCAAAAGCAATTTACTTTCTTAGAACATTATATTGTTCTAAATCACTTCCCACTTATAAAATATATATTCTTATCCAGACATATTCACACACCATAGGAAACAAAAATCAGAAGGCCTTGGCCTGCTGAATTTCTGGAAATTTGACTTTTTTAAGTTCCAAAAATTGATTTAAGGAAGCTTCCTGATAAGCTATATAATTGCTATATATGTCACCTTATCTTATCTAACAAATGCCTATTACTAGGCCCTTCAAAGTAGAAAGAGCTTGCATTTGAATTTTAAATTATTGCAATGATTTTTTAAGTCAGTAGAGAAAATCATGGTCACAAAAAATGGTAAATAAATTAGAATATTTGCATAGAACCTCATTTTGAGACAAACTTTTTAAAACTGAGATTATTTGCATGTGACAATTTGCACCCCAACTACATAAAGTTTCATTCAATTTTATTAGTGATTCCATTTTTATTTTAGGTGGCATCCATGTGTGTATAATTTCATCTCTCAGAGAATTAATAAAATTTTCTAGTGGTTTTAGACAAAAGTCTGTACTTAAAGTCACCATTTTTTTCTATTAATATAGTACTAATGGACAATTACTCTTGTGGACATAGGTTTTAATTATGGAAAAAGTACTTAGAAATCTTCATCTTATAGAAACTTAGTTTTTTTTTAAAGATTTATTTATTTATGCATACAAGAGCTGGGGTATAGACCAGAGATGCGGGGGATGAGAGGATTCACCAGAAACAGAGTGGGGAGCAGAACTACTGAAATACACTGCTGAGGGGAGCAGCAGGCGAGACAGAAGAGGTCTGTTGTGCCATGTTAGTTGCTCCCTGGCTGGCCGGACATGGAACTGGGGCTGCAGAGGCTGCAGATTCCTTCATAGTGCAGTGCTTCACCCCTTGCACCACCAGGGAGGCCCATAGAAACTTAATTTAAAAACAAAAAGGCATTTTTTCTTTAGAATCTACATTGCCCACTTGATAAATTAAAGGTGGAATACACTAATGAAAGATTATAACTTGAATCATAACTGAGAAGTTCTCTGTTCATTAAAGATTTTATTGCAAAACACCCATATAAATATCTGGGACAATTTACTACAGTTGTTTAAATACTGACAATCAATCCACAGATTGAAGGAGAAATCCCAGTAAAATGAGTCCTAGCAATAAAGTAACTTTTAATACTTAAAAAATTATGTGTAAAACCAGTAATTGGTTCAATAAACACTTATCTTTTTATAGATGAGTTAAAGAATAGACTATGAAAATGAAAGTTAAGGCTCCTAAATGTCTTGGGGCCATTTTCCCCTTGAAAAATATGATTTCACTTGACACTGCCATCCTATAAATGTATTGGAATTTTGAATTTTGGTAAAGGAAGAAGCAAGATCAAATTGGCACCAAGACATAAAAATTTTGAGAAGAAAAAAAATCTCTAATGATAACTGAAATGAAAAATTATTTTCCAAATAAAAAGTTAACTCAGGCTTAGTAAGTGGGGCAATAGCAGCACTTTGGAGGTGCCTTAGACTTGTGGCAGGCTTCTGAGCCTCGGCAGCCCTGCTCTGGCCAACACTGCTTAGCTGGGCATTTACCCACAAGGGGAAGGGTAACATTGGGTGTTTCATGTGGAAACTATTTTATCTATTCTTTCCTTTCTCTTTATTGCACACTAATTATTGCACACTAATTGTATTAAAATTCCTTTCCATTAAGGGCTTATGCACGAGAGTATGTTTTGTCTTGATGTAGCAAATGGCAGAACCTGTTTAGAACAGGCAGGTTTGTGGGCCCTGGGGTACCTCTCACCCTGTCCAATAATAAAGGTATTGACTGGCTCAGCTATAGTCATATTGAAAGAGAAAAGGAAGGTATGGGGGAAGAATATAACGACCCAGAAGTAGAATGACAGGGCAACAAGGAAGGCAGGGAGCTGGGGATGTTATATGGCCTCCTGGTATAAAATTCAAGTTTAAACCCCATTTCTTTTTTTTTTTTAAAGATTTATTTATTTTTTTATACAAGCACTAGGTACAGTCAGAAGCGCGGGAGGGTGAGAGAATTCACCAGAGCTAGAGCAGGGAACAGAACAGGCAGACTGATGAAATACACTGCTGAGGGGAGCAGCGGGTGCGACAGGAGACGTCTGTGGCACCATGTGGGACCCTCGCCAGCTGTGCCAGTGGCCAGGGATCGAACTGGCGCTGCAGAGGCTGCAGGCAGCTTCGCAGCCCAGCGCTCTACCGCTGAGCCACCAGGGGAGGCCCTAAACCCCATTTCTTTAAAAAGGACTTCCCTAACCACAAATGCTCACACTTTACCATGTTAATCTGGTATATTTTACTTGTAGTATGCGACACCACCTATGATATCATTATGTGTGTATTTGTCTGGGTTCCCCTCAAAAATGTTAACCTCCTGAGAGCAGGGAATTTGTCATTGAAGCCACTATCTCCTAGAAGCTGAGTCTTTTTTTTTTTTTTTAAAGATTTATTTATTTATTTATTTATTTATTTATTTATTTATTTATTTATTTATTTATACAGGAACTGGGGTACAGGCTAGATGCGCGAGAGGGTGAGAGGATTCACCAGAGATAGAGTGGGGAATAGAACAAGCAGATTGATGAAATACACTGCTGAGGGGACCAGCGGGTGAGACAGGAGAGGTCTGCTTTGCCATGTGGACCCTCGCCGGCTGGCCAGGATCGAACCGGTGCTGCAGAGGCTGCAGATAGCTTCACAGCGTGACACTCAACCACCTGCGCCACCAGGGGAGGCCCAAGCTGAGTGTTAATGGACACATCTTCAGCATTGCTGAATGAGCCAGCAAATGAATAACTGAATGAAACTATCTGTAAGGTCCTGGCTGGATGTCATCAACTGTGCTAATTATTAACGGAAAGACGGAGCTTTTCCTCCAGCTGGGAGTTTAATTCTTGAAAAGGATGAATTAGGAAATAAATAAAATGTCCCCTAAGGATGATAAAAAATGCTACCTGTGTTCAAAGGTAGCTCTCCTACCTGGTCTTAAATTTCTTTCCTTTCAAAAATTTATTTACCTATTTATTTACTTTTGAATAGATGTAGACCAGAGGAAAGGGGTGGGGGAAGCGGGGGATGAGAGGATTCACCAGAGACAGAGTGGGGAGAAGAACAGGTGGATCCACCGAAACCTACTGCTAAGGGGAGCAGCGAACAAGACAGGAGAGTCTTCTTCACCATGTTGGTCAGCTTCCCGGCCAGGGATCAAACTCAGGCAGTACTGGTGATAGGGCTGACACTTAACCAAGGAGGCCCTGGTCTTAAATTTCTTTATGGATAACTTGTCCTTCACTCCCTATACTAGATCAGGTGTATCTTTCTATGTGTTCATTTTTTCATAGCACCTTTGGCCCTTATCACAAACAAAGTGAAATAGCAAATTAACTTTTAAGTGTATGTATGTTTGCTTTCCTAAAATGTAAACTCCATGAGGAGAGAGCCTCTACTTTCTCCAACACTGTAACACTAGTGTCTATTCCCCGATGACTGTTCAGAGAGTGCTTTCCTGTAGAACAAATAACTTAATGACAGAGCAACCTGTAAGAAATGTTATAGAAATGAGAGACTTCCTGGGGCTCCCCGGTGGCGCAGTGGGTTGAGCACAGTGCTGTGAAGCTGTCTGCAGCCTCTGCAGTGCGGGTTCGAATCCTGGCCGGCCAGGGAGAAACCCACATGGCACAGCAGACCTCTCCTGTCTCTTCCGCTGCTCCCCTCAGCAGTGTCTTCGGTCCATCTGCCTGTTCTGCTCCCTGCTCTGTCTCTGGTGAATCCTCTCACCCTCCCATGCCTCTGACCTGTACCCCAGCTCTTGTATAAATATAAATAGATCTTAAAAAAAATTTAAAAAAAAAAAGAAATGAGAGACTTCCTTAAGATTTGTTGACAAAACAGGCACACAATTAGGATCCTGTGTCACATGACACCCTCAGATAGCAAATCTATCCTTGCTTAGATACCAGCACCTTCATTTTCATATGGAAAGTGATGGATTAAGTAGCATTCCTGCATTACATAGCTGGGCTTTATTTACACAGTTGTTTTGTTTGGGAAAGGTTATTTAATTCATATTTTACTGACTCTATTTTTAGCCCAAAATAGCCCATTCTTAGAATCCATTTATTCATGGTTCCTTTTCCAATGGTCTCAGCAGGCACCTTGTTTTCTGCTTTATTTTTCCTCTGCTTTACTCAAAAGCCAACTTGCTATAAATTCTGTGGACAATTGCAGTTATTTCAGCTACCAGGCAGATCACACAGTGGAACCTATTAATAAGGCAGAGCGAATCTATTCGCTTTCCAGTGAACATTCCAGCACAATGTGGGCAGGGTCTACAGTTGCAGGGGTCAGTCTGTTACAAGAGAACCCCAATGTGAAATGGGTGCCTGATTGTGGGTCCACACCCATGCTTAAAAGGGACTTATAATGAGACTCAACTACAGGCACATGCACAAGAGTAATACAGGGTTTATTTACAAAAAGGGGAAATGAAGAAATGAATAACTCAGGGAGAAAGAGAGAGATAAATTGGTGAATGTGTCCTACCAGTTCCACTGAGCTGGAACCCCAAAAGCATGCTGAAAGCCCGTGAAAAAACAAGGAGACTCAAGGACCACATGTTTGGTTATATGCCAATCCTGGCTGCTTAACTCCACCCTCAGTTCCCAGCAACCCTCCCTTCAGTGGTGATGACATTATGGGATTTGCAGTCCTTGGTGTCTTGGATCTCTTTGGTCTGGGTTGGGATTGGGGTCCATAAAGCCTATTTGTGGAGTTTGTTCAGGACATCCTCTCTCCCCAACAAGTTCTCTTGTGTTGTCCTGTATCGCCCACGTGATGGAGTGACTTCCTGCACCATCACAGAAGGCTATCTAGTGACCATGAGGATAGCCTTGGTAACAGGGTGGTCCCCAGGGAAAGGGGACGTTCCAGGTTCCCTGCCCCACCCAAGGGAGGGTGGAGCTGAGCAGGGAGGAGGAGAAGCTGAAGAGGAGACTGGGGAAGGAAGGAAGGAGTGTGGGGAGCCAGAAGGAGACCTGGAGGAGGCACCTGGAACAGAGATATGTGAAGAAGCTGCACTTGCTTCTCAGCCTTGAACTTGTGCCAGGGATATGGGGGACATGGAAGGAGGCGCTTGAAATTGAGATGTAGGTGAGAGACCTGTGGGGAGACTAACAATGGCAGACTTTATCTTGATTTTGATTTTGCTCTTTTCCTTCCAGACTTGTCTGACCCCTTCTTCCCCTTTCCTATGGGTCCCCACCAGGAGGTGCCTTAGACTGTGACAGGCTTTCAGGCCTCAGCAGCCCTGCTTTGGGCCATCCCTGTTTGGTTGGGCATTTACCCAGGAGGGGATGAGTAACTTTTTAAAACATTATTTTTTTTTCATCTTCTCTTTATTGCACACTAATTATAGAAAAGTTCCTTTCCATTGATGGTCTCATGCACTACAGCATATTCTGTCTTGATGTGGCTGAACCTATTTAGAGCGGGCAGGGTTGGGGATTCTGGGGTGTCCCTCACCCTGCCCTGTAACTGATGTCTGTCTAAACATTCTGAAATCAAGCACAATGGTATTTGCTTATAATCCTGCAAAATTGAAAATATTCACGTCATTCTCATAGATAATGGGACTATAACTTAATACCTCCTTTCTGGAGAGCTTGGCAGACAATTGGACTTTGCCATTTCACTTCCAGTAAAGAGTCCAATAGAAATGCTACCACATTTGTACAAAAATGTACATATGAAGATATCACTGAAATCATTTTAAATAGTTAAAAAAAACCCAACTCAAAACAATAGAAAATAACCTAAATATCCATCCATATGAATGAGTTCAACAGATTATGATACATTTACACATAATAGAAAATGCTGGGCCTCTCTGGTGCCCTACGGGTTAAGACTCAGCCCTATCACCACTAAGGCCTGAGTTCCATCCCTGGGTTAGGGAGCTGACCCACATGACGCAGCAGACCTCTCCTGTTTTGCCCACTGCTCCCCTCAGCAGTGGATTTCAGTAGATCCACCTGTTTTGCTCTCCACTCTGTCTCTGATGAATCCTCTCACCCCCATACCTCTGCCTACATCCCAGTTTTTCTACACAAAAAATAAAGTAAATAAATAAATAAAAATCTTAAAAGAAAGAAAATGCTATGCAACTCTCCAAATATGAACTACAAATAAATGTATTGATTGAAAGAGCTCCAACTTGCACTAAGTAGAAATGAGAACAGGATAATATTTAAAATGTTACCCTATTTGTATAGCATGTGAGACTGTATTTGCATTTGTGTACAAACGTATTGAAAAAGACCTGCAAGTATACACACCAAACAAGTATAGGTGGTTACCCTACTGGTGTTTTTAAATCTTCAGTCCAGTAAAATTCTGTTGTGGCTCTCTGTCCTGTGAGTTCATAGTGTGATGAGAAATTTCCCTGCCCTTCAGCCACTAGAAACCAGTAGCATCCCCACCTGTACAGGTATGATTACTAAAAATGTCTCCAGATATTGCCATAAATTCTGGGGGAAGGGGGTCCACCTGCAATTGAAAACCACTACCTTAATCAACATGAACTTTGAAGAGAGACTAGGTAGAGTTATCATCTATGAGTCATACACGATTTCTTAAAAAGAAGCACTTATTTTATTACTACTCATTTGAAAAGATGAATTACCATCCTCACAGGCTGTGCTCAGATAGTATTATCTATACACCCATCTAATTCTGAAATTTCTGCCACATTTTACTAAGATATCTAAGATAATTATGTAGAATTTATCTAAAAATTGCAATGAGAAATTCTACCACCTAACTTGTACTGAAAGCATCTTAAGGAATTTCCCTCTCTTATAAAGTAGGGATAATAAAAATGATCTCACAGGCTTTCCCTGTCAAAATAATAAAGGTCCCAGTTTGTCCCATTGCATATTAGTATCTAAATTATTAAGATATAAGGGCTATTTTGTGGGGTGATTGATATAGATTCTATGAAAGGATACCCCCCAGTTTCTTTCACTGCCCTATTTCCAGTGTCTAGAACAGGGCTTGCACCGAGTCAGTGCTCTGTTCATATGCATGAAAGCACAAGCAACTCACATGTAGTATAAGTTAACTATATCAAATCTATACACTAGATGTTGAGTGATGTCTTAAATATATGAAACATAAAGTTACACATAGTTAGCCCAATCAGAAGTAAATGTGACTGAGGTAATTATCATGATGATCAAGTTTGATAATTATTGAACTTGATTATCTCCTGCATTCTTTTATATATTTTTTCACAGCTTGTTAAGGATATGATGTGAACAAAATTTTTTTTTTCACTTTGTAGCCAGTGATACTGAATCGGTACAAGTCATAGAAACAGGTCAAAAAGGACTGCTAAGGTCATGTAATGTAACCCCCCTGAGGTCATGTAATGATTCAAGGAGGCATCAGATTTTATTTTAAAATAATTCCAATGTAGCAAAGGAACTGAGTTTGTTTACTAACTCTAGATTTTCTAAAATCCCTCAATAAGTTGAAAATCCCAGGGAAAAAATGTCGCATCTGGTCTAGCTTTCCTTAGCTTTTACAACAACATCATTAGCCCTCTTGACAATCAATGGCCTATGGCTAAATTAGAACCCTATGGACCTAAAATGATAAACAATTTTTATGATGCTTTAATGGTTTAAATTTTGAACCTAAGTGTTTGATACCATGACTTAGAGACTGGTAAGCACCATGGCTGAGTGGGTACCCAGAAAAGTGAGTCCCTCCTCTCTGGGACTTTCTAAGACATCAGGCTGGCTCCCCTGGCCATCTTGAGGAACTCAGCTGACACCAATGTCTCTGCTGATTTTGCCTCCTAGGAGCCACTGTGCCTCCCAGATTACTTTTTAATCTCCTCAAGAGACATCTTGCAGACTACCCTCCCTCGGGGACCATTTCTACCCTTTGGACCATGGGACACCAGAAAGTAGTCAGTGAAAGTGTGTTACTGAAGTAGTCAGTGTTCTGGGTCTGAAATTATGTATATGCATGTATAGGGTAAATGGAATTCATTAGGCTTTTTGCACCACTAGCCTCTGTGGCTGTCACCTGTGGCCTTTATTGTGTTGATGCAGAGACACTTAGGAGTATGGGCACAGGGCACATGTGCCTAATTGTGGACACCTGGAGAATGGTATGGGTATGTGCACACCTGAACCTAGAGGCCAGGAATATAAGGGTGGCATTAGCTGGAGATAGAGGATGGCTGTGAGAGGACAAATGACTACAGAAAATGATGCGAGAGAGAGTCCAGAAAGTAAAGAGAGCCCCTGCCAGGCTTTGCCCGCCTCCTTGCATGCCAGCCTCCCTGCTGGTGTGCCCGTGTACCTGGTTCTCTGAGAGAGCATTAAAGCCTCAAAAATCCACCAAGAGCTCTGAGACTCTCCTTTATCCATCTTCCTGAATCCGTAGTGAACCTGCCCTGTGCTTGCTGGCACTAAAGTATGTTTCCTGGATCTAGGCAAAAACCAAAAGAAAAGGAACCTCTGCCTAAGTGGCAGTCATCATTTGCAGCTTTCTCTTGTTTTATAGTGAGATTTTAAGCATTATTAGGCACACAATTCTATGGCATTAATGAAACCCACAATATTTAGCAACCATTACTGCTGCTTATATGTTTCATCATCCCAGGCAAAGATTCTGTGGATAGTAAGAGAGAACTCCCCATACCTGCCACCCCTCACCCCCTGGTAGCATCTAATCAACCTTCCATCTCTATGTTTTCATTCAGTTAATCTGAATAGCACTATTTAACATTTATTTAGCACTTAGTATGTTTCACACATTGTGCTTAATGCTTTGCACAAATCAGTTCATTTAATACTCAAAACCACAGTGTAGGGCAAATGAATTAATGAAAATTCTTATGCAACTAGCCTCTGTGTCTATCACCTCAGCCTTGATAGTGTTGATGCAGAAGGTGCTCAGGAGCATGGGTGTGGGCATGTGTAAGTGTGCACACCTGAGCCTAAAGGCCAGGGATATAAGAGTGGCATCACTCAGAAACAGATGACAGCTACGAGAGGATAAGTGACATGGGTGCAGAAGAGGCAAGATGATGAGAGAGTGCCAGAGATAGCCCAGAAAAAAAGCAAAGATTTGTGAGGCAGGCTTGGAAGCTTGGTTGCCTGCCTGCCTCCCAACTCCCCTTCCCCAGCCATCCAGCCCTTTGGCCTCCCTACCTTGCAGCCTATGGGCTTGCCACAACATCTGGTAAGGAGTGCTGTTATTAATCCCTTTTCACAGAGGAGGAAATGAGACTAAAACAGTCAATTAGGACTACCCAGCTTGTAAGTGGGAGAGAAATCGAACTCCAAAGCTCACACTTTTGACTGTGATGTTGGGATGTCCACATTCTAGAAATTAGACCTCTTTCTGAGGTCTAATCCTGTATGTCAGTTTCTTTTCTTCTCATTCTTTTTAATTCAGTGAAGGGGGAAAAAAAAAAGAATGCTGGACACCAAAATCCTCCTTCCCTTGTACTTAAAATCAAAGAGAAGGATGGAAATATTTGCTCCAGGCAGTCTTTGCAGGTCCAAAGAAGCATGACTTTTAAGCAATGCTTGCTCAAAGTACATTCTTTAAAGTCACTCTCAAGTACTATTCCTGATTTTGTTTGTAACAATAAAAGCAAACCCATGTTTTTTCAACATTTCAGTTCTCACAAAAATTTTGTACAGACCCACTCTTAGGCTGGAAATTGCCAAGTTTGCTCTAACCCACAATATACCCACTTTTTCCTACTGAAAAATTTATCTCTGTTATGCAAATGATTCATATTCAGTTTCATTATCACTTTATTGATTTACCCATTGTATCTGAGAAAATATCCCTGCCTTCTTCCCTTCCCACTTCCTTCAGTGAGTCATA
Source organism: Talpa occidentalis (assembly GCF_014898055.3). NCBI lineage: Eukaryota > Metazoa > Chordata > Mammalia > Eulipotyphla > Talpidae > Talpa > Talpa occidentalis. The sequence goes on along the minus strand of NW_023601653.1, from coordinate 43,172,803 downwards.
TAATGCCCATCCGAATCATAACTCATGGTTTATAATGTGCTCACCCTTATCTAATCTGTAAGTAACCACCATTTTTTTCCTTTTTGCTTATATGCCAGTAGCCTAATTTGTCAAAAGCAGGTGAGAGCTATTATTAGTAAGGTATTCATTAGCTTTATAGCTGCTCCTATATCAACTAAGAACACCTGCTTTCTCCCAATAGACAGTTCCTTACTGCAGCCAGCATCACCCATTAGGAAAGATGAACATAGCACTTTCAAGTTTCTGGATGAAACAAGTATATATTTTCCATAATGGAGCCCAAGTTCAACACTTAAGAGAGACAGGCCATGTAGGTAATATGCGCTTATGTGATTAAACAATTTTCCCTTTCAGCAGAATTTTTTAAAGTTGTCTACTTACGGATTTCATAATCATTATCTCCTTTATCTATACATAACCTAAATTAGTTTTGAGTCACAAATTTCACCCCATAAACTACTGAACTTATTCCCACAAAGCATTGAACTAAGTTCCATGAGAGATTAAAATAATATTCTTATACCTTAAGCTAAAATAACACCACAAGACAATTTGAGGGATGTAGAATAAAACTGGCACAAACATGGTTGCTCAGAGAAAGACAAGAATACTTCTGGTTGGACAAATCAAGGAGTTTCACAGAAGAATGGATGCAAAATCAGAGAAAGGGATATACATGCACTTGTGGGGCCAGAAGTAGTTATTTAAATCAGGAGTCTACAGTGGTCACAATGTTCTTAGTACTTCACCTTGGTTTAGAAACATTGGTTTTTAAAATGAAGAAGATCATTATATCTACCCCAGAGTGTGTTTTTTATGATTAAAATGAGTTATTAGATGTAAAAAAAAAATTATCATGTTGTTTGACATATGGTACATTTTAATAATGACCAGCTGATGAGCTGGGAAATTTTAAAAGACTGTTCAAAATAATAATTGAAGTCATTTGTTACATACTGTGTGAGTGACACACCTTAGAAAAGAGGAAAGGGTCTTGGTTTAGGAAAATGCCTTCATGACCTCTTGGAGGATGGAAGGTGATGTGCCAGCACTCAAGGGAAGATTACAGTCTGAAGGGGGATTACAGTCTGAAACTGAGAACTATAAAGAAAGGAAATAGTCTGGAATATAGTCTAGGAAAGAATCTGGGAGGAAAGGAAGTGATGGAAGCTGAGAGGAGAAAATTCACCATGGAGGTGTCACAGGACCAGAACCTGGAGGTGAGGGTAGAAATGAACAGTCATTAGACCAGCTATAGGGATGAAAAATCCTTAGGTGTGGCCTAGAGATGGGGATACATAGGAACTGTCAGTCATTGCAAGGGACTGCTCTAAAAACATCAGCAGGTTCAGACCAGAGGTGGGATATGGAGATGGAGGTAATTACAGAGAATCACTGGTCCTTACAAATTAACCCAATCACACCCTAGAAGTGATTAATTTAACAATGGATAAAATTTCCTGCCCTGGCAAAAGGCAACTCTCATCCCAAGACTGCCCATGGTGTCTATGCAGGCATCTCTTTGAACAAACTTAGCCCTTTCAAACGCAGCTCTCTCTGGCCCCTGTCTATGCAAGCCTCTTCTTTCCTTTTTTCCTAATAAACCTGACCTTTTGGATATAACCAAATGTCTCTGTCTTCTTGGCAAGCCGGTGGCATGCTGCTGAAAGGGGAATTTCCTCTGCCGAAAATTTTCTCAGAGATAACCCAAGGACCCCAGTCATCTGAACCCCAATATCTCCTTAGAACCCCATCATCAGTATGTTAGGGTTTTTAGCTGGGAGATATCCTGTTGGTAAGAAAAAGCTCTGTGTAGAAGTGGATCTGTATGGGCCAGAAGCCTATGTAATTTTTAGGAACACTTCAGGAAAAAAAGATGACCAAAACGTAACTATTGTACATCTCAAAAATTATATGCCCAAGTAAGCACATTACTAAATCCTTCCTAGGTCTAGAAAGAAGCATGGACAGATAAGTAAAGCAGAAGCTTAAGCTTCATTAGCTAAATGGAAAATCTGCCTCTCACTGTATTGCAAGAATCAGCCAAAACATGTTTTAGAAAAATGAGATCTCTATTTCATTTTAGTTTTTGCTTTGCTACTTTTTAGTCTTCCTCTGTTATCATCAGAACTTTAGTTAAAATGATGCTACATACTATTTGCAAGGGTGTTGCTTTTCAGGGTATAGGGTAAGTGAATTAATCAGGTTTTTTGTACCACTAATCGCCATGGCTGTCACTTGCAGACTTGATCGTGTTAATGCAGAAGGCACTTGGGAACATGGGCTTGGAGCACGAATGTCTGATTGTGGACACCTGGGTGTGGATGTGCATGGGTGTGGGCATGCATGAGTGTGCACACCTGAGCCTAGAGGCAAGGGCTATAAGGGAGGCATCACTCAGAGACCAGGGACAGGGGCCAGAGAATGAGCAGCTAAGAATAGGTGAGACCATGAGAGAACTCAAGGGAGAGCCCAGAGAAAGAGCATAAAGATTCATGGGGGTCTGGGAGGCTCTGTTGCCTGCCTGCCTCCCAGCCATCCATGCCTGCCTGGCCTGTGCCTGCCTCCCTGCAGGCCAGCCCCCCTGCCTGGTGTGCCTGGTTCCCCAAGAGAGCATTAAAGCCTGAAAAATCCACTGAGGGTTCAGGGACTCTCCTTTATCCCTCTGCCTGGATCCACAGTGAACCTGCCCTGTACTTGACGGCACAACACAGGGTAATAATAAAATGAGAGGAGATGGTAAGTTCTCATGCCTAGATCATCCCAATATGGAGAAAGGCTAGCATCCACCATCCAGGCAACACCAGGAAACTGGCAGCAGGGTTATGTAAAATGCCTAACGGGAAATAGAGAGTAGCCCCTGGCCCTGGGAGGTAAGCTGCATACATCTCTGGATAACATTTCTCCTTTTGAATATTTGAGTGTGGTTGAGTTCCACTTAGGAGAGAGAATGATAAAAAGGAAAAGAGATAGGTAAGAAAAAGAGATGATCAAGTGTGTCACTCAATCTCCAGTCAGGAGATGAGAAGTGGGGAAAATGAAACAGAGGCAGGCGGACAAGCAGGAGAGAAACTGCAGGAAGATGTCACATGTATAGGGCTACTGTGTAGAGGGCAGATGCCCAACCCTACACACAGGCTTTGGATCCACGTCACCCTGTGTTTGACTCTAAGCTCTTCAACCTGATAGTTATGTCACCTTGAGCAATGCACTTACTTCGCTATCTTTTCCTGGAAAAATGTGAGTTGAAATACCTACTACATAAGGTGGTTGCAATACTACATTCTGGAAAAAATGTCACGTCAAAGAAACCAAAGCAAAAGGGGGTTTTCAAAAATAAGTTGGTTAATAACATCTATTGCTGCAGAAAGGTCAAGAGATTTGAACACTTTGGAAACAGTGCTTAAGAAGTTGTATTTTATTTGCAAATGAGTCATCCAGTAGGAAGGAGGAGTTTAGAGTAAATGAGTACAGGTATAGAATACGTTTTTTTAAATTTATTATTATATTTTTATTTACATTTTTTTTTACATTATGATTCTCCCCTCAAGTGTAGTTCCCATAACTCTCCCAACACCTTACACCCATTGTCCATCACCACAGTCCCTTTTGCTCTTCCCTCCCCTGTTCTGACTCCTCCCCAACTCCACTTCCCGCTCCCCCCCATGTCTCAATTCTATGGTCAACTTGCAAGTTTTGTCTTTATCCTGATCCTTTATTCAGTTTCCCTATGTTCCACCTGTAAGTGAAACCATCTGATATTTTTCTTGCTCCTTCTGACATATTTCACTGAGCATCATCCCTTCCAGCTCCATCCATGTTGCCGCAAATGGCTTGAGTTTATCTTTGTTGATCGCTCAGTAGTTTTCCGTTGTGTGTATTTAAAGACAAGTACCTTCTATTTCTCTTTCAAGAATCTATACTTCTTGAAGATAATGATCTTATGGTAGATAATATAGACATATTTATTACTGACGCCAACAAAAATCTAACAATTCTCCCCACTCTGCTCCTAAGAATTAGTGGACTGAATCTAATCCAGTTGATTTTAGACACTTATTAAATCCTGCCTATCATTCAGTGGAGGCTGCAACATTATCTGTGTAACAGAGGTTCATTACTCCTTGGTTTGTAATGAGGGTTGATGATTTATTCAGAGTCTCCTTCCCATCATCCACTAAGTAAAGGTCCTGTCATCCTGTAATACATAACTCACTCTGATTTTTGCCTGTTCAGGGCAGTTTATGGACCTCTGTGTTCTAGTGAATTTCTTTTGTTATAAATGGTCAAAGTCAAAAAGATCATACTAAATAGCTGTCATGTTTACAGAGTCCATTACATATACAGGTTTTCAAGCAAAATGAACACCGATGGTTGCCATCAGTTGACTTTATTTTCCTTGAATTAAACATTTTTAAGGGAAAGATAACAAGTAGCAAAAATTCACTTGGCTTTATATAAAAAGGACAAAGGCAAAGTTAATTTTAAGACTGGAGTTGGGCTTTTTAAAATTGAAGAAAACAAGCTGGAGTGAGCGATTTGCGTTTTAAAGTCTGCTCAAGGCGAAAACACTTCTGAAAAAGACGAGAAATGGCCCCTACATCTTAGAAAACTAATGATATCCAAGAATTTCTTTAACTTGTTTTGTTAAGGCTTCTGATTGAACAAGAGGTCCAAGTTCACCCTTATTCTGCCTTATAATTATCTTCAGACACGAATATTGAGAAAATTGACAATGAAATATTGTCTAACACTTGAGAGTGTACTTTTCACACATTTAATCAGCTGTTTGCTTGCCTTAAAGGTCCAACCAGTAGGGAGCTTTCCCTGTAAACCATAAATGGTGCGAATTCAGCTTCAGAATTAATTCTTCTTCAGAGTAATTTCTTCTGGGGTTACCATACCAGACAAGATTAGGAACTAGCAATCATTTGAAAGGTACTACTGTTAATTTTCTATCCATCTGTTCTTTTACTGTCATTTAGATAAAATGCTCCACTGGGTATTAGACTGTCAGAGAGATAGGGCCCCAAGAGAAAACTTTCTGCATCTTTATACACATCATGTTGTGCTGTGCACACTCAGGAGTTGCAAAAAGGTTTACTTAAGGTAATTTGGCACCTACCTGCCACAATGTTTGCTACTATTTCAGAGTCATCTTTATGGTATAGTGAAGGCCAAATAATAGCAGATTATTTTAATCCATCGCCCTGGTCCTGATTCCTTATTTCCCCAGGGCTTCTGACATTTGGTTATCTAGATCCTGCTTCCAACATGCAGGTGGTCCCTGCCATCTTCATCTGGTTTTTGTGATCAGTGTCTTTCTTATTTGGAGTTCAAACTTGCTCCCTGACATTTAAAAGCTTGGTTCTCTCTAGTTACATAGAATAATGTAATCCAAAATTCACATACTGACCCTCAAATTACTAAAAATGCATCTATCATATGACCCAGCAATACTACTCCTAGGAATCTACCCAAAGGACACAAAAACTTTAATTTGAAAGGAAACCTGCACTCCTATGTTTATTGCAGCACTATTTACAATAGCTAAGATATGGAAACAACCTAAATGCCCCAAAAAACAAAACCATCAACAAGAAAACCCTATCCATTCTACAATATCTGCAGCATTGTTATTCATAAGATCTAGGATATAGAAGCAGCCTAAATATCCTTCAATGAATAAATGGAGGAAAAATATGTGGTCCCTATACATCAGGGAATATTATATAGCCACTATAAAGGATGAAATACAGTCATTTTCAACAATAATGAGCAAATTTGAAAGAATTATGTGCAGCAATACAAGACAGAATGTTAAAAACAAATACTGACTATTTCTATAACACAAAACTGGACGACTTAAAACGCTTTCAAAAACATTGGACTTCAACAAACAACCTAAGGGCTCTGAGACTAAGGGTGATGTTGAGAAAGGATAAAGGGGCACAGGGATGGTGTGTATGGGAGGAAGTGAGTGAGAATTCCTCTGTAAAGAGTAAAAGTAATGACATTTATATACTAATTCATAGGTTACAAAGCACTTGAACTTACTCTTTCTAACTGGTACGTGCAGAACTAACATTACTTTCCCATCTTGTACAGCTAAGGAAACAGAAACACTTGATTTAAAAAAAATAACAATGAAACAGTAGTGAAAGCAATGTTGTTTTCTTTGAAAGCTGAAAGAACAAGTGCAGGAGGTACATGTTGATATTTGTTAAATGTCTGTCTTAGTGCAATGTGGGCGAAAAGAATCCTTTAGGAAGAGGTATGCTGAGGGAGCATCAGAAATTTTGGGAAGAGAAAGATACAACCATATTCCCAGTTCCATCCTGTAGGGTAAGTGAATTAATCAGGCTTTTTTCACCTTTAGCCTCTATGGCCATCACCTGTGGCTGTGATCATGCTAATGCAGAATGTGGCACAGGCTACATATGCCAGACTGTGGACACCTGAGTATGACTGTGAGCATGCATGAGTGTGCACACCTGAGCCTAGAGGCCAGGGATATAAGGGCAGCCTCACTCATATGGAGGACAGCTACAGAAGGATGGATACAAGAGGATGACTAAAAGAGATGAGTGTGTAACTACAGAAGAGTAAGAGAATGAGAGAACGGCCAAGATAACCCAGAGAGACTATAAAGATTCATGGCCTGCCTCCCAGCACCCCCTGCCTGGCCCATGCCTGCCTCCTTGCACGCCAGCCTCACTTCCTGGTGTGCCTGTGTGTCTGCTTCTGAGAGCATTAAGGCCTGAAAAATCCACTGCGGGCTCCAGGACCCTCCTTATCTGTCTGCCTGAATCCACAGTGAACCAGCCCTGTGCCTACTGGCACAATACATCCCTAGTAAATTTCATGAAGTTAACATTACCATTGTTGCCTCCTCTACTGCACCCCTTTTTCATTCTGCCACCATGAGTTTCACCTCATAGTCTGCAGATTTGTAAGCATCACTAGCAGGGATTATTGAGCATCAACAAAACATATCTGAACCGGTGATGATTTTTCTAGTTCCAGCAATAATGAGACCTGTATAACTTGAAGATCTTTCTATTAACACATGGCTTAAAAATAAATTCCTAAGTGAGCTTATTTTTAAACATGGGGATTTTTAGATAGCACAAAAAGAAGCTGAATATCGATTTGGAGTCTATGGCCCATATGGTAACAGCAGAAAGGACCTGGCCCAGGATTCAGTACAAAGCTGGATTTTAAGTTCAAGCATAGGATAGAAATGTACAAATACAGACACACAGGTACACACAAACAAAACACGGTCTATTTCTATTAGGAGGACATACTCTATTTTTTGCCCATATTTGGGTGGGAAGAAAAAAAAATGTTTGCTTTCATAGTTCTGAGGTTCTGCTACCTGTGTGGTATGCAACTTGGAAAAGAAATTAATGCAAATATCAACTGTAATACTCCTGGTATAACTGCAGAAGTAAATGCAAAATTTCTGTTGAGGTAAAAGACCTTAGGTTTCACAGGTAAAGCATTAATGATGAAGAGGTCAGACAGCAGAAGGACTGAGCAGAAAGAAATACTCCATAGTGGCCAAAGCCAGAAAACAATAAGAGGTGGTTTTACACACCTGGAACTTCAGATAATAGAGCAATGTGATAAAGATTATAATGTAATGTGAGTGTGTTTAAAAAAAATTAAAACATTAAAGAAGAGATCAAAACCACAGCAAGAAAAGAATAAGAATTGAGGGGATAAGTTTCAAACTCAAAAAGAGAAGTCCCAGAAAGGAAAAAGAGAAGTCACTGAAATTTTTAAAAATGTCAATGAATGAGTTAAACAAAGAATTAGACAGCTGAGGAGATAAATGGACCAGAGGATAAATATGAAGAAATTACAAAGGGATCAGCACTGAGAGATAAAGATATGGAAAGTACAAAAGAAAGTTGAAAAATAGTTAAGAGGTGGGCCAGTGATTAGCTAGTAGGAAATCTGTATGGTAGTAACAAAGAGAATGAGAGAGAAACAATGTTTGAGGAGATAAACATTAAAGATTACATGTTTTCAAAACTGATGAGAGATGATTTTTTTTTCTTTTAATTTTTCATAGAAGAATGTGGAGAACAGACCAACTGACTTAAATACATTGCTAGGGGGACCTGTGGGCAAGACAGGGGAGCTTTACTGTGTCTTATGTGGGTCAGCTCCAGCTGGAGTTCAAACTCAGGCTGTAATGATGATAGTGCTGAAATTTAACCCCTAAGCCACCAGGGAGGCCCAAGAGATGATTCTTCTGATCAATGACCTCAAAGAGCATTAAGCAAGATAAAAGTAAATTCATAACCAGACACAATGCACTGTAACTATAAGCCCCTAGAAAAAGGGATCTTAAACGCAAATAAAACAAAAAAAAAAGTATTTTTAAATGAATTACAATTAGACAGCAGACTTCTAAAGAGAAACTTCAGAGTCCCAAAATGCAATGGAATGTTTCCTTCATGGTGCTTAGAGAAAACCACCTGGAATTTATACCTAAGGTTACCTAGGACTGAGAATGGCATAAAACCCTGTTCAGCCCAATAACGAGAATTTGCCACTAATATAACCACTCTAAGAGAGTCCTGAAATATGTATTTGAGGGTGATGTAAATAAAAACAGAATGGAATGCAAAAAGCAAAACAATCTGAGTGAAATGAAAGGCTCCTGGATATAACTTGAATTAGGGAAGACAAAGTCCTAGGTAGCTACTCATATCCCTTACCAAGTCACTAGCTTCTCTATCATACTTCTGATGAGCTGAAGCTCACTAGCTTAGAACATATGATTGAGAAACTATAGAACATTCTCAAAGTATGGGATGCTCAAAGGAAGAGAAAGATCTTATCCCAAGATAAGCAGTTTCAAATTAAAGCTACTATTTGAGTAGCTTTTCCATTTGACTCACTCTGTATAATGACTACCTTATAACAGTATCATCTCCAAGATACATTGTTAAGGGAAGGGGTACAAAGGAAATTTGCTTTTCACTCTCTGTTCTTTGTCCTTGTAAGTTTTATGCCCATGCATATATTGCTTATTCAAAATGTTAATCAAGTATATAGATTCTCGGAACTCAAGGGTATAAGATATTACACAAACGTGATACACTGAAAAACATCAATATTTTAAAAGAAAAAGTGAAGGCTTTTTCTAGATTTCCAAATAAGTTCACTTAGCTTTCTTCCTGGAGACTTGCCCTCTCCCAGCTTGAAAGCTATTTTTCCCCTTATCCTAATTCCATGATGTGGCCTCATTTCCAATGTTAATTAGATAGACCTTACAATAAAAGAGTGAAAAATTTCCCCATCACAGTTGTTATCTATTATACATGACGGATACATGGAAAGAGTAAGATTTTTCTAATTAACCTGAAGGACTTGGACGACTGACTTTGAGATTTAACAGAGAACTTTTAACTACTTTGTGAGTAGTACGAAGACTTAGATTTCCACAAAATATTAATTTTTAAAATTTTGTATTATAATGAAAAGCCATTCTGTGTAAATGTAAAGACTGCAAATTGGTAAGTTAAATATTTTAAACCATTAAGGTGTAGTAAAGTTATAGTTAAAATTGATTTATATGTGAATTATGAATGCTAGAATAAGTCCCTATTTCTAGCCTTTATTTCATTACATCTCAGCATTTCATCAGCTAACTTAAGGATGTCTAAAAGCTTCAAAGAGTTCTGTGTATAAAATTTTGCTTAAAATGCATAGTATAATCACATCAGTTATCATTTATTGAGTACTTACCATATCACAGACATGGTGCTATTTGCCTTACCGACATTACTTCATTTAATCTCCAGACCAAACCCATGAGGTAGATATTATCATCTTTGTTTTACACATATATAAATTAAGGTGTAGAAAAATGAATTAACATAAAAAAGGTCACACAATTGGTCAACACCAGAACTAGGACTCATATCAATATCTCTGTGACTTCAATTTTTATGTTCTTGATTACTATGTTAGATGCTTCAAGAAGGACCAGACAGAACATTAAGTAATACAAAGTTATTTAAAAGAGGTTAAGGATCACCAACATTGTAGGTCTTATGTATCCAAGTCAATCCTTATGCAGAATATGATCACAAAGCTTCCAATGAGACTTTCTTTTTAAAAAGTTTTCTAAAGGACAAAATATCTTTGCCCTAATTCAGTCAAAGTTCACTAATACATATTTGCATTGGGGGGATCGTGCTGAGCATAGCTGCCTTCCATTAACACATAATTAGTTATCAAATGCAATTCAATCACATTTATCATTAGAGAGTGACTTTCAAGATTAGATGGGTCTCAGCAAGTACAAGTGGAGACAGGTCAGATTAATAAGACTACATCATTGTGGTCTCCATAGTTCTTCCACTACTGTATAGAACACAATAAAAACAAAGCAAACAACCCACGCAAGAAATGAGCAGAACTAAAAAGACACTTCCCCAAAGAAGAAAGGCAAATGGCCAGCAGGCACAAGGAAAATGTTTTTTCTTTTTCAACTATATTAACTTGGCTCAAAAATTTTACACAAATTCTCCTCCTATAAAAATAAACATTTTGATAGTGGAATTCTACTGTGAGTTATTTTGGTAAGAAAAGGTATGCTATGTCAGAAATATTGATAATTTTCTTTTGCTTCTGAATTTTTTCATTCTTCCTATAAAAATGATATAGAATAATGTAAGCTTCTGAAAAATATGCCTTTTAAAAAAGCTATGTGATTATAAAATTAAATCAATATATTCCTTTTATGATGAGAAATGTGCCTATTTAACTATACCAGAAAATTTAATACAACTTGACATTAATAATAAATGCTAACTGCACATACTACTTGCAAAAATAACTTCGTTACTATAAATGAGTTAAAGGATTTTTACTACCCATACTATAACAGAAACAATATAAATTTTATTTTTATCTATCAACCTCAATCAATTTGAAGTTAGTGTTAAAGTGAAGAAATCATATATATATCCCAAGCTTCATTTTATCATTTTGAAACTACAGATATTAAAAAGCTGCAAAATGCAACTTAGGAATGCAACTTAAATTTATATTCATTTAACTAGTCACTAAAAATAATTAAAATTGCATCTCATGCTTTGATCGTGGCTAGGAAACCCATTATTTTATACATAGCAAAAAAATGTCATTTATCACCAAAATGTCTGCTCTCCTCTTCTTTGATATTATAGCATATTTTTATTTTAGTTTTGCCATTTGATACTCTCTTTTCCCCAGTTATAAACATTTTAATTTGATTTAAGTCAGCAGTTACTTACAGGGGACTGTCAAACCTTTTAGAGTTATGCTTTAAATCATGACGGAAAGATTTACAGCTTTGTATAATAAGACAGCTTTGAATATTAATTAGATCATCAGACACATGTTTGCTGAGGTTTAGAAATTGTGTAATAAATACAGTGTGGCAGAGATAGAGCTGTTAAACCTGAGCACAGATTTCTCAGACATTTTACTGAGTGATTGAAGAAGTAATCGCCCAGCTAAATCCAAGTTAAACACCTGATGGAATATTAGGACGTTTAATTAAAAATGAATCTGTGCTGTACATGCGGGTGATTTTACACAGTGGTTAAAAAGAAGGCCATGGAAAATTAATTTTACTGAGTAAAACCTACACAAATAGCCTCTTTGTGAAGTTGGAAAATGTATTCAACCATTCCATGAATACACACATGATGAAGAATCAGATGACATAAATTAGGAGGAGGTTCTTCAAGAGAGACCTTCTTCACAAAAGTAACAAGGATGGTCAATGCCATGCTTGTTAAGACTGTCTTTCAAAAAAAAAAAACAGCAGTAAATCCTATTACTTCACCCTCAGTGATTCTGTTGTGAAGGCAGCAAATGACCTCTAGGGCCAGGAATTAATGTCCTTCCTAACCTATGAAGCACCCCCCAATGCCAGTAGGCCAGATTTAGACCATCTTACTTAGGAAATCTTGACAATCCTCAGACTCTCCTTACCTTTGGAGGTAAACAGCCATATCTTTCACTGTCAAAGACAACAAGATCACTTGGCAGTTGAAGGGGTGGACATAACAAAAAGCAGTCTGCATGAATTTAAGTATATAGCATGACATAAGGAAAAGGAAAGAAGGAAGGGAAGGAAGGAAAGTGGAGGGAGAGAGAAAGGGAGGATAGAAACCACTGGACTAGGAAGCAGAAGACATGAGTTCTAAGTTGCGTTTCTTTGTAATAAAGCAACTCACGTGCATTGCCTCACTTATCTGTGACTTCATTACCTCCTCGCCATGCGACAGAGCAGGATCATGCGATAGCACAGGACTATGAGATAGCACAGGGTCATGTGATTCTGAAGGTCTCTGTAAACTAACATTTTTCAAAAGTCAAAAAAATATAAAAGCAGGGCCTCCCCTGGTGGCGCAGCGGTTGAGCGCTGGGCTGAAAAGCTGCCCGGCAGCCTCTGCAGCGCCGGTTCGATCCCCGGCCAGCAGCAAGGGTCCCACATGGCGCGACAGACCTCTCCTGCCATGCCCGCTGCTCCCCTCAGCAATGTATTTCGTCAGTCTGCCTGTTCTGTTCCCCGCTCTGGCTCTGGTGAATTCTCTTACCCTCCCGCACTTCTGACTGTACCCAGTGCTTGTGTAAATAAATAAATAAATCTTTAAAAAAAATTAAAAAAAAATAGAAGCAAAACCATCATATTGTCCCTTTTCCCTTAATTGTTCTTTTACACCTTTGTTATCTGCCAGATATTTATGGAGCACCTTATTCTATGTCTCAAAGATTTAAACGTGAATAAGATACACCTTCTACCCCCATGAAACTGAACGCCTAGAGGTGGGAATGGGGGAAGGAGACTGAGCGACAAGAGGGTAAAAGCAGGGTGGATAAGCAGAAATCAAAAGGCCTTATGGCATGCTAAGAAATAGGACCTTTATCCCGAACACAGTGGAGAATGTTGAAGCTCTTTTCAACATGGGATCACAGAATCAGTCCTACCCTCTAATATTCATTGGCAATTTGGACTGGAGTGTGAGAAACCTGAAAACCCTAATATGGTCATGCCCATCGGAATGGAATGAAAGAGGCCCTGGTAAAGAGATAGAATCCCAAGGATTTGACTGGATGTGGAAGAGACAGAGAACTGGGATGATTCCTTGATTGTGGGCCAAAAATACCTGGTAGATAAGGCTGCCATTCATGAAGTAAAGTACAGAGGAAAAAAGCTTGATTCTGTTAAGGAGTTGAGGCACAAGTCATGAGGTAAGGAGGTGAGTTCCAAACCTGTGGAACCCATGAAATTGGTTCTCACCCATGGGTGCGGGGGACAACATCTCTCTGATGTGATGCAGTGACAGTAGGTGTGTCCTCTCATGCTTTCTCTGTCATTCTCCCATTTTTGGAGAACACGTATTGAGATGGTTTCTTCATAAGATGGCAACAGCCAGGGTCCTGTTTGAGTAATCCCAACTACAAAGCCCTTCCACTCTTCACACCACATTGGTTACAATAAACTGAGATGTGGGTTAGCAACATATATTGAGTCAGCCACTGAAGTTCTGGGACTTGATACAAAAGCTGACGTTATTCGTTATCTTTATTTCTAGATAAATGCTCAGCACAAACAGCTTTTAAATAAACATTTACTGCATCAATGGATGAGGAAATTATTTCCTGTAGATCTCTTCTCACACACACATAACTTTCACTTAGAACAACATCAACACAAGTGGTAGTGTTGAGAGGTGAGGGCTTAGGTCTAACCTGATCTGGGACAGATGCTTTGAGGCAAGTAGGATCACTACATCTCAGATAAGAGCCTCCTTAAGTAGTGAAATATGGTCCTGGTGTAAGAGATGTGAGAAGGCAGAGATAACTATGGTCTACTGCCTTAGAAAGCCAACTTTACTCAAAATAAGTTAAATATTTCATATATTATAGAATAGAAATACATGAATTTTTAGGGTAAAGCAAGATGTTTGAAGAAATATATTTACTCTGTGGTGGACTATTTCAGGAGTTCCCTGGAGTGGGAGTGGGGACATTACCTCTCTTCTGTTAGTGCGACTTCAAAGAAAATGTTAAAAAGCAGTGTTACTTCTTAAAAAGCCTGGGTTTGGGAGTACACATACCTTTGTATTTACTGGCCAATTCTGTGACATTAGAAAACATATTAATCACTCTGAACCCAATATTTTTGTTTGAAAATGGAGTTAATACCTATCTTGGATGAGAGTTGTTAAGAGTAAAGTGACATACAGAGGGTACAGACATGGGGAAGTCACATACCTTGTCCAAGGCCACATAACAAAAGTAGAACTAGATTTTAACCCTACATCCAATCTTCTCAAAGTCCTTGGCTGCTACAGACAACTGCTTAGGTTAAATCTGGGATAGTTTTCATGTAGTCTGAAAGTTAAAGGCTAATTCAATAGAGAAAGATAAATGTTCTGCTGGGCTATTTTTACCTCCAGTTTTAAATTATACATTACTCATATCAATCTTATGCCACCCCATATTTCATAATCTCATCATATAATTTTTTCATACCGAAAGAATGATAGGCAGGATTAAACATGGTCATTATTTATACTAGACTCTTTGAAATAGTCTTTATTTCATGCCAAAAAAATGCATTTAAAATAAAAAAGAAATAAATAAGCTGCACTATCTCATACTGTGTGCAAAAATCAACTCTAAATTGACAAAAGACTTGGAGGTAAGATGTGAAAGCATAACATGCATAGAAGAAAACATAGACAAAACACTCAAGACATAGCTTCAGTGTATTCATTGCCAGCAGCAAGGAAAACAAAAGGGAACGTAAGAACTGGGACGATATCAAAATAAAAGGCTTCTGCCCAGTGAAAGAAATCATAACTAAAATGAAGTGACACCTACACAACAGGAGAAAATATTTCCACACCACTCATCTGAGAAGGGACTAATATCAAAGATCTTTAAAGAACTCAGACAACTCAACAAAAAAAAAAAAAAAAAAAAACCTAATCAAACAATGGGAATAGAACTAGATAGGCATTTCTCCAAGGAAGACATGCATATAGCCAATGGGAAAATGAAAAAATGTTCATCATCACTTATCATCAGAAAATTCAAGTCTAAACCACAATGTCTAACCCCCTCACACCTGTGAGAATGGCCCTAATCAAAGTAACCAGAAACAACAAGTGCTGGTGAGAATATAGAGAAAAAGGAACCCTTTTACAGTGCTAATGGGAATGTAGACTGGTCCAGCCACTCTGGAAAGCAGAATGGAAATGTCTCCATACTCCATATGACCTGTCATATGACCCATCAATTCCATGTCTAGAAATCTACCCAAAGAATACAAAAAACACAAATTTGATGGGAAACTTGCATTCACATGTCTATTGCAGCACTTTTTACAATAGCTAAGCTATGGAAACTAAGTGCCCAAAACATATGAGTAGATCAAGAAGATGTGGTCTGTATACACAGTGGAGTATTACTCAGTAATCAAAAATGATAAACTCATGCCGTTTGTGGTGACATGCATGGAACCGGAATATTTAGGCAAAGGGAGATAAGCCAGAAGGAGAAGACAAATACTGATGGTGTCATTTACATATGGAATATAAAAAAACCAAACAAAGAGACAAAAATATACTTTAAAACCAGCCCTTAAACAGTGGTGGACTGAGGCATCCAGAGGGAGAAGGGAAGGGGTGAGAATAAGAATAATAAGAATAAGAATAATATTTAGATTATACTAGAAGCAACATAAAATGTTATACTCACAGTCATCACAGATGCTGAGAAGCAGGAGGTTGATGGTGCACCCCCATATGTGGAGACCAGAGGATGGCAACAGTGGGGACCATTGCATTTGAGGTGCATCATTTTAATTTTAATTTTAATTCAATCTTATAGCTTATTACCAGAAATCTGTGTTTTAAGTAAGTTAGATAAGTCCAAAAGAGAAAGATAAAAATTGGATGGTTCACTTACACGTGGAATAGAGAGAAACATAACAAGATGCTGATCAAAAACAAACCAATAATAGGGCCTCCCTGGTAGTGCAAGGGGTTAAGACGCAGTCTACCTGTCTGCAGCCACTGCAGCAAGAGTTCAATCCCCGGCCGGGGAGCTACCCACATGGTGCAGCAGACTTCTTCTGACTCAACCACTGCTCCCCTCAGCAGTATATTTCAGTTAATCTGCCTGTTCTGTCCCCCACTCTGTCTCTGGTGAATCTTCTCACCCCCTGCACCTCTGGCCTGTACCCCGGTTTTTGTATGCATAAATAAATCTTTAAAAACAATAATAAACTTTTTAAAAAAGATTTATTTTTATTTTTATACAAGAGCTGGGGTACAGGCCAGAGGTGTGGGAGGGTGAGAGGTTTCACCAGAGACAGAGAAGGGAGCAAAACAGGCAGACAACAGAAATACACTGCTGAGGGGAGCAGCGGGCACGACAGGAAAGGTCTGCATGTGGGATTCTCACCAGCCGGCGGGGATTGAACCTGCACTGCAGAGGCTGTGAACAGCTTCACAGCGCAACACTCAACCTGCTGCACCACTGGGGAGGCCCACAATAATAAACTCTTAAGACCTGACTGGAAAACCGAGGTAACCAGAGGGGTTTGGGATGGCGGATGGGAGTGGGGGAGGAAAGTGGCCCAGTGGAACATGGTAGAGGGTTATTAGGGTACTGGTGGAGGCCAGAGGGTGAAAGCACACATTTGTAGAGGTTTGAACCTATAATCCCTAGAACAGACACAATGATGTAAACCAACTTGGTCTCAATAAACATAATTTGGAGGGAAAAAAAAAAGCAAGTGATTCACCTGCACAAGGAGCTTGGGAATTCCTGAAGTATCCCTTTAAGAAAAAGTTTCACAAATCAAAGACAGCCACAATGCATTTTCTATTAGAAATCTTTGAAATCAGTCACTGGAGTTTGAAAAATAATGTAGAAAAATATTAACACGTGATCCAGGCCTTTTATGAGCATCTAGCTGCGCAGTGGATCTCTTCAGTTAGCTCTTCCCTTCCAGTATTATGCTCAGTGAAGTAAGCCAGAAAAAAAGCAAAATATTGGATCATTTCCCTTATAGGAGGAATCTAGGGCAACCAAATAATGGATCAGGAAAAAAAAAAACAATAATAATAAATAAAATTAGCAGGCAACTATGAATTAGACATTCTGCAGGGGAGGTAGAGGATCAAAACAGGAGAGGAAAGAGCTCAAGGGACTGTGATGATGGTGCATGGGTGACTTGGTGGTGGGAATTTTACGGGGACCACACCTGAGAGGAGAAAACACATACTGTACAAAAATTAGCAATGATATAAAATATATATATATATATAATAAAATTTACAAAAAATCTTCCCTTCCAGGTAGACCAGAACACGTCCTGCCTCTCATTTGTCCACTGGGTGTTTTTATTTTCATTATTTTTATTTTAAAAAAAAAATTATTTATTTATTTATACAAGAACCAGGGTATAGGCCAGATGCATGGGAGAGTGAGAGGATTCACCAGAGACAGAGCAGGGAACAGCACAGGCAGACTGACGAAATACACTGCTGAGGGGAGCAGCGGGCAAGATAGGAGAGGTCTGCCGCACCATGTGGGACCCTCGCCGGCAGGCTGGGATCGAACTAGCGCTGCAGAGGCTGCTGACAGCTTCACAGCGCTGTGCTCAACTGCCTACACCACCAGGGGAGGCCTTGGGTGTTTTTATTAAGCCAGATCACTCTGGTTGTGAAGTGGCAACAGGGCAAACTCTGAGCCCACTGCACAGAGATCTATGGAAATGAATATGAGGCATCAAGTACTCAAAGCTTCCTCTTAAGGAGAATGGCCATACCTCCGGAGTTATCTGCTAATGAAACCTACTTTCCCAAAAGTATGCAAAACCACTGCTGAGATGATTCCAACTGGGCACTAGTACTTGAAACAGTTTTATTATTCCAAAGGTGTATTTTCAACTTATAAAACATTTTGCTTTGAGTCATAAGTCATACACAGATCAGCATTAATATTGATCTGTATTTCCAGGATTAATATTCATCCAGATGGGTAAGTTGAAGATGAACTTGGATGAGGAACAATTAAAAAGTAGAAACTTCTAGTACACAACAAGAAATGAATATTGAGTCAGATAAATGTTTATTAAAAATTCCCAAACATGGGGCCTCCCTGGTGGCTCAAGGGGTTAAGACGCAACCTGTGAAGGTATCCGCAGCCACTGCAGCACGAGTTTGATTCCAGGCTGGCCAGGGAGCAACCCACATGGTACAGCAGACCTCTCCTGACTCTCCCACTGCTCCCCTCAGTAGTGTTCTTTGGTCGATCTGCCTGTTCTGCTCCCCACTTTGTCCTGGTGAATCCTCTCACCCACCCCCCCCAACACCTCTGGCCTGTACCCCAGCTCTTGTGTGCATAAATAAATCAATCTTTAATTTTTTTTAATTAAAAAAAAAACCCAAATGTAGATGCAGGAGAGTGTGTCCTAGGAATGAGAGGTCATTAGCTTGAACTCTAATGTGTTATACTAGGTGCATACCAGGGAAAAGGGGTTCCCGATGAATAAAATGTGTTGTGAAATCATCACATCCTGGGCTCTCCTGTCTGAAGGAGTTTAATGTGCTTTGAGTTGTAATAGCCACAGACCCTCCCTCAAGTGACTTCAGGGAAACACCCAGAGAATACGCATCACTGAAACTTCCCACCTCCTGCCTCCCAGCACTTCCTTATTAATAGCTCCACGCTTTGCCAGCCCACTTGAAACTTGAAACATTATTTTCCTCATGGATTACTTTATATATTGGCGTAAAAATTCATTTTCTAGAAGATAGAGTGATATTCTTACCTGTTTCACAGCTGGGCCCGGTAAAGCCTTGTGGGCAGGCACACACATTAGCAGCAATACAAGCGCCTCCATTCCTGCAGCCATCCTTGCAAAATGCTGAAATAATTCAGATACATAAGTTTAGCATTTTATTAGTAAGTAGTTCAAGATACTCTTCCCTCTTGGAGATGTGGACATTGAATGATAAATGCTGTTATAATTCATATTCATTACAAGACTTTGCAACCAGGTAAGAAACTTTAGCACAATTTATAAAACAGCATTGCTTCCAATGTTAAAAAATGTTTCAAGTGTAAAATGAAGTACTGAGCTTCTTTAAACAAGCCAGTGACCTTATACACATAACAGGCAATGCATTAAGATTAGGATTGAATCTCATCATAACAATTCCACTTACAATGAAACCTAAAAATGTGACAACTATTCTAGACAATTTCCTTAAGAAGCAAACGAGCATACATATATACGTGATATACACACACACACACACACACACACACATCTATGCTAGTGGAGAGAAAATAGTGAGGAACTTGTGGTTAGACAATACAATGTTGAAGTTTAAGATTTTAAAGGTAGAGTGGCTCTGTACAAAAAAATATATGATGGGATTATGGGCATGGTCTATTAGAGAGGAACTGAGATGAAATTCACTGTGATCAAGGTCAAGGAGCATTAGATCAAAGGAGCCATATAATTTGGACACTTAGACATTGATACAACCCAAAAGGATGGCAAAAGCTGAGAAGACAAGGATGAGCCTTACTTGAAAGCTCTCAGTGGCCAGTTATGAGAAGGGGTGGGAGAAGGCAGAGATGAATTATATTCTATCTGGGGACAGAAATGCTAGCATCTAGGGTTTACCTTTGCATGTGGTTCCATTTCCCGTATAGCCTGGCTTGCAAACACAGTTGTGTCCTCCCACGGTATTGAAGCATAAAGCATTTTCATCACAGTTGTGCTGATTTGTGAGGCATTCGTCATGTTCTGAAATGAGGAACACACTTTAGCTAACCAAAATAGATATTCCAAGATGCTCTATTTTAAATTGCACCTGCCATTTGGTTATTGGATAGCATTTCTTTCAAACACAGACACACACAAATTATATATTAAAGAAGCATCCATATTTTGAAGCACTGTTTACTTCTCTTGAAGTACATACATAGTTTATATATCCACAAATCTAGACATAAAAAGATTTAGACAAAAGGCTCATCAATAGTAGGAAGGGGTATAATGAGTGGAGAGGCAAGTATGGGGATTAATTTTCAGTAAATCCCAGAGTCAGATGTAAATGATCTCTATGGTGAAAATTTGGGGAGAGGGTCTCATAAATAAATTAGAACCAATATTATAAATAAATTAATGTTCTAATATGTTAATATTAGAACCAATATTAACATCACTGTTTTAAAAAGAAGTCAGTGGTGGCTGAGAATGCTTAAATAGCCCAGCCAAGTTCACTTCAGAATTCTAGCCAGGGCTCAACAAAATGTGAAGGCAAGGCATAAACACAGAGACTATGACAAAGAATATAGACCCAACAATTATTTCAAAATGAAGTATAAGTGTAAAAATGCATAAAAATTAACAAAATCATCTAAAATCCCTATAGTGGCACTACCTTTCATGTGCTCTCTTACATAAATAATATTTAGGTTTAAAAGTATATGTCAGGCCTCCCTGGTGACGTAAGGAGTTAAGCACAGCACTATGAAGCTATCCGCAGCCTCTGCACCATGTGTTTGATCCCTGGTCAGCCAGGGAGCAACCCATAGGGCTCAGCAGACCTCTCCTGCCTCACCAGCTGCTCCCCTCAGCAGTATATTTCAGTTAGTCTGCCTGTTCTGTTCCCCACGCTGTCTCTGGTGAATCCTCTCGCCCTCCCCCCAGCACCTCTGGCCTGTACCCCAGTTCTTATATGCATAAATAAATAAATCTTTTTGAAAAGAAAAGTAAATGTCTATTTCAACACATTTACAAGGATCAAGACATTGATTTACCAGGATAAAATCACAATAATAAAGAAATACTTAAACGCTGCTAGCACCCACCCAGACTGGCAGAGGCCTTGCGATTCTCCAACCTCCTGTGAGATCACACTAGTGCCTGCCCAGAATGGCAGAGGCCTCATGGCCTTGCCTGGGACTCTTCTAGTATGTACAGAGGACTTGTGATCTCTCATGAGATCCCCCAGCACCTGCACTGATGGTGAGACCCCTGACCCATGTAAGGAAGTAAGCCAGAGTGGCCAGTGGCCTCCCAACCTCTCCTGACACTCTGCCAGCTGCTTGCTCAGATAGGCAGGACCACCAATGCACTGCATGCCCAGATTTGCTCTGAGGAAGGCCCCAGCTACTGTTTCCATCACCTGGAAAATGCCCAGAACAGTAGGAGAGGAACACCCACATTCAACAGAAGACCCAGCTACAGCAGAACAAACCTGTAAGCAAACAATTGGGAGAAAGAAAAATATAAATGGCCATGCAAGTCCTCCAGGGAACAATACATCACAAAAAGAAAATCAATCTCCAGGACCCATCAATAGGGAAGAGCTTTTCTTCCTGTTGGATAAATTCAAAACTACCATAAGCAGAAAATCAAAAATTAGATCAAGAACTGCAACAATAAAAAGAAAACACAGATCAGAGATACATGAGACAATTCAGAAAAGGAAAAGGAAGCTACAAGAAACATAATCAAAGGACAGAAGATTGAGACTGAATGCTTAAAGGAAAAAATAATGGGATTTCAGGATATAAAAAGGTCAAAGGCGGAGGTCAAAAAAATTCTGGAACAAGTCACAAAAGTAGTAGAGATCAAATGGAAAATGGAATCGATAATCTTGAAGATGCAGATACATAAAGAATCAAGACAGAAAAAGAGATACACAAAGAAAAAAAAATGAAGAAAAACACTTTGAGAAGTATCTGACACCAAGACAAAAGGAAATATAAGTCAAAGGAATTCTGGAAGGAGAAGAGAAAGCTGAAAAACTATTTAAGTAAATTATCAAAGAAACCTCCCCAAACTTGAAGAAGAAAATGTACACAGAAATATAAGATGCTAATAAGACACCAAACTACCTAAACAAAAGGAAATCTACAGCAAGACACAAAGTAGTAAAGCTCCCGAAAGTCCAAGACAAAGGAACAATAATGAAGCTGACAAGAAGAAACAAATAACCTAAGAGAAAACTGATTAGGCAAAATCAGACTTCTCTGAAGAAACACTACAGGCAAGAAGATCATGGAGTGGCATATTCAAAATATTTCAAGAGAAAAAAAAGTGCTGGCAAAGAATACTTTATCCTGCAAAGCCCTCCTTCCTACATGTAATAGAAAGGACCTTCTCAGACAAACAATATCTTTTTTTTTAAAGATTTATTTATCTATTTATTTATACAAGCACTGGGTACAGTCAGAAGCACGGGAGGGTGAGAGAATTCACCAGAGTCAGAGCAGAGAGCAGAACAGGCAGACTGACGAAGTACACTGCTGAGGGGAGCAGCAGGCGGCCAGAAAGGTCTGTGCGCCATGTGGGACCCTCACCCGGTGGCTGGGGATTGAACCGACGCTGAGGAGGCTGTGGGCAGCTTCGCAGCCCAGCACTCAACTGCTGAGCCCCTGGGGGAGGCCTGACAAACAATATCTTTAGGAATTTGCAACCACTAAACCTACCCTCCAAGAAAAATTAAAAGGAGATTCAAGATTTGACTAAAGAGAGGAATAAACACAAGGAACTGAAAAAAGATATAAAAAGAACCACAAAAATATGAATAAAATGGCAGTAAAATACTTCCACATATCAGTAATCACTTTAAAGTTCAATGGACTCAACTCACCAGTAAAAATACAAAGAGTATCAGGTTGGATATCAAATACAACTTTCTGTTGCCTCCAAGAACACATCTAAGTTCCAAAGAGAAATAAAGATTGAAAGTAAAAGGTTGGAAAACAATTCTATAGGCAAATGGCACCCAAAGGAAGTCAAGGGCAGCCATACTTATATCAGATAAAATAGACTTCCAACTTAAAAAAAAGTGACGAGAGACAGGGATGGACATTATGTAATGATTAAGGGGATAATACATCAGGAAAACATAACACTCCTGAATATATACTCACCAAATGAAAGTGCACTCAAATAATTTAGACAATTACTTTTGAATCTGAAAGCAGATATTATGGAAAACACATGTGATAGAGTTCAATACCCTGTTTTCCATAATATCCCCACTGAATGGGAGAAAATATTTGCACACCATGCAATTGAGGATGAGCTGATGCTGAAAATCTACAAAGAGCTCACACAACTCAACAAAAACAGATTAAACAACCCAGTCAAAAAAAAGGGCAGAAGAGATACTTCTCCAAAGAAGTAAGGCAAATGGCCAACAGTCATATGAAAAAATGTTCATCATCACTTGTTATCGTGGAAATGTAAATCAAAACCACAATGAGATTTCACCTCACACCTGTGAGAATGGCCCATGTTAAAACCATCAGAAATAAGAAGAGCTGGTGAGGATATGGAGAAAAAGGAACTCTCCTACACTGCTGGTGAAAATGTAAACCAGTCCAGCCACTCTAGAAAGCTGTGTGGAGGTGCCTCAAGCTACTAAAAATGGATCTACCATATGACCCAGCAATTCCACTCCTAGGAATCTATCCAAAGGCACAAAAGTACTAATTTAAAAGGAAACCTGCACCCCTATGTTTACTGCAGCACTGCTTATAATATCCAAGATATGGAAACAACCTAAATGCCCCAAAACAGATGATTGGTCAAGAAGATGTGGTATATACAGCAACAGAATACTACTCAGTGATCAAAAAAGATACCATTTGTGGTACATGGATGGAGCTGGAGGGTAGAATAAGTCTGAAGAAAAAACATAAATATTGCATGATTTCACCTGTATGTGGAATACAGAAAAAAACAGAGTCAAACAAGACAAACCTTGAAAGATGAACATAAATACGAGGTATCCATGGGGAGAGGGCAGGGGAGGAAAAGGTAAAAAAATGGGGAAGACCACAAGGGGACATGGTCATGGACTATGGGATACTTTGGTGTAGGAGAACTACTGTGGCCACATCTGATGGGAAAGAATCAATATTGACCAAAAATTAATTTTAAAAAACTTGCTTTTCATTTTAGAACTCTCTGTACCTCAATCAATTGATAGATCTATCTATCATCTAGCTAAAATCCTAGATGATCTAGAATACATCTAGATCTGTAACTTTGAATAATCTGTAATACATCTGTAACTTTAAATAAATTAACTTTGGCACATACAGTTGAGATTATCCTAAAATCCTTATTTCAACTACTAAAGTAGAATGATTTATTTTTAAAAACTAAATACTAACATTTTATAATTTTAAGTCCTGTGTTATATAAGCTCAACACTATCATAGCTATAACTTTAGTCCTGTAGTAAAATCCTTAGAGAATGTTTCCAAAAAACTTTCATGGTAAAGAGATGTTTTAATCATGGAGATTTCAGGATTGCATGGATATCTTACTTTCCAAATTGCTGGACCAATTTCCCCAAATTGTACAAAATTCTACCCTTATTATTTAGTTTTCAGAGCATTTCATGGGTTTTATAATTCATAAATATTGATGACAGAATGAAAAAAGAGGTCCCCTATTCTTCAAAGAAATAGAACAATTATTGATGAAATTCATATGGAACCACCAAAAACCCCAAATAACCAAAGCTCTTCTGAAAAAAAAGGGAATGGAGGCTTCACACTCCCAGACTTCAAACTATACTGCAAAGCCATAATCATCAAAACTGCATGGTATTGTAAAATAACAGACACACTGACCAATGGAATCGAATAGAAAATCCAGAAATAAAACCACAGATTTATGGTCAACTAATCTTTGACAAAGGAACAAAGAATATGCATTGGAGCAAAGAAACGTTCAATAAATGGTGCTGGGAAAACTGGGTCGCTACATGCAAAAGAATGAAGCTTGACTACTACCTAACACCATGCACAAAAACCAACTCAAAATTGATTAAAGAACTAGACATAAGACTTGAAACCATAAAATACATAGAAGGAAATATAGGCGAAACACTACATGACACGCACCTCAAAGACAACTTTACAGACACATCGCCCAAAGCAGTGATAGTGAAGGCAAAGATAAACAGCTGGGACTACATCAAATTAAAGAGCTTCTGCACAGCAAAAGAAACAATAACCAAAACAATGAGAAACCCCACCAACTGGGAGAACATTTTTGCATACAACACTAATGATAAAGGATTGATCACAAAAATCTACAAAGAGCTGATGAGACTCAACAAAAACAAATAAAATAATCCAGTCATAAAATGGGCAGATGAGCTAAAAAGAAACTTCTCCAAAGAGGAAATGCAAATGGCCAACAGGCATATGAAAAAATGTTCAACATCACTTGCAATCAGGGAAATTCAAATCAAAACTACCATGAGATACCATCTTACACCAGTGAGAATGGCACATATTAAAAAAAAACTAGCAACAACAAATGTTGGCAAGGTTGTGTAGAAAAAAGAACTCTCCTGCATTGCTGGTGGGAGTGCAAACTGGTCCAGCCACTGTGTGGAGATTTGTGGAGAGCTGTGTGGAGATTTCTTGACCTACTAAAGATAGAGCTTCCATATGATCCAGCAATTCCACTCCTAGGTATTTACCCAAATGACAGAAACAATAGTTCCAAAGGGTACCTGCATCCCTATGTTCACAGCAGCACTATTTACAATAGCTAAGCTATGGAAACAACTCAAATGCCCAAAAACAGATGACTGGATCAAGAAGATGTGGTACATATACACAATGGAATATTACTCAGCAATCAAAAAAGATAAATACATGCAGTTTGCAGCAACATGGATGGAGCTAGAAGGATCATGCTCAGCAAAATAAGTCAGAAAGAAAAAGAAAAATACCGGATGGTCTCACTCATAGCAGGAATTTAAAAAACCTAAATAAGGGACCAGGAAGCAACTGTAAACCAGAGACACACAATGGGGGGGGTGGAGGGTAGGGAGAGGAAGGACTAGGGTCAAAATAAGGGGGGGTGCAATTGTATGGGGAATATAACCAAAATGAAAATGCATACCATGTGCAAAAATGAAAAATGATGTAAGAATTATATAAAATAAAATATTAATTAAAGAAAAAAAAGAAAATGAAAGAAAAGGGGTGCCGCGGACTAACGCAGCGGTAGACTTGCAGGACTGTCTCAGGATTTGAGAAACTGTGAGGATGCTCAAGGAATCGGCGCATAAATGACAGACAGACACACTTCAAGAGTGAAGATCTGAATGTAATTTGCTCAAAATCATCATACACTTTTATACCTTTTCTAACAATGGATGATTTCATACAATTTAATTCTTTCTCAGCATAAAATACTTTGTAAGGCATAAGACATCTACTTTATTATTCATGTGCATGTGATCGCTGATCCATGACATGGCACAGTAAACGATCTCCAGGTACTGAATCTACACAATCATTTTAGCCTACACCGAACAGCATTCTTTAAGCTAGCTTTTCTTGATTCGTATCCCAAAACCACAATGATCAAAAAGCATTAATATTTACCTACTGGCACCTCCTACTTTTAGTAATCACGAGCAATATATTCTCTACGTAAGCATTTTGATTTTTATGGTGTTGTCTCATGTGAGAAGTATTATGATTATTATAAAACTACCATTGCCACACACTATTTTCTTTATCATGCATTTCCTGAAACTGATTGTACACATATAAGGAAAAAGCAAAGTAAGTGAAAAAGTAGTATGATTATAGACAGGTTGCTAGGTTGCTACTTATTCTGAAACAATGGCTATTTGATTAATGGTAAAACTGCTTTGTAGGTAATTCCATCAGGCTTGTTTGCAGGTGACGTTCTTAGCAGCCTTGTTTCCATCAAAGGAGGAGTTAATTACTGCGGGCTTGTTGCCTAAATTAGGCTTATAGGCATGTGTGCCTTGTTTGATCTGAACGCCAAAGTTTATCATGATGAAGCCCCTCGGGGACTGCGCCTGTCTTAGGTCGTCAGGAGTCACAGACATGAGGCTGGCCAGTGCCTTCTTTAGTCTGCCCCCGATCTTACCCGTCATTGACTGTCCAGTCCAGCGCACAGGGGAAGGGGGTCTTACTCACTCTGATGTGTCTGAGTGAAAGCCTCCCTCTTTCCAGTAAGTTCACTGGTGTTCAGCGGCAGAGGCTGCCGCAAAGGGGGATCTCCTAATTGGGACCACCCTTATCAGGGGTAAAATTTCAGATGGCCAGAAATGGGTAGACCACATAGCTTTGCATTCAGCAGCTTTAAGCAAAGTAAACCCACACTCTGAAGTTTGCACCTGCTGCCAAATTTATTCCCAGGACAATTCAGGGCACTGCAGCTAATCTATAAATCTCTATATAGACAGCCATAGGCCCTTTAAAGACAGCTACTGGTTGATTTGATGCTGTTTTCTTCCCTGCCTTAGTTGTCTTTCTAATTAGACCAGGCTCCCTGGTTAGAAGAAAGGCCTAACAAGATTCATTTTAGCACCCAGTGTGATAATGTTCAATAAACCTTAAATAATTATACAAACTAGGATCTAGGTTTCTCTGTTGTCATTTGCTCTCATGGTTACTAAAATGAGTAAGTATACCCCTAAGCAATTCAGGGGTAAAGAAAGGGTTTAGATTTTTAAATATATATGCACATTTGCACTCACTTCCTCTGCCTAAAGTGTGTGTCCCTACTGATTCTCCGAGAAAATTCATGCCACTTTTGAAAATTACACTAAAATAGCATGTCATATGTGAAAATATCTCACTCTCCTCTTTCTGTTGCCTCCCTTTTCCCTAGCACCACCTAAAAGGATCTTTTATTCTATTTCATCATAATTATGTACTTTTTCTTGGTTCTCCACTCTTAAGGCCCATATGGGGGTTGCAAATTTCTGCATAAGAATTTTGTACATATTTTACATTTCATTTTAGCATTCAAAGAATGTTCCTTGGGTATGTGATTGAAAAGAATGAATGACCAAATGAAAAAAAGCTAGGAATTACTTCTTCTGACATTAGCAATTCAGGGCATCCCAATTTAGTTCAATTGTAGACTAGATGCCAAATGGAAAGCTACTGAAAAATTAGGCTGGTTTTCACATTTTATGTGGGAATTTTTTCTTGATTGGGATAGTTCATATAATAATTAAGGTAATATAATATATTTTGGAAACAGAATATTAACTCCATTACATTCTCACTTAAACTTTTTATATTACTTAAAATAAAGTTGCTTATACTTATAATTGTCAACTAAGTAAACTGTGACTTTAGAAAAAAATATTTTCAAAATACTTACTATCTCATGGAAGAATTAACTTTAATTTGACAGCCCTTCATAAAACAAATGTAAATGAAGCATGGAGCAAATATTCTTTAAGATCATCTCTATGAATAATTAATTTCTACTGCTCCATAGGCAGCTTAGGTCAGATGTCAACTTCTTACTTTCTTTCTGACTGACATATCCCTGAGGACTATACCTCCCACCCACCAGTGAGCTTCCCCATGTTTAATACTTCCTCAACATTTTCAACATATAAAAAGTAAAATTAAATAAATAAGGAAACACTGAGTTAAATTTTAAATCACTAGTGCATTTTAATACATAAGACAAGCATGCCAGGATGTAATTCTGAATAAATCCCCAGCTTTATTCACATATATTAAAAAGCAGACATTTCAGGGCCTCCCCCAGTGGCACAGCAGTTGAGCACTGGGTTGTGAGGCTGCCCGCAGCCTCTGCAGCACTGGTTCGGTCCTCGGCCACCAGCAAGGGTCCCACAAAAAAAAAAAAAAAAAAGCAGACATTTCAGATCTGATGCTCAGAATATCCAACCCATAAGACTGAATGATATTTTCACAATCTCAGGAAAAACTTCATTGTTCATATAATATCGAGTTAACAAAAGAGGTGAAGAACCTATACAATGAAATTTATCTAAGATATTGTTAAAATATATAGAAAAAGACCTAACCAAATGGAAAATATTCTCTGCTCCTGGGTTGGAAGCTGCTAAAATGGTCATCTCACTCAAAACAATAGATAGATACATTGGAATCCCTATCACAGTTTAAATGGCCATTCTTCAAAGAATCAGAAAAAAAAGCACTACTGAAATTCATATGGCACCACAAAAGAGAGAGAAGAGCCAATGCAATCTTGACTAAAAAAAAGAAAGGAAAGTGAAAAAGAAAGGCCCCATGCCCAGACTACACTATACTATAAGGCTATAATAATCAAAACAGTACGTCACTGAAACAAAAACATACAAACAGAAGAATGAAATAGAATTGAAAACCCAGAAATAAACTCAAATCTATATGGACAGATAATCTTTGACAAAGGAGTCATTATAGAAAGGCAAGTCTCTTCCATAACTAGTGCTGGGAGAATTGAGCAACCACATACAAAAAATGAGACAAGATCAGTCTAACACCATAAAAAAACCAACTCAGAAATGAGTAATAGACTTGCATGTAAGACCGGAAACCACAAAATACACAGACAAAAACCTCATGATATAGGATGCAGTGATGTCTTTGTGGATTCATCTCCAACATTACAGAAAACAAAAGAAAATATGTTTTTTATTTTTTTTGTTTTTTTTTATTTTTTTAAATAATAAATTTTATTTTTATATTCCCCATACAATTGCAACCCCCCCATTCTGACCCCAATCCCTCCCCTCCCGCCCCCCACCCCCAAAAAGTGTCTCTGGTTCATAGTTTTTTGTTGATTTTGATTTTCACTTTCTTATAGTTATTCATTTTCCTGGTCCCTTATTTAAGTTTTCTAGATTCCTGCTATGAGTGAGACCATCCGGTATTTTTCTTTTTCTTTTTGGCTTATTTCGCTGAGCATGATCCCTTCCAGCGCCATCCATGTTGCTGCAAATTGCATGTGTTTATCTTTTTTGAATGCTGAGTAATATTCCATGGTATATATGTACCACATCTTCTTGATCCAGTCATCTATTTTTGGGCATTTGGGCTGTTTCCAAAGCTTAGCTATTGTAAATAGTGCTGCTATAAACATAGGGGTGCAGGTGTTCTTTGGAATTGATGTTTCTGTGTCCTTTGGGTAACTGATCACAAAAATCTGCAAAGAGCTGATGAGACTCAACAACAACAAAGAAAATAATCCAGTCAAAAAATGGGCAGAAGAACTAAAAAGATACTTCTCTGAAGAGAAAATGCAAATGACCAACAGGCATATGAAAAAATGTTCAACATCACTTGTAATCAGGGAAATGCAAATCAAATCTACCATGAGATACCATCTTACACCAGTGAGAATGGCACATATTAAAAAATCTAGCAACAACAAATGTTGGCGAGGGTGTGGAGAAAAAGGAACTCTCCTGCACTGCTGGTGGGAGTGCAAACTTGTCAACCACTATGGAAAATATGGTTTTTAAATGGGACGATATCAAAACAAAAAGCTTCAGAAAAGTGAAAGAAGCTACCATTAATGGGCCTCCCCGGTGGCACAGCAGGTTGAGCACAGCCCTGTGAAGCTGTCCACAGCCTCTGCAGCATGGGTCCAATTCCCAGCCACGCAGGGAGAATACCCACATGGCGTGACAGACCTCTCTTGTCTCACCCACTGCTCCCCTCAGCAGTGTTTTTGGTCTGTCTGCCTGTTCTGCTTCCCGCTCTGAATCTGGTGAATTCTTTCATCCTCCGACACCTCTGGTCTGTACCCAGTTCTTGTATAAATAAATAAATCTTTTTAAAAAAAAACACACACACACTAGTAAAAGGAGGAAAATATTTGTACACCATATATCTATCAGGGGACTAACATCCAAGATCTATCAATGCAAAGCCACACAACTCAACCAAAAGAAAACAAATAAACCAGTCAAAAATTGTGCTGAAGAGCTGCACAGACACTTCTCCAATAAAAGGTATACAGATCAGCAATGGGTTAATGAAAAAAATGATCATTATCATTTATCATCAGGGAAATGTAAATCAAAACCACAATGAAATACCGCCTTACACCTGTGAGAATGGCCCATATCAAAAAGATGGGAAGCGGGCCTCCCCGGTGGTGCAGTGGTTGAGCGCTGGGTTGCGAAGCTGCCAGCAACCTCTGCAGCACCGGTTCGATCCCCGGCCGCCGGGTGAGGGTCCCACATGGCACGACAGACCTCTCCTGCCACGCCCACTGCTCCCCTCAGCAGTGTACTTCGGTCCTTCTGCTCCCCTCTCTGGCTCTGGTGAATTCTCTCACCCTCCCATGCTTCTGACTGTACCCAGTGCTTGTATGAATAAATAAAAAAAAGATGGGAAGCAACTGTTGGTGAGGATGTGGAGAAAAAGAAACCCTCATACACTTTGCTGGCTTTGTAGCCTGGTCTAGCCTCTATGGAAAATAGCATGGAGGTTTCTGAAAATGTTAAAAGTGGGTCTATGATATGACCCAGCAAAGAATGCAAAACCACTAATTCCTAGGGCTAGATGCACTCTATTTGCAGCACTATTCACAAAAGTTAAATTATGGAAACCACCAAAAGACAGATGAGTGGATTAGGAAGTTGTGGTATAAATATGCAATGGAACACTACCAGCTATATAAAAATAAGATAAACTCTTACCATTTGTGACAACATGGATGGGGCTGGAGGGGATTATGCTAACCAAAGTAAGCAGAAAGAGAAAGACAAATACTGGATGGTAACACTTACATGTAGAATATAAAGAAACTATAACATAGGATCAGTTAAAGCCAAACCAATAACAAACCCTAGAAAGCTGACTGAAGAAGTGAGGATACTGGGGGTGGCGGTGGAGAAGGGAGAGAAAAGTGGGTCGGGAGCACAATGGACAGTGGTGGAAGTCTATGGGTGTCTTGGAGTGGGTGATAACAAGAGAGAAAGGTGATGATCCCATACTTCTAAATCACATACAATGTTGTAAACCAATGTTACCCCAATAAAATAAATAAATAAGTAGGGCTTCCCCGGTGATGCAGCGGTTGAGCGCTGGGCTGTGAAGCTGCCCACAGCCTCTGAAGCACCGGTTCAATCCCTGGCCGCCGGGTCAGGGTCCCACATGGCATGCAGACCTCTCCTGCCACCCGCTGCTCCCCTCAGCAGTGTACTTGGTCAGTCTGCCTGCTCTGCTCTCCCCTCTGGCTCTGGTGAATTCTCTCACCCTCCTGCAGTGCTTGTATAAATAAAATAAATAAATCTTTAAAAAAAATAAGTAAAGGAAGATACCAATATATCAAATTAAAATTCCTGCAAAGTAATTTAACCAACTCACAGACTTCAAATCAAGCATTAATTTTCCCAACTTAAAAATCTCTGAAAGTTCAACATTCATGCACTTTGGCAAAAAAGTATCTCCAAAATCTGAGTATCCTTTCCTGATAGTAGCAGTTGTATCAGGAATATCATCCTCTGGATAATTCTGCTTCATATCCCCAGTAATATCCTAGATCCTCTAGCCAACAACTTTTTACAATAGATTTTACTCTCTTGGTAACAGAACATAATAAACCTACATAAATGGTCAATTAGCATCAGAAAATCTTTCTTTTCCTCTGATGGATTTCTTCAGCCAAAAGAATTACATGGTCTATGCTGCAACTGCTATTCTCCTGTCCAAATGTTAGAAATACAGTAGCTCATGTAACATACAGGTCTAAGTTCCACAAAAGAAGCTGCTTCACTTTTCCTGACACATATCCCTGGAATATGCATTTACCATGAGTAAATTCTCTCTTACAATGTGGCAGAGAATTCTAGCATGCTATAAACATGGTGACAACTTACCTCTGGTCTAAACTATTATCTGATTATTAGAAACATGAGATGAAGACTGAATGAGTCTTAGTTCAAGAGGACCTACAGAAGAATTGTAAATTATGCTTGAGCAGTTTAAAGTAATACCATCAAACTAAATGTTTCAAGAGTGGTTTATCTCAACACATGCAATTTGCAGCAACATGGATGGCGCTGGAAGGGATCATGCTCAGCGAAATAAGCCAGAAAGAAAAAGAAAAATACCGGATGGTCTCACTCATAGCAGGAATCTAGAAAACTTAAATAAGGGACCAGGAAAATGAATAACTATAAGAAAGTGAAAATCAAAATCAACAAAAAATTATGAACCAGAGACACTCTATGGGAGGTGGGGGGCGGGGAGGGGAGGGATTGGGGTCAAAATAAGGGGATTGCAATTGTATGGGGAATATAAAAATAAAATTTATTTAAAAAAAAAAGAATGGTTTATCTCAAGGGCCTCCCTGGTGGCACAGGGTTAAAGACAGCGCTATCAAGCTATTGCCAGTCACTGCAGCACAAGTTTGATTCCCTGTCCTGCCAGGGAGCAAACCACATGGCACAGCAGAACTCTCCTGTTACACCTGCTGATCCCTTCAGCAGTGTATTTCAGTCAATCTGCTTGTTCTGTTCCCCACTCTGTCTCTGGTGAATCCTCTCACCCCCCGCTTCTCTGGCCTGTACCCCAGCTCTTGTATGCATAAATAAATGAATCTTTAAAAATAATGTATAGGTGCTTAGTCAATTTCCTTCTATATTTTTGGAGACGAGGTTGCTTATGTTACAATACTACTGGTTTTGCAGAAATCATCCTTGAATTTCACTCATATCTCCATACAAAATAAAGACAGAGTTATCTGCACTAGCCTGTAAATAGCATCAGGACAGCCCATGGATCTGCAATACTAAGGCATCTGGTTTTACTCTAACAAAAAAGGCAATAACTCTAACTCCTCAGATACAATCTGCCATCTCGATTCTACCAAGCTAAATGATGCTAAGGACTTGGTGTTAGAGTTGCAAGATGATTATTCCATGGCAGAGTTCTTCAAAATGAGTATGGATTGAGTTTAAAGAATATCTGCATTATAGCTCAACAATTTCTAGATGATCTGAGAAGGAACTAGAATTCCTTCTTCCTTTTTTCTCCCTTTTCCTTTTCTTCCATAGCATTAGTGGTCTAGGATATGAAGACACGAGTCTCACTTACTAGCACTGATACATTATCTGTAATACAAACATTGGTTACCTACTATTACTGACTTATCTAATGGTTTGAAATGTCCTCCATCAATTGCTCTGAACAAGGACTATAGCTAAATATGAAGGAAAAAAAATAGGAAAAATGGGAAAATTATGTTCTATTTAATGAGAGGCAATGTGATCCACTGATTTTCAGACAGGTTTGATTTTTTTAATGCTATTTTACCCTCGTTCTCAGAAGCCAATCTTTCTAAGCTCCAAAAGAAGACATGAAATATATTAAGAGCTGTTGTGAAGAATAAACTTAAATAATGAATGTAAAGACTCTGATAAGTAATCATTCAATAAATATTAGCTACCTTCTCATATTATTAGTATTACCTCAATGGGAAAATTTATTTTACCTTTATGAACTAAACTATGTAATTTCCTTTCCTATTTCAATTCTGTGAAGAAAACCTAAATTCTTGGAGTTTTCTCTTTCCATACCTTTTTTGAAATCAAACATATTTTGGACATTTTTCTGGTTTCCAAAATACCACCAGTTTCAATGATTACATCAAGGGAAAAAAGCTTGAGATCAGACTGACCAAAAGCTATTCACTGTGTTTCCAGTGACTGCCTTATTTATTCACTTTGCATTATAGGGAAAAAATCAATTTACTACAATGCCATTTTATCAGAAACCTACTTTTAAAGCTATTAGAGAGACAACAAGAAATTATACTTTAAACCTGTTCAATTCCGTTATGAATAGCAAACCCACTAAACCTCATTTTTAACACCCAAGGATCTTTTGTTCTCTGCTCAAGTTTCCTGTTCACTGGCCACAGGGAGTCAATACTGACTTCTTGTTCTTCACTTTGTTTGGCAAGTAGGAATTGGTTCGGATTTCCTTTCTCTGACATGCTTGGTTTATTTTCTTCTAGTCCTTTGGCAGTATGCTTAGCTTCCTTTCCTAATCCTATTTGATCAAGAGTCTTAACAACCAAAGTACACTCAAATGTTCCCTCTACCCTTCCAGTAATTTCACAAGGTAATCCATAAAGTGTTTTGAGCTGGCCTAGTGATGACTGAAAAGGAATAATAAAAAAGGAGGATAGATAGGGTCAGGAATAAAATATGATTTTAGTTTGTAGGCATTCTGCAGCTATTTCCAGTTATACCATCAGTAAAGGCAAGATAAAGTTAGGGTTGATGTTTATGGAAGTCAGTGGCAATGTATAAACGAGGCAAGATGGAGCTGGAACGGATCATGCTCAGTGAAATAAGCCAGAAAGAAAAAGGAAAATACCGGATGGTCTCATAGCAGGTATTTAGAAAACCAAAATAAGGGACCAGGAAAAAGACTAATTATAATAAAGTAAAAATCAAAATCAACAAGCAATTATAACCAGAGACACACTGGGGTGGGGGAGGGAAGGGGGAGGGATTAGGGTCAAAATAAGGGGGTGGAAATTGTATGGGGAATATAACCAAGATGAAAATGCATACATTGTGCAAAAATGAAAAATGATGTAAAAAAATATATAAAATAAATCAAAAAAATCAAAAAAAGAAGGAATCCTTTAAAATAAATAAATAAATGAAACAAGAGTCATTTTCCTCCACAAAGTGGTTGTCACATGTTAGCACCTACATCATGATCCAAATCACTTTAAGACAGGAATCGTGTCTTACTCATTTTCTACACCACAATCTCTATGTACTTGTGGGTGGGTAACTAGACTTTTGGTGATGGACCTGGTGTGGTTACACATTCATCAGGGTGGGAAATGCGCTCCTGAAACTTATATAGTATGTAAACCAATGGTACCTCAATTATTAAAAAAAGAAAAAAGAAAAAATGAAAGGAAGGAAGGAAAAGAGGGAAGGAGGGAGGGAAAGAGAGAGAAGAAGGGAAACTGCCACAGAGAGGACTGAGCTGGAGTGGACACGGTGATGGAGAAGGAGGGAGGGACTTGTACAACTGCTGAGCCCACGGGGATGGCTCAGGTTTTGAATCTGGTTGACTGGGAAGATTTGGTGGTATAAATAGGAGAAAGAGGTTTTCTTTTATGAATTTTATTATCCCCGCTCTTGACTGAGCTCTATTTTTATGGCCAAAAAGAAATAGAAATAGAGGGCCAAATTAAAAAAGCAACAATTAAATTGGGAAAGAGTTTACTCAATTGATGATTTGGCATTAGTCAAATCATCTAAAATCTTTCTGAAATATCCCCTTCTCCTCCTCTTCCCCTCCTCTCCTCCCTCCTCTTCCTCTTCCTTCTCCTCTTCTTTACTCTTAACCTTTGGCTTTGCCTCTCAGTGTTGCAGATTCCTGACTCAACACTCAATTACAATCTAACTCTGACCCAAAGGGAGAATAGGAGGAAGAAAGAAGGATGAAAGGAGGAAGGAATGCTGGCTTGCTAACATGTGACAACCACTTTTTTAAAAAAAATGTATTTATACAAGAACTGGGGTACGGGCCAGAGGTGCGGGAGGGTGAGGATTCACCAGAGAGAGAGTGGAGAGCAGAACAGGCAGATGGAACAAAAACACTGCTGAGGGGAGCAGTGGGCGAGACAGGAGAAGTCTGCCACACCATGTGGGTATCCCCCTGGCTGGCCAGGATTGAACCCGCACTGCAGAGGCCGCGGACAGCTTCACAGCGATGCGCTCAACCCGCTGCGCCACCAGGGAGGCCCTGACAACCACTTTGTGGAGGAAAATGACTCTTGCCTCATTTATACATTGCTATTGACTTCCATAAACATCAACCCTAACTTTATCATGCCTTTACTTATGGTGTAACTGGAAGTAGCTGCAGAATGCCCACGAACTATAAGCATATTTTATTCCTGACCCAATCTATCCTCCTTTTTAATTATTCCCTTTCAGTCATCACTAGGCCAGCTCAAAGCACTTTATGGATTACTTTGTGAAATTACTGGAAGGGTAGAGAGGACATGAGTGTACTTTGGTTGTTAAGACAATAAACTGAGTCAATACTTCATGCTCAGTCACCTAGGTGGCAAACCTTTAGGTTTAATTCATAAACTGCCTCAACATCTAACCCAATGACCAGCTCAGATTGGTTTCCACTGAGTATTTAATAAAGAGTAAATCACTCACTATGAAGTATGTCTCAATCTAACATGGAAACATTCAGAGACTTGCTAGTGTCAAATTATCTGAAGGATTCTAGGGACGATCCCGCACATCTTCTGCTTTGCCTCTTCAGATCTTTCAATGCCTGCTCCACCCTCTTCTCCTCACTCTCCCTACAAAGCCTTACCAAGAACTTGCCCCCAAACAATGCAGGTTATCAGAAAAACACATCCTCAGATTTCCCACCTAACAATCTTCTCTATCCTTCAGACTTTCTTCCTCCCAAACCAGGAATCTGGGACATGGGCTCCCCCGTCCCCCAATTTTCCCACCTCCAGGGACCATTTCATCTGGATTTTCCTTGTTTGGCAGTTCTCATTTCCATCTCCCCACCTCCACCTCCACCTCCACTGCTCTATAACCAAACTTGGGCACTAAGTATCTCCTTTGGATTATTGCCCTAGCCTCCTAATAACAAAACTGCTCCCTGTTTTGTACATCTGCACACCATTATCTGAATGCTTTCTGATCGCTCTCTCTCCCCATTCTCTTTTCCTCTCTCTCAACGTTTTATTAATTTCACATATTGTTTTTACCAGCCATCAAGGCAACCACCTACTCATCAGACTTTAATGACCCTTTGAGATATCACCAAGTTGAATAATTTACAACTCCCCTATTGTATCATTTTTATTAATAATATCATTCTGAGATTATTAAGGCCAAGAATGATATGGGCCAATTTCCGTATATTCTACAGATGAGTCCCTGCTTTCTGCCCAGAAAGCCCTTGGTCACTTGCTCTGCCTAACTCCCCTACTCACCCCTCACTCCGACCATTCAGAAGACCTGCCTATTGAGAAGACTTTCTCTGAAACCCTCCCCATCTAATTTAGTTTATCCCCATAAAACCAATATGGCCTTGTGTTTAACTCCCTCATCATGTCGGAAAGCCAGAACGTGTGGGAGTTAAGAGTAAGGTAATTAGAATCTGTTACCCCAATTCACATTCTGGCTCTCTTACTAGCTGTCAGATCTTGGGTGAATTATTAAATCGCTCTAAGTCACAGTTCACTCCTCTGTTAAATGGACCTCATAAGACAGAAAGAAAGTCTCCAGCAGGATCTGGGGCAGTACCCCATTACTACTTTTAGTAAAAGTAGGATCATTCTCACTAAATTGGATGAAGATGAGAAAAAGTGGCACAATCAAATTTTGCTGCCAAGTGAATTTTTAAAATAAACGTTCCGTTCCATTTCCTAAACTGTCTGGACTTTAGTACTGAGAACTAACAGTAGATAAGGGATTGTGATCTCCATACAAAGCATCCTTGCCAAGATTAATTTACATAATGTATGGAAACCAGCCTCCCTCCCTTCCCCCTTTCCCTCCCTCTTCTTCTTCCCTCCCTCCCTTTCTTGTCAGTTGTTTATACATCTACCTAATTTCAAGGTGCTATTTTTACTCCTCCATATGTGTGCACACTTCACTCACCACCACCAAACCTCTCCTGCCAGATCCCTATCCCCTTTCTTGGAAAGCACTTATAATAATCCGGGTGCAGGTGGATGCTTCATGAGTTATTATTAGACTAGCCCTTTCCTCGAGATCAGAGATTGTTCTCTTACCCACTGCCATTAATCAGTACATTCCTGGAAAGAGTGGATTTTCAATATAGGTCTTTGAATCCTCAGTTCTTGCTCTAACACATGACACATTTTAGGTGCTTGGTAAAAGAGGATGAAGGAATAACAGGTGCCAATCTATGCAAAATTAATGTTTTAACTTTCTCATTATCTTTTACATCTAATTCATTGTATTCACCCCAAATCCATGTAACATATCTGGAATTTAACATTTAGAGCGATGCCTATGCATTGCTTAAAAGACCCTGATGCTTAACTTCACCAATGCTGCTTCACAGAGCATTGCTAGACAAGGGAAAGATCACTCAAAGTCCAAGTGGGTTGGAACAATGAGAGGCCTAGAGGGGCTACACCAGGCAGTAACATGCAGCCCCATCCAAAGACAGTCTTGTGTTTATCAGAATCAAGTTCAAAGATGGGGCAAGCACATCAGGAGTGTCCATGCATTGGGGGATGCATTGTAGGGATGTGAGCTGGGGTGGGGTGACCAGGGGTTATTGCCTGGGGGGCTCGGTTGGCCTGCTGGTCAATGCATATTATCTCTAGTCTCTATTCTTACCTAACTTTCTGCTAATTCTTACAAGTAAGGTATATTAGTTGTTCTGGATGATCAGGCTATAATGTCTGCCTGCTGTTTTCAGCAGATACTGGTTTTCCAGTATGTTCCTCACACCAGGACTTTTGATGAGAGGCCTCCTGCCTGACTGTGTGCCTAGGTGACCAGCAGGAGCTCTGGGCATTGAGACAGTAGCCCTGAGAACAAGGAGGGCTGGGACCCCACACACCAAGGCAAAAGGCTTTATTGGGGAGAGGATGTTCTGAAAAAACACTACAAATAGGTTTTATGTACCCCACTCCCACCCCAGACCAGAGAGATCCAAGACACCAAGGACTACAAATCCCATAATGTCATCACCACCAAAGGGAGGATTGCTGGGAACTGAGGGTGGAGTTAGGCAGCCAGGTTTTGAATATAACCAGACATGTGGGCCTTGAGGGTCTTTTGGTTTTTCTCCAACTACTATTGGGGTTCCAACTCAGCGGAACTGGTAGAACACATTCACAGACCTCTCTTTCTTTCTCCAAGAGTTATTCATTTCTTCATTTCCCCTTTTTTGAACTAACTCTCCTGCACTACTGGTGGGAGTGCAAACTGGTCCAACCACTATGGAGAGCTGTGTGGAGATTTCTGGACCTACTAAACATAGAGCTTCCATATGATCCAGCAATTCCACTCCTAGGTATTTACCCAAATGACACAGAAACATTAATTCCAAAGGGCACCTGCACCCCTATGTTTATAGTAGCACTATTTACAATAGCTAAGCTATGGAAACAACCCGAATGCCCAAAAATAGATAACTGGATAAAGAAGATATGGTACTTATACACAGTGGAATATTACTCAGCAATCAAGAAAGATAAACACATGCAGTTTGCAACAACATGGATGGAGCTAGAAGGGATCATGCTCAGAGAAATAAATCAGAAAGAAAAAAAAATACTGGATGGTCTCACTCATAGCAAGAATTTAGAAAACCTAAATAAGGGACCAAGAAAAAGATTAATTAATACAAAGTAAAAATCAAAAACAGGAAGCAACTATAAACCAGAGACACACTACGGGGTGGGGGAGACAGGGAGAGGAAGGGGGGGGATGCAATTGTATGGGGAATATAACCAAAATGAAAATGCATACATTGTGCAAAAATGAAAAATTATGTAAGAATTATATAAAATAAAATATTAAAAAAATAAATTAAAAAAATTTCCATTGACAAAATGAAAAAAAAAGCACAATACACAGTAAAGGTAAAATCTAATTCAATTGCATTTCCCCTTTTTTGTAAATAAGCCCTTTATTAACCTTTTCATGTGTGCCTGCAGTTGAGTCTCATTATAAGTCCCTTTTAAGAGTGCAGGTGAGGACCCACACTCAGGCCACCCCATTTCACATTGGGGTTGCACTGGAACAGTTTATTTTTCCTGTGTTTACATGTCAGTCTTGTCCCTAAATTTGATGAGGGATTTCCATCCCCCCACTTATTTACATCTATTTGAAAAAAAGGAAGCGTGTTCACTCATCTTGAAGGGAGATAAATCACTCCACCTAATGCTATATAACCTGTTCTTTCACTGTAAGCTCTGAGGCTGGTCCTAGTTGAATACCTAAACAGTAATGAGATTATTAGAGAGTATATTCAAAAAACCCAACCAGAAAAAAATATATCTAAACAGATGCAATATAAAAGGGGATGTTTGAAATACAAAATTTTCTGAGAAAAACAATCACAGAATTTCAACCTAGACAGTCTCTCCAATGCATTTTAAGATTGTTTGTTTGTTTATTTAAGCACTAGGTACAGTCAGAAGCACGGGAAGGTGAGAGAATTCTCCAGAGCCAGAGTAGGGAACAGAACAGGCAGAATGAGGAAGAACACTGCTTGGGGGAGCAGCGGGCACGGCAGGAGAGGTCTGTGCATCATGTGGGACCCTCAACAGTGGCTGTGATCGAACCTGCGCTGCAGAGGCTGCGGGCAGCTTCGCAGCCCAGCACTCAACAGCTGCGCCACCAGGGGAGGCCCCATTTGAAGATGATCTTAGAAGATTTCTACACTTGTCCCAATACCACATTCTTTTTAATTTATTTTTTAAATTGTGGTAACACTGACTCAGAGGTACAGGCCCACACCCTTTCATATATGTTACCACACACACCCACCACCACCACCCAGGCACCCACAGTCCTCACCCACTGGGACTGCAGCATGAACTTTCATCTTTCAACTTACAGAAAAGAGAATGATTCCTTTACAAAATCATGTAAAGGTTTGGGAAAATGAAGTAAAGGCATTTTCTCAACCTTCTCATTCAGGAACTTACTTTTAGAAATGAGCTTTAGATTACAAAATCCATCTCTCTGAAAGTATATTATTTGAGTCTTTGCCACAGAAAAATAAAAGACATAAGAGTACTTTCTATTCCAAAATATTATATTTTTATTGTTCTTTGGCAACCCTGCCTGACAAAATATGGAAATATATGTCTGTGTCTTTAGTGTATTTTTATTTCATGTGCTTCAAAACATTGAATTATCTGACATTTTAGAGCTAATAGAACTTAATATCTTAACATTTATATTTACCATGTTTACTGAGATTACGAATATGTGTTAAGTTCCACAATATTTTTTTTTTTGTGGGACCCTCGCCAATGGCTGGGGATCGAACTGGCGCTGAAGAGGCTGCAGGCAGCCTTGCAACCC
This sequence comes from Talpa occidentalis, assembly GCF_014898055.3. Lineage (NCBI taxonomy): Eukaryota > Metazoa > Chordata > Mammalia > Eulipotyphla > Talpidae > Talpa > Talpa occidentalis. The sequence continues at coordinate 43,130,816 of NW_023601653.1, read as the reverse complement.
AGCGCTCAACCACTGCACCACCAGGGGAGGCCCCCAGTTCCACAATACTTAAGGTGTGATTGTTATAAGATGAATGAGGCAGAATCTTTATCCTCAAGACAGTATAGATTTGTTTCTTCATAAAATAGAACACATAAATATCTACATGTGTGCATTCATGTAGTTGAATATATTAAATATTGCATATATAGTATATGCATGTATGTATTATATATATGTACTAGATACAGAATGGTGTCAGGTAGCTAGCTGGTGATCAATTTACATTTGTGTTTTGCTCAGTTCTTGGGTGGCAAGGATCATTTCAGGTATATAGTAAAATCTCTTTTGTCATTTAGAAAATCACCTTTTTTTAAAGCCAAGAAGAATCTTCTCTTCTAATAGCAGTTAGAGTGCCTCTTCTTTTTATATTACATTTTCCCCAAGACTGTGAAAAGGCTTTTATGTAAACTTCACTCTAAATCACTCACTTTTACTCGATGAGTTTCCTTCACAAGGGATAATTCCTTTCTCACTATTTCTCACAGAGGGGAACCCCTGCCCTCAGAAATCACAGTGTTCAGAGCACTTTGAGAAAGAATTTAATCTGTCAACTCAGGGTTTATTTCCCGAATACTGTGCATCCCACGTCAACCAGCTAACAGCTCTTCACTCCTCCTATGTCCATTAATATTATTATTATTTAGAATTTTATCTTTTATATTTTGGGGGGGGGCGTAGAAGAACTGGGGTGTAGCCAGCCATGCAGGGGTGGGAGGTGAGAGGATTCACCAGAGACAGAGTATGGAGCAGAACAGGAGATCTACTGAAATCCACTAGCAATGGGTGAGACAGGAGAGGTCTGCTGGGTCACCTCCTTGGCTGGTGATCAAACTCAGAAAATAAGTGGTGAAAGAGCTAAGATTCAACCGCTAGGCACCAGATAGGCCCCTATGTCTACTATTGTACTCAAGTCCTCGGTCTCTGGACAACAGAATCTGGACCTCAAGACCAGAAGATGTGTCACTTAAGGAATATCTGGGTAAGAACAAGCCAGGCTAGATTCTGATCCTAATTTCCTTTCCCTTTGCTTGTCATCTTTTAACTAATCTTACACCGACTTCTCGTCTTGCTTTCTAATAGTCATGTTTACTTGTAATGCTCGTCAATTTGCTTATATAGTTCTACTTTTTTAAATTCTTCCACAAATCAATTTTTTTTTTTTTGGTCAAACTGTAACTTGTAATCTGTTCCCCACTGCAAGTGCATATTTTAATTATGATCAGCAATGTTCTGCCCTGGGGAAAACAGTTTTCTTCACTGCTCCCTCTTTCAGTGTTATTTAATCATGTACCACATGTCTTTCCACAATGGTAAAATTTTTTACTCAATCAGAATGTCACTTTAAGGTGAAGTTGTATAAAATGTGGATGTCAAGAAGCAAATGAAAAAGATTTGCAGTTACCCACTGTCTCTGAGTGGTCTTGGGCCTCCAGGGCAGTAGGACAGGGTAGGTCTGATTCAATACTGGGTTTTTGTTTCCTGGTCTTCTGCTTTCTCCATCCTATATCCCAACAACTAACCCCCACGACAAAATGATAAACTAAATGTTATAAAAAAATGTGTCTCCAAAAATTCTTATACTGAAGCCTAATTCCCAATATGATGGCTTTTGGAGATGGGCCTTTAGGGGTGAACAGGTCATGAGGGTGTGGCCCCCATGAATAGAATTAGTGTCCTTAAAAAAAGACACCCCAGAGAACCTGCTCACTCCTTCTGCTGTGTGAGGCAGAAGCACAGAAAGTGACTTGTCCTCTTTGTTTAAACTCTCATTTCTGTTCTCATTGCTCTCCTGGCTCAGAGCCTTACAACCTGCTTTCTGAGACTGCTGTACTTCCTCTGCCATAGCTCTGAACTGCCCAGATGGCCGTTGTTACCTACCAATTCTTATTTCTATGGTGCAATCTCCTTGATAAAAAGGAAGATTGACATTGGTTTTACACTGCAGTCGACATAATAAAGAGTTGTTAAAAAGGAATTAGGCCCACCGGAATGTGCATCATGGGTGTCCTGGCAACCCGGAGACATGTAAGTGAAGACAGAATGCATGTGTCTAGGCAATGTCTAGAGGAGACACTGGGGCCTCTCTGGTGGCCTAGGGGTTGAAGCTCAGCACTGTCATGTCTATGGCCTGAGTTGGATCCACAGTTTGGGAGCTGACTCACAAGGTGCAGCAGACCTCTCCTGTCTTGCTACTGCTCCCCTCAGCAGTAGATTTCTGTCAATCCACCTGTTCTGCTCCCTACTGTGTCTCTGGTGAATCTGGAATCTCTGGCCTGCACCCCAGTTCTTCTACACACACACACACACACACACACACACGAGGAGACACCGAGCTCTCCAGACAAGGCGCATTATCACCACCACACTTTCTGCAAAGTCCTGCTATATCCTAATGCAGAATGTCTGATTAGAACTTAATGTTCCATCAATGTTAAGTGAATGTTTTAATACATGAAAAGATGAATCAGTTTGTCATGACATACCAACAGAAGAAAAATTCCATCTAGAATGTTAAGAGAAACTCCTGAAGTGGAGTCATGAATACTTGTGACAAAATGCTTTTTTCCAGGTTTAGTTGGATTTATACTCCTGATCTCTCCTCTCTCTGCTCTTACTCAACTATTCCAAAGAAAACTCCATTTTTCTGTGTCTAACCAAATCTAACAACATATCATCATATTTTAAAGTCTTTTCCAAATTGCGTGGAAAAACCCAAGCTTTGCCAACACATATGAAGTTTGCATTTTCCTCCACGGTGATTATTCCTGCCAATTCTGCATTATCTAAGAGAAAATGAAACTCAAAGGTCATTTGAAAATGTTAAAATATGGAAAGAACCTCAACTGCAATCGTTAGTCTTCTTTAATATCTCTATTAAGAAATTCCCATAAATTTGAAATTACATGATTTTTAAAAAAGTATTTTTATATATTCCAACAATATATTTGAGTGTATGCTGCTAAAATCCAAATATACCCACCTTATTCTTATTTCATTTTATTTGAATTTTTTAATTTATTTTGCATAGAAGAGCTGGGATGTTAGGCCAGAGGTGCAGCGGGGTAAGAGGATTCACCAGAGACAGGATAGGTAGCAGAACAGGTTGATGGACTGAAATCCACTGCTAAGGGGAGAAGTGGGTGAGACAGGAGAAGCCTGGTGTACCATGTGGGTCAGCTCCCTGGCTGGGGATCAAACTCAGGCTGTTGTGGTGACAGCACTGAGACTTAAGCCCTAGGCCACGAGGGAGGCCCCTATTCTTATTTTATACAGCAGACAGAATGAGTCTTTCAAAACTTAAAATAGTTGCATCCCTCTGCTTTCATCTCTTCCCTGGATTCTTGTCACATCTTGAACAAAATATGAAGACTTGGCTATATCAGCAGCCTGTGTTCCTAGAGCAGAAAACACACCTTAGTGGCTGTGCCTTGTGAGAACCTATTATCCCACATTTGCCCTGTTCGCTTGCTTATCTTAGGGCTCTGCTCAGGGGCCGCTCTTCAGAGACTCTCTGTCTACACCCATTTCCCACCTGGAGTCCTTACAGCATCTGCTTGTACCCATTGTTATATGAAATTGGTCTATCTTCTTCATTATAATAAAAGTTTCATGAGGGTAGATACCCTAATTTGTTCACTGATGTATTTACAGCACCTAAAAGAGTTATTCCCAGTAGAAACATGGAAAATTTTATAAAAGAAATTGGGGCTTAGAGGTTATAACTTTCACCAGTTTTTTTATTGACCACATAAGAAAACAGAGGCTCAAGAAGATTAAATGATTTATCCAAGGTCACAGTGAATACGCAGTAGAAACTGATCTTAGTTATATTTATTTCCAGCCCAGAACGCTTGCCAAACTCACAAACATGAAGAATGTCTAGGGTGACTTCCATTTTAGAGAAATTTATACTTTTTTGTTTTCCAGAAATGTCTCTCTATAAAAGCTATAATAGTTTTTAATCTCAGTTTATTTTTGTTTTCCTTCCATTCACCAGGAATGAGTCCTAGTATGATTTTGCAAATCCCAGAACGTGAAAGCTAACAGGGTGTGACAGCTGGTACGTCCCATGCTCGTCACATTCAGTGGTCTGTAACAGGGTAAATGACACAATTACCTGCTGTAATTACTGCTGCTGACAGTACAGTCTCCCTGGTGAATGCTTTATGAAATTCAGAACTGCTTTTCTTGTCAATCCAATCAAAATCTCTGCCTCCATATTTCGGGCCGTGTCTTGCTAAATAAATGTTAAAGAATTAAAGTCTAAATCTAAGTGGACATTTATGACTTAGCATAATTCCAGAGTTGGGTAGGCATTCTGCTTTAATCTGAAGTTTTACGTTGAAATGCAAATTTTTAACAAAGTTTTGTTTTAAATCAAGAATCTGTTTTCACTGGTTATAAACATGCTCAGAATACTTCATGAGAAAGCAGATGCTCTGGAGAAGTCAAGAGAAGGAGCTGAATAAGCTTCCCCAAAATATTGCTCTAGAGTGGTCTGCTCACCAAACCTGCTTCTTGTTTCATTTCAGCTACACAGACACTTGAGAATACATACAGATACAACTGTAATAGTTGACTTCTGAATATGCCTGCCAGTCAAAATTCTTCAAAAATTACAGGTAGGTTGTCAGAATCAAAAGAAATAAATTAAAATGCACAAGAACATAGCTGGCTGCAGATATAACTTATTACACTTTTATTTTTTCTGAAAGCACAATGTCCAAATTCCTACTCATGGACTGAGATTAACAGATGGAACAGTTTAAAGGAAATATTAAAAAGCAGCCCACTTAGGAGAAATTAGTACAAATTCTTTTTGCAAGCAGATTCAAGGAACACATTTTTCTCCCCTGTAAATTATACCAATATGTTAGGAAAAGTGTATTAGTAACCACATGATTCTGACTTTGCAAATAAGTGGTTCCTGCTTTAATGATGCAATATATTCCTGGAAAGCATACCAGAAGGCCCATTATCATTAAATGGAACTAATCATGTCCTATTGGGTTCACATGTTCTAACATAGTTTGGCATCATCAGCAGAAACCTATGAATCAACGGGTGAGAAGGTCAAAAGTAAAGGACATAGTGGTAATAATCTGCATTGAATGTGCTCAGCAGTAAAATGCAAGGACGGTAAGAAGACTGGCATGTAATTCAAATACACGGTGACTCGAAACCAGCAGAAACTCATGCACAGTGAGTCCAAAATGACTACGAATCTCCACACATATTTTCTATCTTAATGGATCAAAAGAAACTTAGATTTTAAAATATACAAACATGTAATGTTTGTTAATAATACAAAGAATATTGTAAGATCACTTTTGGAAGTGAAAACAATAGTAAATTTTTAGATTTTGCAGATACCCAGTGGTTGGAAAAGAATTACAGAGTGGTGGCCCGCTTAGGAACTGCAATGTAACACAATCCAAGTCAAATTTGGATATAAATGGATTCCAAGATGATTGAATCGGTTACTCCAATATCCAATCTCAATGGGTTTGCTTTGGGATGTCTGGATCTCTGTTTTCTCTCCCTATAATGTTCCTCCCCAGGTTCTTCCCTTCTCACGAGCCCACTGAAGCCTTATCTGATCATAAAATCTAAGGAGGACCCCAAAGTTGTCTCCTGAACCAAAGGGGAGGGGAGATTGGAGAGCAGAGTATGGGGGCCCAATGGACTATGGTGGAGAACTGCCAGTGTGTCGTTGGTGAGTGCAGTGTGGTAACACACATCAGGAGAGGTGTGATCCCATATCTCTCAATCATATACAGAGTTATAAACCAATGTTTCTTCAACAATGATAATAAAAACCATTTGATAATATTCATCCACTTGCTTGTTTAATAGTCTTCTGCACCGCCCCCCACCCCCGCCCTGATGGTAACACTACTGAGAGCAAGAGTTATGTGATTAACACTGTGCCCGATCCAGAAAAGGCTCTCAATAAATACATGCATTGCATCCATGTATCCTCAGACTACAGGGCTTTTTCCTCTGTGGGCACCATCCAGCACTTCCTAACATAATTTTGGACACTAGTGAATATTCATTTGAGAAGTAAGACTAATAAGTTCTCTATTCAATGTAGAATAATTGTATAATATCAGGCTTTTATTTGCATGTAGTTATATGTCAAAAGACATGATATTATATAAAGTATATCTAAATTTGGGTAAAAAGGAGTCCAATAATGTAATTTCATTATACTGCATTAATTTTCCTTATGGTAGCTATTTCTATACAAATGGCCTAAATAGTCACTTTCAAATTGAAGCATGAAAGGGTATAATTTAAATTCCAGAATATTAACAGAGTCCACTAGAAAAGCAAATATCAGGTTAGCAGAGTTTAATATATTCAAAAAAATCACTTAGAATTTACCTTAGGAGAATCAAAAAAAAAATTCTATTAAATATTTTTTCTATTGGTGGGATTATCGAGTCAATAGAATTATCTCAAACTAGATTGATTTTCATGCATTAAAACATGAAAGCCCAGTATAAGGAGTAAGATGAAAGGTTGTGTTGACCCTACAGCAAGAGCATCACAAAGACGTCAGAAGCAAGTTCATTTGGAATATACAGGCTGTCACCTTTTCAGTCACATATATTCATACAAGGTCTTTCTGGACAGGTTCCACATTTCAGAGATGGATGGCACACACGCAAGGAAGTGATATATTGGTAACTCTCTCTGGAACTTCTGTGTTTAAAGGTTACTTCCCTCATTCAATTTTATGAATATCATGATAACCAAATCAAAATGCAGGCTGAAAATATTTATTAGCAAATCACTTTCCCAGAAACATTACCGCTGACTACAAAAACTGGCTTGCATTATGCTATGTTTGCTGACATTGTCATAAATTTTTTACCACACAGAAACTGCTATTTCCTAACAGGAGTGGTTTTAGAGTTTGCTCTAGAAATTTCATTTTCAATCTGCCTTTGTCCTTCTGAAAAGATTCCCATAAATAGTACTGACTCAACTAAAAAAGTACCTTTTAAAGGAACAGACCTGTTGGTTACATGTTATAATAAATAGGGAAGCACTTATACTTGGCCCTATTGCTAATAGCTTCATTAATTATGTTGAGGTTGGTTTCATTATTCACACAGCAGTAATATATATATATGCACATTTTGCATATTTAATATGAAAAGGAAAATGCCTCAGCCTTTGGCTGGCATTTATAGTCAAGCTTTTGTTGAGTTACTATTTATTAGTCACTTACTATGTGTCAAGCACTACAACATACGGCTGACTTTTTTTTTAAGTTTAACTCTCACAACAATCCTAGGAAATTGGTGTTGTTGTCTCCATTGTTTTAGACTAAGCAAACAAGGCATAAAGAGATTACATAAATTCACCCAAAGTCATAGACCTTTAAGTGAAGCAGCTAGGATTCAAAGTTAGATATGTTGAATTCCAAGTCTGAACTATCAAAAATTAAAATTTACCTAACTGATCTTTTTCATTTGAAATCTTATGCCTTATGAAAAGTAAATATATTACCGTAATGTTCGACTCACATGGTCACGCTGCAGATTTAATTAACATAAGACACTATCCCATATTCAAGATCTCACTGTTGGTGCTCTTTTTGGAATTTCACTCTGAGAACTATCCTTTAAGAAGTCAGGGTTGTGGCTTCCCTGGTGGCACAAGGGGTTAAAATGCACTCTATGAAGCTATCCACAGCCACTGCAGCACGAGTTTGATCTCCAGCCAGGGAGCTACCCACATGGCGTGGCAGACCTCTCCTGTCTCTCTGCTGCTCCCCTCAGCAGTGTATTTCAGTCAGTCTGCTGTTCTGTTCCCCACTCTGTCTCTGGTGAATCCTCTTGTCCCTCCCCCACCACCTGAGTTCTTGCATGCATAAATAAATAAATCTTAAAAAAAAAAAAACGAAGTCAGGATCATCCCTTTCACAATGGTCCCACAATAAGAAGGATAAGATTTAATTAACTCATGCAAATTTAAAGAAGCATCATAATGAAAAGACACATTAAGGATAATACCTGAATAGTAAGTTAATATATAAAGAGAAACTACCAGGTTATTACTTTGAGTAATATTATATGGAATAAAGATTGGACTTATTTCCTGTGTTTGAGGAGACAAAATAAGGATGGCCTACCCATGATCAAATAATACAGTATTTATTTCAACATAACTTCATTTGTGTTTTCCTCCTTATCTAAAATTCCTTCCTTCGCCCAATTCACCCAAATTCTATCCCTCCTGGAACATCTAACTCACAGCCCATCACTTTCGAGAAAATGTTTCTCATTGATGCAATGCAATCCCCATTGAATTTCCCACTCTCAGAATTCCTCGCCATTATTATATTGGCTTCTTTTGCTCATATTTGTTATAAAAATTTCCCAAAAGACTATGATCTTTGAGAATAGGATCTTTTATTTCTTTTTTAAAAAAGATTTTTACATTTATTTATGCATGCAAGAACTAGGGCATAGGCCAGATGTGTGGGAGCAAGAGAATTCACCAGAGACAGAGTGGGGGGTAGAACAGGAAAATCTAGTGAAATACACTGCTGATGGAAGCAGAGGGCAAGACAGGAGAGGTCTGCTGTGCCATAGGGGTCAGCTCCCTGACCAGGGATCAAACTCAGACCATGGTGGTTAGCAATAGCTTGATAGTGCTGAGACTCTAACTGCTGCACCACCAGGAAGGCCCAGGATCTTTCATTTCTTTCATAATATATGAAAATGAGGTATAGAAAGAATGCTGTGCTACTGCTCTCATTTTCTTAAGGACCAAACCAATAAAATTTTAAACATAATCGATGAAAATAGATATCTACAAAAGTTATTTTAGGCAAGTGAATTAAAGTAGTAAAAGCAAAAGTTTACATGTTATGGGGAAAGTATGTCAAAGCATCCCATGGGTTACTATTGCAATGGAAATTATGAAGTATTTAGAACTAAATGATACAGGAAATGCTACATATTAAAATTTGTGGAATGTTAGGTTTAAATACATTCATTGAAAAATGTGGGAATTTGATAATTTTTCCTTCATTATTTGGGAAAGAGGCATGCTTACTAAATACACCAGCATTTCAGTCTCTGTAGAATCAGCTCATTAATTCCTTTTGCTCTATTATAATCAGACCATCTCTATGAGTTTGGCACCATAGGAAAATGCTGGAACTTGGTTAGATAGAAAAACAGATTCTTTTTGGCTATACTAAATGGACGGAATGAGAAGACATAAGAAAGAAGAAATATGAGTTCATAAAGGAGTAGAAAAATGGGAGTCCATAAGAAGAGAGATTTGATTAAAATGCAAGAGCAATTGGATAAAATGTGAGAGAAGAAAAAAGGGATTTAGGAACTCAGCATAGTGTGTAAGAGGTCACTGTTGATTTCCATGTGAGCAAATTCAATGAAGAGGGAAGAAGTCAGTTTACAAGACATGGTAAGTGGTAAAGAGGTTTTGGAGAAGCAGAAATTATCAAATCATGCTGTCCCCACATATTTTAATTTATATTGGGTAGAACAGGTTCCTCTACATTCTACAAAAGGTCAACTCCAAAAATCTCTTTTACGCATTATGATTCAGAGTCATGGGTGGTCAGAGGAAGAGGGCAATTATCAAAAGTGATACATACATATCTTAAATACTAACTTAAAATATACCCATGTGAAATTTTCTATCAGTCTCTCAGAGAAGGCTAAGTCCTTTGCTTTGAGTTCTTGAAATTTTTCTTTCATAAATCACACTGATTATGCATTTTGGAGGATTTCTGTTACAGGAACAATCTACCCCCTAACAATTTGACAGATTCCACCTCCCATCCCAGGAGGCAAAAACTACAATTCTCAGCACACCATGAACCTGACTTTCCAAACATGGGACTGCTGAGTATGGGAGTAGAGTTAAGCAGCCTTTCTTGGCTTATAACTGAACACGTGGGTGCTCAGGCTCTCTTGATTTTTACCCTCCTATTTGCACCTGAGAGGGTGATATTGCTAGCATGTGTCAACCAATTAATTATCTCTCTGTTTTCCCTCTTCTCATTGTCCTTATAACTATATAAATATATACAAATATATATATATATATTAGAGAGAGAGAGAGAGAGAGAGAGAGAGAGAGAAAATCTCTGCATGTCTGCTTCTGGATCTTGTCCCAAGATGTGAAGTGTGACGCTCATTGAGGACTCACACCCGGGTCATCCACATTGCCCCTGGTGTTGCCTTGTAACAATTCCTGCTTTAATTTATTCAAAGTGGAATAAGAATTAAAGGCACTTGAAGAACAATCTGAATGAAGAACAGTAGATTTCTACAATTTTCCCAATATTTTACAGCCTTTTCTATAAAACTTGATAACACATTTTTAAGTGACTTCACTGAATAAATTTTTTTAAAGAATTATTTATTTATTTATTTATTTATTTATTTATTTATTTATACAAGCACTGGGGTATAGTCAGAAGCACGAGAGGGTTAGAAAATTCACCAGAGCCAGAGCAGGGAGCAGAACAGGCAGACAGACAAGGTACACTGCTGAGGGGAGCAGCGGGGGTGCAGCAGGAGAGGTCTGCGCACCATGTAGGGCCCTCCCAGGCGCCAGGGATCGAACCGGCACTGCAGAGGCTGCAGGCAGCTTCGCAGCCCAGCACTCAACTGCTGCGCCACCGGGGAGGCCCTGAATAAAATTTTTCTTATAGGGCCTCCTTGGTGGTGCAGCAGTTGAAAGTCTTAGCACTATCAAGCTATCGCCAGCCACTGTGGTATGAGTTCAATGCCTGGCCAAAGTGCTGACCCACATGGCACAGCAGACCTTTCCTGTCTTGCCCACTGCTCCCCTCGGCAGTGGATTTCAGCAGATTCATCTATTTTGCTCTCTACTCTGTCTCTTATAAATCCTCCCCACCCCACACACCTCTGGCCTAGACCCCAGTTCTTATATGCATAAATAAATAAAAATAAATCTTAATTTTTTCCTATATATATATACTCAGCCTATTTTTTGAGAAACAACATTCCATTTTTGAAAATATCAGTTTATCTGGTTGTTTAAATTGTAGTAGATAAAAAGAGCTTCTAGTATATAGGGGAAATTACTTCCTACATGCATACCATCCCTGTAAAATTCTTAATCTGCGTCGAAATACTGAGACATAATAAAAGTTTGCTAACTAAAAAAACTGCCTTAAAATATCCTCTTATTTGATCTCAAATTTTATATATAACTGACGCTGACAGTTCCATTCCATTATAGGGAATAGAAGGGACAACTCCCTTCCATTATACAATTGGCAGAGCTCGTTCAAATAAAATAGATTCCAGCAAGATGGCAGCCAGTGAAGACACCTGCTCACCTCCTCCAAACATGACAATAAGACTGAGGCAAAAGAAAGGCAAAACCCCCGAGGGAAGAGCTGGTTATTAACATACAGGACAGGAGCACCAGCCCTGCTGAAAATGGTAGGAAAAACTTGAAAGGAGTTTTGTTTAGAGTAATAACAGGGCAGAGGGACCCATAAAAGTGAGGAGCAGCTGAAGCGCAGAGCCCTCCACAGCTACTGGCTTGGGAACAGGACAACAATGAGGGTGCTAAGATCTTCAGTGCACTGAATAAGGGGGTACAGGAGCAGGCACCCAGGATGGAGGGTGCAGAGCTCCAGAGATGTGGGCACAAAGCAAAGACTACTTGTCTGAATTTATAACACAGAAGAGCTGTCACCTGAATTAGGTCCTCTCCTTTATGTAATCTCCCCCCCCCGCCCCCAGGTATTTTATTTTTTATTTTATTTTATATATTTTGACATTATTTTTCATTTTTGCACAATGTATGCATTTTCATCTTGGTTATATTCCCCATACAATCCCCACCCCCCCTTATTTTGACCCTAATCCTTCCTTCCCTCCCCAACCCCCCATAGTGTATCTCTGGTTTATAGTTGCTTGTTGATTTTGATTTTTAAAGTGGTTTTTAGATTTATTCAAAGTGACCAGAGGCATTCCCCCATGTGTTCCTTAGGGTTCGATAATCACAAAACCACTCTACAAAGAGTCTTCAAGGAATGTTTTTGAAACATACAGAAAATCATGTCTCTTCTTTGCTTAAAACATTTCCACATTAACTATCAAGTTTAATGTAAAATCTAAGCACCTTTTATGGTACCAGGCTGCATGATTTGACCCTACACTACCCTGTCATTCTTGTGACACCTAGAGACAAATGCAAGGCTTCTTTTCAGTCTCTCAAATAGAGGAATATTTTTATTGTCGCTCAGGGGTCTTTGAATATGCTAGGAAGTCATTATCATTTCTCTAGTATATATCTATCTCCCAAATGAAGTTGTCAATTCTTTGAGGAGAAGGATTTACTGTTTAAGGTTTATGACTAAAGATTTATACTCAATAAATATTTGCTGAGTGTTCCCCAAATACGAAAGAGTTAGAAAAAGTTTTCAGGAAATTTCAAGCTATCAGTGTCATTATGATCATAGTTAAAATTTACTGAACAGTCACAATACAGCAAGAACTATAAGAAACATTTTTCACTTAGTCTTTACAATCCCCCCACAAGACATATGTTATCATACCAGCAATAAGATTGATGACAAAACTTAAACGGAGGGTGAGGGGGTATATTATTTTGCTCAGTCTTTCAACAATTAAATAATAAAGCTGAGATGTGAACACGGGTCTATCATTCTCTACAGGTAATTAGCTATTCTGCCCTCCTGAATTTCCAAAGTTTTTAAATTACATATCAATGTTTTAATATTTGTGAAATCAGTACGTGTATGATTGGTTCCTACCTGGTACACTGTTTAGGGATCTTTTGCTGACACTGCACTGTTTCAGTTGCTATTTTGGGTATGTGGTTGCCTAGCAACGTTTGTGTTAGACTGAATCATCTCCCAGGTTGAATTTGGTGTGTTATAATATAGTCACGATATTATTCATATCGAAACAGCTGAGGAGTAAGGTGGGCAAATTTAGAATGATATTTTATAAAGCAGGGACCCTGCAATAAAGTATAAAAAGTAAGCTGATGCTTTTCTGTCAAAAACTCTAGCTTCCAAATACTTTCAGTTATCAAGTGTATTTAGACCCGAACATGGCAGGGGGTAAAAGCTTAGGACCACAAAGTGAAAACTTTAGAACTAAACTGGGTAAGCGCAATGGAGCTAGAAATATCTGTGCTTATGTTAGAAAGATGAAGAAAAAATGTTTCACAGATCGCAGATCCTGTCCAGAATTCTCACAGTTATGTTGTCTTTGAACAGATGCAACTGAGGAGAATGTGGCAAAGCTATCTACAAAGCCATCACCTCTATGAAAAATCAAAGTGCAGTACTACATAAAAAATGGTGACGTTTATTCTATCATATACAAAAAATAAATAAGTGCGGAAAATGTGTAAGCATTACCATATATTCAAAACATGAGCAGGGAACAATGCAAAGGGGATCTGAATTCCTTAGCTAAATCACATAACTTCTCCCTCACCTCATTAATTGAAACATATTATTTCCAGGTGTATACAATGAAGTTAACTGTAAAATTCATTCAACCTGAGTGCACAATAAAAGGAATTTGGACAATATGAAGGATATTAAAATGAGTTATTTTTGCAGGCATCCAATGATACCTGGGGCTGCCATTAAGCCCATCTTCCCCGAGGAGCTGCAAGAATCCCTAAAACCATGTGTACTGAAATATCTCTGTTAGGACTCCCTGGTGGCACAGAGGTTAAGTCTCAGTGCTATCAAGCTTTCACTAGCCACTGCGGCCTGAGTTTGATCCCTGGCCAGGGAACTGACCCACATGGCGCAGCAGACCTCTCCTTCTCTTCCGCTGTTCCCCTCAGCAGTGGATTTCAGTTAATCCACCTGTTCTGCTCCCTACTCTGTCTCTGGTGACTCCTCTCACACCTTGCATCACTGGCCTACACCCCAGTTCTTGTATACATAAATAAATAAAAATAAATATTTTATATATATATCATATATACATTTTATATATATATATATATATATATATATATATATATTAGTGCTGACTGCTGTTTAAAAATAGTGAGGAATGGGCCTCCCCTGTTGGTACAGCGGTTGAGCGCTGGGCTGCGAAGCTGCCCGAGACCTCTGCAGCACCGGTTCGATCTCCGACCACCTGCGAGGGTCCCACATGGCGCACAAACCTCTCTTGTCCGTTCCGCTGCTCCCCTCAGCAGTGTATTTTATCAATCTGCCTGTTCTGTTCCCTGCTGTGGCTCTGGTGAATTCTCTCACCCTCCCGTGCTTCTAACTGTACCCAATGCTTGTATAAATAAATAAATAAATCTTAAAAATATATAAAATAAAATAAAAATAAAAATAGGAAAATACATATACTGATGAAGAAGAGAAAATCACAAACACAAGTAAGGTGGTAGGGCAAAAAGATGTCAGGATTTGGCATCAGGAAACAAGGTCATGGTCCTACTATTTAAAAATTGAGAAGCTTTGGGCCTCCCCAGTGGTACAGCGGTTGAGCGCTGGGTTGTGAAGCTGCCCTCAGCCTCTGTAGCACCAGTTCGATCCCTGGCCAACAGGCGAGGGTCCCACAGGACGAGCAGACCTCTCCTGCTGCCTGCTGCTCTCCTCAGCAGTGTATTTCATTGGTCTGCCTGTTCTGTTCCCTGCTCTGACTCTGGTGAATTCTCTCACCTTCCCGTGCATCTGATTGTACCCAGGGCTTGTATAAATAAATAAATAAATCTTTGGGGAAAAAAAAAAGAAAATGATCAGAGATACTTACAAAAATCTGTGAACCAACTATTATCTGTAAGAGTGTTATTTTGCTAAGTGCTTAGAATTTCAACCAAATGTGACTGGCTGAATAAATTAGAATTAACTATTTAATAAAATACTATACCATCATCATAAATTATGCTGCAAAGTATTTTTCAAATAAGAAAATATTCATATCAAATTGATAAATTTAAAAGATTAAAATATAGCATGATAACATGATTATGATTTAAGTTAAAGGCACGCACATTGTGTGCATAGATAAAAGTATACAGTCATTTCTTAAATATTAACAGCAATATCTCTAGGACAGGGGATACTAAGGTATTTTATTTTGTTTTGTTTTTTGAAGATTTATTTATTTATTTATTTATTTATTTATTTATTTATTTATTTACAGATCAGAGGTGCAGGGGGTGAGAGAATTTACCAGAGACAGAGTGGGAAACAGAACAGGTGGACTGACTGAAATTCACTGCTGAGGGGAGCAGCAGGTGAGACAGGAGAAGACCGCTGTGCCATGTGGGTCAGCTCCCTAACCAGGAATTGAACTCAGGCTACGGTGGCTGTTGATAGCTTGATAGTGCTGTCTTTAACCCCTATGCCACTAGGGAGGCCTCCTAAGGTATTTTAATTTCCCTCTATACTCCTTTGGGCTTCTCTGTATTTATTTTGCTGGGTACATGTGTTATATCTATATCAGAAAAAAAGATTTTACATGCATAAAAGAAAATGTGGCAATAAAAATGCAGTAAATACAAGGCTTAAGTAAATGTCTTTATTCAGTCAGCCACATTTGGTTGAAATTCTAAGCTTTTACCAATGTCTAGTATTTAAAATATTTGCATTTGTTTCCCCCAGAATTTCAGTAGGATTTTCACTGATAAATATCATGGAAACTCATTTTGGTGGAATGATTCTATTTTGTGCATAAGGACAAAGAGATTTTACAAAATTAAAAGGAAAATCTTGTCTGTACTTTCAAAAATACTAAGCAGACTATAAATAAAAGGTTAGGAACATGGGTAAGAGTTTCCACTTAAAACAATATCAATTAACTCACCAGGGGAAATCTAATCTAATCAGGGAAATGTTGAATAAAATAAGACAAAGTAGAAAGGAATAATACTGTAAGAACATTTGGGTTGAAATTACCTCAATTTACATATTACTGTTACAAAAGAAGATTCAGTTATTGATAGACTATGAACACTAAGGCCAGTGCTGAGATCAACATCCTTTTGGGATAACACATCCAGGTCACTATGTTACAGTAGAAGAAACAATACCAGGAAAATAGGCTTGGTTTAATAAAGAGTGATAAACATGACTAAGACATTAATAGAGCTGACAGAGAGATGAACTCACTGTGTGGTGTGTAACTAGGTTTAATTTTGTCTTATCTATCTGAGATTAATTCTAAGCAATGTAACTAAGAAATGGAAAAGAGCCATGGCAACCACTCTCTAGTATTTCTAAGTTATCCTCCAAGCTTCCCCTCAAATAAAGTCGGGGAGCTATGGCAACTGTATGTGACAAAAAAGGAGAAGGCTTAATTTAATTCAGACTCAGCTTTCTGGTGAACTATCTTCCGAAGGCACTAATAAGCCCTGCAGACATCCTATACCAGACAAGGTCAAGTATATACACATGCAAGTTGCCACATTTCCTAATAGATTTTTTATTCTTTAAAACTCTGCTGTGATGTGCATGGATCTTTTGATAATCAACAAATATTTGTGGAATGAAATCATGGACATGAATACCTACTGACACTCATTCATCAATACTTTCCAGGAACTTCTAGGTATGCAGGGATGAACAAAGCAGATCCAGCAGATATTTTCCCTGCTTTTGGGGAAGCTTAAAGAATCTAGGGGAAAGACAGGCGATGAATAAGAAAAACATATGGACTGGTTTGTATGTATCGGCATTTGTGGAAATGTAGTAGGAGAAATGATTGAGAACCGCGGGGATGGGAAGAGGCTGTTAGATAGAGCAGGCCAGGGAGATATCATTTAAGTTAAAACCTAAAGGGTGGGAAAGAGCCAAGGATACAAAATGAAAGGGAGGAAAATTCTTCCAAGTCAAAAGGATAAATACAGGAAATCCCTAAAGGAGGATAAGGCTTGAGATTTTTTCTAGGAAATAAGAGGCCAAGGATACATATGAGAAGCAAACAGAGTAGAATGAGACAAGACAGATGAGGCAAACAGGGGCCGCATCACAAGTTTGTAATGGGCAGGCCCGGAGTGGTAACAGCAAGGCAAATATGGGCAACTCCATGCTTTTCAGTTATTGCCCTGGCTTCTCTGTACAGACCAGATTGGAGAAGCAAGGGCAAATGTGAAAGGCCAATGTGATGGGGCAGCAATAGGTCAACATAGACCGGTATAATGGAAGGGGGAGAGACACAAGGTCTATATTTCAGCTTTTTTTGAAAACTAAAGCAAAGAACATGAAGATAATTGGTTTGGGGGTGTGCAAGAAAACCAGGGGGTCCTTGATGCTCATGGCTTTAGCAAAGGGGTGCTGCCTGAGGCATAAGTGGGTTAGATTGGAAGAGAGGTTTTCTTATTCCACATTTCAACTTGCTCCTCGAGACCAATATATATATATTTTTTTTAAATAGAGCAATAGAATAGAATTTCAGATCACCTGGTTAACCACATATATATATTATTTTACAGCCATTGTTATAGGCATGTCCAACAGCAAGTACTTTTAATTCTTACAATACCTTTATAAGGGGCTATAATTTCTCATTTTATCAAGAGAGAAAATGTCTCAAGTTGCTCATTGCTCCCTCTTCTCCAATCACCCTACCCACTAAAAAGCTTACAAATTTGGGAGGTGACAAAATTCTGTAGCTTTAATCCTATGTAAAATGGGGAGGATAGTAATAGTGCTGATCTAAAAGATGGTTTAATTAGATTGAGAAAGTTCACATAAAAGGTCTAGCGCTGTGTCCAGCACATAGTAAACACGAGCAAATTTTCGCGCTTGTAATTAGCATAGTGCCTTATGTGTACGTGCTTAATAATTACTGTTCTTAAATGACTGGTTTTGAGTTCTGCTGGAAGGACACACCAAAGCACAGTGGCAGAGGCTCATGCTAGTCCTTCAGAAGTAATCTGAGGCCTCTGAGAGCAAGAACATGAAAAAAAATGCCAAAAAATGGCTCGTGGGGTCCCTTTCACAATTCTACCTGTTGCCAACCAATACCGGATAAAATGGACTTGAACTTGAGGATGGTGAGACATGAAGCCAAATTTCATAGTATGTTTGACTCAAAAATTTGTTCTCTAGGGATGTTTCTGTTATCCTCAAAATGATGGAAGAAGAGGGTATCCAAATGTTCTTTTCTCCTCTACCTAAATAGGGTTCTTCCACTCATAATAACAGAACTTCAAGTTATTTGACCTCTTTGAGACATCAATTTTTCAGTTATACATCAAGAATATCTGCTGCAGGGGCCTCCCTGGTGGCCTAGGGTTAAGTCTCAGTGCTATCACTGCTGAGCCTGAGATCGATCCCCAGCCAGGGAGCTGACCAACATGGTATAGCAGACCTCTCCTGTCTCACCCGCTGTTCCCCTTAGGAGTAGATTTCAGTCAATCCACCTGCTCTGCTCCCCACTCTGTCTTTGGGGAATCCTCTCACTCTCCACCCCTCTAGCCTACACCCCAGTTCTTCTACACAAAATAAAAAAAAATAATCTGCTGCATTGGTGGGTGATACTATGTTATATATCTAGAGCATGAAAAGCATTCACAATATATGCTAGTTTACTTCCATATACATGTTATCTAGTTCTAAGGCCTATTTTTGATGCTATTGATAAAACTGCTTCTGAAAACATAAAAATACACTATGTGAATGCTTTAGCCTATCACTTGTTTGTTCTCATTCTGGTATACATAGGATAGTAACTTTAATAAATTGATTTAAGAACTGGCCAATTTATTACATTTTACTCTGGGGGTGGAGCTGAAAAAGACATAAAGCCTGTCACCAAATATAAACAATGAAATACAAACTTAAACAGATTTAATTAAGCGCTATAGAAGTGCAGGTGAAGAAAATCTATTAAAAATGTTCTACTATGGGTAGGAAGATGTAAATCCACGTGAGCTCAAGCAATTAGCTGCTAAATTTACTTGCATTTTTTCCTGGGTAGACTCAAAGAAACTTCATATATGGCTCATGTTTACTGGGCCATTTCAGTAAATAAAGAAAAAGGGTAAAGAAAGCTGTTTTGGTGAGTGAAAACTGTAGCAGCAAAGACCTTCTCAGAGAGTGGTACAGTAAAACCTGCCATCATGGGCAAAGAGAGTCTAATAATCTAACTGAGTAAAACAAACATAGCAATGTTATGAGGTTGATGAAAAACACTAATTTTAACTGATTGTCCAGTTATTGTGGACAGCTATTGTAGGGATGGGGAGTTGTGGCTATTCCTGGTTTTGGAGGGCAGAAGCACACAAGGAAGGTTACAGGGATAGATTCTGGGGTCAGCATTTGTAGAGAACAGTGAAGCTTTCTTCCACAAGGAGACTCCATGGCGTTCTGTTGAGTCCTTGCAAAGTTAAATATACTTTGAATGGAAGTGCTTAAGTCTCAGATGATCAGGAGTCAGTTACTTCATATTTCCTTTCTTTCCCCCAATTCCTCCCCACACCTCCAACCAATCCTAGATCTTTAGTTCACCCAGTTGGAGAAGGATGGCTACAGCCCATTTTATCAGCATTTGTGATATAGTATGGTATTCCATCTACCAAGCTTTGCATTGCAGTGTGATACCTTATCAAGTTCTACTATAATTGTTTTACAAAGCAGAAGATGCCTGTGATTTGTGAAGGATGTGGTTGGATATGAAACTGGACAGACTGCTTGGCTAAGCCGTGCATTACTCTGGGGGCAATGAGCAGTCACTGAAGTTCCTAGGGACAAAATGACTGCCATGATAGGAAAACAAAGCTGAGGTCATAATGGGAAGGTGACAAATTCCAAACAGAGATAGTCAGTGATCATCTAAAATCACGAGGTGAAAAATAATAAAGGCTTGAACTGAGATAGTGACAGTGAGAATAATCATAAAATAATTGAATGCAATGTTAAATTTTTATAAAGTTCTGAGTTTTATAATATTACCTGAAAGCCCAAATATCAGCCAAGCAGATAAACAGCACGGTGGCTTGATCTCCACTCCACTTCATTCCCTCTCTCCTTTCTTTTCATCCTCCTGCCCTCCATCCACAGTCTCTAAACAGCCTCTGTTTATTTTGGGAACATCATCCATTGGCGATTTCAGGTAAGAAAGGCAGACAGGTACTTCTCCCATAATGGGAGCTAAGTGAGGGCAAGACACTTGCTCTCAGGCCAACCTCCTGCCATGAGCAAATACATGGCCACACAACAAACTAAAACAACTAGGAATTCTGAATGTAGAGTGGGTGACTTGAAATCAAAGGGATAGAATTTGGGGACCACACAGCATTCTGCAGTGGCCACAAGACCTGACAACCATCCCATCCTAGAGCACTTAGTGCTTCAAGGACTAGTGATGCCTTGGTCCCTCCAAGCTTCAGAAGTCATTTTTGAGCCACTTACACCCTTCTAGCAATCCCTGAAGCTTCAGACAGCCCCAGTTTTTCTTATTTCTTGCAACAAAGAGCCTTGACTACAAACTAATCATATTTCTCCCCTCTTGGATGGTTCTGTGGTCCAGAAAGCCTGAGTGTTGCATGTGATCGGGCTTGTCCACTACTCTCTCTCAGCTGTTTATTGCTGGACTCATTAGATTCTGTACAGGTATGTGGAAACTAAATGTTAAAGTTTGCAAATAAGCCAAACAAAATGAAAGGCATCATTAATACTGGCTAAGCTAAAGCCTACAGCTCCAAGCCAGACAGTACACTATAAAGGCATATCTATTCTGCTTATGGCTTTATAGTTAAGGCTACTGTAATTTAATTTTCCAAGGAAAGCCAATACAGATGAATTAAAAATGTATTGACATATCTGGTGGTTCTTCCGGGGCTTATTTCAGTCTGACTCATGAATTGAGTAGGGACATTACTCATAAAGAAGTCAAACTTTTGACATTATTTCCATATTGGAACCTCCATGGCTTAAGATGACTATATTTATGATCATGTTAATACCATAAATTACATGTTGCAAACTAAAAATACTCTAATTCATGGGTCAGGCAGATAAATTAAATAAAGAAGCAGATTGACTATAGTAGTTCTGGTGTTTGACCATGAGTTTTCTTATTGGAGTGATGTGTCTTAGTGACTGGATGAGGACTGTGGTAAATAAAGACATATTCTTCTAAGAGGCCACTTTGGATAGCTGGGGTGCAGCAATGCACAGCCAGAATTAATGAAGAAAATTCAGGAAATCTGGCTGGACACCCAGATTGTCATAATGAAATCTTTTGACTGTTTAATATGCCTCAAAAGTCAAATATATCACCACTCAGGGAGAATAGTGGTCCATGGGTTACTAATTTGTGACTCAGATATAGCGCTGCTGGCATGGAGCCCTGATGAATTAAAATGTTCTATCAACAACCTTGCCTTCCATTCTGAAGATCTATGGGCAAAAGTAATCCCTCAACAACTGCCAGAGTTTACAAATGAATTTGTTTAATAGTGCTTTCAAAATTATTGCCTGCCAACTCCTTTTATGTTATTAAGCTCAGGATATTTTAAAAAGGAAGAAGATGAGAAATGTACTACATCATCATTTGATTACATTTGGGGCAAATGTATAGTCTGTTTCTGTGTGCTTCTGTGTGTGTGTCAGTGTTTATTAGAGGCAGACTAGGAAAATGCTTTAAAAATAATAAGCTCCCCCAACTTTTATAACAAAATCAATTATGAACGAGTAATTTAATCTTTAAAGAGAGAAACTTCTATAGGTCAGAAATCTGATAAGCATCCACTGGGCTGAAATCAAGGTGTTCACAGGTCTGCCTTCCCTTCTACAGGCTGTTTTCTTGCCTTTTCTAGCTTCTATTCCTTCCAGCATCTATTCCTATTCATGGCCACTCCCACCTTCAAATGCTCCATTTCCATCAGAAATGCTAAATCTCTGACCATTCTTCCATAGTGGCATCTCCCTCTGCAACAGATGGAAAGGTTCCTGTCTTGAAAGGCCTCATGTGATTACACTGAATCTACTTGGATAATCCAGCATAATTGTCTCATTTCAAAGTCTTTGACCTTAATCATATTCATGAAGTCCCTTGGTCATGCAATGTAATATAGTCATGTGTTGTAGGGATTAGGGTAGGACATTTTTGGAGGGTCTCGATTATGCCATCACTAATAACAACTATTACTTAATAAGTGCTTACTAAATTCTGGTTATCATACTTACTATTTTCTATGCCTCATCTCATTTAATTCTAAAATAACACACAAAGAATTCAGTATCATTCTATTTTTGGAGATGGAGTAATGACTAAGAGGTCAGGAAACTTCTAGTGAACTAGCAGATAGCAGAATAAGGTCTTAAATCTAAAAACCATGACTGAACTAAATTATCTACAAGCTAAAATGCAAGAAATATTCATGGAGAAGAAGGGGCCAGAGAGATTAGGATTTCCCTTGAACATGTATTGATATATGCAAATATATTTTATAAACATGCCTCAAGTAGTAACTTAATTGTTATGGTTTCATTCTAGAAAAATTCTGAAATCACTTCTCACTAGGCAACACTGAAAATGTGCTTTCACGAGTTCCAAGAGTAGTAACAAAGCATTTGGTCTTCTTTGATATGAGAAACTCTACCACCTTATCCAGTTCTGCACTGATTGTTAGAAGTATCATCAAATTAATAGTCATTTTCCACAAAAAAGAAAAATAACAGAAGAGAGAACTAAAATACAGCATTAACACTTCAAAGTGCATATCTCAATTAGAATGTGCATGGACTGAAATGTTTCCAAAACCATAAAATGCTTCTTAGAATTTTCTACAGGATTTTCTGGCTTTCTCGCTTCTAACTCCATTCACACTAAACTAAATTATACAACCTATACTTTTGTAGCTACCCTTCCTTCTTCCGGAAATGCTTAAACTCACTACTTCTTATCCTGAAATGTCTCTTCATCCTTAAAATTGTATCCTATTTTATATATCACCAAGTGATATTTAAATATCACTTCTTCAGGTTGAAGTCAGGTCACTGACTTCTTCTGGAGTCCTCATAGCTCCCTGCATATTTCTTTGTTACAGAAGGTACCACAATGTATAGAGTTGATTTAAAAAGCAAAAAAAAAAAAAAACCAAAACATTTATTTTTATTTATTTTTGTGTAGAAGAACTGGGGTGTTGGACAGAGGTGTGGGAGGGTAAGCATATTCACCAGAGGCAGAATGGGGAGCAGAACACGTGGATTAACTGAAATATACCGCTGGGGAACAGCAGGAGAGACAGGAGAGGTTTGCTGAGTCCTATGTGGGTCAGCTCACTGGTCGGGGATCAAACTCAGTCCACTGTGGTGACAGTGCTGAGACTCAATCCCTAGGCCACCAGGGAGGTCATAGAGTTGTTAACTTATAATGTGTCCATCTATTATACAAGACAAGAGTCCTACCAGGCACCCACATCAAAAGTATGGTTAAAGAAAAGTGAAAGAAGTATGTGACATCTCTTGAGTTTCTCACAATCATTCATACACACTTTTTTCCATGTATTGACATTTCATAGATACTTCTCTAAGCTTTCACACTTTGTTAGAAGTACCATCAATTCAATAAAGTAGTTGTCCACAAAAAGGAAAAATAAAATAAAACAAAAATAAAATAAAGCATTGACACTTGGAAAAAGCACCTCAAACTCCAAATATAAAAACATTCATTTTAATGGCAAAATTTAAAAAAACTAACCATTTCAGAAATAGTGAAGATATAAAGAAATGGGCATTCTCTGCTGGTGGATTATAAATTGATATGACCCTGCTGGAGGGCAGTTTGTTTTTTAGTGATTGAGTCAATAAATTACCCATACATTAGAGTAAAACACAGATGTGAAAAAAAAATTATTTAGATCTGTATTTACTAACATGGAAAAATGCAGATTATAAAGTTAAATGAAATTTCCAACACATTGACAATTTCAAGTAATTTCCTCTACTCTTTTATCTTAAGGGACTTTAAAGCTCAAATATTAAAAATAACTCAAATATTTGTAAGTAGGGCATAGAAAGGTAAATTCCTACTTAATATTTATAAAGCATTTTTAATTTCATTGAGCAGAAGGTGGTCTACAATATTGAGTTAAAAAATAGGACATAAGGGCCTCCCTGGTGGCGCAGCGGTTGAGCGCTGGGTTGCGAAGCTGCCCGCGGCCTCTGCAGCGCGGGTTCGATCCCCGGTTGCTCCCCGGCCACTGGAGGAGGGTCCCACATGGCGCGCAGACCTCTCCTGCCGCCCGCTGCTCCCCTCAGCAGTGTACTTCGGTCCTTCTGCCTGCTCTGCTCCCCGCTCTGGCTCTGGTGAATTCTCTCACCCTCCCGCGCTTCTGACTGTACCCAGTGCATGTATAAACAAAACAAAACAAACAAACAAACAAATAAATAAAACATGCCTCTATAAAAAAAAAAAAAGAATCATCTTTAAAAAAAAAAATAGGACATAGTTTTTTACATTCAATGTATGCACAATTAGGTTAATGTCCAGAGAAGAGACCAGAAGGTGATACGAAAAATTGTATCACAATTTTGCAGTCACACCTACTCTATCTTCACTCTTATTCTTCAACCTGGTGTTCTTTATCAGTGCTTAGTTGAAGTGGGTTAAATTAACTATATAAGATATTTAATGTCTATAGTAGGCAACATTTAAAAGGGCCCCCAAGGTCTACCTAGGGGTTAAGTCTCAGCACTATTATCCCTATGGCCCAAGACCCACATGGTGCAGCAGACCTCTTCTGTCTCGCCTGCTGCTCTCCTCATCAGTATTTCAGTCAATCGAGTTTTCTGTTTCCCATTCTGTCTCATGATTTCACTCACCACCCCCAATTCTTCTGGTCTCACCCCAATTCTTCTACACAAAAAATAAAATAATGTCTTATGAAAAATAAATAAAGGCCCCCAGTGGGCTTTCTGATATTTATACCTTTTTGTAATACCCTCTGGGTTGGGGCTAGTGATTTCTAATCAACAGACAACATCCAGGCCATAAGATGCCATTTCTGAGGTTATACAAGATGGTCCTTTCCATCCCTGGCACACTCTGTCACTACTGGCTCTGCTGATGCAAGCTGCCAGTCTGGAAAGGGCCCCAGGTTAAGATGCTGAGAACAACTTACAGTGAGGAATTGCACATGTCAACACCCACACAGGTTGGAGCAAAACCTTCCGTATCCCTGAGAGGCACCTTTATTGGGGCCTTGTGAGACCTGGAAGCTGGAGACCCAGGATCGCTGTGTCCAGATTCCTGACCCCCCACTGTGACACAACGTGCATTGTTTTAACTAACAAACTCCAAACTTGTGTGTTTGGATTGTTTGTTATGCAGCAATGGATAACTACACTGTTATTCCTTTTGTAAACAGAACTTCCCCTATGGTATCACATGAACCGAGGTTAATCACTGCAACAGGTAGTAACCGCCAGGGAATGTACTGTCCAAAGGCCAGTCGGCTGCCTCACCTCAGAAGCGGCACACTTTAGGGACAGGCTCGTGATGTGAGGGATGAAGCTCTCCACAGCGTCCAAACCCCGCGCCTGAAGGTGAGACCTGAGGCGCCTGGTCCTAGAGGAAAGGAAAGCTCCAGACAAGATGGCGTCCCGGGAGGCACAAGCCCACTGCAAGGCGGGTGCTGAGGTGTCTAAGGAAGGTCAGTCTCTCAATCGAGCTCATGTGTCAAAGCCAGCAACCAGGAAGGAAATGAAAGGCAGCTGTTGGGTTTCAACTTCGCGCATCCTGCCCTTCACAGGCGTCTGTTGCTTAGACACAGCGATCATTACGCTAGAGGCACGTGCAGCATTTTACTCCCTTGTGTGAGTTTTTAGTGCTATGCTTTTCATGCAAAATCTCAAAAATAAAACTCAAGTAATATATGAATGAGGGTTTACCAGCTAAGCGAGTCAAAGCAGGTGAGGCTGGATAACGAGATCCTCCTATCAGCTCAGCGCTGAGGTGAGCTGCAGAGGGAGACTGGTATGGACACAACCACTGGCTGACAGGCCTTTCCAAGCTTTTCATCTTTGAAAAGGCAGCTCGCCTTCCTGAGCCTTCCAGCCTGTTCCATTTAGAGCAGACTGCTAATTGGATGCGTGCACATATGTGCTCCAGAAAGGAGACAAGCTCCTGTCTTGGCCTCCTCACTAGCTGCAGACACTCTCTCTCTCTCTCTTCTGCTCCCTGCAAATTTTCTAAAGGAGGCCTTAAGTTTGCTAAATGTGAACCCTGCCTGGTGACCCCAGCATACAATTGTATAGAGATGTTTCCTTCATTATGTTTGTTTAAAAATAGATTTTCCTTATTGATTCTTCAAGTAAATTTATTGTTGTGATGCTGTTTAGATTTGAAATTACTAAATAGTAACTACACTGTGTAATAACATAGAGTGGACTACAGGAGATGAACAAGACATCTTTTAACATTGGGGGTCATGTTTTAAATTTTAAAACCTAAAGTCTGATTTTTGTGTTTCATGAAACATACCACCATTTTGTTATATTTTGCAAAGGTCTGATTCCCAGAAAATTTGGAGCAGTTGTTCATAAAGCTGGAAGTCTTTCCCTAGAGTCATGTGTCTGATTGCTGATTGTGATTCTTTAGAAAATAAGTGCACAGGGAAGCAGCCAGGCTAGTAAACTCTGCCCTGTGTGAAGACGCACCAGACTCCCCAGTTCTCAGGAGATCACATTCCCTACTCTCTATAACAGGGTCTTGGCAGCATCCATCCACCCTAGGGTCTGCCCATCCAATACTCACTCACAAAAGCAACAGGCGGCCTCCTTGGTGGTCTATGCTTGGTGGTCTCATGCTGTCACCACCTTGGCCTGAGTTCGATCCCAGGCCAGGGAGCTGACCCATATGGCACAGCAGACCTCTCCTGTCTCACCCGCTGCTCCCCTTAGCAGTGGCTTTCAGTCAATCTGCCTGTTCTGCTCCCCACTCTGTCTCTGGTAAATCCTCACTCCCCCACATACACACCTTTGGCCTATACCCCAGTTCTCCTATGCCAAAAAAAAAAAAAAGCACAACAGAACCCCCCCAGTCCTTGGAGGTGCAACAAATCCTGTTTCTAACTTCGGAAGAAGTTGCTACTCAGTTATTCCACCTGTTCACAGGTACCTAACAAGTGCAGTTGAATAAAGACTAACACTGTTGAATGCCCTGTTTCAGCAAAGCGATCTATTCCACAGAAAATATCAATTCAGTTGAAAATAGCTAGAGAGAATTGAGGCGTTAAAAGAATCCCAGGAAATAAGACACATTTCCCCAAGAAGATAGTAAGAACAATAGTAATGGTAGCTGATATTTGTTACAGATTTCTTCTGTGCTAGGCATTTCACTAAAGATAAAATGCCAAGGATTTGACAACTAAAATAACTTTGTTTATTTAGGATTTTTTTGGTGAACAAGGATCTGCAGATTTTCACTTCCTGTTCCTTGTTGTTCTTTCTGATCTGTGCTTCTCTTAGCCTCTTTGCCACTGTTTACATATTTTCCCTGTATTTATGATTTATATACCAGTAATTATCATGATAGAGACACAATGAATTATCTGTCTTGTTCTGTGTTTGTGATTTTGACAAATCCATCCAGAGCTATTTTTAAATAGCTGACAATAAGTTATTGTTCATCCATACAATAAATTTCTGGTTTCAATGTAATTTTATTTTTGGAAGAATGCAGGAAAAAAATAACATTATTGCTGCCTTTTCAAAATATCATCTTTTAAACACTTTATGCAAATTACCTTTGTGAAGCATTGCTTGATAGAGAACTTTACAGAAACACACAGGAGGCAGCCATTTCAGCAAGGGGTATGCAACTAATTTAAGTAGCTCAGTAGTAAATGCTTCTTTGTATATAACAGCATCCTAGATAATTCCTTAAGTACTAGACAATCATCCATAGTAAAAAAAAATAAACTTAATATCGTCATGAAACTTTCTCCATAAGCACCAAACTGAACATCCTGTCCTGACAACCAGGAGGGTAGTGATAATAATAAAAAAAAAAAAAAAACAGTTGACCATGTTATTAAGATCATAAAATGCAAGTACTAAGAGTATTAGTTGCTTTAAAAAGCTAAGTCATTTCATAAATGAAATTCCATGGGGAACAGCAGAGAAGACTCTTCTAACAACAGAGATCAAGTATCTAGTAGAATTCCTTGGGCTCTGACACTCTGTGGACCTTCTGTGATGTGTGACATGGACCAATGACAGTATGGAAATACACAGAAGCAGCAGAGCCAGCAGAAAGCATACTGACTAGGCATGGGGAGAGTATAATTTGAGGGGCCTTAAGGGAATCCCCTCTGCAACACCTATTGAGGTTTTCAATTTTATCACTGGAGAATCACTCCCCTAGGCTAAGCCAAGAATAGGTAATTAATAAAATAGAGGAGAAGAAAGAACTTGAGGGAAAGTGGACCTTCCTGAGAAAGGGCCCTTTTGTGACAATAAGAGGACACTGAGTACTACAGAAAGTGAAAGGAAGCATCAAAATATGGAGCCTAATGGAAACTTGAAGAAGAGAAAAATAAATAAATAAAAAGTACACATTTTCCACATCTACCTTAGGGGACCCTAACGCAGAATTTTTCAAACTTGGCATATTGACATTTTTGGGTCATAGGGAGGCTGTCCTGTAAGGCAGCCCTGTGTAGGATGAAGATGAATGACTGAACTAGAAAGTGTTAGAAAAATGTTCCCAGTTGAGAGGGTCTTAGAAAAATAAAGCATGTCTTCCAGAGCAGAGGTTGTGTAATAATAACATCATAGTATGCTTAGCAGCATCCCCTTTTCTACACATCGGATGCCCACGGCCACATCTGCCCTCAACAGTTACAATAACCAAAATGTCTTCAGACATCATCAAATGACCTTTCATAAGTGAGATGACAAAATTACCCCTTTCTGACCACCTGAAGCCAGACAAAACCATTTTCCATTCCCTTAACGAGTCCACCCTTCCAATTCTCCCATTCCCACTCTGAAGAACTATACAAGAGTGAGCAGATTGAAAGCTCATCAACATGTACAAAAGAATCAAACTTTTTTTTATTGTAATAATCAGAGCAGAAACATTGTAAGCAGATCGGAAATGACTACCTCCTTGCTTGCAGTATCTTTATCCTTTGATAATTAGAAAATTATCAATTCCAACCTTGTTTCTAGTAATACCTTACCATTTGTTCATTACACAAGAGCAGTTTTAAGAAAAGACGTCCAGTAAGACTCAAGATTTGCCCAGTTTAATAAATGTTTATGTGAGAGAATCAAAGCCCAATTAAGTAATCAAATGGTTATGCATTTTGCCAGATATTCTGATGAATGAACTTCTAACATCCTAATTCAAGTGAATCAAACCCTTTCCTTTGTTGCCCTTCCTCCTCCTATCTCTCATTTTCTTTCTCTTTTTGGTAGGCATACCCATGCTTTCTTCTAATAGAATGGGAAAGGAAACACGAAGGGGAGAGATTATGAAGCACTAATTAGGGAAAAAAATATGTTCATGGAAAGAAAATTGTATCAGAGTTTAGAAGACTATAAACTGCTGTATCATTTGCACAAATACAGTGCAACTGACTCATTCGTGGGAACTGTATAATGGAGTGAGAGGCTAGAAAATGATGATTTATCTTATTTATGTATAATTTACTTATGGCATATCTTCTACTAGCTTCTGATTTAGGATTATCATTGTAAGACCAACAGAGGAAAAATTCTGCTGAGAGTTGAAGCAAATGAACTGAATGAACTGAACTGAAACAATCTATGAGAAAGGCAATTTAATTACTAGACATTATGAATTGAATAATAGATTACTATAGAAAATATGACTCTTTTCCTCTTATTTATTTTTATCTGATAGTGAATTTAATAAATGATGAATCCTATGAGAGCTAGGAATAAGAAGGACTGTTTTCTAGCTGCTTTTTGCATCTCTCCAACAGTATGATGATGGGGAAGACAATTTCTCTGAGTCCCTTTCCCCCCAACTTGTGAAAGTTAGGAGACTGGACTGGATTTAGTCAAGAATTCTTTCATCTCCAAAATTTAATGATCACTGGGGAATTATAACTCAAATAATCTGAAACTGAAAGAAAAAACTGCAATTCTATCAAATATAGAAGGTAATTACTTTGCAGCATATGTAATTTCTATGCCAGAGCTACAGGTTATAACAAGTAAAAAGGCTTCTTTTATTGATCAAAGCTCTTGACTACAAAGCAGTGTTCATTGCTCTTGGATTCTTCTTTAAATTAGAATGTCTATGGTTCATTTTCAGATGGGGTAAGCAACTTGGAGAGTCAGCGGGGTGATGTCGAGAAACCACCAGTTGCTATGTTATGGCAGGTGGATCCTCAAGGAGAGGACCACACATACAGAAGCAAAACAGATTCAGAACAACAGCTCAATATAAACACTAGAGAATGGCTCTACAGTGACATCCTGGTATTTATTATGGAAGGTCCTCCGCTAGAAGTATATGGGTAGATGTTACTAAAATGCAGAGAAAATAAATCTCAATCTTTATCAGAGAAAGTCCTACTCCAGTCTATAGAAGCTCTTGAACAGGTACAGGTAGATGCTATTGGGCACAAGGAGAATTCCCATCAAAGGAGTCATTTCTTGGAGAATTTTGTACAGATGCTAATATTAAAGTTTGGAGGGAAATATTCAAAGAGGGAGAATTTAATATTTATTTTCTTGACAGAAACTGAATAGGGGCCAAGCTTCCATCCCATGAAGAGCTTTGGCAATGATAACTTAACTCTGTTTCACAAACTAAAATTCACTCATATTCCCTAGAAAATCCAGTTTTATATATGATATAAATTCTCAAAATTTTAGTGCTCGTCATACTACACAGAAAACTGAAAAACAAAGCAATCTCTCTTCCTTAAGTGGAAGCATAAAAATAGCAGTGCCAGTTGAAAATGCTGGTGAATCATTAAGGAAATGCAACCCACCCTCTGTCAGATCTTGAAATTCTTGGCTTTGGTGCCTTAGACACAAAAATCATTACCTGAACATCTTTGCTTAAAATTATTTTGGCATTTCTTGGCATTCCTACAAAGGAATTTAGGAAGGAATCTTTCATTTGTATCATTAGATATTTAAAAATCTTAAGGGAAAATTCTCCATAGGTAGTGAAAAACAAAGCGCCATAACATGGCAGAATAAGGAGCTTCTGATAAACCTCTCCCCTGAATACAATTATAGAAAAGGAAAGTTTTGCTTTCAGGAAATTTCAGTAGTTCCTTACTGGAGATGGAAAATCAAATGATGGAGAATTAAAGCCATAGTCCTCATGCTCTGCGGTTGCTGGCTCACTATTGGGGTGGAACAGGGAGAGGGTAAGGGGGTGCAGCCAGGGCAGCAGTTATACTGGTCAGTGGAACAAGTTAGGACTAGTCATGTGTGTGTGCAAGGACCATGAGAGAGGATTTTTTTTCAGTGAGAGGGGGTAAGTTGCAAAGAAACTAGCTACAGTCAGCAGTAGAGACAGAATCCCCTTCCTCCTCCCTACTGGGAGAGCTGAGAGACCTGCTGGGTTCTGCATGGCACACCCTGGTGAGAAGGACCAAGCAGGTGCGGCCCTGGGCTCTGTGGAGCCATGAACAGTGTTTGCACCGCAGAACAAGGGGAGAAATATCCTTATCTGGAGTAACCTTATCTCCCTACTAAGACTGATATGCAGTCTTTGGATAACAGTATTTCTTCCCTCCTTTGCCTGCCTCCAAGCTAAAAAATAATAAACAAACTATAAAGCCACAAGAAAAAAGCAAATAAGGTAACACATATGCCTGGGAGACCAGGAACATCTTAACATAAGAAGGAAATGTTATAAGAAGACTATAATTACAGAGGTTTGGATAAAAGGAATCAGAACTCAGGGACCTAACAAACAAGGATTTTATTTTTTTAATATCAATTTATTTATTTATTTGTTTGTTTGTTTGTTTGTTTGTTTATACAAGAACCTGGGTACAGGCCAGATGTGCAGGAGGGTGAGAGGATTCACCAGAGACAGAGCGGGGAACAGAACAGGCAGATGGACAAAATACACTGCTGAGGGGAGCAGCAGGCGAGACAGGAGAGGACTGCCGCGCCATGTGGAACCCTCGATGGCCGACTGGGATCGAACTTGTGCTGCAGAGGCTGCGGACAGCTTCACAGCGCTGCACTCAACCGCCTGCACCACCAGGGGCCCAAAACAAGGATTTTAGTATAAGATTTTTAAAGAACATGTAATATGGTTCTAACAGTTCAGACAAACACAGAAAGGTAGGTAGTGGGTCTTAGAAAAGAGACTGAGGATGGCACTGGAAGGGATCGTGCTCAGCTAAATAAGCCAAAAAGAAAAAGAAAAATACCGGATGGTCTCACTCATAGCAGGAATCTAGAAAACTTAAATAAGGGACCAGGAAAACGAATAACTATAAGAAAGTGAAAATCAAAATCAACAAAAAACTACGAACCAGAGACACTTTTAGGGGGGCGGGGGTGGGAGGGGGGGATTGGGGTCAGAATGGGGGGCTGCAATTGTATGGGGAATATAAAAATAAAATTTATTATTAAAAAAAAAATAAAAAAATAAAAGTACTAACAGCAAAAAAAAAAAAAAAAAAGAAAGGGTTATAGGGGAATACAGATTAAATGTATGAAAATTCACTATGAAACTTACTATGAAAATTGAAAGATAAAGGATATAGATAAAGGCTAAAAAAGATAAAGGATAAAAAATATTATGACATATATCAGACAAATGGCCAATAGCTTTAATACATAAAGAGTGCTCACATGACTTAGAAAAGATTATCATCACTTAAAAAAAGTGGACAAAGGCTTTGGAATAGCTAATTCACAGAAAATAAATTTTCAATAAACAGAAAAAAATGATACCTTTTTTTGGAATGAAGGAAACACTTGTTAAAATTAGGAATTTTTTTTTTAAACCTCAAACTGAAAAGTTAAAACCATATTTTTATAATGCTCGTGTCAGTATGGATTCAGGATAAAACAATGAAAGGATAAATTGGTTCAGCTTTTCTAAGTGTGCAATTGGCCTTATCTGCATTATACTAAATGGTTTTAAATATAGATCTATATGAATTTGATTTAATTATTTCACCTTTAGTAATTTAGCCTTAGGAAATTATTAGCAAAGGCTTGCCTGCAGGAATTATTATTGCAGTGTTGTTTAAGACAGAAATATAAATAACCTAAATATTCACTGATAAATAAGTTATTTATGGTATGTAACAACTGACATGCAATGCAACCATTTAAGAAGAAAGTCACAATATTAATTAATTTTATAAAAAATGATCATAATATAATTGCTACTAACAAAATAGTATTCACACATCCATGTTAAAATGTTTGTGCACATGTATACAATTATGAATGAAGGGTCTTTTGCATGTTTTCCCCTTTCCTCTAAATTTTCCATAATGAAAATGTATTACTTTTGTAATAAAACAGATTTATCTTTATCCAAAAAAAAAAAAAAAAGAAAAGAAAAGAGACTGAGGAACAAAAGAGATGCACTAAAGAATTGAAGATATTTTGAAAAACACAACAGCCCAAGGACATGCTGAATGAAATTAAGGCAAATACAGAAAGCACATCAGGTAGATGTAACCTAGTAGAACAGAGAATTTCAGAAATTGAAGATAACAAATAAATAAATACCCCAAGTGGCAAAAGAGAAACCAATTAGATATAGGAAAAATTAAGAAAAAAAAAATTCAGATTCTAGGTCCAGGGATGGGTGGGTGTGGGCAGAAGAAAAAAAAAATATATATATATATATATATATATCAGATTCTATTAGAAGAGGACACATAAAGATAATAGTATTCTAATGGTGAAGAGAGAGATGGAAGCAGAGGTAACTGTCAGTCTCTCTCTCCTCATAATAGTATCTAATACAGGGCCTCCCTGGTGGTGCAGGGGTTGGGGCGCAACCTATGAAGCGGTCTGCAGCCACTGCGGCACGAGTTCGATTCCCGGCCTGCCAGGGAGAAACCCTGGTGGGACAGACCTCTCCTGTCTCACCCACTGCTCCCCTCAGCAGTGTACTTCGGTCCGTCTGCCTGTTCTGTTCCCCATTCTGGCTCTGGTGAATCCTCTTACCCCCCCGCATCTCTGGCCTGTACCCCAATTCTTATATAAAAAATAAATAAATCTTTTAAAAAATAGTATCTAATAATATGGTGTAGACTATGTACAAAATCTAAATCTCTTGCAATGTTAAAAACTATTATTCCAACTGCCATATTATCATCACTGACCTGACTCTCAAAAAAAAAAAAAAATCTAAATTAACAAACAACATATAGCTGATAATTAGCTTATCATCCTATTCAACAAAATAATAATGGAGAACTTCCAAACCTAAGGAAAGAATTAAATTTGGATGCCTAGGAAGCAGAAAGAACCTAAATTTCTACATGCAAAAATGACCTTATCCAAGACACATCACTGTAAAATTATAAAAATTCAGACAAAGAAAAATATTAAATGCTGCTTGGGAAAAAAAATGTAAAAACATCAATCAGACCTTCCTCAAATTTCTTAGCAGATACACTAAAGGTTAGAAGAGAGTGGAATGACATTATTTACAATGCTAAAAGATAAAAACTGCCAGCCAACATACTCTAATATCTTTTTTTTTTTTTTTGGTGGGACCCTCACCGGCGGCCAGGGAACGAACCGGTGCTGCAGAGGCTGCGGGCAGCCTCGCAGCCCAGTGCTCAACCACTGCGCCACCAGGGGAGGCCCAACATACTCTATCCTGCAAAATGATTATTCAAAGGTGATGGAGAAACAAAGGCTGTCCCAAACAAACAAAAGCTAATGGAGTCTTCCATCACTAGGACCGCCCATTAGGGAATGTTGAAAGAAGCTATTCCACATGAAAACAATACAGAGAAGAACAGAAAACCTTGAGCAAGGGGATAAAAGTACTATGGAATCAGGGCCTCCCCGGTGGCGCAGCGGTTGAGCACTGGGTTGTGAGGCTGCCGGCTCTGCAGTACCATTTCGATCCCCGGCTGCAGGGCGAGGGTCCCGCATGGCGCGCAGACCTCTCCTGCCGCCCGCTGCTCCCCTCAGCAGTGTACTTCGGTCCTTCTGCCTGCTCTGCTCCCCGCTCTGGCTCTGGTGAATTCTCTCACCCTCCCGCGCTTCTGACTGTACCCAGTGCATGTATAAATAAATAATAAATAAATCTTAAAAAAAAAAAAAGTACGATGGAATCAGAAATATAAAAAAAATAATAAAAAGAAACAACAACTAAGAAATTATAGGAGAGGAAGAAAAGGGAAGACTCTGTATAATAAAGTGATGATGAGTTGATGCCAGCATACACAGGACTATTTTGGATAGAAAGTCTGATATACCCCACACGGTAACAACAAAATAAAAACCTATAATAGAGACAAATAGAAGAAGGCATGAAGATTCTGAGTCACCAATGATGGCATTCAAATGAAAGGGCAGATAAAAGAAAATGTAACAAGAAGTGAAAGACGAAAAAAAAAGCCTAGCCATAAATAATATATATATATATTATTTCTACATCACATATCAGTAATCACCTAACATGTGAAAAGTATGTTCTCACTAATTAAAAGCAGCAGAATCACAAGTTGCATAAAAAAGCGTAACTCAGAAATAATTTGCATACAAGAAGCTCACTTTATATCTAAAGACAAACTTAGACTTAAGTGGAAGGCTGAAGCAAAATATCTCAAGTAAAAAAACTGAGAAAAAGGCAGGAACTGCTATTCTCCTATATGATAAACAAGACATTCGGCAAAGAATATTGTAATTAGTGATAAAGAATACCTTGTATCAAAAAGCCTGGAAACAACTGTTAGTGAGGATTTGGTGAAAAAGGAGTGCTTGACCACTGTTGTTGGGAATAAAATATGGTGCAGTCTCTATGGAAAATGGTATGGTGAATTCCTCAAAAAAAAAATACTATTTGATCCGGCTTGACCACTTTGAGGTATTTACCAAAGAACATGGGAAATCTAGTACAAAAAGATGTATGCACATCTATGTTTACAGTAGCATTATTTACAATATCCAAGGCAAGGAAACAACCCAAAAGCCCATTAATAGATGAGAAATTGTGGTCAAAGAAATTGTGGGATATGCTCAATGGAACACCACTCATGTGTTAAACAGGATTGCCTTCTGGGACAAAATGAATGGATCATAACGCTAAGTGAAATTAGTCAGAAAGTGAAAGCCAGTCACTGTATGGTTTTGCTCATTTGCAAATATAAATAACTCATGAAAGCAAACTGGCAAAACCACAAGTATAATTTTAGACTCTGTAAAAGATATACTGGCCACCAGGAGAGATGGGAAGGTGATGGGAAGGCAACAGGGTCATAGCATGAGGGCTTTGGTCAGGGTGAGTGAAGCATGTATTCAGATGGAGCTGTGAAGTGTCCACAATTATTCAGTTACATAAGCAAATAGCAAACCAATAAAACTCAAGGAGAAAATAAATCAAACACCTTAAAATACTTAAGAATAAACTTGTAAAGAAAGATATAATCCGAAATGAAAAAAACTAAAATCTTACTGAGGAACATAAAACAAATGAAGAATGTGGTCAGGTGCTACATGTTGCTGTGTAACAAATTACTCTAAAACTATGGCTTAATATTTTAAACATGTATTGCCTTGCACAATAAAAACAAAAACACAGATGAACTTGCGGGATTTTCTTTGGAAGGAAAATGCACTGGAAAGGTAAAGCAAAGCTTGAGAGTCTCTGTAAGGGGTGTGACAGTTAAACTAGTCCTTGTATTTATATCCAACAAACAGGTTCAGAATGGAAATCAACCTCTTAAAAATAAGCTGTCCTGCAGAAACAGCCCTCAGTCAATACTATACTAATGGTGTGTTGTGTTTTCTTCCTTGAAATTGCTAATACTTTTAAGGGACATAAGAAAAACCAAAAGAAGCACTATGAAATATAAAAATATACAAGGTGTTTAAGTCTCTAATGCCAGAAAATCAGCCAATTCCTTAAAAATTGCTAGCACTCTTATTTTTAATGAGCACGTCTTGAAATATCACACTCTGAGACGCAGTACTTTATCCTAGTTTATTTTTTTTTTTGTTGCTATTGTTAACCATTACACTGGAACGCAGACTTACTTGTACCACCAATATTATATCAAACTGTGTATTTTATTTTCCAAGTATGTCTTCAGAAGTATGTATTTCCTTTTATATTTCTTTCTGATGTTGAAAAATCTCTCTTTCAAAATCCCTCTCTAAATTTTGTCTAAGGGAAAATTGTAAAACTGTTCCTATAAAGTGAAAATGTTGAGGATAAACTGGCAAAAAACAAAAAAGAAAAACTTGTAAATCCATTGGCAACTCTATATTTATTAAATATAATTTCTTCCTTCAGAATATCTTTGGTTATTCTCTAGATAGGCTTATTATTTTTTATTTCCATCATTTTGTTTTTACATTTAAAGTATATTTAAATTTAAAGAAAGATCTTTCCCTTTTCTCTACGTATAAGTAGGTCACTACAGTGAAGACTCAGAAGAGGACACCTTAAGACAAAGGGATAAACTAACACATTATAAATTCATATTTTTAGTGGAGAGAGTTAAAGAGTCTCTTTATACAACCATCTAATACAAATTACTAAATTGGAGGTAGAGTAAAACATGACAAGAATTGTATTCTTAAGTGTTCTCCAGTTTTATGATTCCACATTTTTCTTGTGGTATTTTTATGTTGCTTCTATTTGAAGAAAAAAGAAATCCAAAGAAATGCCTTATTTTACATCCACATTTCCTCAAGCCCCTTAGTCTTCAATCTGCAATTCTAATACCATTTTCTTTCATACTCTATAGATAAGAACAAATAGAATAAGAAATGAATAGGTTGTCACATTTCAGGACCAACCTCAGTCACTATTCACACTCCAGATATCCCTGAACAGGAGTGAGAATGTACAGAAGGGAATCATATTTCACCAAACAAACGAAAGCAAAACTTCCCAGACCTACCCAGAGGCATGAAGCAGCTCAATGATCTTTATTATTCCCATTTCCTAGCACACCAAAAATGTATTTCAAAAAAAGCATTCTATTATTTATATTACTCTTCCTCTATTCAAAAATTTACTGTAATATAAAGTAAATATAACATATGAGCAGTATCTCAGATTTTTCATAGAATTCGCACAAGTTTTCAGCCAAAATACTGAATATAAATTGAGTCTAAGTTAAGTCTAACTATAAAATTAGCATCACACTGATTGGTTTGTTTAGTGTTTTTTTTCCTTTTTAACCTTCCAACAGCTAGTCTTTGTAAAAAAATATTTATTTATAAATATATTATTTACATTGTTGTTCATGTTTGTACACTGATATTTCCCCTCACATGTAATCCCCATAAAATACCCACCACCAAGTCACCTATGAACCATCACCAAAGTTCCTTGTGCTCTCCCTGTCCCTGTTTTGATGCCTCTCCCTCCCCTTCCCCTACAGAATGTCTCTGATTTATAGTTTGCCTGTTAATTTTGACTTTTTTCCCCTGATCCCTTAATCAGTGCCCCTATATTCCTCCTACAAGTGAAATCATTTATATTTTCCTTTTCCTTCTCCAACAGGCAGTCTTTTACTTAGAACTTACAAATTACCTGGCACAAGTGGCATCCTTATAACAGATTCAGAATTAACTAACAAATGAAGAAGAAATGCTTGGGTGTATGGCCTGTTTGGTTGTCAGTGAGTATTTATGGCTTACACACCAAAAAAATGAGAGTTTAAAAAAAGTTTGAGAGTAAATTTAAGGCACAGAAAGATCCCACTTCATAACAAGCCATGGCTTACCTGTGCATGAATAATCGTCAATTCTGATGTACCCTGTCTTGCAGATGCACATGAAGGACCCCGGGGTGTTCACGCACATCGTGTTCTCCCGGCAGTAATGGCGGCCTTCTGCACACTCATCAACATCTGTGAAGAAAAAGCAGGGCAAGGAGGTCAATACTGGCCAACAGTCTAGGGTTTCTCTCTCTCTCTCTCTTAGACTCTCTCTCTCTCTCTGATGGGGATCAGGCAATAGTTGCTAATTAAAGGAAGGTATTTTTTGAAAAGCATTCAAACCAGGACTTCCCTGGTGGCCTAGGGGTTGAATCTCAGCTCTATCACTTGAATTCAATCCCCAGCCAGGGAGCTAACCGCTAACCCACACATGGTGCAGCAAACCTCGCCTGTCTTGCACAATGCCCCCCTAGCAGTGGATTTCAGTCAATCTGCCCATTATGCTCCCTACTCTGTCTCTGGTGAATCCTCTCACTCCCACACCTCTGCCTATACCCCAGTTCTTCTACATCTTTTGCTGGAGTTTCAGAGATGTCTGTATATTTCACTTTGCATCATTGAAAACATACTTGATATTTGAGATCTTTAATGCATTTGTCACCTGTATTTGATAAAATGAATCGGACTGTATAGAAAGTGCTCCTTTAAAGTCTTGGAAGCTTGAATCACTGAGTCTACCACACATTATTTTTTGATTTGCCAGTCATTCTGTAAACTTGGGGAGACCCAGCCAGAAGTAAACATTTAATATATGCCAGAACTTGAATAATTTCACTTAAAGATATGAAACCAGTAACACATAGTTTCTTAGAGATTAAGTAGAAATATAGTTATCCCGGTAAGTGTCTGAACAGAGAATAAATTACAATGTAGAGACCTCCTATAAATAAGTTGTAAAACATTAAAATAAGATACCATATTGAAGAACTTTTATAGTAATTCACACATCAAGTTTTGAGTAGACTTATAGATACTAAGCTGTAATAGGCATTAGCACTAATTGGAAAGAATGTGAATTTCCACAATAAAACTGTCCCCATTTTATAGCACTTCTGTACAGAACATA
Source organism: Talpa occidentalis (assembly GCF_014898055.3). NCBI lineage: Eukaryota > Metazoa > Chordata > Mammalia > Eulipotyphla > Talpidae > Talpa > Talpa occidentalis. The sequence continues at coordinate 43,090,816 of NW_023601653.1, read as the reverse complement.
AAAGTACTTTGCAGGTAGTTTATTATTATATAACACTCTTTATTAAGGCCTTCATGCATTGACAAGGCAAAGTATTTTCCTCCAGAGTTTGCTTTCTCAAGTCCTTGTGGTGACAGCACAAAGAAGCACTACCCTCCTTTCAACTATTAAGAGAAATGGATCAATTACAGGAGGAAGCTAGGTGACCTGCCACTCCAGGAACCAAGCCATTCACAGATTCTTAAATATGTCCCCAGTCCTCAGAATGTCAAGAGAGGTAACACACTCTCAGAAAGTGCATTTTAGACAGGATTCTTAATCATCATCAAAACTAATGACTTCTTTGTTAGAAAACAGATGTAGAGAGACTCATTTTTCCCTTCAACTTCTAAAGGAAAGCCATAAATTCCAAACCTTTTAACATGCCATGTCTTTTCCACGTTGGTACTTACTTTTCCAGGCTTCTAATGATTTCATTCCATTTTTCCCCTCTTAGTAGTCTGGTCAGACTGAGTTTTTATCATTCCTTCAATGGATCACACTATTTCATGCCTCTGTGCCTTCGCATATGCTGTTCCCTCTACTCCTTCCTTTGCTATCACCATCACCAATGAATCTTGTGCCCCAGTGCATTCATCCCTCAAGAATCTGCTTCTCTGTGAAAATCTTCCCTAATGAAGTAAAACATTCTCCACGAAGTGCTCCATTGATGCACTCCCTTGTGAATGTTTCCACAACAGATTATCAATTACACCTTTGTAAGTGTTTGTAAACTTCTTGTTCCTAAGAAGGCATATGAATTCCTCAAGGCTAGGGATTATCTGTTAGGTCTCATAGCGCCAATTATACATTATATTCATCTGGGACACTTTTTAAAAACCAACTTGGACCAACTCCCAACCTCTATTCCAAAATCTGACATAATTACTTATGCTGGAACACAAGATTTTTTAAAAATCTTGTCCAGAATACATCTATTACAGGAATCAGTAAAATTTAGAGCCAGAAGCGTCAATAGTAGAGGCTTTGGGAATCATATGATCTCTGTTACTTTGCTACTGAGGCATAAAATCAAACATAGACATTAGATAAATGAGTAAGCCTGGAAATGTTTCAATAAAACTTCATTTACAAAAACAGATGACGAATTAGATTTGACCCACAGGCCAGTCTGATGACCCCTGGTCTAATGTGCTACCAGGGTTAAGAGTCAGAGGATATATTATTAATTTTTCATCCATAATACCTTGTAGGGTATCTAGGGCATAAATGGATGAATAAATGCTTCAAGGTCAGTTTAAGCAAGAGCTAAGAATGGCACTCAGATTCTTGCTTTTAGTATAATATACTTTTCATGATACCAAACTACTTCTAAATGTTTGTACTGGTCTATAATGGAAGTATAATATTTAATTATAGTCTAAAAACCAAATTATAAAGCACCAGGGGGAAACATGATGAAAACTCATTTGCTTCAGGGTCTTACTATCACAATGGGAATCATATGAGATTATTAATGTGTTCAGCTGGATCAGTGGACTTAACCCTTTCCTTCTAAGAGGCTACAATAGAGAAGTGAAAGTTAAAACTGAATCCTCTAAGCTTAAGACTGTGAGCAGAGGGATGTCCGTGAAGTCCTTTTGTACAAAGGCATAAAGAATTTAACTTTGGGGCCTCCCTGGTGGCCTTGGGTAAAGTCTCAGCACTATCACCACTAAAACATGAGTTTGATCCCTGGCCAGGAAGTTAACCCACATATGGCACAGCAGACCACTCCTGCCTCACCCACTACTCCCCTCAGCAGTGGATTTCAGAAAATATCCCCACTCTGTCTCTAGTGAGTCCTCTCACCCCCCCCACACCTCTGGTCTACACCCCAGTTCTTCTATGTAAAATAATAACAATAATAATAATAATGATAATGATAATAATGACAACCGCAATAACAATAATGAAAATAAAGAAGAATTTTAACTTTGGGGAAGATAGAGCCAAGAATAATGAATAAAATCAATGAATACATGAATACATTGAATCGTTGAATACATTGACTACATCTAGGTTATCAGAAGAATGAAGTATTCTTCTGATTCTGTGGCATCTCCTCAAAACAAGAGTAGTTCCTAGTGAGACTAGCAGAGTTAGGAAAGTAACTTCAAAGCCTAGTAGAGTAGCACTGAGCCCCAGATGGGGCAAGCACTAATCCCAGAAGGCACTGTTCCTCCCTCCAAAGAGCCAACAGTACCATAGAGAAGAAGCTGGCCCTATCAAGAATAGCCAATCAAACTCATAAGGTCATAGGAAGTACCCCAGATTCCCCCCAAGGACATTGAGGAATGGAACTTGGAGAACACTAACATCCTAGGGGGGAGATGGGGAAAGCAACCAAAGAGTTAGGGTTATTTTTGCTAATGTGACTCCATGTCAAGCCACAAGTTATTGGATAATTGAATTTATAAGGCAAATAAGGATAAATTGTGCAAGAGTAAGATGGCTTTCTAAATACTGCCTTTTACTGTTCATTGTCACCCAGGCTGTTAAAAGACATTGCCTTGACCAGTATTGTTAGGTATATGTTGCCTTTTAGACTATCATGTGGTCAGAAGAAACTCATTGTCGATAAGAGTCCCCCAGCCAAATCAAGGGACCTATTAATGTGAAGACTTTTAGGAACTCAAATTATTTGGATAAAATGGAAATATTAGGCTCATGACAAATATAGAAAGTTTAGGACTACTCCTGGAGAAGTAATGAAGTAAAAATACCAAAAAATTCCATTACAACTCCGTAGGGTCCACTGCCTTTCAATTTCCCAGGCTCTGTTCTAAGAGGGACTCCCCAAAGAGCTGAATTCACCACTAAAACTGCAAAGCTACACACAGGTTCTTTCCATTTACATGGACAGAGACTCATGTGTGCAGATACTAAAATGTAGTAAGTGAGCAATCATGTTCCAAACCTAGTGCAGGGAATATTTTAGTTCTAAATCTCAATTCAAAAATGAGTGAGTCAGTGGCACAATTCGGTTCAATTGTCTGCACATTTAAAAAATGTGCAAGACATTTATTGGAGGGACCACCCTGGTGGTGCAGCAGGGTTGAGCGCAGCACTATGAAGCTATCCGCAGCCTCTGCATTCCCAGGTGGCCAGGGAGATACCCACATGGCGCAGCAGACCTCTCCTGTCTCACCTGCTGCTCCCCTCAGCAGTGGATTTCAGTAGCATTGCCTGTTCTGCTCCCCACTCTGTCTCTGGGGTATCCTCTCACCCTCCCACACCTCTGGTAGACACCCCAATTCTTCTGTGCAAAAAAAATTCTGTTCCCTGCTCTGTCTCTGGTGAATTCTCTCACCCTCCCCCACCTCTGGTCTGTACCCCAGTTCTTGTATAAATAAAAAAATAAAATCTTTAAAAAAAAAGACATTTATTGGATTTTTGGTCATAATGATGACCTTAGGGGTAGAAATCACAGGTGAATGATGCGTAAGAAGGTTCCTTTTTCACCACATCTTTGCCAAAACAGATTATTTCCATTCTTTTTGATATGGGCCATTTCCACAAGTGTGATGTGGTTTGATTTTCATTTTGGTCTTTAACATCCTTTTTAAAATGTAGTTCAGGGCCTCCCTGGTGGTGCAGGCAGTTGAGCGCAGTGCTGTGAGGCTGTCCGCAGTCTCTGCAGTGCCAGTTCGATCCCTGCCAGCCTCGGAGCAAGCCACGTGTGAGCAGACCTCACCCATCTCGCCCACTGCTCCCCTCAGCAGTGTATTTCGGTCAGTCTGCCTGTTCTGTTCCCCGCTCTGTCTCTGGTGAATCCTCTTACCCTCCCGCGCATCTGGCCTGTACCCCGGTTCTTGTATAAAAATGAATAAATCTTTATTTATTAATTAATAATTAAATGTAGTTCAAAGAGTGTTAAAGCACAGACCTTGCCTTAAAAGGACTTACAATCCAAGAAATGGTAACATCATCCTCACCATCCAGGCCAGTAGTTTCTATGTGTAAGCCTGCATTTTATTTTATTTTATTTTTTTAAAGATTTATATATTTTTATACAAGAACCAGGGTACAGGCCACATGCTCAAGAAGGTGAGAGGATTCACCAGAGACAGAATGGGGAACAGAACAGGCAGACTGAAGAAATACATTGCTGAGGGGAGCAGCGGGCAAGACAGGAGAGGTGTGCTTCACCATGTGGGATTCTCGTGGGCTGGCCAGTCAGGATCAAACCCACGCTGCAGAGACTGCGGACAGCTTCACAGTGAGGCGCTCAACTGCCTGCACCACCAGGGAGGCCCTAAGCCTGCATTTTAGACAGCAATATTTTTAAGAAGCATTCATGGTTTCTTGAAAATACTGCATGGTTAATTAGTCTCAGGACCTCTATTATCATTATACTTGTGCCTATTCCCCTCTTCAAAATCACAATGTAAATTAACTAATTCCAGCCTCTGAAATAGCTAGGCATTAATGCAATCTTCATTCATATCGTGCAGTATATTTGGACATGCACTGTATGTCCAGGTGATGCATTAGGCAACAAACACAAATTCTAGCTGAGAAATAAAACATAAATGATATCATTATAAAGTAATGCACACTGTATAATAGAGACATATACAATGCATAGGGAGCAACCAACCCCCTTTTTTAAAAATAGTTGGTGCTTGTTATGAGCACCTATTAATGCAGATCACATTTGGGAATTTGTATTTAGTGACATAAATACTTTTATAACTCTTCACACCCTGTACTTAAGCTAAAAATGAAATTAAGTATATATATGAATGAATAACAACATGAAATACTAAGAGAGAGAAAGAAGAAAGGAAGGGAGAAAGAAAGGGAGAAGGAAAAGAAAGCAGGGAGGGAGGGAAGGAGGGTGAGAGGAAAGAAGGAAGGCACTACAAGGACTGGTATTCAGAGAAGGCTGAGTACTGGGAGATAGTCAAGGAAAATTGACAGTGTGGCAGGGCTTGAGGTGGATTTGAAGAGGTGGGCTTAAAGGGATGGATTTCCAAAAGTGGAAAGGTGCTGTCAAGGTCCCCTTGAGTTTCCTATGAGCTACAGATAATCAAGGATGGATGAGAATAGTGTAGATGTAAGTCTAAGTTAGAGAGCATAGGTAAGAAGGCATGAAACACTGGGGAACAATGAATATTCCATTTAATTGGAGTTTGTATGGAACAGGAGACATCATGTACATGTACTTAAATGCCCCACAAATATAAGCAAGATAACTTCTTTGCAGGGATATGAAAGAATTAAAGCACCTGGAAGGAGAGAGTCTCGGGAGATGGTATAGAAAAATAAATCACAAAAGAGTTGGTAAGATGATACTATTATGGAGTAGATAAGAGAGGAAGAGCTGGTATTGTGATAAGGAGATGTTCAAAATTTATTTAATACAAGTCCGAGTCTTAGGTGGTTCCTAAATCTAAAGTATTCTCCCCAGCTTCACTTTCCCAATATAACTCATCAGTATCTGAGAGTATCCTATTATTTGCTAATGTGTCTGTTGTCTATTTCTACTGGAATAGAAAATTCAGGAGAGCAGAGACCTTGTTGCAGAACAATGGCTAGCCCTTGCTGAATAGCACCGAATGAATCAACGGATCCTTTCATGACTCTTCACCCAGAAAAAGGATAAGTGTCCTTCTTCACACTGGTCTGACCTGAAACTCAACTTGGCAAAGTGAATTCTTTGTTTTCCTATATACTGCCCAGGCTTTTACTTAGACATGGGCTTTGACATTAACAGTGAACATAATCCATCATGGTGAAATAGTTTTATATAGTGGAAGAACACCGGAGTGGAAGCAAAGATGCCTGGATTCTAGTCTTGGTTCTATTATACTCCTGTCAGGCAGTTATTCTCTCTGGATATTAATTTCATTATTTATAAAATAAAGACTAAAGGTTTCCAAGTCATTACAAGCATCCAATCTTTCTAATTCTAACAAAGAGCATCCCATCTATATATATGGTTGCAAATGGATCTGATTGTCCAGGATTTTGTAGGATGGAGTTATACTCCACACCAAAGTTAAAAAGCAGAAGTAAAATGTATTTCTTCCACTTGAAGAAGTTCCACTAGCCCCAGGATAATTTAAGCTGATCTATTTTAGAAACAGAAATTTATAAATTTATAAATTCCCTTTTATCCTGTCTGAAAGCTGAGGCTGACTTTGTAATTATTCAGAATCATAGATTTTTTTTTGACCTGAAAAGAACTTCAGAAACCGTCTAACCTAAACTAAACTAAGTAACTGAAAAAGGAAGACATGGGTGCACAGAGATGCTAGAGACAAACTCAAGAAGTGTTAGGGAACTGGATGATACAACTCAAGTGGGGCACAGTGAAAAATACCAATTTCATCCGATGTGAAAGGGGAAAAGTTGTAGGATAGGATGACAGGATCAAGTCCCTCCAGACATTTCCTTGGTTAATGACCATCAATCATAGCACATTTCCAGACCCAAGGTCCCAAATTAATGTTCCTTTTGGCCTATGGACAGGCCTCAGGACTGACTTTGGAGATAGTGGGTGCATTCAGACATCCTGCCACATTTTCTATGTGCTGCTGTCACACAACTGAATGACCCCATCTTTTGTCTTGTATGTCACCTATGTCATTAAAAAACAACAACATGGGCCTTTCTGGTGGCTCAAGGGGTTAAGACGGAGCCTATGAAGCTGTCCGCAGCCACTGCAGCCCGAGTTCGATCCCCGGCTGGCCACAGAGCAACCCCAATGGTGCAGCAGAGCTCTCCTGTTTTGCCCACTGCTCCCCTTAGCAGTATACTTGGGTCGATATGCCTGTTCTGTTTCCCGGTCTGTACTGTTGAATCCTCTCACTGTCCCCCCCACCCCACCTCTGGCCTGTACCTCAGCTCTTGTATATATAAATAAATCTTTAAAAAAAAAAAAATTGCATGTGTTTATCTTTTTTGAATGCTGAGTAATATTCCATGGTATATATGTACCACATCTTCTTGATCCAGTCATCTATTTTTGGGCATTTGGGCTGTTTCCAAACATGGATGACGCTGGAAGGGATCATGCTCAGCGAGATAAGCCAGAAAGAAAAAGAAAAATACCGGATGGTCTCACTCATAGCAGGAATCTAGAAAACTTAAATAAGGGACCAGGAAAATGAATAACTATAAGAAAGTGAAAATCAAAATCAACAAAAACTATGAACCAGAGACACTTTTTGGGGGGTGGGTGGCGGGAGGGGAGGGATTGGGGTCAGAATGGGGGGATTGCAATTGTATGGGGAATATAAAAATAAAATTTATTAATTAAAAAAAAAAAAAAACCAGAATATTTCTAAGGCTACAACATTTATCTCAATCTCGCCCCAAAGAAAGGATCATATTAGCATGTCAATGAATACTATGCCTTCTAGCTGAGCCAATAAAGTCTTGAAGTCCTGGAGCTCTAAGGACTCCACCTTGGGTTATTGGTGTGTCTTCCCAGCCTGCCAGCTGTGAAAACCTGACTTGGCAAAGCTGGCAAAGAGATCAAGAACTTACTTCCCAAACCAGGAAAAGAAGGTTACGTTCTGAGAAATGTTAATTCTGGAGAGAGATATGAGAAGAGCATCTGGGAGGCTGTATTTTCAAAAATTAAAAATTTGCAAGTCTAAAGAGGCTTCTCAGTGAAAAATCAGTAAAGAACAAATTAAAATACTGTGTACAAATAAGCTAACATTTAACGGAATTGGCTGCAATCATGTTTTAAAGTCACTGGCTCCGATGAGTTTGCTTGCCAAATATTAATTCATGAGTATTAAAAACTATGTAAAACACCACGGAAACATGATTTTTTGACATCTCAAAATAATAACCATAAATTTCCTTGATTCATTTTTTTTAATTCATTCATTGTAAATTTTATGGTATATTCTTCAAAAAGAATGAAAGCTTTAGCACTGCATCAGTTTGCTTGCTACTCTGAACAGAAAATATTATTCCTAGCTTTGGGATTCCTAGAGAAAGGGAGACAGAGACAGAGACAGAGAAACAGAGAAAGATGCAGTAGAAAAACTTGAGAAAGATTGAGAGTGGTTCATACAGTAATATATCTGGGGGGAAAAGATGAGATAATTTGGAATTATCCAAAGAAATAAAAACTAGAGCAGAGGAAACAAGAGCAAGAGTAATTAACATACAAGTAATATTTATTAAATTTTTACTATGGCCAGGGTTGTAACGCTGACACTAATGGCATGGCCTTGAATTAAACAGATGTCACATCTGTCCCTGCAGAACTTATGGTCTTTCTGCCAAGAAAGACAAATTTACAATTAATCATAGTAATAATAATAATTTAATGGCAGTTTGATAATGATAACGCCATCTGGAAAATAAAGTGAGGGCCCCAAACCTAGTCTTGGGGGCAAGACAAAACTTCCAAGAGGAAGTGCCAGCTAAGCACAGGAATAAAGGCGAGGCAGGCTTAGGCCAGCTAAGATGGGAAAGAAGAGAACTTTTCAAACAAGGAAACCACTTCCAAATGCTAGGGAGAGAATTCGATATACTTAAAGACCAGAAAACATTTTATGTGGCTAATGAACTAGCAGGAGCTATTCTGTGTGGAGATCTTGTGAATCTTGTGACAGTTTGGCGTTATCCTATGTTCAGTGGGAATGTACTGAAGTTTTGAGATGAATTTTAAATATATTTTTAAAGTTTTTTTTTATTTTTGCATACAAGAACTGGGGTACAGGCCAGAGGTGTTGGGGGGGATGAGAGGACTCACAGAGACAGAGTGGGGAGCAGGACAGGTGGATCTACTGAAATCCACTGCTGAAGGGAGCAGCAGGTGAGAGAGGAGAGGTCCACTGCGCCATGTGGGTCCACTCCCTGGCTGGGGATCAAACTCAGGCCATAGGGTTGATAGCACTGAGACTCAAGCCCTTGGTCACCAGGGAGGCCCAAAATCAATTTTTTAGTACATCACATGTACATATGTGAGTGATTTAAAAGATATGGTGTGCCCAATGAAAAGTTATTCTGAACTCTCAGCCACTCAGGTCTTCTATTCCTCATCCCTGAGACAATTACTGGTACCAATCTCTCAGGCAAGTTCCAGAGATACTCCACACCCATACAGTCATGTACGGCTTAACAGGGACACGTTCTGAGAAATGTCTTGTGTAGGAATTTGTTGTTGTGTGACTGTCACAGAGTGTTAAGCACAGAGATGGGATAGCCCACCACAAACCTAGGCTACATGGTATAGACTATTGGAATCACCACTGTATTTGTGGCCCACTGGTGACCCAAACGTCCTTAAGTGAGGCAGGATGGTACCAGCACATACGGGGGAGCTGTGCTTCTCCTCTGAAGAGTGTTCAACAGAGGAAAGAGATGACGTGACATGACATGCTAAGCAAGATCTTTTAGCCAGAAAGTAGAGTGAGGAGCTAGGAGGAAGCTCACTTAGTAGCTAGCATCCTGCCATCTGTGAAAGTAGATTGTGGTTGAATTGCAGAAGTAGTGTGGCAAGCATTCATGTGCACATGTTCGCACATGCAGGCACATATATACATATATATGTTATTGATTGCACTCTGGGACTGACTGAATACCTATGGATGAGGGAGGAAAGTAATCAAGGATAACATCTTCCTGTCTTAATGGACAAACTGATACAGATACAGATACAGATACAGATGTGTATGAGAGAAAACATAGGAGTGCAACTGAACTACAGAAGACTACAGTTTAGGCATGTTGAATTTGAGATGCTTATGGCATATCCAAGTAGAAACAGTTAATCAAAGTAGAGGCAGTTAAATGCCTCTTTAACAAGAGGAAATTGTGGGTCTAGAGTTCAGGCGAGAGCACTGGGCTGGAGATCAGGAAGTAGGAGTCCTAAGCATAGAGAAGGCAGTCAATGTCACGGTGTACACATCACCAAAGGAGAGGGTGCAGGATGAGGAAAATAAAATTAAAATCGGTCTGGGGAACATCAACATTTAAGGGGCAAGTAAATAAATAAGGAGAGACTGAGAAAGACAACTCAAAGTGATAGCAGCAAACTAGAAGGGATAGGGTGGTTGAAATAGTTGTGAGCTATCACCTTTTTGACATCTCTGCTACTTTGGAGGAAATCTCCATCACCCAAAGTCAAAGTCACAACTTAAATTTTCAGTCTACCTGTTAGCTAGTATAAATGCTTACAAACCAAGATGTCAATCAGGGACACACATGCAAATTCAAACATTCAATTCAAAAGAGACCCTGGGGCCTCCCCTGGTGACACAGCAGTTGAGCACTGGGCTGCGAAGTTGCCTGCAGCCTCTGCAGCACCGGTTCGATCCCCAGCCACCAGCCAGGGTCCGACATGGTGCGCAGACCTCTCCTGCCAAGCCCACAGCTCCCCTCAGCAGTGTATTTCATCGGTCTGCCTGTTCTGTTCCCGCTCTGGCTCTGGTGAATTCTCTCACCCTCCTGCACTTCTGACTGTACCCAGTGCTTGTATAAATAAATAAATAAATCTTTAAAGAGAGAGAGAGACCCTGTACCCCTATGTTTATAGCAGCACTATTTATAATAGGTAAAACCTGGAAACAACCCAAATGCCCAAAACCAGATGACTGGATCAAGAAAATCCAGTTATCTATGGAATACTATTCAGCAATCAAAAAAGATAAACTCATGCCATTTACAGCAACATGGATGGAACTAGGAATTATGCTCAGTGAAATAAGTCAGAAGGAAAAAGGAAAATATCGGATAGTTTCACTGATAGCAGGAATTTAGGGGAACCAAATAAGATATCAGGGGAAAAAGATAATAATACAAAATGCAACACAACAAAACAAAAACAGACAATTATAAACCAGAGACATCCTGCAGGGGAGGAGGAGGGAGAGGGATCAGAGGGAGGGAGGGAGGAGCATAGGGGACTGAGGTGATGGTGCAGGGTGCATTGGTTAAGGAAATTCTATGGGGACTACACCTGAGGGGGGGAGCAAACATTGTTTAAAAATGAACAATGATGTAAAAAATATACAAAAAAATAAAAATAAATTAATTGTATATAATTAAAATTATAAAAAAGAAAACCAAAAAAAAAAAAAAACCCAAAAGAGAACCTCATGGGCCTCCCTGGTGGTGCAAGGGGGCAAGGGGTTAGGCATCACACTGTGAGGCTGTCCACAGCCTCTGCAGTGCGAATTCGATCCCCAGCTGGCCAGGGAGCTACCCACATGCGCAGCAGACCTCTCCTGTCTCTCCTCAGCAGTGGATTTCAGTCTGCCTGTTCTGTTCCCCACTCTGTCTCTGGTGAATCCTCTCACCCTCCGCACCTCTGGCCTGTACCCCAGCTCTTGTATGCATAAATATTTTTTTTAAAAAAGAGAGAACCTCATGACCAAGTCAGATTATGCACTCTTTTAGCAAACATGGTAGAAAATGCATTTAGTGAAAAAGGCTTAGGCTAAGTGACAGCAGTGCCAAAGCTTCTGGAATTCAGCCCTGAGTGTCTTCAGTGAAAAGTATGCAATATTTGCATGTGTTGTGGTGTTAACGCCAAGAAGCAGAGTTAGTAGGATTTGTAGCCAGGTGTGACAGGTATTATCTTGGTTGAATGTCATCTAAACATGCTCTCCTACATATATTTTGAGTCACCTATTCTTAATAAATTCACTTTCTGCTTAAAGTGCAGAAAATGTTTGAAACTTTGTTTGCAACTCTGATCCCTAATCGATATGATGTAGGATCATGAAGACAGGGTAAATAAGTGTTTCCAGGAAGGAGTGATTAAAAGAATTAATGGTGGCCTAGAGGTCAAGCAAGGTATTTAATGGAACATGTCTGATGTAACAATATAGAAGTTATCAGTGAACTTGGTGAGAGTAATTTTGAGGGGATCTGGAATGAAAAATTTAGACTGACCTGGGTAAAGGAGAGCATCTGACATGAAGAAATAAGACACTGAGACTGGACAATATCTTTAAGATATGTGGCAATAAAGGGGAAGAAGGTGGGCCTCCTCGGTGGTGCAGCGGTTGAACGCTGGGCTGCAAAGCTGCCCACAGCCTTTGCAGCGCCGGTTCGATCCCTGGCCGCCAGCAAGAGTCCCACACGGTGCGCAGACCTCTCCTGCTGCCCACTGCACCCCTCAGCAGTGTGCTTTGTCAGTCTGCCTGTTCTGTTCCTGCTCTGGCTCTGGTGAAGTCTCTCAGCCTCCCATGCTTCTGACTGTACCCAGTGCTTGTATAAGTAAATAAATAAATCTTTAAAAAAAAAATAAAGGGGAAGAAGGGCTATGATGTAAAAGCTAGAAGAGGATATTGGGATAAGGCAGGAACTTGTACATATTTAAATGCTGGTGGGAAGAAGCAAAGAAAGAGAAAGAAATTGAAAACTGAGTTTAAGGGTCTATGGGATAGAGAAAATCTCTTTTGAAGGCAGGAGATGAGATTCAGTATTCAGATGGACTCATTAGTCCTAGGAGAAGAGATAGTTGTTCCACCATGATTAGGTAGAAGGCAGAGGGATGGATGTGAAGCACATGGGTTTATAATAGTAGCAGAAGCATGAGGCTATCACTGCTCCTGTTTTGTTTGTTGGTAAAGACATTATCTGCTGAGCTATCACTGCCATGGCCTGAGTTCCATCCCCAGCCAGGGAGCTGACCCACATGGCACAGCAGGCCTCTCCTATCTCACCCACTGCTCTCCTCAGCGGTGGATTTCACTGGATCTGCCTGTTCTGCTACCCACTCTATCTCTGGTGAATTCTCTCACCCCACACACCTCTGGCCTATACCCCAGTTCTTCACACACACACACACACACACACACACACACAAGATGTTATCTGTTGAGGATAAGAGAATGGGTAACAGAGACAAAAGTTTTCAAAAAATTTTTGGGCATTTGGGTTGTTTCCTTATCTTACCTCTTGTAAATAGTGCTGCAATAAACACATGGTGCAGGTATCCTTTTGAATTAATGTTGGAATACTACTCAGCAGTCAAAAAAGATAAACTCATGCCACTTGCAGTCACATGGATGGAGCTGGAAGGGATGATGTTCAGTGAAATAAGCCAAAAGGTAAAAGAAAAATATCAGATGGTTTCACTTAGAGAAGAAATATAGGGAAACCAAATAAGGAATCAGGAAAAAACAAATAATAGTACATAAAAAAAACAAAATTAACAGGCAACTAAAAATCAGACATTCTGCAGGGGAGGAAGAGGGATCAAAACAGGGGAGGAAAAAGCACAAGGGACTATGGTGATGGTGCACAGGTGACATGGTGGTGGGAGAGGAGAATGTAAACATTGTACAAAAATGAACAATGATGTAAAATACATATAAATAAGTTAATTAATTAAACAATAAAAAAGTTTTCAAAGAATGGTGAAAGTCTGAAATGGCTATTGTAAGAAATGACACAAACTGGGCTGAGATGCAAAGTAAAAATCTCAGGCAGAGCATAGCACCCAGTTCGTGTTGGCAACCATGTTAGAAAACAAAAGTTTCATTCTTTTTAAAAAATAATTATTCACTTTTGTACAATATTTGCTTACTCCTTTCAGGTGTAGTACCCATAAAATTCCCACCACCAATTCACCCATGCATCATCACCATAGTCCCTTGTACTCTTCCCTTTCTTGTTTTGATCCCTCTCCCTTCCCCCTCCTCTGCAGAATGTCTCTGATTTATGCCTGTTTTGTTTTTTTATTATTATTTTTTTTTCCTGATCCCTTGTTTGGTTCCCCTAAGTCCCCTACAAATGACATCATCCAATATTTTCCTTTTTCCTTCTGGCTTATTTTACTAAGCATATGGAAAGTTGAGTGACGGTTCCTCAAACAACTAAAATTGGAGCTACCATATGACCCATCAATTCCACTCCTAGGAATCTACCCACAGAACACAAAGAGTTTCATTTTTAGCAAGATACAAATTGTTGCCCATTCAGCATTACTAGATCATTCTAAACATTACATCAGGGCTTTCATGAAAGATATGGAGCCCCTCCAATTTTCAATTACTTGTTTATACATAAACCCCATTGACTGAATTGCATCGCTAAATTTCACAATCTTAATCAATGTTTAATAGGAAGTATGACCTCATACAACTCAGTATAAACAAATAAGTATCTTCTACAATTTCAGTCTCATTTCTTCACTATTACATTCCAGTTAAAGGATATGAAAAATTGTTAAAAGTCAATTCTGGAGCACATTCTTCATATTAAAGAAACATTACTTGCAGGAAATTTAAAATGGAATAAAAGCATTTTTATTGAGATACCTCTGACACATAAAATTATATTAGCTTCAGGTATATGACAAAATGATTTTCTACAATAAGTTTAGTAACCATCTGTTATCATACATAGTTAAAATTTTTCTTGTGATGAGAACATTTAAGATTTACTCATTAACCAACTTTCAAATGTGTCATGTAGTATTATTAACTATAGTCCCTATGCTGTACTTATTTTATTCCATGACTTACTTATTTTATCACTGGAAGTCTGTAGCTTTTGACCCCCCAGTTTTGCCCACCTCTACACCCACAACCCTCTGGCACCTTCAATCTATTTCTCTATCTGGTAGGCCACAAAACAAGTCAATACATTTATGAAGATTGAATCATATCAACCATCTTTTCCAACTCTAATGGTATGAAACTAGAAATCACTTATAAGATGAAAACTAGATAAATCACAAATATGTGGATATTACAAAATGTTACTAAATAGGCAATGAGTCAACAGAGACATCAAAGAAGAAACCCCAAAATACAGTGAGACAAAGAAAAGATGCTTTTTAAAGTAAAAATGAAAATCTTATGTATTGTTAAGATTCCAGGGATCTAATTTAACATCATACCAATGAATAAGAGATGAAATTTAGAACTATCAAGTTCTTGCCTCTTTACCCATAGTTCATGTTTGTTTAATGTGCCACCTATTTCCTAAGTATCCCTTGTATCCTAAGCATCCCTATTTCCCAAGTATCCCAAGGTTATTTTTTGCTCATGTCATTTGTCCAACTAGTCCAAATGCTTCTCCATCATGTGACTTAAATTGCTCACACTTCTCTGTCATATTCACTTAATTTGTGCCTGACAGCTTCCCACAATCCATAGCTATCATCCCCTAAAAAAAAAATTATTCCTGAATTTTTAATATCAATAATGAAACAAGTTTATTCTAATATTTGTTGATTTGGCTATGTCATCTCCTTTACAGTCACAGCATCACATTTTTTGACAACATATCCTAAACATCATCACCGTGTAACAGGGTGATCCCCAGGGAAAGGGGAGGTTCCAGCTTCCCTGCCCCACCCAAGGGATGGTGGAGCTGAGCAGGGAGGAGGAGACACTAGAGATGGGACTGGGAGAATGGAGGAGGAAGAGCAAGATGGGGGCCTGCAGGAGGCATGTGGAGCAGAGAGACATGTGAAAAGTGTGTTTACTTCTCAGCCTTGAACTTATACCAGGGACTTGGGGGACATTGAAGGAAAGACTTGAAACAGATGTGGGTGAGAAACCCATGGAAAATTGAAAATGGCAGCCCTTATCTTGATTATGATTTTGCTCTTTTCCTTCCAGATTTGCCTGGCCCCTTCTGCCTCTTTGTTGTGGGTCCCCAGTAGGAGGTGCCTTAGACTTGTGACAGGCTTTCAGGCCTCAGTGGTCCTGATTTGGGCCAACCCTCTTTGGCTGGGCATATACCCATGAGGGGATGGGTTGTTTTGGGTGTTTCATATGAAAATTATTTATCTATTCTTTCCCTTCTCTTCTTGCTATCGCATACTAATTATATTAAAGTTCCCTCCCACTGAAGATCTTACACACTGGAGTATGTTTTTCCTTAATGTGAGGGATGGTAGAACTCATTTAGAGCAGGCAGGTTTGGGGTCTCAGGGTGCCCTTCACCCTGCCCTGTAACACCAGGACCATTGAATCAAAGGTAGATTTATTTTGCTGTACAGTCCTTATATATTTCCAGCTACATTGCTTCCCTCCATTAATCAGGCTCAGACTTCTACCTCCTTTCTCTAAACCTATCTCCAGATGTCCTTGATGCATATGATAATCTTATTTTATATAGCAGTTATTCTTTCTAAAAGCTAATTTAAAGAACTGTAAAAGGAATGCTAATAGTTGTGTTTTACTTCAAAGTAGTATTTGTTAATTGACTTCAGCACTATTCACAAATATGATTACAACATATTTGGATTTCTTGGAAGGCAAAACAGAGGTAGCATTCATAATTTAATGTCTAAATTATACCTCAACTTAAACTTCATGAAGTTACAAAAAGTTTCTCCATCAATTAATTTTTTTTTATTTATTTATACAAGCACTGGGTACAGTCAGAAGCGCGGGAGGGTGAGAGAATTCACCAGAGCCAGAGTGGGGAACAGAATAGGCAGACTGATGAAATACACCACTGAGGGGAGCAGTGGGCGTGGCTGGAGAGGTCTGTCGCACCATGTGGGACCCTCACCGGTGGCCGGGGATCAAACAGGCATTGCAGAGGCTGTGGGCAGCTTTGCAGCCCAGCGCTCAACTGCTGCACCACCAGGGGAGGCCCCATCAATTAAATTTTAAAAATTGTTTATATATGCCACTTCAAATGGGTTCTTTTAAAAGGGAGGTGGCTTAGTTTTTAAGTATTTTTTATGTATCTAAAATTAATGAAATGCTGCTTCATATAAGACACCACCTGCAATTGAATTAAAATGAATTGTTAACTCTAAGCAGACATCTTCTCCCATTAATAAATAGGTACATGCATATTTAATTAGGAAGTATTTTAGCCTGCTACTCATTACAGAAAAATAACATGAATTTCCATGGTTACATTTAAAGTCTTATCACATAATTTGCAAAATGAGGACAAATTATACATACTGTAAAAACTGGCTAGAATATTCTTCAGCTAGGAAAGGAATTTGGCATAGCTTGGATTGACGATGGAAATAATCTATGATAACCTTGTTGCTGAAGAACTAAAGATGTCTTTAGAATTGCTTAAAATATAAGAAAATTTTAGCAAATTCTGAGAGTATTGTTGTCTGACACTTCCAATAAACTAATGGTGTCCCATTTTGGTTCCAAAAAAGAAATCTCTGTGCATGAACTGACTGACACACGAGCAGCGACAAATGTGTGAAAAAACAGAAGCTTAATGACAAACTTTTACTGAAGACTTATTTTTCTGGAAGACTTTTTCACATCCTTAATCTTATTTTACCTTGGTTCCCCTAACAACCTTATAAGACAAATTCTTTCTATTGAATCAATGAGGAGACAGAGGCTCTGCTAATAAATAGCAGAGGTAAGAATTAAATCCACATTTTCTAACCCAGTGTACTTCCCATAACAATTTCCATAATTTCAGTATGTCAAAAATTGGCATATTTTATTTGATGCATATAAACATTTTACATTATCAGCATTTAATTTTCAGCATTGACATAGTGGACTAGTAAAAGGTTGACAATTATACGTAGCTGCTTAACATTAGTAGGTGGTAGGTATTTCTATCAAAGGTAAGCCTTCTGGTGAGAACAATGTGTCAAACAAACCTAAAATCTTATCAGAATTCAATAATGCCACAGGCTATGGATAGGACTGCCTTGGCTGCTAATGAATGTGGGGCTCCCTTTCAGTATCTACCAGATTGCTTCTGCACGTACCCAGAAGGTTCCTACGGACTCAGGGATATATTAATGCATACTTACAATCAGTGCTCCCTTCATGCTCCCTGAGCATCCTCTGGACTTTTCCCAAGATCTCCCAGCCCCTGCCAAAGACAGCACATCATACCCCTACATCCTTTCTTGGGCCCCTTTAAAAGAAGCTCCCATCCCCAGCACTACAAAACTCTTGAGGCAATTCCGTCTTCCAATAGCATGTTCAAAGCTACTCAAAAATGGGGGAAAAAATGTTCTTTCTCATATTGCTTCATTCTTTGAGATCCATGCCCTATAATAGTCTTAGATTCCGAATATAAGTCTAGCCCCTCCTCACCATAGCATTCTGTCTCTCCTGCCGTTCAATATTAAAACCAGCTAGTTCAGGGTTTCTAGGGATTGAGTATCAGAGCTATCACCACTGCAGCCTGAGTTTGATCCCTGGCCAAGGAGCTGACCCACATAGGGTGCAGCAGACCTCTCCAGTCTTGCCCACTGCTCCCTTTAGCAGTGGATTTCAGTAGCTCCACCTGTTCTGCTCCCCACTCTGTCTCTGGTGAATCCTCTCACCTCCCCACCCCACCCCCACCCTGGCTTATACCACAGTTCTTTTATGCAAAGAAAAATAAATAATTTTTTTTAAAAAAACAGGTAGTTTAAAAGGTCAAGCAGCCCTTACATACTTGTACATACACATTTTTTCACTCACTATAAAACCAAAATACATCAAGATAATCAATAATATAACAGATGTTGGTGACTGGGGTAACACTCAAATATAGTCATGTTCCTGTTGTTTACTCAGGTTAAACTAATGGTTCTCCACTGAAAGTAACTGCCTTTCAGGGAAATTAGACAATGTCTGGATACATTTTTGTTTAAACATTTGGTAGGGGGGAACATCATAGGTGTGCTAATAGCATTCAACAGGTAGAGGTCAGGGATGCTGTAAACACCCTGCAATCACAGCCCTTCACAATAAAGAATTATCCAGTCCAAATGTCAATAGTGCCACGATTGAGAAACCCTAGTTTAAATTAAAAACACTGTGACACACAGAATATGTGACTCCACAGATTCAACAATTCATCTTTCTGGGCAAGCATATTTAATGAGACTTAATAACAATTTTTAAAAATCCATTCTTAGAAGAACATCAAAATAGAATTGGCCTATAAAGTCCATTCTGACCTTTAATGGGCATGAAAATCACCAGGAAGCTTGTAAAAATGCAGATTTTTAAGACCCAACTCTGACTACTAAGCAGAATTAAGGTTGTATCTAAAATTCTGCATTTTTAACATACTCCTCAGGTGAATTTGATGCAATTTGAACCATACTCTGAGAAACCAGAATGAGGAAACCAAACTGAATGCTTATAAAAATAAACTAATATTGGGAAATATAAATAAAATTCATCTCCAGTTCAGAACCTGGCTGAAAAACACTGAATAGCTACCAAAATGTTAAGATGATGAAAACATAAACTCTGTGCCTTAAACCAGTGCTCTTCAAATTTCCATATGTGTACAAATCACCTGCAGATCTTATGAACATATAGATTCTTATTTATCAGGTCTGATATAAAGGGTGAGATTCTACAATTCTAACCAGCTACCAGGTGAAGGCCCATATTATGCCTTGAGAACAAAGTTTTAATAGCTAAGTATGGCGTACTGAGACCTTAAAAAAGCAGTTTCCGAAAGAGTATAAAGACAGGACTACCTATCTTAGCTAAGCATACAATCATGAATCCCAATCCTTATTTTCATCTGTATTTGGAAAATGGGTACAAACATTAAATGCTACCCCATTAGAAAGTCAGCTCCATGAAAGTAAGAATTTCATCAGTTTTACTCATATCTAGATGACCCATATGACTGGCATTCACTCAATGCCTGGCAAGTAGTATCTGCTCAACAAATACAGCAGGTGAATGAATGCTGAACAAAGAGTCTCTACATGAAAGCTAATGATTGAGATCAACAATAAATCAGAATCCCAAGAGGGTCTTCCTTGTAGTCTAGGGGTTAAGGTTCAGTGCTATCACCCCTACAATTTGAGTTCGATTCCTGGCCAGGGAGCTGACCCCCATGGGGCACAGCAGACCCCTCCTGTCTCACCCAATGCTCCCATCAGCAGTGGATTTCAGATAATCCTGTTCTGCTCCCTACTCTATCTCTGGTGAATCCTCTCATACCTCCACATCTCTGGTCTACACCTCAGTTCTTCTACGCAAAAAAAAAAAAAAAAAAAAAAAAAAAAAAAAAGAGCCTATTGATGCACCTCAGAGAAAGTTCTTAACCCTTATTGTTCATGTTCTTTACCCGACATAATATCATGACTTCTTGACTGAATTTATTATTTCCTCTCTATGCATTACCCAAAGTGATCATGAGCTATGATCAACTAATATATGAGTATTTTCTAGAAAAAAATGCATACTTATAATGTGCTGTTTCAAAAGAATTGTAAATATGGGTAGCACTGACTTCTCAACTTCCTTTTCGTAAGAAACTATGCGTAAGAGGAAATTCAAAGAAATTTGATTTTAAAATTTAGAAGTCTTCCCACCGTATCATAGGATTCCCTGACTTCAAGGAAAAAATGCCCTTTCCTCTGATTTGAGTATCTTAATGGTGCTCAAGTTAACAAATAAATGGAAATTGTTTATGAGTCAGAGAAAGTAGAAGTATAGCAGAGAGTAAATGAT
Organism: Talpa occidentalis; assembly: GCF_014898055.3. Taxonomy (NCBI): domain Eukaryota; kingdom Metazoa; phylum Chordata; class Mammalia; order Eulipotyphla; family Talpidae; genus Talpa; species Talpa occidentalis. The sequence continues at coordinate 43,070,432 of NW_023601653.1, read as the reverse complement.
GAATGTCTACAGAAGATCTGCTAGTGCAAATTTAAATTTAGCTATAAATTTATAGCTCAATAAAAATCTTCAGAACGTTTGCTCCAAAACTCTTCAATTAGAGAAGGAATGATTCCATGAAAACAAAATAAAACCATATTCAGCAATTAAGCTATGGAAACAACCCAAATGCCCAAAAATAGATGACTGGATCAAGAAGATGTGGTACATATACATGGAGGAATATTACTCAGCAATCAAAAAAAGATAAACTCATGCAATTCGCAGCAACATGGATGGAGTTGGAAGGGATCATGCTCAGCAAAATAAGCCAGAAAGAAAAAGAAAAATACCGGATGGTCTCACTCATATCATAGCAGGAATTTAGAAAACCTAAATAAAGGACCAGGAAAAAGACTAATTGCAATAAAGTAAAAATCAAAATCAACAAGCAACTACAGACCAGAGATACACTATAATTGGGGGCAGGGGGAGGAGAAGAGGGATTAGGGTCAGAAAAAGGGGGTGGGAATTGTATGGGGAATATAACCAAAATGAAAATGCATACATTATGCAAAAATGAAAAATGATGTAACAATTACATAAAATAAAATAATTCATTAAAAAAATAAAATAGGGCCTCTCCTGGTGGCGCAGCGGTTGAGCGCTGGGCTGCAAAGCTGCCCGCAGCCTCTGCAGCACCGGTTCAATCCTGGTCACCAGCAAGGGTCCCACATGGCGCGACAGACCTCTCCTGCCATGCCCGATGCTCCCTTCAGACTGATGAAATACAGTCTGCCTGTTCTGTTCTCCGCTCTGGCTCTGGTAAATTCTCTCACCCTCCCACACTTCTGACTGTACCCAGTGCTTATATAAATAAATAAAAAAATCTTTTTAAAAAAATAAATAAAATAAAATAATACTTAAAAAAACATATTCAGCATTGTAAACATATTATGTAGCTATTCCTCAGACCTAAAGGCACTTTAATATTTCCATATATCATGTTAATGCCTATAGTTGTTTATGTGTTTATGTTTCACCTAGTTTGATGGGTAGATGATGCTATTAGGCCAATTCATAAAAAATGTCTTTGCTCTTCTCTCTCCTCTTTTTAAATTGATGATTGTGGTGGCAAATTTATATGCAACTTGACTATGCCATGGGGTGACTAGACATTTGTCAAACATTATTCTGGGTGTGTCCGTGAGGTTGTTTTGAGTGAGATTAATATTTGATTGGGTAGCATGCTTAAAACCTGCCCTTTCTAATGTGGGCAGGCCTCATCCAATCAATTGAAGAATAAATAGAATAAGGGGCCTCCCTGGTGGCGCAGGGGTTAAAGTCTTCTCTGAGTTTCATCCCCCGCCAGGGAGCTGACCCACATGGTACAGCAGACCTCTCCTGTGTCTCCTGCTGTTCCCCTCAGCTGTGGATTTCAGTAGATCCACCTGTTCTGCTCCCCACTCTGTCTCTGATGAATCTTCTCACCTACACCCCCATCTCTCACCTACACCATAGTTCTTGCATGCACAAGTTAACAAAAAATAAATCTTTGAATAAAAGAATAAATAAAATAAAAATGCTGAGCAAGAGGAAACATGACCTTCTGATGAAGTGAGCTGGGACAAGGGTCTTTGACTGCTCTTGGACTAGACCTGACACTATCGGCTCTCCTGGTTCTCAGCTTGGTGACAGCAGATATTGGGACATCTGGGCTTCTAAAATCTTATACGTCAAAACCTTACAATGGAGAGAGATGGAGAGAGAGCAAGAGAGTGAGAAAGAAAGAGATCTTATTAGTTCTGTTTTCCCAGAGAACCCTTATTAATATAGTAATATAGTAACATGCACTTTTTTATTTGGGAAACTCTACCATAACACACCACAGAGAGTACATCATTAACCATAGTTTGAAAGCTGTAGTGTCTGCTAGAATTCCCTAATTAATCCCATAGGGCTTGGTCGTCTGGTTATGTATTCCTGTTCTGTTAGCAGGCCTCCCATTAGCTCGAGTGGGGACTTGTGTACTCAGAGCATCCAGTTCATTCTACCTCTTTCCCTTCATAGCTCTCAGAGTGCTCTGTGTGGCCGTCACTCATTTTCCCTAAAAATCCTCTCATTGGGCTCCATATTCTAATAGTTAATGACATGCAGGTATTAGCTATGTCAGGAATTCATCACAAAATGAGTAAAAGAAGGAAGTGGAAGAAAATAAAGAAGAAAGGAAAGAAAGGAGGGAGGGAGGAAGGAATTAAAAAGGAGAGTATATTTTTCCCACTGTCTTCCTGTGTGGAAATTATTTACTATCAACTCAGCTACTATAGTTTTTCTAATGACAACGAGCTGCTTTCTGGAAGAACTACAGGTTTGGTTTTGTTTTCATTTCAGAAACATTTCATTTAAGTTCATTAACTAACTGCTTGAAAAATGTCTTTAAATGAAAATGTGTATGCTACTCCTACCTAGACAAATAAGAAAGAAATTGGTGTCAATAATGCATTTAAAAGTACAAGCAAAAGACACAATTTGTAGATGGCTAAATTTGAACTCTGGGTTTACTCTTTGTTGTCTGGGTAAATGGTTTTAGGGAAATTATTTGATTTCCAAAATTCTCTCAACTACAAAACAAAAGATTTTGACTACATCATAAGACTGGGGGTAAAATTAGATACTGTATGTGAAAAGCATTTAAAACATTGCTAAAAAACCATGTGTTTGTTAGTAGTTGGCAGTGTGTGTTATTACAGCCCTATTGATATACAATAGCAGGAAAAGAAACAAACAGGATAGAATAGAGAAATCACTTGCTTTATTAAGCATTATGTTCACATTCCTCTATATATGTGCCACAACTCCTGAAATATAGAACAAGAAAGAAGCTAGGAGAGGTGCCCTTAGTCAAATGAGTACATTAAGAAAACAGAATTGGAGTGGGAGGAAGCAGTGTTCCCTTTTATATTAAGTGTGAAAAAAACAGACATTTGAACTGGATGTCTAAATATAATCATTTGGTCTTGGTTGGAAGGCAGGCCTCGCTTAACACATGGCAAATGTTTCAAATGTTTATTAAGATTCCTAACTCGGCCTTCAACTTGCACTTATTAAGCGTCTTTTCAATGCCAGATATTTGATATTTTAAGTGAACTGATCTTCAGAGTGTGGAGAGGATTCAAATCTTAGGTAACTGCTTAGAGTGTTCAGTAAAAACAAAGGTGAAGATGAGAAAATTTCAGGCATATGTTATCACTTAATATGCAAGTCATATGCAGATCACCTAATTCTACAAATAATGAGGGTTCTAAATCAGTAAATTCCTCTTCTTGCACTACTCAAAATTACTTTTTAAAATTATATTGATGGAGGTAACACTGGTTTACAACACTGTGTGTCATTTGGGGGTATAGTTTTATTCTTCAGATCTAAGTTACCACACCTACCACCAAAGCACCTAAATCCTCCACCATGGTCCAGAGGGCCCCATCAAAGTAACATGTAAAAGTCAATTAAATATTAATTGCCAAAAATGAATGGCTTTATTTTACTTCATCTTTTGTTTAATTTTTGTTTAAATTATTACTTTAAACACAACTTAAAGTAATCAAATCCCATTTTAGTATAAATATCACTATAACAATTAAGACTTTCCATGCACAACAAAAATACAATAAGTAAGTTCTCTGCTTGTCCTAAATCATTATTTAGTGATGAAGAGGTCAAAGAGTGCTCATCTGTTCAGCATATCTAAGTGTTTCAAGCCATCAACAAACAAATAATTTTTAAATTCTACCTTGTCTCAGCCCTGGGACATAGGAACTTTCCTGGCCACCCGTGACTATTCAGGTGCTTCTCTTTTTCCCCTTTTTCTAATAAACCTGTCCTGTTTTGTACATTTAAAATGTAAAAAAAAAAATCTACTACATTGCCTTTATTTTAGTTTGATAGAATGCAAGGAAAAGAAGCAGTTTAGGACCACAGGACACAAATTATAGGTGGTAGAAATGTATACAGATATATCTGTGAATTCACTAAAAGATAATCTAGCATGTGATAAAGTATATTATTACAACTAGATAATTGGGTATAAGCCAGTATGGAACACAGTACTAATTTTTCACTCAGATAAAATATAAAAAATCTATGTGCACTTAATTCATCAATAAAATATTCAAATATAAAAATATAAAAAAAGTCCAGAGGATGATTAAATTATGGACAGTTATTCCAAAAAGTAAAAGATACTTCTGTCATTCTGTATTTGTTTGCTAGGGCTACCTAATAAAGCACCATAAGCTCACAGCTTAAGCAACAAGAATTACTGGCTTACAATTTTTTTTTTAATTTTTAAAATTTCTTTTTGTGTAGAAGAACTGGGGTATAGGCTAGAAGTGTGGGTGGTGAGAGGATTCAACAAAGACAGAGTGGGGAGCAGAGCAGGCAGACTGACTAAAATATACTGCTAAGAGGAGCAGAAGGTGAGACAGGAGAGGTCTGCTGCACCATGTGGCCCAGTTCACAAATTCTGTAGGCTAGAAGTCCAAATCAAAGTGTTGGACGGTTGGCCTCTTCTGAGGACTATGAGGAACAATTTGTTCCATATTCCTTGCTCCTGGTACTTTGCTGGCCATCTTTGGTGTTCCTTGATTTGTAAACATACAACCCAATTTCTGCCTTCATAGTTACATGACACACGTGTATTATAATTTCCCCATTTTTTGTGATGGCAGCAGTCACACTGGAGTAGGGTTCTACCCTAACCAAGTAAGAGTTCATCTTAACTAGCTACATCTACAATGTCCCAAAGAAGATCACATTCTGAGATATTCAGCATTAGCACCGAATATATGAAGTTTGGAGGGATACAGTTCAATCCTATCAAAAATGAATGATCATGAGCAAAGGAAATAATCAAGAAAGCTGAGGGTGTCCTGCAAAGTATTAATAAATGAACAGCTAGATAGGGCCAGGAGACAGAGAGCCTTGCAGCTTTGACAAGGAGTTCAAACTTGTCATGAGGAGCAACAAACAAGGCCCTGTGTACTGTCAGGGAGAAAAACAGGGTTTGGTAAACATTAATTTGAGGAAGGGGAGAGATGTAGGCACAAAATGACTGAATCAAAAGTGACATGAAATAAAAACTCCTGTTCAAAAAGAAAGATATTGAATGAATTCAAAAGAATCTGGCCCATCAAAAAGGAGTTACTCTTTTAGAGGGTTCAGGTTATAGCAAATGATTTCCTATATTCATGGCAATTTAAAATGTCTCACAAACTTACTTCAGAACTCATTAACAAGGCATCAATTATCAATTTCAGTAATTTTGCATGCGATGCGAATATATAAATGACTCATTTAGGCAGAACTGTTTTCCTGTTCTTAATCTGACACCAAAAACTTGGAGAGCAACAATGCCAGCAATTTTAAGGGGCTTGGGAATCAGGAACATGTTTCTTCATAATAATGCAATATTGGGCTGATATAACTGTAATCCCTGGAGGGTATTATGCACTGAAGAGCAAAATTTAACAAATGAGTGACTCCTGAAGACACAATGTAAAATAGAACGCCAAGACAGTCCTAATATAAGATTGAATCATGCTCTGTCAAGAAGGAAGATAGTCAAAACAGCAAAAGCTCCCACAAATTTGACTTTTAAATGAAGACATAGTAAAGAACCACTCTGGAAAACACCATGTCCATCATAATTTACCACATCTTTTATAGATTAAATGTACTAACAAAAGACCAAGTAAAAAGGGGAGCATTAAAAAATTAGTAAGTATCAATAGAAAATGAGGAACATTGAATGGATAGAAAGAAATGTGTAATTTGTAAAAGAAATATATGGTAAACATCTAGTTCAAAAGAAAGATAAAGTAAGTCAGTACACTCCCAAATATTTAGACCCTTTATATCTAAAAGTTGGACAAGTCATCCAATCATAGATTAGTCATTGTGTCCAAGGTTGAGATGAGTGATGGAGGTGAAACTTAAAAGAAAAAAAAGGGGTAGATAAGAAAGACCCTCCCTTAGTTCTTTCTCCTTAAGCTACTACTCTCTTTCTCCTTCCCTTGAAAATATCTGGAAGTTCGTTTTCAATGTATCCTAAACTGGATTTCAACATCACCTTCATGCTCTAATCACTATTGCCGATGTCCTCCATGTCACTGATATATTCCAATGCAAAGGACATCTTTCAGACTTCATCTTTCCTGAGCTCTCATAAACATTCTATTTTCTTCTTGAACCTTCTCTTTTCTTGGTTTCATTGGCATCCCCTTCTGTTTTTTACATTTCAATCACAATTTTGCTGTCTTCGTGAAAATTATCTTTTGTATAAAATGCTTAAATATACTCTGTAATTCTTCCATTTCCTCAACTATCATTTATATGCCAAAATATCTCAAATTTTATAGCCAACTTAAACTTCTCTGAACTCCACATCCAGTATATTTCAACTGGCTACTGAATTTAGAAGTACCATATCCTCACAATGTGGTTTACTTCTGTGAGGTACATGATGGTTTTTCTACCCAATCTGTTGTCCAGGGGAATCGTACCATCATCTGCCTGGTTTGCAGGTCAGAAACCTAATGAACAACCTTGATACCACTTTCCTTCTCATATACTATCACCAGGTAATCAACAGGACTGAGTTTATCTCATAAATGTTCTCAAGTTCCCCCACATCTACTTTTAGCACAAGACAACCTGTGTCCCTCACTGGCCTTTCCCCCTTTGAGTCAGCAACCAGCATGATTAATTTAAAATACAAATGGATAGAGAAGGGCGGAGCAACATGGCGGTGAGGAGAGGCTGCGAGTAAGATCGCCCACTAAAAAAAAGTTAATAGGGAGGAAAAGCAGCAGGTCCCAGTGATAACTGGGACACGGAAGATAAGCAGATGACTCCAGCAAACTACCCAAAGAAGAAAGTTGCCATAAAAGAGGACTAGAAGGGAGGAAAGCGCAGAACCCTGCTCCCCTCCCCTACCCACAAAGTCGGCACTCTCCGACCAGCAGAGAAGAGGAAAAAAACAAACTAAAACGACCAACAAGAACAAACTACGCATCAAGCGGGACTGGGAGTGGAAAGTAACTATTTCAGCCACCAAACCCCGTGAACTGGAGCTGTGGAGAACCCTGCAGGATTCGCCGCAGAGGTGAGCGAATGGCTCCAGGCGCCATTAGAGAACAACAGAGACGCTGGAGACCTGCACACAGCCCCTGGCAGGCCGGTAAACTTGCCGCAGAAAAGAGGCACGCTTGAAAAGCAAACGCGGATCCTGGCTGCCCAGGTCCCCGCGCCTAAAATCACTGAGGTGAAAGTCAACACTGAGTAATCAGAAACCAGGCGCCCAGGCACGGGAGCTGGGTGCAAAAGGCACCATTCCTGTGGCCACTGAACTGGGCTACAGCCCGTGTCCTGGACCTGAGGGATTTGGAACTGAGACCCGGGGCACTAAATTTGGGGTGTGGGTTCTCCACGATGGTGGGGCACAAGGCAGACACAGCACCCCAAAGCCATTGACGAATACCCTACCATTCCTGCTCTGTTCCTTATCCAATGGGGGAAAAAACAGCCCCCCAAGGACAATAGGAGAGATCTCTGGCACCACCTAGTGACCAGAAAATAAAAAGTCACTAATACCCCATAGAACAGGGAAATTTCTTGAGAAAAGACTGCTTGAAAAGGGCTGAAGGCTCCCGGAGGAGCCAGTGACCAGCTGGGAAGTTAGCCCACGCCAGACCCCATCCGAACAGCAGTCTGAGCCCACAGAGGGAGCGGGCACAAACAGCAGGGGCAGACAGGGCGTGCAAAAGAGTGTGCCTGAGACCAGATGTGCAGGGACAGCGTCCCACATTGCCATTTTAGAACAGGAACATTTCTTCATTAAAGACTGCCTGAAACAAGCAGAAAGCTCCCTCAGAAGCCAGAGATGGCTCCTGGAGGAGCCAGAGGGGAGCAGAGAAGTTCACCCAAGATGCTGGCCAGTCCCAGCAACACAGTGTCCTAATGCATATGACAAATTAGAAAACAGACAGTAGGGAGTAGAAGAACCACAAGCAACCTAACAACTCCTCAGGAAAAAAACACACCAAAAAAGAAAACCACCCTCCAGATTGCAACGACAGTAAATTGGAAGAACTTCTGAGCCTTCCAGAAAGAGAATTTAAAATTGCCATGATTAAAAAAGTTACAGAACTCATAAAAGAAAACAACGATATGAGAAATATAATCAATGATCAGAAGAATGAAATTGAGTCCCTAAAGGGGGAAGCAAAAGAAACGCAGGAGATCAAAGAAAAATGGAGGAACTAAAGAAATCTGGGAAAAGCAATGAAAGCACAATAGATGAAATGGAAGAACGAATAAGTACTCTTGAAGACACAGAAATAAAAAGAACCAAAACATAAAAGGAAAGAGAAGTACGAAGGAAAAAGACTGAAGAAAGACTTCGGGAACTATCTGACTCCATGAGGAAAGGAAATATAAGAGTTATAGGAATTCCAGAAGGAGAGGAGAGAGATGTAGGAACAGAGAAAATACTCCAGGAGATAATTGAAGAGAACTTCCCAAATGAGAAGAAGGAGCTGAAAATTGATATACAAGAAGCAAGAACACCAAACTTCCACGACAAAAGGAAAAATACAGCAAGACACATAATAGTACAGCTCCCAAGAATGCAGGACAAGGAAAAAATAATGAAGCTGACAAGAGGGAAGAAACAGATAACATTCAAAGGAAAACCAATCAGGCTGACATCAGACTTCTCTGAAGAAACACTACAGACAAGGAGAGAGTGGAGGGACATAGTCAACAGACTCCAAGAAAACAGATGCCAACCAAGAATACTCTATCCCGCAAAGCTCTCCTTCATCTATGAAGAAAGAATAAGGACCTTCCCAGACAAACAGAAACTCTGGAATTTCATTGCGACTAAATCCCCACTCCAAAAAATACTACAAGGAATCCTAAAGCCAGAACCTCAGAGGAAAAAATAACAACGAAAGAAGGCCAAAAAAAAAAGTTATTAAAAGAATAAATAAATAAAATCAAAGGAAAGAAAAACACAATGGCAAATACAGATGCTAACATATAAATATTAACTCTAAATGTAAATGGACTAAACTCTTCAACAAAATGACACAGTCGCAGGATGGATTAAGAAACAAAACCCAACCTTTTGCTGTCTCCAGGAAACACATTTAGCTACAAAAGATAAAAATAGACTCAAAGTCAAAGGATGGAAAACAATCCTACAAGCAAATGGGCCAAAAAAGAAAGCAGGAACAGCTATACTTATATCAGATAAAACAGACTTCAAACTCAAAAAATAAAAAGAGACCCCAATGGTCACTACATTATGATTAAGGGGACAATACTTCAAGAAGAAATAACACTCATTAACATATACTCACCAAACGAAAGAGCACCAAAATATATCAGACAACTGTTGTCCTCTCTGAAAACAGACATCAGAGAAAACACATATGTAGTGGGAGACTTCAACACACCACTATCAACAATGGATAGATCAACAAGACAAAAAATAAGTAAAGAAACTAAAGCTCTAAATAAGGACCTAGAGCATTTGGGCTTAACAGACATCTATAGAACACTAAACCCAAAAAAAACGGAGTACACATTTTTCTCAAGCGCACACGGATCATTCTCCAGGATCGATCACATACTGGGGCACAAGACAAACATCAACAGATACACCAAGATTGAAATCATACCAACCATCTTTTCTGACCACGAAGGCATCAAACTAGAAATAAATCATAAAAAGAAGGCAAGGAACTATCCTACCTCATGGAGATTAAAAGCCACACTACTGGAAGACCACTGGACTAACGAGGAGATCAAAGAAGAAATTAAAAAATTCTTTGAATTGAATGACAAGGAGGACACCAATATCCTAAATGTATGGGATGCAGCAAAAGCAGTAATAAGAGGAAAATATATAGCAATAGAAGCTCACATCAAAAAACAAGAAAGAACTCAAAGAAACAACCTAATCTCGAAGCTCAAAGATCTAGAAAAAGAACAACAAAAAAACCCCAGAACCAGTAGAAGAAAAGAAATAATAAAAACCAAAGCAGAAATAAATGAAATTGAAACTAAAAAAACAATCCAAAAGATCAATGAAACCAAGAGCTGGTTCTTTGAAAAAATAAATAAAATAGACAAACCCCTAGCCAGGCTCACAAAGGAAAAAAGGGAGAAAGCACAAATACACAGAATCATAAATGAAAGAGGAGAAATCACAACGGACACAGCAGAAATCAAAAGAATAATCAGTAACTACTATGAACAGTTATATGGAAACAAGTTCAACAATCTAGAGGAGATGGACAAATTCCTACAACTCTACAATCACCCAAAGCTAGATAAAGAAGAAATAGAACACCTAAACAGACCAATTACAAGCAGCGAAATTGAAATGGTAATTAAAAACCTCCCCAAAAACAAAAGCCCAGGACCTGATGGATTTACAAATGAATTCTACCAAACATTCAGAGACGAATTAGTGCCTATCCTTCACAAACTCTTCCAAAAAATTGAGAAGGAAGGGACAATACCAAACACGTTCTATGAAGCCAATATTACACTAATACCAAAACCGAATAAGGACAACACAAAAAAGGAAAACTATAGGCCAATCTCCCTAATGAACACTGATGCAAAAATCCTCAATAAAATTTTAGCTATCAGAATCCAACAATGTATCCATAAGATAATTCACCACGACCAAGTTGGATTCATTCCAGGGGCACAAGGATGGTTTAACATCCGAAAATCAATCAACGTTATCCAACACATCAACAAAAAGAAATATAAAAACCATATGATAATATCAATAGATGCTGAGAAAGCTTTCGACAAAGTGCAACACCCATTCATGACGAAAGCCCTTGAAATTCTTGGGATACAAGGAGCATACCTCAACATCATAAAGGCCATCTATGACAAGCCAACAGCCAGTATCATTCTCAATGGTGAAAAGCTGAAAGCAATTCCATTAAGATCTGGAACAAGACAAGGATGTCCACTCTCACCACTGCTTTTCAATATAATACTGGAAGTCCTAGCCAGAGCAATAAGACAAGAGAAAGACATCCAAGGAATCCAAATAGGAAAAGAAGAAGTCAAACTATCACTATTTGCAGATGATATGATAATATACATAGAGAACCCCAAAATCTCCACAGAAAAACTAATTCAACTCATCAATCAATTCAGTAAAGTGGCAGGATACAAAATCAACACGCAAAAGTCAGTAGCCTTCCTATACACAAACAATAAATCTGAAGAAGAAGAAATCAAAAAAACCACCCCTTTTATTATCGAAACAAAAAAAATCAAATATTTGGGAATAAATCTAACAAAAGAGGTAAAGGACCTATACAAAGAAAACTATAAAACACTGTTAAAAGAAATAGAAGAAGACACAAAGAAATGGAAAGACATCCCCTGCTCATGGATTGGAAGAATAAACATTATTAAAATGGCCATCCTACCAAAAGCAATATACAGGTTCAATGCTATTCCAATCAAAATCTCAATGGCATTCTTCAAAGAAATAGAACAATTATTGATGAAATTCATATGGAATCACCAAAAACCCCGAATAGCCAAAGCTCTACTGAAAAAAAAAGAAGGAAATGGAGGCATCACACTCCCAGACTTCAAAATATACTACAAAGCCATAATCATCAAAACTGCATGGTATTGGAACAAGAACAGACATACAGAACAATGGAATCGAATAGAAAATCCAGAAATAAACCCACAGATTTATGGTCAACTAATCTTTGACAAAGGAGCAAAGACTATGCATTGGAGCAAAGAAAGTTTGTTCAATAAATGGTGCTGGGAAAACTGGGTCGCTACATGCAAAAGAATGAAGCTTGACCACTACCTCACACCATACACAAATATCAACTCAAAATGGATTAAAGAACTAGACATAAGACCTGAAACCATAAAATACATAGAAGGAAATATAGGCGAAACACTACGGGATTTGCACATCAAAGACATCTTTACAGACACATCACCCAAAGCAGTGATATTGAAGAGAAAGATAAACAGCTGGGACTACATCAAATTAAAGAGCTTCTGCACAGCAAAAGAGACAATAACAAAAACAAAGAGAAACCCCACCAACTGGGAGAACATTTTTGCACCCAACACTAATGATAAAGGACTGATCACAAAATCTGCAAAGAGCTGATGAGACTCAGCAACAACAAAGAAAATAATCCAGTCAAAAAATGGGCAGAAGAGCTAAAAAGAAACTTCTCTGAAGAGGACATGCAAATGGCCAACAGACATATGAAAAAATGTTCAACATCACTTGTAATCAGGAAATGCAAATCAAAACTACCATGAGATACCATCTCACACCAGTGAGAATGGCACATATTAAAAAAACTAGCAACAACAAATGTTGGCGAGGATGTGGAGAAAAAGGAACTCTTGTGCACTGTTGGTGGGAGTGCAAACTGGTCCAACCACTATGGAGAGCTGTGTGGAGATTTCTGGACCTACTAAACATAGAGCTTCCATATGATCCAGCAATTCCACTCCTAGGTATTTACCCAAAGGACACAGAAACATCAATTCCAAAGAGCACCTGCACCCCTATGTTTATAGCAGCACTGTTTACAATAGCTAAGCTTTGGAAACAACCCAAATGCCCAAAAATAGATGACTGGATCAAGAAGATGTGGTACATATATACCATGGAATATTACTCAGCATTCAAAAAAGATAAACACATGCAATTTGCAGCAACATGGATGGCACTGGAAGGGATCATGCTCAGCGAAATAAGCCAAAAAGAAAAAGGAAAATACCGGATGGTCTCACTCATAGCAGGAATCTAGAAAACTTAAATAAGGGACCAGGAAAATGAATATAAGAAAATGAAAATCAAAATCAACAAAAAACTATGAACCAGAGACACTTTTTGGGGGGGGGGGGGCGGAGGGGAAGGATTGGGGTCAGAATGGGCGTTTGCAATTGTATGGGGGAATATAAAAATAAAATTTAATATTTAAAAAAAAATAAATAAATAAAAATACAAAACCAAAAAAAAAAAAAAAAAAAAAAAAAAAAAAACCTTCACTGGCTTCCCCTTTTCCTTAGGGTGACCTTCAAGGCCGTGCTTGCCATCATCAGTCTCCTCAGGCACCTCTTGATCGCTGCTTTCCTTCAGTGCTTCCAGCTGAAGACTTTTAAACATGCTGATCCCTCCACTCAAGAATCCCCCCTTTCCTTCTACACCTCGCTGATTTTTATTAAGCTTTCAGAATGAAACTTTTCTTCAAGTTTCCCCTAACCCTACCACCTATGCAGGTCAGATCTGCCAGCCCATGTCTCTTTCAGGGTACTCACAATAGTTCTAATGAAATACTTTTTGGGGGTAATGAGCTGTTTATTATCTTTCTTGCCTGGGAGAATATCAGTCATGTGTATGTTATTTATGCTTCAATTCTAGCCCAGCCTTGAACGAGATAGGTACTTTATTCAGACAAATACCTGTCAAATGAACAAATGAAGGCCAGCATTTACCAGTGCTGTTTAAACCTTTATCAAGAAAACAGTAGTAAAAATCAACAGTCTCAATGACAGTTTTACTAAAACAACCCCACAGATTCAATAAAGATGCTGCAATATATTTATATCACTTTATAACTGTTTTTTTATTTTTACCTAATATTTATATGTTTATATATGATAAGTTTAATTGTTTATATTATTGTTGATATATAATGTGCAATTGCCCAAACTTAGTTAATGAGAAGTGAAAACATCTTAGAATTAGCAAAAACAGTATTAGAATGAAAAGGAAAACCAAATTTAATCAGAAAACTATTACCATGAATAACAAAAGATGTGTTAGAAGTTCTCATGTATAAAATATTCAAGATGAGTATAAGCCAACACATTTTGCATGATTTTCTTAATTTTTGAAGATTATACCTTTAAATGATACAAATAGCTTGAAAAAATTTCAACAATTTTCAGTATGATGCATTTTGAATGGAAAACAGCTGCAAATTTATACTACACATAAACTTGCAGATAAAAACTGAGTCATCTACTCTATATAATTAAACTAATTTTCAATCGGATGCATTGATAAATAATTTAATGTAGCTCTCTCGCCTCTTCCCTTGAGTTCTTTCTCATCTCAATAAATGGCAATACTCTCCATCTGCTCCTCCTCAATTCTTCTCCACAATAATCTATTGGAATTTTTATATCTTTTAAACAATTTTTATTACTATTTGTTGGCTCTACCTTCCAAAGCTACCTCTTCGGAGAGAGTTGGAGGGCATCTCTCTCCTGCTTCAGGCAAATCTAAAACACTTACAGTCCTCTCTACATTATTGGACTCTGCTTCATTCTCCAATTGCATCGCTGCTTCTTTTTTTTTTTTTTTTAATAGCATAGAAGAACTGCAGTGTAGACCAAAGGTATGGAAGTGAGAAGAAGAGGATTCAGCAGAGACAGAGTGGGAAGCAGAACAGGCGGACTGACTGAAATAAACTTCTGAGGGGAGTAGGAGAGGTCTTCTGTGCCCTATGTGGGTCAGCTCCCTGGCTGGGGATCAAACTCAGGCTGTGGCAGTGACAGCTCTGGGACTCAACCCCTAGGCCACCAGGGAGGCCCCATTTGCACCTCTTCTGATTCATCTGCTTAATCACATTATCCTTCTTCCTGTTTCTACAACATCCAAGCTAGTTTCTATTTGGGATCTCTCCACTTGTAATTCCTCCTGGTTGGAATGTACTGTTTCAGATCTTTCCATGCTATTTCCTTATCATCAAGTCTCAAATCAACTGCCATCACCTCACCCCAGAACCTCACCCCAGAACCTCTCCTCCCTGACTATCCTATCTAAGTTAATCCTCAATCAGTCTTGCTGTTGTCATTCTGTTTCATTTCCTTCTCACTGTTATTGCTACCTGAAATTGTCTTCTCTGTTTCTACATTTATCCACTTACTCCGTCTTCCCCTTTGCATGTAGCTCCTATGTGCATGAATTTTAATCTTATTCCCCATTTACACCCAGTGCCTAGGAAAGTGCTTGGTGCTTACAAAATCTTTATCACATGAGGGAAAACACTTAACAACAATAAAAGCAAAAGCTCGACAAAAATAATCATAACATTGGGCCACCCTGGTGGCACAGGGGTGAAAGACAGCACTAGCAAGCTATCGACAGCCACTGCAGGACTGGTTTGATCCCAGGACGGCCAGGAAGCAATCCACATGGCACAGCAGACCTTTCGTGACTCGCCCGCTGCTCCCCTCAGCAGTGTATTTCAGTAGATCCTCATGTTCTGCTCCCCACTTTCTCTGGTGAATCCTCTCTCCCCCACCCCTGCACCTCTAGCTTACACCCTGGTTCTTTTATACATAAATAAATAAATAAAATTTTTTAAAGATTTATTTATTTATTTGTAGAAGTACTGGGTACAGTCAGAAGCATGGGAGGGCGAGAGAATTCACCAGAGCCAGAGTGGGGAACAGAACAGGCAGACTCGAAATACACTACTGAGGGGAGCAGCAGGCGCTGCAGAAGAGGTCTGTCGTGCCATGAGGGACCCTTGCCGGTGGCCGGGGATCAAACCAGCGCTGCAGAGGCTACGGGCAGCTTCGCAGCCCAGCATTCAACTGCTGCGCCACCAGGTGAGGCCCAATAAATAAATCTTTAAAAAAAATCATAACATTAATATTTACAAAGTGGTATTATCTTATGATCACATGTCATGTGTCTTCATATTATATATATTAACAATACAGTGGGGCTTGTAGATTAGAGAGCTCAAATGTTATAGTGGAAAATACATTATCCTATTAAGTTAGTTTAAATCCATCTCTTGTATAAAAGCTTTCAAAATGAGGAGTTTTAAATAAATAAGTATTATGAATGCAGAAGGAAAGCTATGTTCCTCCTCTGGCAAAAACAAAATGGTCCCTTTAGGATGAAGCCAGAAGCATTTAAAGAAATGCTTTGAGAGCAAAGGTAAATTTAAAAGCTTACAACTGCTATTTTTATTAGGTAACATTACATTACAATGTTATGTAAGTTTCAAATTTGCACCATGAAAATAAATGTGTATATATATTACATTAACACAGAAAGTCTAATAACTTTCACCAGAAAGTTGACTCCCTTTACCCACCCCATTTACCCACCTCCCCTTTCAGCTTCCCTTCTGCTGATGACTAACTGTTCTTACATTCTAAAAGTTTGTTTTTGTTTTATATCGCTCATTTGTGTGTTTTCTCTATATAACGCATAAGAGTGAAATCATATGGACTCTGTCTTTCTCTGTATGACTTATTTCACTATGCATAATACTCAAGGCAAAGAAAATCTACTGAAAGCTCAGGGAAACAGGAGAAGTTTGTTTCCCAAAAGTCAGTAAATCTTATTGCTAAACAGAGGTTGCATGTTAATACCTGAGGTTTTGCATCTCCAAGACCTTTTGCACATCCTTTGTACTTGAAAATGGTATATGTAGAACCCTCCCAATATCCATATACCACATATCACCACATATAGTGTCCCTTACTTACAAGACCTGCTGGCTAGCCACACAATGAATGGGAATGATTCAACTCTGCGCCTCAGGGAAATGAATTACATCTCATGTAATTCTCATGGATTTCCAAGGTCTTAAAAGTCAGAGCCACAATATTTATGAATGTCAAGAGTCTACTCATTTTATTTAAACTGTTTCCACGTGAGAATAAACTATGTTGGATATTAGTTAACATTCTAAAAATAACTCGGAAACTATTTACTCCACTTTTAACTATTGAACACAACCACTAAGATGACTTAACAGTAGCAAGCAAAACAGTGGTGGACACTTTATCTTCCTGTTAATTGATTACTATGTATGTTGCACAACATTGTCTGGAAAAATCTAACGACAATTCAAACTGCAAAGGACAGTAATCATGTCAATATGTGAACGATCTGCATATCTAATGATGAAGAAAGAAGGCAATTTTATGAAGAAGTATTGTTCTAATTCAAGAAACCAGTCATATTAACATATTAGTCTGACATATAGCAGATAGCTAAAAAACTTTAATTTGAAAGATAATTATTTGGGGCTGATTAATATACTTCAAATTAAATTCACTGCTTTTAATGGGCCCATCAACTAGACAACCAGGGAAATTAATAAATTTTGCATGCAGTAATCCTAGGAAATTATACAGCTGAGCTACACATCATTACAAGGATTACCTTCACAATAGGCATTGTCTTCTCGGAGAGCCCTAAAACCATCCCGACAGCTACAAACAGCCCTGTCGTTCAGATTTCTGCAGACAGAATTTTCCATGCAGTTATGCTTTTCAGAACAAAAGTCATAACCTACAAAAACAAACAAACAAACAAAATGTTATTAAGGTAAATGAAGCAATGACAAAGGAAATAAATTTTGCTTATAATGTTCCTTGAATTTTGAATCTGTTTTTCCGGAATGATTTTTAATTGATATCTTCATATAATGTGTATAGGATTCTATGTATGTGCACCAAAAAGTTCTCCATTATGCTGAACTCAATTGATTCCTCCTTCAAGTTAATTCCATGTCTTCTTTGCTTTTGATTGTATGATATCTACTCCCTAATATTCTTTTTTTTAACTCCATCTTTTTTTTTTTTTTTTAAGATTTATTTATTTATTTATTTATTTATACAAGCACTGGGTACAGTCAGAAGCACAGGAGGGTGAGAGAATTCCCAGAGCCAGAGGGGAGAGCAGAGCAGGCAGACTGATGAAGTACACTGCTAAGGGAAGCAGCGGGCAGCAGGAGAGGTCTCGAGCCATGTGGGACCCTCACCCGGCAGCCGGGGATCGAACCGGCTCTGCAGAGGCTGCGGGCAGCTTCGCAGTCCAGCGCTCAACTGCTGCGCCACAGGGGAGGCCCTACTCCCTAATATTCTCATTGCAGTCTTCCAAACATCTGAGCCAAAGATTTTTGGAGTCCAAAATAAAGATTTATAATGTAGAAGATAACAGTGGGAAAATAATCTAAGAATGAACAGTTGAACATTATGAAAGACTCTGGGATGACAGACCACGCCAGATTAAATGTGTAAATCTGTATTTAAAAAATGGAACAGACATACTTTTAAAAAAATAAAAAATGATAGTTACATCACTTTCACAACTTTCTCTGAAAATCTGCAAGGCAAAGCATGTCCATGCCAAGGAAGAGCGTTTTTATGAATGACAAAGATTTCACAGATCCCAGCAAAGAAAAGAAAAACAGAACATTTTATAAACAGTGACACCAATCATGTGTAATTTCTCAGAATCATTTCCCTGTCTGAACCCATTGTTCAAAGATCATCTAAGATATTGAAATAAAAAGTCTGAAAACCAGAATCTATACTTAATGGAAATGACAAGGTTATACATCATTCAAACAATTTTCAAACTTCCCAATGCACAAGTTATCCACCTCACTTTACAATGTCTAATGAATTACTATTTCAGAGCATGTAGGAGAGAAATGAGGACCACAAAAGTATATTCCATGAACCTCAAATAAATTCATCTTCCTATAGCCATGAAAAGACTCATACTTGAGAAAATCATAAAGATGTAAGTTTTAAATTGGTTCATCTTCTGTGTAATCAAATTATCACAGAATGCTGGGATTCAGAGAAAGGTTTGAACAGTCTGCATTACAGCCAGGTTGGATACTCAGGTGCAGTATAATGGTTGGTGTCCATTCCACTGGGGCGCCTAATGATTATTGTGAATATCACCCAAAAACTAAAATATTCCCCCTGCTATATAACCAGTGTATAACAAAGTGTTGTATGTACAACTTAATAGTTCTTAAGAAGGGTGATGCTCTCAAAATGTAATGCATTTATTAAAAGGGGATAGAAAAAAAAGTCAAATGAATCAGAATAAAACAAAGAATAGAAAGCCCAGATAAAATTTAGTCAATAACAACATTTAAGCCACTTGACAACTTTTCTTGACAAGTTTCTTTACTATATAAAATTTCAAGATTAAGGTTGAACACGTAGAAGCAAACAATTCATTTTAAGAAGAAGAAAAGTAAATTTTTTTTCTCATAAGGTCTTTTTTTTAAAAAAATTTTTCTTCAAGTATCTAAGCTGAGACCATATTTTTAAAAATGCATTCCATTATGTTTTTACAATACCTGAAGAAGAATAATTTCAGCTAAAAAGTCATCTTCATACTCTATCAAATAACCAAGCATATCATCAACCTAAAATGAAGAATGTTTCATATATGAAAAAGTTTCATATTTATTCTACATTAAGCCAAAGTTACTGAAATAACTGACTTACCCCTTAAGATATACAGAAATTATGTTATAACACATCTGAATCTGTGTAATAGTTCCTGTAGTGTTCCAAGCAATGTTTAGAGGTCTGTGACTAAGAACAGGAACTATTGCTGATAAATTTTAATTTTTTATGAATTCATATTTTTTCAAACCTCTCTTTTAACTTGGCAATTGCTGTATTTCTTTTTCTGTTTGTAAGATACTGGCCAATCTATGCCATCACTGTCTATGTCACATCTCTTATAACCAATTTCCAGCTACTTCTCAGCAATGGTAACCCCATATCAGCATCAGATACTATGCAATGTGTGATTGATGGAAGAATTTTTCTTCCCTCAGGTAACAATGTGACCCTCCTTACCTATTGTACTTAGGAAGTACTTTACTGTCTATCAGCTGGATATTTTTAATAGACCCAGAGACTTGAAAAAAATTTGTCATTCAAATTTCTGATTTCCTCTAAACAGTCAGAAAACTAAGTTGAGTGATGACACTGGTTGTATTTCTGCTTAGATACAAACTGCCAGGGTCAAAAAAGTAACAACCAATAGGTAGAAGGTTCAGAATAAATTCAAGTGGATTGTTTCTAATCTATAAGGAACAACTTCAAATATCGGTTTAAAAAAAAAAAAAGCAAAAAGCCATAGCCTTGTTACCTTACCTTCATAGTTGCATTTCTATTTGTACATGCTTGCTTTTTTGGAGTTAGATTTACATCCAATCTCCACAATCCACTGATTGTGTAAATTACTAGATTTTACATTAATTGCCCTTGCCAAACCTTCAGTTTTTATCATGGAATATTAGAGTAATATCTACCTCACAAAAATGTCAGGTTCAAATGAAATTGTATAGGTAAAAGCATAACAGCACAGCATTTGTTAATAATTAAAGTGGTCAGGGTGTTACTTAGAAGAAGTCAAATATGTTGAGATAGATAGTTATCACAGAAGTAAATGCAATATTTGTGATGGGTGGATCAATAATCTAACCTTCTTTTGATTTCCTCCTCTGGAGTTAAATACTAAGTTTTATATGCCTTTTGGAAGTTTTTCAAATTTACAAAAATTCCTGTATCTTTTATTAAATGTTGTTCTTTCTATAAAATGTTAATATGGGGCCTCCCTGGTGGCCTAAAGGTAAAGTCTCAGCACTATCACTGCTGCGACCTGAGTTCAATCCCTGGCCAGGGAGTTGACCCACATAGGGCACAGCAGACCTCTCCTGTCTCTCCCTCTGCTCCCCTCAGCAGTGGATTTCAGTTAATCCACCTGTTCTGCTCCCCTCTCTGTCTCTGGTGAATCCTCTCACCTCCTGCACCTCTGGCCTACACCCCAGTTCTTCTACACAAAATAAATAAAAGGTGAATATGCATTTCTCTGTAACTGGATTGAAGGAGAGAGTGCATACAAAGGATTATAAGTAAGAACAATTTGCTCAAAGTTTATATACACAAAGACAAGGTCAGAGAGAACAGAATTGCTTTGTTGTGTGTATGTGTTTTGGTGTTATCCACAGATCCGTCCCCACCTCACACAATGCATGATGAAACAAAAGCTGGATAAAAGTGGGGTGTTAGGTGACTATGACTTGGTGGCACTGCAAACAGAGGAGAAGGAAGGGGAGGAGGGGAGGGAGAGGGGAGCTGTAAACATGGTAACTTCATCCCATTCATCCTCATCTTTCTAATTCAGTGTCCTCACTGCATCGCTGAGTCTCTGAGAAGCTGTAATTTGGAATAAGCTTTCTTAAAAGGGTTCTCACATCTGAACAAAGTAAAAAGCACAGCCCCGTGCCACTGCTTCGAAACTACTACTGCAGAAAATAGTCAGCTGCAGGAGACCTAGCAAACAGTCTTGTTTGGATTTTATTTGGTACCTAGAGATTTGGAGCCTTATTTCGCTGCACAGCTTGGTCTCCAACGGCTGGCCGGGCCTTTAGTGGAAAGGTCCACACTTTAATCTCATGCTCTGCCCTCAGGGAATATTTACAAACTGTTGTTGAACAACTGACTCTTTCAGATGTGTACAGAGCATCTTTAACACCAGGCAGACAGGCCTGGAAACTAAAGGGCAATTTTATTACAAATGAATTTGTCACAAAAAAAGTGTAGGAGTTGACACAAAATGTAGGCCTTGAGAACTTGGCTATTTTTTTTTTATGTTAAAAGTCAGAGAGAAGACCAGGAGAACTCATTTATTTACTCTATATATCTGAAGTCAGAAATAATCTTTATTATAAATGGTGCTAAATGTTTCAAGAAGCACTGACTTAATCCAATTTCAGCTCCAGGGTTATCTAAGCCAGTGGTTCTCTATCCTGACTGTGTTCAAGTATTTACTGGATTTTTTAAAATTTTGTAAACAAGGATCCTTCACTCATTTATATCAGACTCTCATGAAGGGCATGTGGGTCACAATATATTTTGCCATTATATTTCAACTGTGCTATGTAAACATTATTATTTGAAACTCGAAGTAACGAAAATATAAAACAACTCTTGTAGCTAGTTTTTCATTTCTTAAGTTGCTTTTTGTAACATATCAAGACTTTTTTAAAAAGGAATGGAGGTGATAGGGGCATTTCTTGACGTGGAAAGTCCCCATCTCAGCTTCTTACCCAAATCTTGACTAACTTCTATATTATTCACTTTTCTAATCTCTGCATTACTGCTGGCCATTTCTGGTGGATTAAAAATGGCCACAATTTTTTGACATTTCTCCTAGCACAGTGTATTCTTTGATTAGATCATTCGAATATGGTAGCAGTGACACTGTGTTGGTTCCAGACCTAGTCCTTTAGAGACCCAAGCCACCATGTGAGAAATCTAACTATTCTCCTGACGGAGAAATCCAGAGATGATGTGGACAGGAAGAGTCTTCCTACTTCTGCCCAGCCTTCCATCTCCCTACCAAGATGCCCATTATACAGTGAGTCCATTTTGGACCTTCCAGCCCAGGTCATCATCCAACTGAGTGACCCCAGTTAACATCTCATGGAACAGAAGAATCAGCTGGTGAAGCCCTGTCTGCATTCTGACCCACAATAGTGTGCTGTATAATAAAATGGTGGTTGTTTTAAGTCCTGGGGCTTTGAGACAGTTTGTTATACAACAACAGAAAAGAATTCAAACTGTGGTCCCACTGACCAGTAACATCAGTATCACATGGGAGGTTCTTAGAAAGTCAGATTCATGGTCTTGACTCCAAACCCACTGAACCTGGGAGTGCATTAACCTTTCTGGGCTGTCCATGTGCACATTTAAGCAAGAGAAGCACCAGAAGAGCCTACTTACGGCCGCCTAAGACTCTAGTCAAACTGCAGACTGCGGTTCCAGGCCCCAAGTCAAATGCCTGGAATGAGTTCTTCTTAACTCAGCATATTCAGCACATGCTCTGTGCAAGGTCCTGGCACAGGCATGTAAGCATATAAACCCTAGTGGTCTTTCTTGGTTGTTTATCAAACATACTTTGTAGTAGTGCTCCTTAGTTCCTAAGAGTTTCCCAAAGTTCCTTGAAGGGCAGACCCAGTCTTAAACCACTGTGAAACTCCCAAAGAGCCTTTCACAAGACTGTTTTTAACACTCTTAATTTGAAGGGATGGGATAAGGAGTGAAAAAGAAAAAGAAAAAAACTGTATCAACTGACTAAACATGGGAAATGAGGGACCTTATGTTTACTTTTTATAGATTAGGTTTTTATAGGTTTTATAGATTAGGAAATAGGAAATAAACTGTTTTTCAAGGTTTTGGTGGTTTTTTAATTTATTCTATCTGTTTTACATTAACATATTGGTGATTATTGAGACTAGTGCTTGTAGCAAATTTATGGTGGCATGTTACACAGTGCTGACTATAAAAATTAAGAGAGCCAACTATATCCCAGGTGTCATACTAGGAATTAAGGACGTAGAAATGAATACAAAGGTCCATCCCTGTCCTCTAAGTGCAGAGTCTAATGAAGGAGATGGACTCACAGATATATGATTTCAATATAATAAAAGAAGACACATAGAATTTTGTGATCAGGACTCTCCAAGAGTTCTACGAACTCAATCCTTTGGCCTAGTATTTCAATGAGGAAGAATATACCAAGTTGAGAAACCTTTAGTGATGGGGAACTCACTGCCTCTTGAAGCAGTTCACTGCATTTTTTCTTTTTAGGTATTTTATTTTTGTGTAGAACAGGGGTGTAGGCTAGTGGAGGGGAGATGAGAGGATTCCCTTGAGACAGAGTGGGGAGCAGAACAGGCAGATTGACTGAAATACACTGCTAAGGGAAGCAGCGGGTGAGACTGGAGAGGTCTGCTGTGCCCTATATGGGTCAACTCCCTGGCCGGGGATTGAACTCAGGCCATAGAGGTGATAGAGCTGAGCCTTAACCCCTAGGCCACTAGGACAACCCCAGTTCATTGCAGTTTTTAATAGTTCAAATTTTACTAAAAAATTCTAAGTTTCTTCTGTTTATTGGTTCCAGGCTTATCATCAATATGTCTGATGGTCTCTCACAACAGCACAGAAGTCTATGAAGGAGAATGCAATTGAGAAGAAAAGAATCTTAAGTCATTAAAATGGTCATTTCTCCAACCACTATATGGAGAGCTGTGTGGAGATTTCTGGACCTACTAAACATAGAACTTCCATATGATCCAACAATTCCACTCCTAGGTATTTACCCAAAGGACACAGAAACATCAATTCCAAAGAACACCTGCACCCCTATGTTTATAGCAGCACTATTTACAATAGCTAAGCTTTGGAAACAGCCCAAATGCCCAAAAATAGATGACTGGATCAAGAAGATGTGGTACATATACACTATGGAATATTACTCAGCATTCAAAAAAGATAAACACATGCAATTTGCAGCAACGTGGATGGCACTGGAAGGGATCATGCTTAGCGAAATAAGCCAAAAAGAAAAAGAAAAATACCGGATGGTCTCACTCATAGCAGGAATCTAGAAAACTTAAATAAGGGACCAGGAAAATGAATAACTATAAGAAAGTGAAAATCAAAATCAACAAACAACTATGAACCAGAGACAGTTTTGGGGGGGTGGGCGGAGGGGAGGGATTGGGGTCAGAATGGGGGTTGCAATTGTATGGGGAATATAAAAATAAAATTTATTATTTAAAAAAAATAAATAAAATAAATAAAATGGTCATTTCGTTATGTCAAACAAAAACAATCTTAAGAGAAATGAAAAGCAAATCAAAAAGTCAATAAGTAATAAAATAACTCAGCACTGCTGTATAAATTTATTCAACAGTCATTCTGACTCAGAACACATTCAGGGAGAAGTTTAGAGAGGCAGACCTTGAGACAGGTCCAAGCCACCTAGCAGAAACATTCATTTATAGTCAATAACTATAATAAATATTTGATGACTAACAAGGGTGTGCCAAATTAGGAACCATTTAGTCTTTGGAAATTGCTGATGAAAATTTCTATTTTGTGTCAATTGAACTGGTTTCCTAAAATGCTTCATGCACATAACTCTTAGTTTATAGACAAGTCTTACCTTTACAAACTTTGCAACAGCTATGAGACAAGGTAATCTGATGAGACTCTGGACAGTCCAAAGCAGGACAGCCTGAACTCTCTACCAGCTTCATGGTCTGGTCCTGTGAGACAATGGAGAGTAAGTGCTTCCAACTTCTTAATTACTATGAAGTCTTACTATGAAGTTTCCAGATTCAGCATTTCAGAAGGAGTTTCTAATGTGAGAGTAAAATGTTCAGCCTGAAAACCTCTGCATCTGGCACAGCTCACTCACTGATGATATTAAGTTCCAACCAGAGAGCTACCATGTTACAGCCATGGGTACAAATGCCTGGATGATCCTGAACAATTCTGTTAGTATCACAAATATAGGTAACAACTAACATATATTATATAGTAGTAATATATTGATATATATCATATATGCCAAAAGAACATATATATTCTATATATAGAAACAAATAGAATATATATGATATATATGATATACTATGTAGTAGATATTATATGTAATAAATGTTTCATGTTTAATGATATCATGTTTCAAATAGAATATGCATTCTATATATATAGAAACAAATATATGAGATATATATATACAATATAATATATATTATATAGTAAATACATAATATATAAACTTTAAAAATATTTAATATATATGTATGTATACATATATATTATAATGGTAACACCAGTTTACAACACTTACAAGATTTAGAAATATAGGATCCTATGTCTTCAGGCATATGCTACCACACCACTTTTTAAACATTTTCAAAGTTTTCTAAACTATCACAGGTCATTTGGTAAGGAATGTTGGGGATCTCCCACAAAACTATAAGGGAAATGGAGACAGGACTTATGTTTCTTTTCAATGAATGCCTAACATTTTCTGGCACATAATTGGCACTCAAAGAATTCTATGAATAAATGAATAACAATGTAAAATGAATATAGTTCCAGCAACCATGGTAGGCAAAATCCTTCTAAAGGAGACACCAAAATACAAAAGTATTTTCCAGATACAAAGAGCAGCCTTGCCCTTAAGCTTACTTTGGACCTGATACTGTCAGCCTCCGATCTCTTAAGAACAAGGGCAGTTAAATAGGTTATATTACACTTAGCAGGGCATAAGTAATAAAATAAATGTTGGAACTTGTACGTTTTCATTTTAATGCTTCTTAATATTTTAGATCTTCAGATGTAATTTCTATAAATATTGCATTCATGGAAGAAGCACTAATTCTAACATCTTCCTTTTCATAGTTTATGCAAAGGACTTTCTCTGAATCATCATTACATAGCAACAAAGGGCCAGGAGATGTGTACACAGTGGAGTCAAATGCTGTCTTCCTTTGCTTTGACAATTTTATTCAATCTGGTATTTCTATTTTTGGAACCACAGTGGTTTGTTTTTTGTTTTTGTTTTTTTTTTTCTATTTTTACTATGAAAGTCACAGACCCTTTGACATATTTTCAGGGCCACAAGACTGACAATGAAGAAATAAGTAGGAACTAGGATTGGTAATCCAGAGCATGGAGCCATAAGAGCTGCCAATTATATAAAGGTACAAATACAAGAGGAGCTAAGCAGTCTGAAGTGAGAAGAGACATTTGAGGCTCTCTATGTTAAGAATTTAATCAGGAACTACAAAGCTTATGATAATTAGGTAGAATTGGGCAGTATAATCAATACTATTTAGCACATGAGACTCAAGCACTACAAGTATAAAATACACACAAGAGCTAAAATATTATTTTAAAACCACTAATTTTTTGCAAAAATAATGGGAATTTCTACATATTTCAACTCTAACTAGTATCTGGAATTTTCTTTTCCTTAGAAGTTTTGAAGGCACTACAAGGGTGAGAGTTTGAAGAAACAGTTACTGTATTCACATACTAAATTTTAAAAGACTCCTAAGAGTTTCCTTACCTTGCACTCATACAGAACACATATTCCAGAAGAGGAATAGACGGTATTTCTTTCTCCTTCAAAGTAGGTTCGTCCTTGAAATTGGCATATTGCTTTGGGATTAAAAAAATGCATATTTACTTTTTGCTTTTCATTAGGAAAAATAGCTTAGCAGTTTACAGATTCTTTGTGACAATATTCACACATTCTTACACATTTCGGAGTGTTTAAGTGACTATAAGCCCAAATTCAATCTGACATAAGGCACATGTAGGTTCAAGTTATGGTCAATTACATTAAGTTCAGGGAGTAAAATAAGATACAGAAAAAAAGAGAAGGCAAGTTAGGTTTCAACCCTGAAGGAGTGCCAGAAAGGGGACTTGCCACAAAACACTGGGCGCAAGATGAACCCCCACCGAAGGCACACTTAACACAGGTGCTTAGGGCAGCTAGAAGTTAGGGACAACACAAACAAAAAAATAGTTCATTTTTCATATGCATTACAGAATTTTAAAACAGAAATCTAGAAGCTAGTTTACTTTATATATTTTTCATGGAGATGGCATTGGCTTACACCACCATAAAGATCCAGAGACAAGGGTCATGACCTTCAGATGTATGTCACCACATGTGAATTTATTTTAATTTTAGGAAAAACATGCAGATTTTATATTTTATGGGCATTATTTTATTTGTAAATATATGTGGATTAAGGCACCCCATTTAGGAGGCTGAAAGGTCATAATCTGGGCCTCCTGGCTTCCATCACAATTAAGTCAGAATTTCTAATACAAAGAGTTGCTGTGCTGTGAGGGGATATTTCCCACCACCCACATTGCACTTCCCCTAAACAGAGACAGACTTACCCTTAAGCTAATGAAGCTTAACTTTCAGTGTCCTTTGATTTAGACACCTTTTAAGAGTCTCAGTTAACTTTTGTATTTGTTTTTATTTTTTTATTTTTGCATTACAAGAGCTGGGGTATAGGCCAGAGTTGGGGGTTTGGGGGGGGTGAAAGGATCCACCAGAGACAGAGTGGGGAGCAGAACAGGTAGATCTACTGAAATCCACTGCTGAGGGGTGTAGCGGGTCAGACAGGAGAGATCTGCCATGCCCTTGTGGGTCAGTTAACTGGCTGGGGATCGAACTCAGGCCATACAGTGACACAGCTGATACCCAACTCCCAGGTCACCAGGGAGGTCTCCATAACTTTTGTTTCTTTTGAAAGGGCATTCTGTAACAGCTAGATCATCCTAAGCTAGTTTCTCGAAAGATCAAGTGAAAGCAATCATCTGATAGGTAAAGACCCAGATACAGAATGTAATTTTAACTACACAGATTTTACAAAATGGACTTGCACATTTTTTAAAATACCATTGTAGGAAGTATTATCCTCTTCGGATTTTGCATATTCCCACATTGCTTATTACAACTGATAACAAAGAAATTAAGATCTATTTTTATTAATAATACTACATATACACACACATATATATGTATGGTTGTACAGATATTCATACTTAAAATATAAGCCAAATTTCACCTTCATTAAAACATTAAGTGATTATTTAAAAATTGCATATTTAAAGACTAGAAAGTATGCACATTTCTAAAAAAATATGATCCTCCAACTGATATCCTTATCAGCTTTTATTAACAACTTCACTCCATGATATATATCACTGGCAAATTGATTTTAAATTTTTGGAGCTTGCTGAAAAAGAATACAACTTTCTTGCATAAATTATATTGCTTAAAAGCCGGCCGAAGCCTGCTCACTCATGAATATTCAAAATTTGTCAGTTGTATTCTATCACATTATGAATTAAAATAGCATGTGTATTTACTTAATGAACTTGCTGGATTATAAAATACATCTCTCTAACACATAATTTTTAACAATGTGCTATTTTTTTATGAGCTCCAGTAACCTCAAATACATCAAATCTGGCAAACTGTGTGTTCAGTAATACTTAACAAGTACCACATTTTGTAAGATAATGAGAATAAATAGAACCTTCTTACAACTATTCTGCATCTGTCATTCAAAGATTTTTAAGCCTACTGTATTACATGATTTGATAACTGCAGCCTACTCAAATCCAAGGATATGTTAAAGAAAAAAACCTGATGTTCCCAAGTCTTTCTTAGAACAGAGGGGAAAGGAATCACTGTAGAAAAACACAAGGGTAAATTCTCCTTTAACAAATTCTTATGATCATTTAATATTCATGCAGAGCAGATGGACCTTCTGTTCTAAACTCTTAATTCAAAAGACTCAAGTAGGCAACTTGTGGGACAATAGGGCACCAAATGGAGCTTGGCAGAGAGAGAAAGCACAAAAATGAATGAGATCACAATTGCTTCATTTCCTTTCAAGCAATGAGCACAAACAGGGTGAACTTGGCTTAGGGGAAACCCAAAGTGAGTGATCTTTGTCTCATTTCTTCATTAACCAATTGCTATGATTCTCCATATTTTTCATATTTTTCCCCAAATACCTTTTAATGCCATCAGGATATGTCTTCCCGAGACTGGGGAAATTTGTTAAGAAACTCAGAAAAGTTATTATCTTTCCAAAAAAAAAGACAAGGAGTCCTACAAGGAATCATTAGGATGGTTCTGAGATTTAGGAGTAGGCGAAAGTCATATTAATTTACTAATACATTTAGCTGACAAATATTGAGCTCCTACTACATACTGAGTAGTCTGCTAGGTATTGAGATTCAAAGAGGAATAAGACATAATCCAAGTCCACACTGCACTGGGAGAGACAGTTTCATACACAACTCCAATAAATGCCCAACTAAAGCCTTATGAATAAGAAACTCATCAGTTATATGAGTTTCAGGAGACTGAGTGGTGAACTTTCAAAAGGGACAACTGAAGTGAGGCAAGAAAACAAACAAGAGCTGGTGAAGGGCCCAGACTTTGGTAACAGCAGGAAGTCATCATCACCCCAGTGCTACAGAACAAAGAAATTGTACTGCTGAAGCCCGAGGTGACCCACAGCTATGAATGAGGAGCTGCCAGTGGGGACCATAATCACGAGAGGCACAGCCACTGCCAGTAACACAGTCTGGTACAAGGAAGGAGCAAAAAGGACACACAGGCAACTCTCTTTCCTCCTGCCTTCCAATTTGTGCCAATGCCACCAACTGAGAAAACTAGCTGGCAAGGAGACCAGGGTAATAGGGTTTGCACAGTCAGGCACCTGAGCCAGTAGGGCAGAGAAGGGAAGAAATGGATCTGGGTGAGCAGGAGGAACAGCAGTTGGTTATCATATTAATTCACCTTAATCCATGAAGATGTCCTAGTGTGTAAGGATAGATTGCTGAGAGGGGTATGAGAGACTGGAACACAGAACAAAATTTTGAAGAGGAAAATAAAGACTTTTTTTAAATGCAGATCCAGGAAAAATATAGCTAATCAAAATGAGGTCTACCCACAGGTTTATGGTCAACTAATATTTGACAAAGGAGCAAAGACTATGCATTGGAGCAAAGAAAGTTTGTTCAATAAATGGTGCTGGGAAAACTGGGTCGCTACATGCAAAAGAATGAAGCTTGACCACTACCTCACACCATATACAAAAATCAACTCAAAATGGATTAAAGAACTAGACATAAGACCTGAAACCATAAAATACATAGAAGGAAATATAGGCGAAACACTACGTGATTTGCATATCAAAGACATCTTTACAGACACTTCACCCAAAGCAGTGATAGTGAAGGCAAAGATCAACAGCTGGGACTACATCAAATTAAAGACCTTCTGCACAGCAAAAGAGACAATAACAAAAACAAAGAGAAACCCCACCAACTGGGAGAAAATTTTTGCACACAACACTAATGATAAAGGACTGATCACAAAAATCTGCAAAGAGCTGATGAGACTCAACAACAACAAAGAAAATAATCCAGTCAAGAAATGGACAGAGGAGCTAAAAAGAAACTTCTCTGAAGAGGAAATGCTAATGGCCAACAGGCATATGAAAAAATGTTCAACATCACTTGCAATCAGGGAAATGCAAATCAAAACTACCATGAGATACCATCTTACACCAGTGAGAATGGCACATATTAAAAAAACTAGCAACAACAAATGTTGGCGAGGTTGTGGAGAAAAAGGAACTCTTTTGCACTGTTGGTGGGAGTGCAAACTGGTCCAACCACTATGGAGAGCTGTGTGGAGATTTCTGGACCTACTAAACATAGAGCTTCCACAGGATCCAGCAATTCCACTCCTAGGTATTTACCCAAAGAACACAGAAACATCAATTCCAAAGAACACCTGCACCCCTATGTTTATAGCAGCACTGTTTACAATAGCTAAGCTTTGGAAACAGCCCAAATGCCCAAAAATAGATGACTGGATCAAGAAGATGTGGTACATATATACCATGGAATATTACTCAGCATTCAAAAAAGATAAACACATGCAATTTGCAGCAACATGGATGGCACTGGAAGGGATCATGCTCAGCGAAATAAGCCAAAAAGAAAAAGAAAAATACCGGATGGTCTCACTCATAGCAGGAATCTAGAATACTTAAATAAGGGACCAGGAAAATGAATAACTATAAGAAAGTGAAAATCAAAATCAACAAAAACTATGAACCAGAGACACTTTTTGGGGGGGGGGGGGGAGGGAGGGATTGGGGTCAGAATGGGGGATTGCAATTGTATGGGGAATATAAAAATAAAATTTATTAATCAAAATGAGGTCTACAGCAGAAGGCAGGATAAAGGAACCAAGTCCTAGAAAGATCAAGTGTCAAAACAGAAAAGAAGGTAGATGAGGCTTAGGCCCAGGTTTTCACCAAGGCCAGACCCTGAAGGTATCATGGACAGAGCCCAATCACAATGTACCTGCCTGCTTACCTTCCTCCAGTGGAGATAAAGTCAAACTAAAATCCCTTCCTCAACAAACAACAAAGGGTTAGTCATTTTGCTGTATTGATTGGATTTCTTTAATTCCATTACATTTATATGACCCTATTTAGAGGTTTCATTTATTTTCTTGTTTTGGGATGTGTGCGTGTGTGTGTGTGGTATGTGCAACATTAAGTTATTTGTGATAAAAATGAATTCTTATTAATTTTCTGCTTTAATGTAACACCTTAAAGCAGAAATTATGCCAGTGAGGCTACATATTCAAAGACATATGAGAAGGGATTTGTTGAGTATATTAAATATATATATATATATCTACGTTATGATATGAAGTATCTAGAGATGAATATTAATTCATTCATACAGGCTTATCACTCTGCAGACTAAGAAGACAGGTTTTCATGAAATCAGACTAACCCATAGCATCACAGCTACTCATAGGTTATTAATGTCAACCAACTTCAAATTCATATTTGCTGGTATATGCTACAGTTTTCCTAACTCCACTGTAGTACTTTTCACATAATGGTCTGTGAAGGAGGCTAAGTAGAAAATTTAGAATAGAAGTGTCACAAGATCAGAAACAGGAAGTGGAGGTAGAAATGATAAGCACAGTTGTTAAACCAGCTATATATTAATAAATGAAAATCCTTAGGCTCGGGCTGCTATTGAAAGTATCCCGAGGCTCAGACCAGAGTTGGGGATATGGAGATTGAGAGACATTATGTTAGTGGGCAACTCTAAAGGGAAGTGGGATGGCCAGGGTGTGAGTCCTGACCTGTACTTAAATAATATCTCAGAACAAGACTCAAGGGCAGGCACACAGAAAGGTTAATAGAACGTTTATTTACAAGGGAATTGAAAAGAGGTGGGGCAGAGAGTGAGAGAAAAATTAATTGATCAATGCTCCCTACTGGTAAAGTGTGGGTCTGCTACTCCTAAGCAGCCGATTCGGCCACTATTTTGTTACTTAGAGTTCTAAATCCCAAGCAAGGTCAGAACAGCCTGGTCAATTAGGTACAGGAGCCCAGCCCTGCAAGGTGCCTTTCAAATCAATCAAGAGCACAAACCTGGATAGCGCGCTGGGAAGGCTATGCATCATTAGGTATGACCGGGAACACCCAGGGGTGCTGATGACCTATGTATAAAACGTACTCCCAACTTAGACATCTCGAGGTATAACCAGGAATGCCCTGCGGGCGGAGGACCGATGTATGACAAGGAACCCCAAAAGCTGATCAGTGGAAAGTCCTGTTGATAAAATTGAAACCATGGCTGGGGAACTAGAGCTTTATCTCAATTACAATACCAAGTCATCAAGCAGATGAGAAGTGCCTAGAGGGCAGACTCACACTCCTGATACTATAGGTGACAGGGCACTTTTTCTAGTTTCACCCCTCCCTTTTCTCTTTGTCCTCCTGATGTCTCACCTGATGCTGTATAATTCTTGTATCAATGAAAAGGCCAGGATCTTGCTCTTCAGCAGCATCCTGCATTGTGTAGCCTTCTCCACAATTCCCATTTTTTTATCAGTGTGGTGTTGCCGGCTACAACAGTAAAGCTGCCTGAGCTGGTACCCTGAGAGCTTGCTGAACCCATGCAAAACCCAGTTCCCCTCCAGGCCCATATGTGTCTGGTTTTATACCAAACATGGCTGTTTAACTCCACCTTTAGTTCCCAGCAACACCTCCTTCAGGAAGTCATCTGTCATGACAGGTTCATGGCATGATGGGAGTTGTAATCCTGGGCACCTGGGAGCTCTTTGGCATGGAGGTGCGAGTGGAGTTCATGAAACATAAGCCGGTGGAGTTCACTCAGGGCATACTGTGCCCTCAGGAAATAAAAAGAATCACCGCTCCTCACAAATCAACCTAGTCACACCCTAAAAGTGATTAATTTAATAGTAGGCAACAATTCCACAAAGGAACGAACCCTACCCCAAAAAAATGATGTATCAGTACAATTTCTGCACTTGCAAAAGGCTGCTCATCTGCCTGCTGGTGACTATGCAGGAGTTTCTTTATACAAACCTTTTCCTTTTTTCGAAGCAGCAGAATTAGCTCTTTCTGCCTGCCTGTGTCTGTGGGTTGTCTTCTCCTTTCCTTTTCCTAATACAACTGTCCTTTTAAAATGTAGCCTTTGTCTGCCTGTATCTGTGCAAACATTTCAGTCTCCTGTAAGGGGAATTCAGCTGAAACTTTTCTTAGAGGTAACCCAAAGGCCCCCCATTCACTGAACCCCACACCTCATCAAAACAACATCAGTCTGTGGGAATTACGTCACAGTGAACAATCTGTTCAGCTATAGGTCAGGACACTAATTAAAACTTGGGGAAATTCAATAGGTGGGATTATATAACAACTGGTATAAATGTTTTACCAAAGAGACATTAAACTTCCTTAATTACATAGTTACTAGCAACATAATTATGAGAGAATCTGCAAAAGCAATTAATGTGAATTATTTTCACTTCATTTTCCCTCATTTTAACAATTAACAAGAAATAGGAAGGCAGGAAATGGTACAGATGCAAATGTGAAATTCTTCAGTAGCAAGAAAGTAAAAAGGAATTTATAGCAAAGATTGAAAAATAAATGAAAGAAGCAAGTAAAAACTTAAAAGTTCTAAGTGACACATTAAAATCCTGATTTACTAAACACTAATGCAGAGAAAGAAAAATACAAGACCCTCCAACGAGATTTATAACAACTTCTATAAGCTTTTGTGAAAATAATTATCCAAATATAAGATTATTTTAGAATACAAAGCAAAAGGACATCTAGTTCACTTTCTCACTACATATTTACCTTTTCCTTTTTATTAAATGAGTCTAGCGTAATGGGATGGACACCATTAAAAATTAGTCAACACAGGGCCTCCCCAGTGGCACAGTGAGTTGAGCACAGTGCTGTGAAGCTGTCCACAGCCTCTGCAGGGCAGGTTCAATTCCTGGCCAGCCAGGGAGATTCCCACATGGCGGGGCAGACCTCTCCTATCTCGCCCGCTGCTCCCCTCAGCAGTATTTTCGGTCGTTCTGCCTGTTCTGCTCCCCACTCTGTCTGTGGTGAAATCCCTTGACCTCCCACACCTCTGGCCTGTACCCCAGTTCTTAAATAAATAAATAAATAAATAGTTAAAGAAAATTAGCCAACACAAGATTTAAGTGGTATAATTAACACAGAGAAAACCAGCATAATTCTTGTAGGTGAGAAATAGGATTTATGGTTTCTTTTAAATTCTCTTCAAACACACCAGGTACTAGTGAACTTTTGGTTGTTTAAGCTGTGTGCTAAGGGTAGAATTGTATGTAATAATGGCTTTTGTATGGTGTTCTTAGAAATCTTGATTTTCTCTGGGAGGGCTCTTAAAATCTCCATGTAAAATGGCAGTTATTTCATTCTGAACCAACATGACAGTTAACTGTTAGTGATACACAAATCAAAGCTGTTGGATGAGAAAGTATCTCATTAACTGTAATTATGTATATTTGTATTTTTATTATAGCTTGAAAGCAGAATGTACAATAAATCCACTCATGAGGCAGGCTAACATTCTATGGAGTCAAACACAAAATCAAGTGTTTCAATATTCTGAAGAGACTCCAATCAGCCTTGCTGCTTTTTTTGTAATCTGGATACCCTTGGAGTCAGTTCTTAACAATATGGCTATAATAAAAGTCTTGATCGCTAACTGCTAAAAATTATTTTTCCCTCTTCTACAATGCTCACATCTCTATTAAAGCACTGAATACAATTTTCTTTCTCTCTCATTAGTTGTGAACGCTTTCTTAAATCTTTCCTACCCCACATCAGGAACAGTATTATATTTGTGCTTGAATCTTGCTCAGCACCCAACACTGGCCCTGCATATTAAATTCTGAAGATTTGGTAAATTTTTCCATAGGTTAACTTCCAGCTTTCTATTTGATGAAAAGCCTGAAAACAAATAAATTGGACTTCTCTGATCTTCCTATTTCCCATTACATTTGGTCTCTCCTTTGATTGTGCCTCTTTTAATAAAAGTTCTATAAGTTGGGTCTCATGGAAATACTTTGCCCTTTCTGTAAAATGACAGCTTACTTTGCCCGAGAGTAGAGCAAAGTGCTAGAAATGTAGCAGGTTTACTATCAGTTAAGGAAAAAGTAGCTGCCATTGTCACAGGTAATAACTTATTCAGAAGAATAACACAAGGCAACACACACATAGAATTTAGCTTGGGCAATTTGATGACAAAACTTTCTCCTTCCTCTCCATGAAACCAAATTTTATGAGTCAATGCTATTTAAGATGATCAGAATTTCAGAGTGTTTAAATAATTCACAAATTCATTCATTATACATGAGCGTCTCCTTTAACGAAATCTCATTAATTGTTTGGGAAATTAGTTGTTTGCAAAACTAATATTGGAGGTTAGGAAATGAGTTTGTGAGAGTCGATGTGTACCCTCCTTTCCCATTTTAAATATATTATGTCCTTGGGTTTCTAAAGGACCAAAGAGTGCTTCTCCTAGGGGGCTTTAATTTAGGTCAGTAGCCTATTCTTCTAAAAAGAGAACAGGCCCTGAAACAACATAAATCTAGCAGGAGTGAGGGTTGAGGCCTGAGGATGATAAAAATAACTTCCTGAATAGAATAGAAGCAGACATTCTCACACTCTGTCCAGATCAGCTGTTAGGTTAGAGGGGCTATAGACCAGAAAAATACAAATTGGGTATTTAGAGGATAATAGCAAAAAGGTCAAGTTTATTGCTGGAGGGAAAAATTCAGTACCCTGGACCCTAACTTAATTCTACCCATTTAAATTGCAACTAACATATATTCTAGATTATTTTCATTTAGCTACCTTTCCATTGCTGGCTTTGTTCTCTAACCCTGACATGATAGAATGAAATATTTTTTAAAAGACAATGTAATCAATTCATTTAGTCTCCTTGGGACACAAAAATAAAATGAATTAGTAGATAAAAGGAATTGGAGAGAAACAGAGGATTTTTGTCAATACATGAATGTTATATTAAAATGACAAAACACATGAGGCAACAGACTTTTCCACTTCACAAAATATATATATAAATAATATGATAAGGAAAACTCCACACATTGTCAGTTTCAATGCCAGGACTAGAATTCATCTGACAGTCCTTCTGTGTATATTATCTTACTACTAAAAATCCAGAGAACTCAGTCAAAATGTAACAGAGTGGTCCCCAGGGGAGGTTTTAGGTTCTCAGTCCCACCCAAGGGAGGGTGGAGCTGATCAGGGAGGAGTAGAAGCTGGAGAAGAGACTAAAGTGGCAAGGAAGCAGGATAGAGAGCAAGAAGGACACCTGAAAGGGGCACAAATCTGTTATAGATATGGGAGAGGGGCACCCCAGAATCCCCAAATCTGCCCGCTCTAAATAGGTTCTGACATCTGCCGCATTAAGATAAAACATATAGACCTTTAATGGAAAGGAACTTTAATACAATTAGTGTGCAATACAGAAAAGACAAAGAATATAGTTTTAAAATCAAGCACCCAAAGTTACGTATCCCTTCGTGGGTAAAAGTCTACCTAAATGGAACTGGCCCCAAGCAAGGCCTGAAAGCCTACCACAAGTCCAAAGCACCTTCTGGTGGAGAACCATAAAGAAGGGTCAAAAACAGTCAGACAAGTCTAGGAGAAAAAGAGTAAAATCAAAATCGCAATAAATACTGCCATTGTCAGCCTCCCAACAGGTCTCTCTCCCACGTCTGTTTCAACCTGTCCAGGACCTAGAAGCAAGTGCAGCTTCTTCACATGTCTCTCTGCTCCACGTGCCTCCTCCAGGTCTCTCCTTCTTGCTCCTCATACTGCTTGCTTCCTTCCCCAGTCTCCTTTCAGCTTCTCCTCCTCCTTGCTCCCCCCTCCTCCCTTGGGTGGGGTTGAGAACCTGGATCCTCCCCTTTTTCTGGGGATCAACCTGTTACAAAAGCTTGAATATGAAATCTTTGGCTGAACTTCAGGGATGTTATTCAAAATGACTTGTACTGTTAGATGCATGTTATTTCAATATTACAGTGAAGAAGGCGTGGAACGTAAAATGCTTTGTGAAATGGAAAGCGCCACCCCTTTCATTATAATCCACATATTAGGGCTCGATGGAGAGATTGCAAGTAAAGATCCCGAAACAATGATAGTGCAGTCTTAAAATAGTCTCATGTGTCCAGGCAAAACAAAGAAGGAAAATACAGGGAGTTAGCTCTCTTAGGAGGAGGTGTTTGAAAGGCCAAGTAGCTCAGTAACTCCTTTCATTATGCAAGGAGTATGAGCCAAAGGAAGAGAAGGAAGTCAAGGTGAAAGGAGGCCAGCTCAGTGCAGAGCAAGACACACACAGTGAGGGATAGTAGGGTGGAGGAAGCAGCAGGGGGCAGACATTGAAAAGTTCACTTGAGATGGAACACATGAAAGGAAAGCAGGAAGCAACAAAAGGAGAAACAAAATGAAGATCTGCAGGCAACTCCTGGAGGAAATGCGAAGCACTCATGGGAACCTACCGTCCACCAAGCACTGCTATAGGAAACTCCTTCCTGCCTTCAGGGACATCCAGTCTAGCGTGGGAAACATGTAACTACTTACAGTTCAGAGATAGCAGGGAATGGAAGAACAATGTCTTAATAGGCTGGGAGCCTGGGGCTGGACATGTTACACAAAGGAGGGTACATGTGTAAATGAACATTGAAGGAGAAATGCATTGGCATTATTTACATCAGGGATATATTCAAAGAATAGAATAGAATAGTCATCATCATGATATACTTAGCACTCAATCTCAACATCTATTTGGGATAACTACATAAGCTGGAACTGATTTATTATAAATTGGTTTCATAACTGACTGTGGGGTAAATGAATTAATCGGGCTTTTTATGCCACTAGCCTTTGTGGCTATCACCTGGGGCCTTGATCATATTAATGCAGAAGGCACTTGGGAGCATGGGTGTGGGGCACATGTGCCAGACTGTGGACATCTGGAGCATGTGTATGCATGCATGTGTAAGTGTGCACACCTGAGCCTGGAGGTCAGGGACATAAGTGTGGCATCACTCAGAGACAGAGGATGGCTATGAGAGGACAAGTGACTACAGAAGACGTGAGACCAGAAGAGAACACCAGATAGAGTTCAAAGAAAAAATAAAGATGTGGGGCGGGACTGGTAGGTTCAGTGGTCTACCTGTCTCCCAGTGGTTCCACAGTCTACCAGCCTGCCCAATCTGTTTCTGGTTGCCCTACTACACCGACTTACTATAAATTAATTTGAAACCAACTTATAGGCTTCTAACCTATTGGGTCAACAGTTCTGATCTGTGGATGAATACCAGCATTTCTTCAAGAGCATTTCAACCCATCCCCAGCTGTACATCAGACCGCTTAAGAAGAACCTTTAAGAATAAGACTGCCTCTTTACTTTTTAAAGCTCTCTAGGAATTCCTAAGTCTGAAAATTATTTTACTAGAAAAATACAATTAACATTCAAGTGGGGTTATTCTAATAGATATTTAGGAGAAGGTTTTTCATCCTTTTTTATCTGGATGGGTACTTGGTCCAGTGTTTGAACGAATCAGCCAAAGTGAGAAATCATAGATAAAATACATATCTTCGATATTTTCATCTAAAACACACATCCAGAAGAACTTAACAATGTTTTGAAGCATATCACTTCCTTAGTATGGCTTCTTTGGGCTTCATTGTAGTCTTGATTATACAAAACAAAACTTACAATGAGATGCTACGAATTCTTTTTGTTTGTTTTTCTTTTTTCCTTAAGTAGAGTAAATGAGACACCTTTCAAGTAGTCTGAAGTGGGATCTTTCTAATTTCATACTTTCTACCACAACATTTTGCAGCTGTCTTACATCTAATTCAAGAGTATATTTTTCATCAGTTTGAGTTCATCAGCTTTTTCCTAAGCACTGGACTAAACTGAAGTTTTATTTTAAAAAGTACTTCTTTTCACATTCATATTTCATCAGATTATATATTGCATTTGCATATGTATTGACAACATTATGATTACAATACAAATACAACTTAGGTAATCTGAGCTGGGAACAAACACATACCTCTTGGTTAACTTGCAAGTCACCATTTTAGCAGCCCAAATGTCAGTTAATACTTTGTTTTTAACAGTGCAATAGAGATAATAGATGTGTGCTTCTAATTCACCTGGAGATCTTATTTAAATGCAGATTCTGGGCATAGATCTGGTGTGTGACCTGAGATTCTGCAAGACTAGTGGTTAGTCCAATGGCTACACTCAGGGCAGCCAAACTGTATGGCAGTAGTTACCAACCTGCTTACTCAGAATAACCTAGACAGATCATTGAAAATGCCATGTGTGAGACCTAAGCCAATTAAATCACTCTCTCGGGGGAAAGAGCCAGACATTCTATTTTTGAAAAGCACCCAGAGGATTTCAATGTGTGACCATTGTAAAGAATCAATGGTTGGATTAAGCTAGTTGGCTTAATCCAACTAGCCAATTCAGGGACTATATTAATACTTCAGCGACTATGTTAATATATATCTCCAGCCTGGAAAATATCAGACAATGACACAGGATATTTCTTTGAGAGTCTGGCCAACGTTAGGAGCCTTCATTCTATAATTAAATACAACAGTATTTCGAGTGGCTTTCTTTTTTTTTTTTAAATAAATTTTATTTTTATATTCCTCATACAATTGCAATCCCCTTATTTTGACCCCAATCCCTCCCCTCCCCACCCCCTAGAAAGTGTCTCTTGTTCATAATTGTTTGTTGATTTTGATATTATCTTTCTTATAGTTATTCTTTTTACCTGGTCCCTTATTTAAGTTTTCTGGATTCCTGCTATGAGTGAAACCATCTGGTATTTTTCTTTTTCTTTCTGCCTTATTTCGCTGAGCATGATCCCTTCCAGCGCCATCCATGTTGCTGCAAATTGCATGTGTTTATCATTTTTGAATGCTGAGTAATATTCCATGGTATTTATGTACCACATCTTCTTGATCCAGTCATCTATTTTTGCGCATTTGAGCTGTTTCCAAAGCTTAGCTATTATAAACAGTGCTGCTATAAACATAGGGGTGCAGGTGCTCTTTGGAATTGATGTTTCTGTGTTCTTTGGGTAAATACCTAGGAGTCGAATTGCTGGATCATATGGAAGCTCTATCTTTAGTAGGTCCAGAAATCTCCACACAGCTCTCCATAGTGGTTGGACCAGTTTGCACTCCCACCAACAGTGCAGGAGAGTTCCTTTTTCTCCACACCCTCGCCAACATTTGTTGTTACTAGTTTTTTTAAGATGTGCCATTCTCACTGGTGTGAGATGGTATCTCATGGTAGTTTTGATTTGCATTTCCCTGATGACAAGTGATGTTGAACATTTTTTCATATGCCTGTTGGCCATTTGCATGTCCTCTTCAGAGAAGTTTCTTTTTAGCTCTTCTGCCCATTTTTTCACTGGATTATTTTCTTTGTTGTTGTTGAGTCTCATCAGCTCTTTGCAGATTTTTGTGATCAGTCCTTTAT
Source organism: Talpa occidentalis (assembly GCF_014898055.3). Classification (NCBI taxonomy): domain Eukaryota; kingdom Metazoa; phylum Chordata; class Mammalia; order Eulipotyphla; family Talpidae; genus Talpa; species Talpa occidentalis. Next base: position 43,029,224 of record NW_023601653.1, on the reverse strand, counting down.
CATTAGTGTTGTGTGCAAAAATTTTCTCCCAGTTGGTGGGGTTTCTCTTTGTTTTTGTATTGTCTCTTTTGCTGTGCAGAAGCTCTTTAATTTGATGTAGTCCCAGCTGTTGATCTTTGCCTTCACTATCACTGCTTTGGGTGATGTGTCTGTAACGATGTCATTGATGTGCATATCACAAAGTGTTTTGCCTATATTTCCTTCTATGTATTTTATGGTTTCAGGTCTTGTGTCTAGTTCTTTAAACCATTTTGAGTTGATTTCTGTGTATGGTGTGAGGTAGTGGTCAAGCTTCATTCTTTTGCATGTAGTGACCCAGTTTTCCCAGCACCATTTATTGAACAAACTTTCTTTGCTCCAATGCATACTCTTTGCTCCTTTGTCAAAGATTAGTTGACCATAAATCTGTGGGTTTATTTCTGGATTTTCTATTCAATTCCATTGGTCTGTGTGTCTGTTCTTGTTCCAATACCATGCAGTTTTGATGATTATGGCTTTGTAGAACAGTTTGAAGTCTGGGAGTGTGATGCCTCCATTCCCGTCTTTTTTTTTTTTTCAGGAGAGCTTTGGCTATTCGGGATTTTTGGTGATTCCATATGAATTTCATCAATAATTGTTCTATTTCTTTGAAGAATGACATTGAAATTTTTATTGGAATAACATTCAATCTGTATATTGCCTTTTTGGTAGGATGGCTATTTTAATGTTTATTCTTCCAATCCATGAGCAGGGGATAACTTTCCATTTCTTTGTGTCTTCTTCTATTTCTTTTAACAGTGTTTTATAGTTTTCTTTGTATATGTCCTTTACCTCTTTTTTTAGATTTATTCCCAAGTATTTGATTTTTTTTTTGTTTCAATAATAAAAGGGAATTTTTTTTTATTTTATCTTCTTTAGATTTATTGTTTGTGTATAGGAAGGCTACTGATTTGCGTGTTGATTTTGTATCCTGCCAATTTACTGAACTGATTGATGTGTTGAATTAGTTTTTCTGTGGAGTTTTTGGGGTTCTCTATGTGTATTATCATATCATCTGCAAATAGTGATAGTTTGACTTCTTCTTTTCCTATTTGGATTCCTTGTATGTCTTTCTCTTGTCTTATTGCTCTGGCTAGGACTTCCAGTATTTTACTGAAAAGCAGTGGTGAGAGTGGACATCTTTGTCTTGTTCCAGATCTTAATGGAAATGCTTTCAACTTTTCACCATTGAGAATGATACTGCCTGTTGGCTTGTCATAAATGGCGTTTATGATGTTGAGGTATGTTCCTTGTATCCCAAGAATTTCAAGGGCTTTCGTCATGAATGGGTGTTGTACTTTGTTGAAAGCTTTCTCAGCATTGATTGATATTATCGTATGGTTTTTATATTTCTTTTTGTTGATGTGTTGGATAACGTTGATTGATTTTCGGATGTTAACCATCCTTGTGTCCCTGGAATGAATCCTACGGTCGTGCTGAATTATCTTATGGATACATTGTTGGATTCTGATAGCTAAAAATTTTATTGAGGATTTTGCATCAGTGTTCATTAGGGAAGATTGCCTGTAGTTTTCCTTTTTTGGTTGTCCTTGTTCAGTTTTTTGTAATAGTGTAATGTTGGCTTCATAGAACGTGTTTGGTATTGTCCCTTCCTTCTCAATTTTTTGGAAGAATTTGTGAAAGATAGGCACTAATTCATCTCTGAATGTTTGGATGTTTGGTAGAATTCATTTGTAAATCCATCAGGTCCTGGGCTTTTGTTTTTGGGGAGGATTTTGATTACCATTTCAATTTCGCTGCTTGTAATAGGTCTCTTTAGGTGATCTATTTCTTCTTTATCTAGCTTTGGGTGATTGTAGAGTTGTTGGAATTTGTCCATCTCCTCTAGATTGTTGAACTTGTTTCCATATAACTGTTCATAGTAGTTACTGATTATTCTTTTGATTTCTGCTGTGTCTGTTGTGATTTCTCCTCTTTCATTTATGATCCTGTTTAATTGTGCTTCCTCACTTTTTTCCTTTGTGAACCCGGCTAGGGGTTTGTCTATTTTATTGATTTTTTCAAAGAACCAGCTCTTGGTTTCATTGATCTTTTGGATTGTTATTTTAGTTTCAATTTCATTTATTTCTGCTTTGGTTTTCATTATTTCTTTTCTTCTACTGGTTTTGGGGGTTTTTGTTGTTCTTTTTCTAGATCTTTGAGCTTTGAGATTAGGTTGTTTCTTTGAGTTCTTTCTTGTTTCTTGATGTGAGCCTCTATTACTATATATTTTCCTCTTATTACTGCTTTCGCTGCATCCCATACATTTAGGAAATGGGGTCCTCATTGTCATTCAATTCAAAGAATTTTTTAATTTCTTCTTTGATCTCCTCATTAGTCCAGTGGTCTTCCAGTAGTGTGGTTTTCAATCTCCATGAGGTAGGAGAGTTCCTTGCCTTCTTTTTATGGTTTATTTCTAGTTTGATGCCTTCATGGTCAGAAAAGATGGTTGTTATGATTTCGAACTTGGTGTATCTGTTGATGTTTGTTGGTGTCCCAGTATGTGATCGATCCTGGAGAATGATCCATGTGCGCTTGAGAAAAATGTGTACTCCTTTTTTTTGTGTGTGTTTAGTGTTCTATAGATGTCTGTTAAGCCCAAGTGTTCTAGGTCTTTATTTAGAGCTTTAGTGTCTTTACTCATTTTTTGTCTCGTTGATCTTTCCATTGTTGATAGCGGTGTGTTGAAGTCTCCCACTATGTATGTGTTTTCTCTGATGTCTGTTTTCAGAGATGACAATAGTTGTCTGATATATTTTGGTGCTTCTTCGTTTGGTGAATATATGTTAATGAGTGTTATTTCTTCTTGAATTATTGTCCCCTTGATCATAATATAGTGACCTTTGGGGTCTCTTTTTATCTTTTTGAGTTTGTAATCTGTTTTATCTGATATAAGTATAGCTGCTCCTGCTTTCTTTTTTGGTCCATTTGCTTCTGGATTGTTTTCCATCCTTTAACTTTGAGTCTATTTTTATCTTTTGTAGCTAAATGTGTTTCCTGGAGACAGCAAAAGGTTGGGTTTTGTTTCTTAATCCAGCCTGCAACTCTGTGTCTTTTTATTGAAGAGTTTAGTCCATTTACATTTAGAGTTAATATTGATATGTTAGCATCTGTATTTGCCATTGTGTTTGTCTTTCCTTTGATTTTATTTATTTATTCTTTTAATAACTTTTTTTTGGCCTTCTTTCAATGCTATTCGTCCCTCTGAGGTTCTGGCTTTCAGATTCCTTGTAGTATTTTTTGGAGTGGGGGTTTAGTCGTAATGAAATTCCAAAGTCTGTTTGTCTGGGAAGGTCCTTATTCTTTCTTCATAGAGGAAGGAGAGCTTTGCAGGATAGAGTATTCTTGGTTGGCATCTGTTTTCTTGGAGTCTGTTGACTATGTCCCGCCACTCTCTCCTTGCCCGTAGTGTTTCTTTGGAGAAGTCTGATGTCAGCCTGATTGGTTTTCCTTTGAATGTTATCTGTTTCTTCCCTCTTGTCAGCTTCATCATTTTTTCCTTGTCCTGGATTCTTGGGAGCTTTACTATTATGTGTCTTGCTGTATTTTTCCTTTTGTCGTGGAAGTTTGGTGTTCTTGTTGCTTTTTGTATATCAATTTTCAGCTCCTTCTTCACGTTTGAGAAGTTCTCTTCAATTATCTCCTAGAATATTTCTCTGTTCCAACATCTCTCTCTTCTCCTTCTGGTATTCCTATAACTCTTATATTTCCTTTTTCTCATGGAGTCAGATAGTTCCTGAAGTCTTTCTTCAGTCTTTTTCCTTCTTACTTCTCTTTCCTTTTCTGTTTTGGTTCTTTTTATTTCTGTGTCTTCAAGAGTGCTTATTCGTTCTTCCATTTCATCTATTCTGCTTTCATTGCTTTTCCCAGAGTTCTTTAGTGCCTCCACTAATTCTTTGATCTCCTGCATTTCTTTTACATCTTGATCTCCTGAATTTCTTTTACATCTCCTGCATTCTTTGATCACCTGCATTTCCCTCTTTAGGGACTCAGTTTCATTCTTCTGATCATTGGTTATTTTTCCCTTATCATTATTTTCCTTTATGACTTCTGTCATTTTTTCAATCATGGCAATTTTAAATTCTCTTTCTTGAAGGCTCTGAAGTTCTTCCAAGTTACTGTCCCTGCAATCTGGGGGGTGGTTTTCTTTTTGTGGTGTGCTTTTTTCCTGAGGAGTTGCTAGGTTGCGTGGGGTTCTTCTACTCCCTACTGTCTGTTTTCTAATTTGCCGTATGCATTGGGACATTGTGTTGCTGGACTGGCCGGCATCTTGGGTGAACTTCTCCCCTCCCCTCTGGTTCCTCTGGGAGCCATCTGTCCGTTTCAAGCAGTCTTTACTGAAGAAATGTCCCTGTTCTAAAATGGCGATTCAGGACGCACTCTCTGTGTGCCTGGTCTGCCCCGGCAGTGGGTTCCCGCTCCCCCTCTGGGCTTGGACTGCAGGCCAGAAGGGGCCTGGCGTGGGCAAACTTCCCAGCTCACCTCTGGCTCCTCCGGGAGCCTTCTGCTGGTTTCAGGCAGTCTTTACTGAAGAAATGTCCCTGTTCTAAAATGGCGATGCGGGACGCACTCCCTGCGCACCCGGTCTCAGGCACACTCTTCTGTGCGCCCAGTCTGCCCTGGCCATTGGTGCCCGCTCCCTCTCTGGGCTTGGATTGCTGGTCAGAAGGGGCCTGGCGTGGGCGAATTTTCCAGCCCACACTGGCTCCTCCGGGAGCCTTCTGGCAGTTTCAAGCAGTCTTTTCTGAAGAAAGGTCCCTGTTCTATGGAGTGTTGGTGATTTTTTTTTTTGTGGTTGCTAGGTGGCGCCAGAGATCTCTCCTAGTGTCCTTGGGGAGCTGTTTTTTTCACCCCGTGGGACGGGGAACAGAGTGGGAGTGGTGGGAAAGGCCTCAACGGCTTTGGGGTGCTGTGTCCTCCTTGTGCCCCACCATTGTGGGATACCCATGCCCCAATTTTCATGCCCTGGGTCTCAGTTCCAAAGCCCTCCGGTCCAGGACACGGGCTGTAGCCCAGTTCAGTGTCCGCAGAAATGGCGCCTTTTGCACCCCGCTCCCATGCCCGGGTGCCTGGTTTCTGATTACTCAGTGAGGGACATTCACCTCAGTGAGGGCCCCCGCGCATCTCCCCGCAAGCCTAGGTCGCAGGCGCAGGGATCTGGGCAGCCGCGATCCGCGTTTGCTTTGCAAGCGTGCCGCTTTTCCTTGCACGCTTACCGGCTGGCCTGGAGTTGTGTGTAGGTCTCTGGGAGTCTTTGTTTTTCTCTAATGGCACCTGGAGCCATTCGCTCACCTCTGCGGCAAATCCTGCAGGTTTCTCCACTGCTCCAGTTCACAGGGTGTGGTGGCTGAAATAGTTCCTTTCCACTCTCAGTCCTGCTTGATGCGTAGTTTGTTCTTTTTGGTTGTTTTAATTTTTTTGTTTTTTCCTCCTTCCTGTTGGTCAGAGAGTGCCGACTTTGTGGTTGGGGGAAGGTAGCAGGGTTCTGAGCTTTCCTCCCTTCCAATCCTCTTTTATGGCAACTTTCTTTGGGTAGTTTGCTGGAGTTTTCCATTTATCTTCCGTGTCCCAGTTCTCACTGGGACCTGCCGCTTTTCCTCCATATTAACTTTTTTTAATGGGAGCTCTTACTCGCAGCATTTCCTCACTGCCATGTTGATCCGCCCCTCCATTTAGATTTAAATCATTTAGATTTACAACTTCAAAAAAAATAATCGATTTGGACTTTTAATGGTGAACTTATAGTATAGATGTTGTTTGTAATGATGCACACTAAAATAATGAAATGTTCAATAAAATATTATAAAAGAAAAACAAAACATGTGTAAGGGGAGCAAAAATATGCTGTGAAAAACATGTCTTTGGCAAAAGGATTATTTTATGAGTTCTCTAAGGGATGGGTGGAGACGATCTTTGAAAAAGATATTGATATGCAAACTTCTGTAAGGACTCATACTGAGGATAACTAATCTCCTTATCTGTTCTCAATGGAGAAGGCAGAACTTAACTCTGCATCTTTGTCTACTGTGCCTTCCCCAGTGACCTCCCTTTGTGCCCACCCGACAAGCACTTCTGTCTTCATTAATGTATTTAAGATGAGATCTGAATGCACAGGATGAATTCCTCAGTCATGCAAGTCTCTCCCATATATGGGAGGTAGACATATCATTAAACTTCTTTTTGTCTTTTTCTCTTATCAATCTATCTGGTGTTTATTTGATTATTTGCCAGACTAGAAGAAAACAGAGGGGTAGGGGTAATTTCCTTTGTTCCACTCAACAAGCAATAGGAATAATAGAAGTGAAGCATAAAGGAGAGAGAGGGATAAAACTGGGTGAGAGACAGAGAGAGAAAGAGAAATCCATGTACATACACACACTGTGATAATTAGAGATTGTGCCTCATTAAATACAGCTGTACTTGCATTTTGGGAAAAATATTTGTTAAAATACATGACTTTTTCTTATTTTCAGATAATTTTCCCCCTTGGGGATTTAATTAAATAAAATTTTGTACAGCTATGTTAAATGAAACATTAAGGTTAAAATGTTAAACACATTAAATCTGGAAATTAAAAATTAAGTTACTCCCAAACTTAACACTTCTCATAATAATGTGTCAAAATTTGATTATATTCCCTCCAAAAGCCTCTGGCATTAAGTGAAAGGGTTTCGCATATCTTTCTTGTCTTTTAAGGTACTATCATAAGCATTAATGTAGTTCTTCTCACTTCCATTTGTTGAGGGAAAAAAACCAGACATATTCATTCTCATCTCACTCAATAAATACCTCCTGGTGACTATTATTGCTAGATACAGTACTTGGTACCGACAGCAAAAAACAGACAGAAATTATGCCTACCCTCACAGAAGGTGAAATATAGGGGAAGGGTTCAAGGGCAATAACCAGGTAAGTAAACAATAATTGCAGGTAATAACAAGTGAAGAAAATAAGCAAGAACCTGGGTTTGACCTGGAATACAGGGAAATAAAATCGTAGCTGAGAGTATTATAGATATACCCCCCAAAAGGGGAGGCACCATTTTTCTCACCCCCACTTCCATGCAGCTTCTTTGGACTACACATGCCAGCAAACCATGAACTAAACTTCCTGAGAGGAGGAGCTACTGGGATCTAGGTATGAAGCTGAGGAAACAGTTGGACTGATATAACTCAGAAGGCAGAATGACCAGCTTCTGCAGCCTGAAATGTACCCTGATACTGCTGGGAAGGTGATCTGGAGGAGACACATGGAGGAGAGATATGTGAAGACACTTGGAGGAGGAGATGGAAGAGACATGCGTAGAGAGACACACAGAAAGGCTGGTCCTGGTCCTTGGCAAAGAAAATATCAGTGATTGGGCCTCCCTGGTGGTGCAGGCAGTTGAGCGCTGCAATGTGAAGCTGTCCTCAGCCTCTGCAACACGGGTTTGATCGCCTGCCGGTGAGAATCCCAAATGGCGAAGCAGACCTCTCCTGTTTTGCCCGCTGCTCCCCTCAGCAGTGTATTTCGTCATTCTGCCTGTTCTGTTCCCCACTCTGTCTCTGGTGAATCCTCTCACCCTCCCACGCATCTGGCCTATACCCCAGTTCTTGTATAAAAATAAATAAATCTTTAAAAAAAGAAAAAAGAAAAAAAAAAAAGAAAATGGCAGTGATTATCTTGACCACATTATGGATTATGTACTTGTATTTTTGTTCTCCTTCTCTTCCATCCCTCTGGACCTGCCTACCTCCTTTCTTTTGATTCCCCACCAAAAGGAGCCATAGACTGTGGCAAGTTTTCAGTATTCAGTAGCATGATTCAGGACAACCCAATTTGTTTGGGCAGTTATCCAAGAGAATGGGTTATTTTGAAGTTTTATTAGAAAACTATTATTAGGAGTACCCTTTAGTCTCTTCTCTCCCTATGCACACTAATTCTATTGAAGACATTTAACACTAAATGCCTTTTGTGTGTTCTTTGCCTTTGTGCACATGGATGGCCAAATCCCTTTCAGAGCAAACACCCCTTAATATGTTGGGGACCCTGGTCATATGCTGAGACAAGGAGTTAACATAGGGAAGAATTATGTAAAAAAAAAAATTAAGTCACTAAATAAATTCCAGTAACTGAATTTTCTACTGATCTGTTATTGAAGTTTATTTGTGTTGAAGTTTATTTGTGTTTAGCTAGTGTATCCTATAGAATTCCAATTCTTTCAGATATGTTTTATGAAATATGTTATATGAGATTATATGAGATAATCTATATGATCTGGTATATAACTAATAGCTGAAATATTTCACGGGTACTTAAAAGAATATGTAAACTACACTTTAGAAACGTCTGATAAATGTTCATTAGGTTTGGATTATTAATCATATTCAAGAGTGTGGTATTCTTAATGATATTTTTTATGTGCTTATGTTGTATGGATCATTGCAACTTCACTCTTACTGGATTCAGCAATTTCTCCTTGTAGTTCTGTCAATTTTGTTTGATATACATTGAGGCAATATTATTAGCTATATACAAATTAAAATTGCTATGCATTCTTTGTGGTTTAAATTATTCTCATTACAAAGTAACTATAGTGACACTTTTTACCTAAAAGTCTACTTTGTCTGATGTTAATCAGGAGAAACTATCTTGTTTTTTCATGAGTTTCTTTTCACTTTTAATCTTTCTATATCTTCATAATTTAAACACACACACATCCTTTAAACATATAAACCTGGATTTTATTAATACAGTTTCAAAACATTTGGTTCATTTACTTTGAAGGTAGCAACTGATATATTTAATTTTAAAGTATACTACCTTATTCTGTGCTTTCTATATTTTTCTGTCTCTGCCTCTATCTCTTTTTCATTCCCTTTATAAATCTTTTGGACTATGTTTCATCTTTCTATTCCCCCTTACACTCACTCAGTAGTAAATTTTAACATAAAACATTTTACTCCTTACCATACTATAAAGTTAATATTTTTTAACTTTATGTATTCTTAAATAAGATATTATAAAAATAATTATTGTCTTATTCTAACAATATTCATTTACATTTACTCATTTTGTACTTTAGTTTTCAGCTTTTTATTTTTCTGAAACATACTTTACTTCATTCTCAAAATTCCATCATATTAAACATAAAATTCTAGGTCAGCATATGATCCAGCAATTCCACTCCTAGGTATTTACCCAAAGGACACAGAAACATCAATTCCAAAGAGCACCTGCACCCCTATGTTTATAGCAGCACTGTTTACAATAGCTAAGCTTTGGAAACAACCCAAATGCCCAAAAATAGATGACTGGATCAAGAAGATGTGGTACATATATACCATGGGATATTACTCAGCATTCAAAAAAGATAAACACATGCAATTTGCAGCAACATGGATGGCGCTGGAAGGGATCATGCTCAGCAAAATAAGCCAGAAAGAAAAAGAAAAATACTGGATGATCTCACTCATAGCAGGAATCTAGAAAACTTAAATAAGGGACCAGGAAAATGAATAACTATAAGAAAGTGAAAATCAAAATCAACAAACAACTATGAACCAGAGACACTCTATGGGGGATGGGGAGGGGAGGGATTGGGGTCAAAATAAGGGGGTTGCAATTGTATATGGAATATAAAAATAAATGTATTTTGAAAAAATAAATAAATAAATAAATAAAATTCTAGGTCAGAAACTATCTTTCTTCTATATATTTCTCTCCCTCTGGCTTAAACTACTGTTATTGAAAATTCAGTGTGTACAATCCTGAAGGAAAAGAACAAAGCTGAAGGATGACACAACCCAACTTAAAGATGTACTATAAAGCTCCATTAATCAAGACAGTTGATATGGGGGGGGACAAATAGATCAATGGAACAACATATAGGACCCAGAAAAAGACCCCACAAAAATTATCAACTTATCTTTGAGAAAGGAACCCAAAAAGCACAATGGAACCAAGAGAGTTTCTTTATCAAATACTGCTAGAACAACGGACATTCACATGCCAACAATGAATTTAGACATAAAAAACAAACAAACAAACAAACAAAAAAACGAATTCAAAATGGATTGATCAGCTAAATGTAAAATGCAAAACTATAAAACTTCTAAAAGACAATATGGGAGAAAACTTAGCTGACTTTGTGTGTGGTCACTTTTTAGATACAACACCAAATCATTACCCATAAAATAACTGATAAACTGGGACTTGATAAAAATTAAAAATCTCTGCTCTGCAAAGAACCATGTCAAGAGAATTAAAAGATAAGCTATAAACAAGAAGAAAATATTTGCAAAAGACACATCTGATAAAAGACTATCAGAAATTGTCAATATCCAGAACACCAGTAACAGCAAATGCCAGACAGGATGTGGGGCCACAAGAACTCGCATATGTTGCTGGTGGGAATGCAAAATGGTACAGCCACTTTGGAAGACAGTTTTGCAATTTCTTACAAAACTAAACAAACATACTCTGTATGATATTATAACAATGGATATATGTCATTATACATTTATCCCAACCCATAGATTTACAACAGGAGCAAGCCCTAAGGTAAACTGTGGCCTCTGGGTCATAAGATGAGTCCATATAGGCTCATTCTTGATGACAAATACACCATTCTAGTGAGTGATATTGATAAAGGGGAAGGCTATGCATGTGTAGCTGCATATGGGGAAATGGAGAAACTCTCTGTACAGTCCTCTTCACAATTTGACTGTGAACCTAAAAGTGCTTTAAAAAGGGGGGGGGGTTCCCTGGTGGCACAGGGGTTAAAGACACAGCACTATCAAGCTATTTCCAGCCACTGTAGCATGAATTCAATCCCCTGCTGGCCAGGGAACTAACTCACATGATGTAGCAGACCTCTCCTGTCTCGCCTACTGCTAACCTCAGCAGTGGGATTTCAGTGGATCCACCTGTTCTGCTCCTCACTTTGTCTCTGGTGAATACTTTCACTCCCTGCAACAGCTCTGGCTTGCACCCCAGTTTGTGTATGCATAAATAAATACATCTTTTTTAAAAAAAGACAATACTACCATTGACTCCTTTTTAGAGTTCTCCTTGTCCTTCAATTTTCTGGAATTTCACTATATTGTATCTAGATGAGGGTCTATATTTATCTTTACAGCATTCAATGCAGCATTTAAATCTGAAGATTGGTATCTTTTATCATTCCAGAAATTCTCACTAGTTTTCCCTCTCTTCTTTTAGAACCCTGAAGAAATGTATAATTAACATTCTCTTACATCCTCCCTGTCTTCTTCCTTCTCTTTGTCACAGTCCATTTTTTTTTAAGGAATTTTGTTCTAAACTCTGGATAATTTCTTGTGACCTGTCTTCTAGTACATTAATTCTTCATGCACCTGTCTACTCTGCTGTTAAATCCATCTATTAAGGCTATATCTCCCCCCCCCCAAGTTACTGTTTTCCATTTCTAGAATTTCTATTTATTTTAAATTGGCTAACATATGTATTCCTATTCCTGAAGCTATACTCAGACGTATCTATCATTTCTTTAAAGATAATACTCATACTTATGTTATACTAAATATTGGCTAATTGTAATCTGACATCTTTGCAATTCATTTCTCTGGTCTGTTGTTTCTGTCAATACTCATTCTTAGTGTTTCCCTGTTTCCCCCTTAGGTGTCTATTAGCACTTAAAAATAGTATTCCTAAGAATAACTTGAGGTCTAGGATAAAGGTAGATTTCTTCTGAAAGTTTCTTTTTCCAGGTGAATAATATATGACTTTAAACTAAATCCAAGGCTCAAGGCCTCCTAAAAAATCAAGAGGACTGCAAGCCAGAATTTATGCCTTAAAGATACACCCTTTTGGAATCCTAGCTTACTGTGTTGAAGGTCTCTTGTGTAGTCCTATTTTGTATATTTTCTGGGCTTTTATTTTTACCTTCTTTGCCCTAAAAGAAATCTTACATTTTCTAGGAAGGAATAAAGTCCCTCACAGCAAAAGCAACTTCACTGATTATTTATTTCACTGTGTTTCTCTTCTTTAGGTTTCTCTCACTTTTGGTCTGGTACCATTTCACTACTTTTTTCCTAATTACATATTTTTAAAAATTTGTATGTTTTCATAGTTGTTTCTACTACAGGTTAATTCAAATAACTCAGTCTTCTTTTACTCAAAATAGAAATGTCTATTCTCAACTTTCATCTTTTTAATTGAATGAAAATAGGGGAATATAAACTCTGTGAATAAAAACTTAGAAACTCTAAAGTTCAGATCAATCTATAAAAAGTCAAACCAATTAAGAACTCTGTTCTCAATTCAGGTACTCAATTCTAAAATAGAGAGTAAGTAAATAAATAAAGGAGTGAATAGAAGCAGACAAATATAGTAAAGGCTCTTAAAACAAGAAAATAAAAACAACTCTTGACTGCCATGTAAGCCACACTACATATAAATTTTAAGGCAAAAACTAAGACTGTGCAGCTCTAAATAAATTAGATATTGGATTAAGTAGTATTCAATAGCAAATTCATGCTAGGAATAGCTTTGTTTTTTTTTTTTTTTTTAATGACAGCAATTTTGAATAACATCAATAGATGCTTTCTTAATCAACTGATCTTTGCTAGCAAATTCAACAGCAGTCAGAGAGACTATAAGTAACCCCAAATGTCTACTATCAAAAATAGTCTAAGATAGTACTTAGAAAATTTAAATTTTCAAATTAATTATTCCTATTGACAATATTTTGCAAAGGCTATTTGAAAATAAAAAATCTATTACAAAATTATGGAATCAGCTAATGTTTAATTTATACTTACTTTCAATCTACATAAAGTTAAAAGAAAAATGATATATAGCATAATATTTCCCTCAAATTTATTTATGCAAGCATAAAGTTAAATTTTCCTAAAAATAATACAAAATTTCTCTATTTTATAAATTTATGCATCAAATGATTATCATATGTAAATATTCTCTTAACTATTTACCCATTGACCAGATTTACTGTCATCCTTTATTACTAGTGCTATAAATAGCTAATGATATTTTTCTTTATATTGTAAAAAAAAAATAAGAAAAATTCAAAATAAATACCCCATACTCTCATACTTTACTAAAACAAATTCTTTCCTGGCATTTCAAAGTACAGATGCTGTTTAATATAAAATATATCCACTTCTTTAGTATTTTATTTTACTCTAAGTCGCCCATATGTTGCTGGTAAATATTTGTTTCTTGATCAAACACACTTGCTCAGAATACAGCAGTCATCGGCCTTTATAATAAATGGAATAATCCAGCAGCATCAAATAGCACACAACACACAATCAAAAAGTAGTTATAAGAACAAAACAGCCATTTGTTCTTTTGTTGATGAGATTATGTCTCTTTAATAGACAGACTCAGTATTTACTTCATCATTTCCATACTTTCAATTTTTCATGCACAACATCTCTAAAGTTACTGTTACTGTTATTTTAATTCCAAATTACCTCTTCCCTAACATTGCCCTTTGGCAAACAATTTCTTATTGCTCTGTGATACTCCACCACGTAATTTCATTAATCCAGCACTTAAAGCATTATTACCTGGTTGCACAACAACTTTGATCAACCTCCATCACTAAATTAATATTGGCCCACAGGAAATCATTCTTCCACTGTTTTTTACTGGTTCTTATATGTGGGTTTTGCTTTTCATCAGTTCCATATTGTCATTTAATCATTAACTCTCATGTCTCCCCTGGTGGCACAGGTACTTGAGCGCAGCGCTGTGAAGCTGTCTGCAGCCTCTGCAGCGTGGGTTCAGTCCTGGCCAGCCGGGGAGGGTCCCACATGGCACTGCAGGCCTCTCCTGTCGCGCCCACTGATCCCCTCAGCAGTGTATTTCGTCACTCTGCCTGTTCTGTCCCCCGCTATGTCTCTGGTGAATCCTCTCACCTTCCCGCACATCTGGCCTGTACCACAGTTCTTGTATAAATAAATAAACCTTTAATTATTAACTCTCTTCCTCCCTATCTCTGCTATCCTCCTCCTACATCCAACCAAGAGAGAATTCTTTTTTATATATATTTGTTGAGGTAATTTTGATTTATAACACAGTATATGTCTTAGGGGTACAAGTTCACTCTGCTAACAAATGTACCTTATTTCACCACACCCACTGCCAAAGCCACAGTTCTGCCCTGGGCCTCCCTCTCCTCTTTGCTCCCACCCTATCACCTTCCCTCTCTGGTAGCCTTAGTCCTAATCCACTGTGTTCTATCCCCTCCTATTTTCATTCCTCTCCCTCCCCCTTGCCACAGACCTACGGTCAGCTTTCAAGGTTTGTTATTGTCTGACCTTTTGGTTGATTTCTCTATATTCCACCTGTAAGTGGAATATATAATTATATATATTATTCTTTTATTATTTATGTTCTACATCCAGGATTTTTTCTCTTTCTGACTTATTTCTCTTAACATAATCCCTTCCAGTTCTCCCAGACCCTTTCTACATATCTCTAACAAGGTATCCAGAACACTATAGATAATCTGCCACCCCTCATTGAACTGTAAAGTCACTGATAAATAATAAATTACTGTTTCATTTCTCAAGCATCTAGCCAAGTGTTTGGGACTTAAGAGTTTAGTCAATGAATAAAAAAGTGTCATCTCCATTTCTCTTTCATTCATTCAACAGCGGTGATTCAGATAAATTGGCATCTAAAGTATAGGCTCTTTAAGGCTTGGAGGTTTTAATACTTGCTATTCTGTCTAGAACAGTACACACACACACACACACAACAATTATGCAATTATGCATTTCATTCTTCTGATTTTAAATGGTATGTTTTTTAAAGAAGACTTTCTTGAATTACAGTATAAATTAAGTCCCAAATTTTCCTCTTTTTGCACTTTGTACTATTCTTGTGAAACTTAAATAATTTTGAATGATGTGTGTGTGTATCCTTAAACACAAAACCAAAGTACAAAGAAAAAAATAAAAACAAAGATACACAGACTTTCCCCCAAGGTTGTTTCAGAGAACAAAAGTGAATATTCTTTATATATATATAAGTGGTACGAAATATGAAGTTCCCAGAACATGTACAAATATCAAGATTAGAATCCTTTGGTCAAAATAGTGTGTAGAGGTTCTGGAGGTTGACTTGGAGTGGAAAAAATAAGGCCCACAGGAAAAATCCAGCCACCACTCATTTTTTGCACAGCCTGGGAGCTAAGAACGGTGTTCGTATTTCTAAATGAGTTAGGGGAGGGAATCAAAAGAATATTTTATGGTGTGAAAATTATATGAAATTCAAATTGGGTGTCAAGAAACATGGCTTTTTTTTGGAAAGTAGATGTGCTCGCTGTTTACATATTGTTTATAACTGCCTTCATGCTATGAAGATGCATTTTAATAGCTGCAAAGAATACGTGACCTGCAAGATGAAAAATAGTTGTCTGGCACTTAACAATTTTCCAACCTCTCTTCCACCCAAAATATCATTCTTGGCCAAATATGGTGACCTAATTCCCTATGCTAATAATTAGCTGAGTAATGAGCATGTAATCCAATTCTGGTCAATGAGAAATAGGGGAAACCTTACAAGGAGATTTAGAGGAAAGATTCTCTTGATCTTAAGAATGATATATAGATATAGAGATCTGATGTTTCTTTTATTCCTCTGGATATACTATAATTCCTAGACTTGTTATAACCATCTTGCTATGATACAAAAGATCAAGCAAACACAAAAATGTGGGTAGAAAAAAGAAGCAAAGAGAAGCAGATACAGGATTCTGGCATACCTTTCCCTGACTTGCCCACCCTATGATCTACTTCTTCCATGGTACCATAAATTTCCTCTTGATTTTTTTCCAATCAATTTTCATGAGAATTTCCCATAATTTGCTGTCAAAGACATATATAGTTAAGTCCAAGACTGTATGGAATGGCACTGGACCATGAACTAGTAAAAAAAAAGAAAGAAAATAAAATTTTTTTTTAAGATTTAATTATTTATTTATGCACAGAAGAACTGGGGTGTAGGCCAGAGGTGCGGGGGTGGTGGTAGGTGAGAGTATTCACGAGAGACAGAGTGAAGAGCAGAACAGGTGAACCTACTGAGGGGAGCAGCTGGCGAGACAGGAGAGGTCTGCTGCATGGGTCAGCGCCCTGGCCGGGGATGGACTATAACATGCCTGACTAGAAGGGCAGCATGTGTCTTGAATTAACATATGGATGAGGGATAAAAACACTATTCCAGTATTGATATAAACTATATAGTCATGTAATAATAAAAAAAAATGATAGCAATGATAGTGGCTAACACATATACAAAACTTACTAAGTACCAGGAGATGTTTCAAAGCATTTCAAATATACTAACTCTAACTCTATCAATAAATTCAATTGACCAAGACAATCAGATGGTAATTAGCAATGCCAGGATTTGAAATCTAATGATCTTGTTCCAGAGTCTAGGCTTTTAATTAATATGTTATACTGACTTTTATCTGACTCTTGAATTTCTCATCTGCAAAATGGGGACTCTTCAGCAGAGAAGCAAAAAACTACAAAATGTAGATAAATTACCACACTAGGTATCAGCAAAAATATTAAAGTCACATTAGTCTTTTTCAGAAACTTCATTATCAATGGGCACATTTATCAGTAGTCATCCTAAAACACAAACTATACTAAAATTCAAATAGACTAATAAGATAACATATAAATAAAATTGCCCCTTTATGCTTCTTTGTGTCTGAAGTACAGTCGACAGCAACTGGTAACAGTATTGTCTTTTGCTACCCTTTAATCTTTACATACAAAATCACCTTCTTTTACATTTCCTCATAATCTTATATTTTACAGAAATAATAAAAACAAGATCCTATCTAATGAATTCAATGACTTTTATTATCTCTCTTTTAATATTAAGGAAATATCACTAAATATGACTCACAAAGGAACCAAATCTAAATAACTTAGAATTATCATCACCATACCAATAAGGTGTCAAAAAAAGGAATGATGTAAAAGGCTGTTGAGAAATGCTTAGTTTGCACTGCACCAGACTTAAAGAATATTTTGTTTATTGAGTAGAATTAGAAATATCAAGCAACTCTGGCCAACACAAAGCAAATCCTTCAAAATTGGACAGCATTAAAGCAATGAAAAGATCTATCCATTTACCAAATTAAAACAGTGAGAGTTTAAGATCAGCTTCCCAAATTAAATATGCAAGCAATAAAATCAAATGCCAGAGAAGGAATAGTAAAGGCAGCAAAGACAGAGGAAGAGACCAAAAAACAATTAAAGTTAATATTACTCCATTTTATGGGACTTGTATTATGGTAAATTTGCACGCACTCATAAATAATTCAGTGACTGTGGAAGGCAAAATAGTTCTGATAGAAACAAGGGTCTCAGCATTAAATTACTATCACTCATGCCACATTAACCTTGCATGAAAAATCTTCTCAACAAAAAGATTACTCCAAAAGGACTAACTCTGTTCGTTAACACTGACAAGAGTTTAAATCAAAGATTGACACGTAATGAACCTTTGAAGCTGCCTGTTACTTTAGCTCAATCTCTCCCAACAGGTTTAGCTAAAGGCAAACTGCAAAAGAAATTTCTCTAGAGGATTCAGTATAGTGGGAGCTACTGTAAAGGTGAGAAGATAAATAATACATTATCAGCGCTTTTCAAAAGTTATTGCACATTTTTAATATTTTTTCAATGTTATCTTCATTTCCCTCCACATTTCCTTATCCTTGATTTCAAGTTTGCTGATATGGGAATATACATCTTTATCACTGTCCCATTATTTTTCCCAATTCTATTTTAGCATACTTTTGGCCATTTTTCTTTCTTTCTGGCTTTCCTCAGCCATAGCATCTGAGACACACATCAAAATTACTGCAGCACTAAAGTCTGTCGGGTGACAATTCTTCTTGCTCACACACGCTATATTTCCTTTAGCATTTCCATTGCCTATAGAAGGAATTATTTAGTAACCCCCTGAGAAGTAAGAGTAAAAAGGAATCAATGGCTTGTGAAGATTATTACATTTATTTCTAAGACGCCATTATGTTTCGCTAACAAGAAGGAGGAGATGCCCCTGTGGGAACAGTGAAAGAGAAGGAAACAGTGAGGTGTTCTTAGAACAAATGAAGATTGTGGTGGAAGAATTGGAGAGAGGACGCCTTCCTTGTAGGGAAGCAGGAAGGTCAGGTGATGTCAGACAGAGATGGCCACAACATGCAAAGTTCTGTTTCACACCACAGAAAAGTTGTCACAGGCTAAGTGTACATGACACTGAAAAGTGGAAATGTTTCTCAAGCAGCAAGATGAGGGGGGAAGAAATTATGAAAACCAGAAGGAAACTGCAAAGAAGAGAAAATGAGAAAGCACAGGGAAGATTCTTGATTCCTATAACCAGCTCTGTGTATTGTGCATTTTCTCCGCCAGGGGTTGGAACTAGAAAGGACACATTCTTCAAAAAGCAAGGAAGCCACACCAAAGAGATTATCTTTACATTTTTTCAGAAGCAAAATGGAGTTAACAAATGCATACTGCTAAAGAGGAAATAAAATCGGGATGTGGGTTTCTCTTTGGCCCCTACAGCAGATGGTGTTCAGAGGGGCCCATGACTACCCAGCAGAGTTGACAGATAAGGAGACATTTTACTAAAATTTCATATTAGGGAAAATTATTTTGAGATTTTTTTATAAAGATATAGATATTTCCTAATACACTAATGTTGGATACTTTCTGATTGGAAACAAAATTTTTTATGCTTGTATACTTTCATATGGCCATATTGTATAGTGTAGACAAAACCAAGCAACCCTGGCCTCCCTGGTGGGCTAGGGATAGTCTCAGCGCTGTCACCACTTAGGCCTGAGTTCGATCCCCTGCCAGGGAGCTGACGCACATGGCACACCAGACCTCTCCTGTCTTGCCTTGCCTGCTGCTCCCCTCAGCAGTGGATTTCAGTAGGTCTGCCTGTTCTGGTCTCCACTCTGTTTCTGGTCAATCCTCTCATACCCTGCACCTCTGGCCTACACCCCAGTTCTTCTATGCAAAAAAAAAAATATATATATATATATATTTTAAAAAAAAAAAACGATTCAGCAACCCTAAAAACCTATTTATTCTATTAACAGATAGGAATTTCCAAACCTTATCTGTCCCAAAGGAAGATGGAATCATCAGAAAGTTGCACTGCCAGAAAATTTCCACCATTCAGGTGAACACAACTCAAGGAAAGACTTCTTCCTTCTCAGGTGCTAACCTCTCCGACACCATAACCGCCAAAAGCAACATAGTTGACCAAAGTCTTTGAGCACGCTTGCTTTTCTCCATTATATTTCTATATATCCAGGCTTGAATTGTAAGAGTTGACAAGAAACACTAATATATTTTAAATGGCAAAATGAAGACAACAGTTAAGTCAGACAACTTCATTGGAATTCTGCATTTCTTAAAGAGATCCAACTTTACGATTTATAACAAGAATAATCACAGAAGGAGATTGGGCAAGAGTTGGAAAAGTATTTGGATTCTCGCTAGAATACAATGGACAAGAAAAAAACTAAGAATCAGGATTAGGAACAGCTTTCCAGTCTTAAAGTCAGAGAACAGAACAAAGCTCCTAAAAGGACCCTGAAGAGCAGATTAAATTACCACAGAATTTCATAAAGAATTCATTGAATGCTTAAGTAGACTTCTGTGTAGGTCAAGGAGGGCCAATCAGAAAATTGGGGTCATTAAGGGATGAGAGACAGGGCAATAGAAAATAAAATATAACTATAGATGACGTAAAAGTGGGAAGGAAGAGCAGATGTATTCACAAACAGCGTTTCAGTTGCTGATGAACCAACCTAGATTTTTTTTTCTCATTCAAATACATTTTATTCTTCCTATTCTGTATTAGAGGTTCTAATGGCCTCAAGGGAGTGACTGGAGGCATCTGAGCCTCTGAGGTAACTACATTTCACATATATTTCACTGTAAATTGGAGGCAAACTTTTTCTTCCTTACTGAATTACTTAGGAAAAATAGCTGTTAGCTACACGCATTTAATTTCAACTTTATTTCTAAGAAAAAAATATGTGAAATGTAAAAGCAGAAAGTATTGATAAAATTAATTATCTACATCCACGCGCTCTCCATGTCTCCTTCCGTGTGGAAGACGCCATGTTAAGGACAACAACCACCACAGCTTCCCAAGCTTTATCAAAGCACAGGCGCGAGGGCTTCCAGGCCAGTGTCTGTGTCTCTCATCATATCTCTTGGGGGTGACAGCTTTGTGTAAATCTGCTGTGGCTGAACCGAGAAAGAAGATATAGACAGATTTCTATAGAATAATTATGATTCCATGGATGATTTTGAGGAGATGGGGCAGGCTGGTATCTTTCAGACAGCACAGAGATCTTGGAACATAAAGGGTTTCTTTGGCTAGACTTCCATGGAAGCTTGGCACCGACTTGTGTTCTGCCACTATGAAACATTAATATTTGCCTAAAGAATAGGTTGTCTTTATAAATAAGTAATTAATACTGTGAAAAAAATCTATATGACCAAGATATCATTTCATATTTTTCCCATATTTATGTTTGAGTCCATGATTTCAAAAGTATATACATTGTAAAAATATGATGACTTCAACTTTCTAGCAAATCTTAATTTACTAAAATTTGAGATGAAAATGATTCATCAAAATTTGAAATATATAAACTTAAAATTTTACTGCAAAATTAAATTATTCTTAGTTTCAAGGAATACGTGCAGCATCTAAGCCTTCAATTTAAACTTCTTTTGCAAAATAAAAGTAATACCATTTTCTTTTACACACATTTCTACCATATAATTGCCTAAAATTATAAAATTAGTATAGGTGTTACTTAGTTAGAAACAGCATGCACCAAAAAACTAGGAATTTAGTTTTATCTACAGTATTAACATCTCACATCTGGTTTTCTCCATACTCTGAAGTATTTTATATACATTATCTAAAACAATAATGCAGTATTTAGTAATCATCATGAAAGCACCCCTAAATAAGGGCTTATTTTGTTCCCTCAGTAGAGCTGACATACTATGTCATATTTAATCTCCAACAGATAAACATGCAGGATTTCCTCTATTATGCAAAACTTCCGTAAACCAAAATCTAGGAATAAATGGAATTTAATTCTCCCCTTTTTACTCTTTTCCCTCTACCCTCTCCTCACGAGTAACCATTAGTTGGTTTCCCCTGCATTCCTGGGAACTTGGAAAACTGATTGTGTTACACCCTGGGGCTGACAGTAGCATCATATACAAACATCTGCTGAGCAACTCAACACCCTACTCCTGTCCCCCAGATCCTGCGATCCCTGCATTATCTCACTGTCCTCCATCCCTGATATAATCCCAAGACTCAGGTATTCAGGGACCCAATTTTGAGGGGTGACTGTCCCACTGACTCCTTTGATGACACCTGGAATAAACTCTTCTGTGTAAAGACATTTCTCCTGGTTTGGCTTTCTGGAGAGTTTGGCTTTCTGGGTACCAGCCAAAGACCTGGTTTGGTCATTTATAGACCGAAATAAAAATAACGAAAGTCAGAAATGAAAAAATGAAAGGGATAATGATTTCCACAGGTTCACAAAGCTTTAAAGTGACAGAGATTGGACTCCAAATTCAGATCTGACTTCAACTACAGATAATTTCCATCATACCAGAGATTTTTGCTTTCTAACAAATGTGAAGGCATTCTTAGGACACCAACAAATTTCTGTTCAGAAAGTCCTAACAAGTGCTCTGTGACTTAGTCCAGGTCTCAGCTCTACCATAGTTTCCCTACTACCTTTCTAGTCACTCCCCTACTTCCCATTCCCTAAACAGGAAGTTCTCCAGCTTCATACCTTTAACTATTCTCTTCTCCAGAATGATAACCCTTTATTCCTCCACAAAACACCCACATTCTCAGCTACTACAGCTGTTCCCCAGGGGCCCTCAATGTACTGGCATTATTCAGAGTCTGGCCATTTGGAGGCAAAGTGCAGACTCTGGGCTGTTCTCCTCCAGACACATATCTCAAACCTTAGGCAAAACAAAGCCAAAAAATCCTGAGGGAAAAACTGATTACCAGCATATATGAATAAAACAGAACAGGAGCATCCAGTGACTGAAAGG
Organism: Talpa occidentalis; assembly: GCF_014898055.3. NCBI lineage: Eukaryota > Metazoa > Chordata > Mammalia > Eulipotyphla > Talpidae > Talpa > Talpa occidentalis. The sequence goes on along the minus strand of NW_023601653.1, from coordinate 43,007,070 downwards.
AGCAGGAAAAACTGGAAGTGAACTTTGTTCAAAGTAATAAAGGTCAGTACAACTCTCTAGAAGGAGGAAAGGCTGCTGTTCAGCCCCTTGTAACAGATACTGATTTGGGCACAAGGCAACTTCTGGGATCTTAAGAACCAGCACTGCACTGAGTAAGGGGGTGGAAGAGTAAGCACCCAGGATGGTGGTTGGGAAAATGACTGATTTCAAATTGTCGGAGCATTCACTGTATTCCTACAGTTTTCTGTAGTTTTGCTGCCAGTTTTCAATTGCGGGTTTAGATAGCACAATGAGGGCCACCCTGGTGGCCTAGAGGTTGAGTCTCAGCACTATCACTGGGACTGCCTGAGTTCAATCCCCGGCCAGGGAGATGACCCACAGATATATGGTCAGCTTGCAAGTTTTGCCTTTTTACTGACCCTTTAACAACAATATTTTAAACAATGAAAACAAGCAGACCTCTCCTGTCTCACCCACTGCTCCCCTCAGCAGTGGATTTCAGTCAGTCCACCTGTTCTGCTCCCCACTCTGTCTCTGGTGAGTCTTCTCACTCCTGCACCTCTAGCCTATCCCACAGTTTGTCTATGAATAAATAAATAAATCTTAAAATAAATAAATAAATAAATCACAACGATGAGTTTAAACCACATATATTCCTAATGAATTTTTTTTGTTAAATTGATTCCTAATGATTTAATATTCCTAACAAATTTTTATTTGCTTAAATTTTCTTTCTTTCACATGGAATTTCTAGGCCACATTTTTCTCTTTTAGAATGTCTTTCACCTAGACCTAGAAACAATAGTTCACCCTTAAGGGGGAAAATCTGTACCTCATACCATAGGCAAAGATAAACCCCAAATGCATTTAAATACTGAAGTGGTAAATTAGCTGAACGCTTATCAGCTCTTAATCAGGGAAGGCTATTTTAAGTATTCAAAAAAGAACGATCAGATACCATTTTGTTCCCATGAATTTAACAACAATATTTTCTTAATATTTTTTTATTTTCTTACACTGTTGTTCATTTTTGTACAATATTTGATTTCTCCCTTCAGTGTAGTTCCCATAATTTCCCCACCACATTTCCTATAGCACCCATTAACCATCACCACAATCCCCTATGCTCTTCCCTCCCATTTTGACTCCTCTTCCTCCCCTACTATTTGCCTCAGATATATGGTCAGCTTGCAAGTTTTGCCTTTTTACTGACCCTTTAACAATAATATTTTAAACAATGACACCGAGTGTTGGTGAAGGGTGAGGGAGTATGGTGACAAAGCTGGTGTACTGGATATAATTTGGTAGTTTATGATTAAACATATTAAAATTACGAGTAGTATTTAGCCCAGTTACTAGCCTTTCAAACATTTACCATAAGGAAATAATTCTATAGTAAAGGTGAAATACCAGAGGTATTTTTGTGTCATCTAAAAGGAAATGTTGAAATCATCTTCTGCTGTCTTCTTCCATATTCTATATTCTGTCAAAAGTCAAACATTGTATTAAGAGACATATTCCTTTCTATCACTTTCATATCACCAACTCTAGTTTCAGGACCATTAATTTTCACCTAGACAACTGCATGCATTTTCCAAGAATAAAACTCAGCCCTTACCATGAGGTAATATATGAGAGAGTTCCAGACACCACTATTATTAGAATCAATATAATTAGAGGTGTATTGGCAAAGAGACAAAATGATAGCTATTTATGGAAGATATGGAAAAAAGAATCCCTGAGAAACTGTTTAAACCAATAATTGAGTTATAAAATAAGTAGAACAAAATCAATAGCTTTCCTTTGCACAAATAATAACCTATTGAAAAGTTTAAAGTAAAAAAAAAAACTTCATTTAGCTACAAAAAAATAATGTAAAATACTGTGAAAAGCACTGCAAACCCCACCATTTTTTCCACCAAGATTTACTACTGACAATACTATGAGGCAGCTAATTCAAAAAAAAAAAATAAATAAAAAATTTCCTTTTTTCCCCTTAATGAACCAAGCAGGTGAACTGTCTTCATTCACTACACTGGATACCAGACTTTACAATGAAGTATGATTTTCCCTTTTACATACCTACCTGCACCCAACAAATCTCACTGCCAAACTCTGGAATTCTAATTCTATCGATTGCATAGTTTCACTCTCTTGGGCTTTTTGGCTTTTTTGGCCTTAATTGAATTCTTGTTTCCCCACAAGAAAATCACCTGCTTAAAAGACCTCTAGACTCTCACCACCATGGACACTTCATTGTCACAAAGTGTCCCACAAAATTCATATGCCGGTGTTCTAATCCTTCAGGACCCACAATAGCCATATTTGTTGAGAACACCTTTGAAGAACTGATAAAGAGCTCATTAGTTTGGGCCCTAATCCAACTTGGCTAATGTGTATAGTTCTTATCCCTTCATTCAGGCACACGGAAATCTGCTCTTTGAGAGCTCACACAATGCAACAAAAACAAAGCAAACAATCCAGTCAAAAAATTGACAGAAGGCCTAAAAAGACACTTCTCCAAAGTGGAAGTGCAAGTGGCCAATAGGTATATGAAAAAATGTTCAACATAACTTACAATCAGGAAAACGCAAATCAAAACCACAATGCAATACCACCTCACTCTAGTAAGAATGGCCCACATTAAAAAAAACCACAAATGCTGGAGAGGATGTGGAGATAAGGGAACCCTCTTACATTGCTGGTAGGACTGCAAACTGGTCCAACCACTATGGAAAGCTGTGTGGAGGTTCCTCAGAAGACTGAAAATGGATCTACCATATGATCCAGTGATTCCACAACTAGGCATCTACCCAAAGAACACTAAAACACTAATTCAGAAGGAAACCTGCACTCTTCTGTTTATTTCAGCACTATTTATAATAAATAGCCAAGATATGCAAACAACACAAATGTCCCCAAATGGACAAATGGATCAAAAAGTTGTGGTACACCCATACAATGGTATATTACTCAGCAATCAAAAAAGACAAACTCATGCCATTTTTTAGCAACATGGATGGAGCTAGAAGGGATGATGCTAGAAGAAATTTGAGGGAAAAAGATAAATACCAGATGGTCTCACTTACATGTGGTATATAGAGAAACCAAACCAAAGGTCAAGAAAAATATAAGCTGACCATAGAACTGAGGCAAATAGCAGAGGAGGGGACAAGAGGGGGTGCAAAACAGGGGAGGGATGAACACAAGGGAATATGGTGATGGTTCACAGGTGATAAGGTGGCAGGAGAACAATGATGGGGACTACAATGATGTAAAAAAGAAAAACTGCTCCACCTCCAAAAACATTCTAACTCTCTGATCAAATTCTTTACACTTCCAAGTTGCCACCTCAAATACTCTCACTGCATTTATTCTTCAACCTCTTCAATATTTCCTGCTAAAGCATCAGCCAGGTTGCTGACCCACATGGCACAGCAGACCTTTCCTGCCTCACCGGCTGTCCCCCTCAGCAGTGGATTTCAGTAGATCCACCTGTTCTGTTCCCCACTCTGTCTCTGGTGAATCCTCTCACCCTTGTACCTCTGGCCTGCACCCCAGTTCTTATATGCACAAAAAAATAAAAATAAATCTTAAAAAAATATATTATCTATTCCCACTCCTTCTCATTTAAAAAAAAAAATCCTTGAACCCTATAGGTACTTTCAACAACTGTCCCATCTCTCCTCCCATTCGTAGTCAAATGCAAAGCAAACAGTGTCACCCGGTTTCACCCCTTGCCCTCCCCAAGCCCACTCTCCTCTGGCTTCCTCCTGCCATCAGCAGCACTTCACTATGACAATCATGTCCCCAATCAGGTCTGGTGACAACGTGTATGTCCCAGCTGCTGCCCTCTCAACTCCTTTCGTTATCATGCATCTGCCCCCTTCTCCCTAAAGTATTCTCCCCTCAGTTTCCATAGTAAAAAAATACTTCTCGTTTTCCATGGAAATCTCTGGCAACTTTCCTCAAATTGCTTTAGAGGTTCCTCCACCTGCTTGGATGTTACATGTCCAAACACCCCAAGGATGGGTCCTCGCCCTCATTTCTCTCATGACATTATCTCCCCAGTGGCTCTCACCATCCCATGGTTCAGGTGAAGATTATATTTAGAGCTCCCATTCAGACCTGCCTTCTAAACTACAGATTTATACACTGGATTTCAACCTTTCCTCTTACACATCCATAAGCATCACAAACTCAATAGGGCCCAAACTGAACTCGTGGCCTCCTCCAGGCCCACTCACACTGGCTACCCTTTCCCTCAGCAATTAGCATAACCATCCATCCACTTCCACAAGTCTGAAATGCAAAACTCATCCATAAAACATTTCCCTTCCTCATTCCTGAGATTCAGTCACCATCACCCATCTATTTGACTTCCTACATATGCAAATCCATCCACTTCTTTCCAGTTCCATGGCCATTATCCTACCCAGACCACAGCCTCTTTCAAATGGCTCAGACCACAGCTTCTTTCAAATGGGCTAGTGTTAATGTTTCCTAACTTATGTACCACATCCTCTTCTGCTTCTTTTAGTCTAGTTCCCACACTGCGGCAAAGCAATCTATCTTAAATGTAATAATTCATCCCATTTTACTGCTGTTTAATATCCTCCAAATGCTTCCTAATGCTTTAGAGATAAATACCAATGTCTTTCAAATCACCTAAAAAGCTCTGCATTATCTGGCCTTGCCGTTCTCACTGCCATCATCCCAAAATATTCTACCTACATTTCCATATCCTTTTATGCTCAAGTCACACTAGGCAAGATGCCATAACCAGACTTAAAACTAGAAAATATTTTCTTTATTAGTGATGATAATATCTTGTGCAAGAGTGGGTATAGAGAGATACAAATACATACATATATGTATATTTACTAGTAGGTTATAATTTTTATTAACAACTTTTAATCCCATTTTATCTTTAAAGTTTCATATATTAATGAAGTATAAAACAGGAAAAATTCTGAGAACAATTCAGCAATATGTATCAAAATTCTAGAAATTTTGTATGTTTGACCTATAAATTCCTGTTTTTAGTTTCAACTTGATATAATAATTATGGTTGTGTCATTATAATTGTGAAACCTGGAAACCAATTAACACTATGCTTTATTTAGGTGGTAAAATATGTTTTCTCTCATATATGGAAAAGGTTTATTATGATACAGGAAATACATATTTTTGAGCCAAATATACTGCATATATGAAAACTAAACATTATTTTTAGCATGGTATAAAGAAATTATTCCAGTTAAACATTCTTAGTTTCCTGATGTTTTATGTGATAATTGGATTGAAATCTATTATGTCCTCAAACTATGCAAAATCAGAAAATGGTTTTAACCTGCCCTGAGATAAAGTTTTTGATATTCACGACAAAGTAAAGATTTCAGAAAAGAACATTCCTTCTAGTCTTTTCAGGATGTGTAATTTTTCTAAATGCTACTAGTGTTGCCAATTGCTACCACACATAAGCCCTAGTTATCTGCTTTATTAAAGCCTCACTTTGAAGTATACAAAGAAAAGTATCTATCAATTATATATATTAAAAAAGAAAATCATCAATTGTTTATTTTGTAGGTGTATAATAATCTGAACTTACTGTTAACATATAGAGATGAGATGAGTACAATAAAAATTCCAGGAAAATTCCATCCTGGTCAAGAAATGATGACTTAGGAGAACATCTTAGTCAATAAACAATGCAACAAATATTTAATGAGCAACTACTGTGCCCCCAATATCGTGTCATGTGGTGGAGATAGAGATAAATGGACACTGCTTTGCATAAAATAGAATAACTCAATTCATTCTATATAAACCCAGGTTAGAATGTCTCCAGAAAACTCACTCCCAACCCCTCTCTCCCCCTATTTCCACCTTGAGACTGGAATCCGAGATATTATCCCTACCACATCTCTGTTCTGTCTTCTTGAAAAACTGTGCAAAATACAACACTTCATACCATCTATCATCTCAGACATGGCTCTCCCCAGACATGTAACTGACCGCCAGTTTCCCCAAGCTCTTGCCACCTCCTGAGAACACAGGCTGGACCCAGGCTGACCCGAGTAAGAATTAGGCCCCTGTGGTTGGGGAAAATGGCCAGAAGTGGCCACAACTCCCCACTCTGAAAGCAGTACCCAGATACATCTCTCCTCTCCTCTGCACATCTCTATTTCCTACCCCCTGAATCACCCTCCCAGGGAAGAAGAGTGTAGAAATGGCTACACTCCCTGTTTCTATATCCCTTTCAGTGTGACTTTCTAGGTGCTCCATCATCCACACTGGCCTTGTGGACTGACCAGATCACTAAAACATAGTAACCATAACAGTTTCTGGTTGAGCTCCTAGCCTGGGTCTCAGGCTTTTTGGAAACTTTAACTTTCTTAGAAATTCATGATTTCTTATGAACAATCCTGGCCACCTGCTCTGAAAGGTTGAAAGAAAACATTGGAAGAGGTTCTAGTTATTCCAGTCAAAACAAGTGAGTCTATAACCAACCAACCAGCTGGGCTAAAGTACCAGCAGCTGCCTATTTGCAAGCACAGCCAAGATTAGAAAAACCAGATCAACACTTAAAAAAAATTCCAGGATGAGCCTCCCTGGTGGCATAAGGGTTAAAGCCTCAGCACTATCAAGCTATTGCCAGCCACTGAAGCAGGGAGCTGACCCACATGGCACAGCAGATCTCTCCTGTCTCACCCACTGCTCCTCTCAGCAGATCTACCTGTTCTGCTCCCCACTCTTTCTCTGGTGAATTCTCACCCCTCTCCCCACGCGTCTCTGACCTACACCCCTGTTCTTATATGCATAAATAAATAAAAATAACTTAAAAAAATCCCAGGTGAATACAGTCCAAATTTCCAACCTGAAACACTATTCTTTCAGTCTACTAACTTTTGGGTGGCTTGCTACAAAGCAAAAGCCAATTAACACACATAGCTTCTACTCCTCCATCGCAAACATTGGCCCATATCTACATACCTCATAAAAGTCACCCCCACACTTCCCTGTTCTAATTGAGACAAGGATTTCCAGTGAGGATACTTAATTTTTCTCGGAAAGCATCTCATTTACATTCTTTATTATTCCATATCATATTCAACATACAAGGTTGGTTGCAATAGGAAACAGTCACTTCCGAAGTACCACCCTTCCGTCACATGAAGGATTCACCCTCCTTGAATATATATGCAACCACCATCTCTTCCACCTTCTACTATCAATCCCCATCAACATCATTTATCGATGACAGTCACTGCAGACTTTGGAATGTGAAAAAGCAAATTTCCACTCCATTGTTTCCTTGGAAGACCTCAAATAGCCTTTGGAAAACTTGTTCAACAACTGGAATCTATGCTTGCTGGTATCCTCATGTTCAGTGAATTTTGTGCCCCATTTCCATAGTCATACCCTTGACATTGTTAGCACATGAAATTATCCATCTTTGAAATATCTCAAGTTAAGCCATGAGACTGATGCACTCATACATACAAAATAACAAAGAAGAATAACCACAAAAACTTTTTCTATGGTATCCTTAGAATTATCTCAAAAAAATTACCAGAACCAGACACACATATAACTAAGGTTTCAAAACCATTTAAGGACAGATAATTCACATAATATTTAAAAGTCATCTGGAACCATAAGTGAGAGAAAATAACCCAAGGAAATATTTAAAAAGAAGAGCTGTTGATTTGTTTTCCCAGACAATTATTCAAACTAGAAATTATTGTAACTAGAAAGCTACAATAATTAAATGTTCTAAAATCAGTGCCATGAGAGACATATTAATAGAAAATAATAGAAATCCTAGGAACAAAATCAAATATATGTAAATATTTACTATAAGATAAAGTGGCATGTTAATCAGTGGAAAAAGGATTATTCAAAAATGGTACTGCAATTACTGGTTAACTTGTTTGACAAAAAAATGTTAATTAGAATTATTATCTCATGCACACAAAATAAAACCCAGATTATTTAGACTTAAAATGAAGAAACAGAGGCCATTCAAGGGTTGCAAGGCAAATGTTTTTATGACTAAAAAGAGGAAAATGCCATTTTAAGCATGACTAAAAGATTGATTCAATTACCTTAAATATTAAATGTTGATGTTGAAAAACATTAAAGAAGCAATATTATGAAAATATATATAACAGGTGGGTGTTATTATAAAAAAGCTTACATGATCCCATACCTCTAAATCATATAGTGTTGTAAACAAATGTTACCTCAATAAAAAAAATAAAAGTTACAAAGAAATCAATAAATTAAAAGAAAAACAACTGAATTTTCAAGTAGGCAATGTACATGAAAAATCAAGTCCAAATTAAATGCAAATTGCCAGCAAACATAATGAAAAGAAATTCAACGATTCAGATTTTTGTCTCTACTTCTGTTGTCCCCAAGTAGCTCAGAGGTTGCCATTAAAATGGCAAATGCAACTCTCAAATGGAACATATCTAAACTGAACTTTACCTTAGACACTCCCAAATCCAGTTGAATTTGCAGCCTTCCCCATCTTTTTTTTTTTATGCATACAAGAACTGGTGTTGTGGGGGATGAGAGGATTCACCAGAGCCAGAATGAGGAGCAGCACAGGCATAATGACTGAAATCCACTGCTGAGGAGAGCAGCGGGCAAGACAGGAGAGGTCTGCTGTGCCATGTGGGTCAGCTCCTTGGCAGTGGCTGGCAATGGCTTGATAGCACTTAGACCCCTGCACCACCAGGGAGGCCCCAGCCTTCCCCATCTTAAGTAAATTGTGACTCCATCTACTTCCTCAATCCAAAAAACTTTAATCATCTGTTTCTTTTTATTCAAACCCATACAAAGCTCAGTCTCCTGTTGGCTCTACTTTCAAAATATACCCATAATATATCTTCATAATCTAACTTCCTTTCACTACCACAAAATAAAGTCACAAAAGTCATCTTTTATCTGGCCAATTGCAAGAATGGTGGCCCTTATTTGAAACATGTAGTTTGCATCTCATCACCCGTAGGATAAAAATAAGACTCCTTAATCTCCTTACCTTTCTAAGTGTCTCACACATCATGCCCTTGACTTTGCCCACCATCCACACCGGCCTCCTCCCTCAACATCTCACCTCCCCACACAAAACTCTTGTATATTCAGTTCTCTTAGCCTGAACATTGCTTCATCTCATCTTGCTACTTCACTTCATTATTAATGTCCATCAGATGCTATTTGTTCATCAGACCTCAACTCAAACATCATTTTCTGAAGGATGCCTTCCCATTAGCTCTCTGCTAGATGAATTTCACTCACTACATGTGCTTTAGCAGCATCTTAGTGCTGTAACATTCCATTGCATATTGATCACTATATGATTAATGTCTCCCTGACTTGATTAGGCCCAGAAGGTAGAGAACAATGTTATTTTGTTCAACATGGTATCCCTAGTATCTAGCAGGGCCTAATTAATAGAAGGAATGGAAATTATAGAAAAGCACCTCAGTGGTCAGACATGCAATTTCACCTTTCTTTCACTTGATTTTAATTTGCATAGAACAATCAGACCCATACTTAGATTAGAACCCATTTCTAGGATTATTCTAACCCCAAAGTTCATGCCTGGGCACATGAAAAACTAAGCCAGAATGGCTAATCCAATTCTTACACACCACTTCACATTCCACTGATTATCCCTCACAGCTCTAAGTCCTTTAGTGTTTAAGAATCATGGTCTGAAAGGACATTAATAGATGAAATAAATCAGTGAACAAGTACAATGTCCATCTTGTTCTATACCAGCCCACCCCCTCCTTTCTTCCCAACTAACAAATAAAAGTGACCTTTCTGAGATCTAGGGCCTGAGAAATGTTGGAGGTAGACTCCAAGTAAAAACATAAATGGGGGATTCTTAATATTGCTGGCTGTGAGATGACCTAATTTGTGAGCAGAGAAGCTCAATTTTTATTAGCTTAAAAAGAAGATGTTTACACATAAAACCGTATGGAAGGCATCTGCTACCTGCTGCATTTCTTTTCTCTTCCTCCAAACATAAGAATTAGAATTAGCTTCTCAAACCTAATAATAAAGACTTAAATCTTTAAAAAAATTTAATCTTTTGTGTCTTCTTACAAAGAATGCTACATGAGCTATGAAGATCTAAAACTGATCTGAAAGTTGTGGATATGCCTATATTGACTAAAACTGAGAGAAAATTCAGGTCGCCTGCATACACTTGGTTTTGCATTGTAAGGTGTCCACATAGGCTCACGAACTCATCCTAAATCAGCATTTTTGCAATAAGTCCAAAAATCAAGTGTTACATATCACAATTCTGAGGCTATGGATTAATGGGCCAGTTTTACAAAGAAAAAAGGGGAATTTAAAATCATGGAAAATGCATTGTTCTAAAGTTTTCTAATACTGGCTTGCTTTTATTCTTCTTCATATTCTTATTAGATTTATAATGAAATACCAAACTCCAATGTATGTAGATATGGATAATTACAAATTGGATGAAGACAGCTTAATTTAACATTGAGATACTACAATTCATCTCAGCAGAACTGCCTGGCTTGGGTGAAGACTATCCTATGAGGCTGTAGCAAGCTACCAAAGGCCTAGGAATCACTCTGCTGAAAATTATTCCTAAAGAGCTTTTAAAAAGAGACATCATCTGATAAAATGTGAAGATAAATTTACAAATAAGTTTTAGAACCTGGAAGGGAGAATTCTCCCTGATCACTGGCTTTCAAAAACCCCAATTAATAATCCAGGTGGGTCGAGCCCTTTTCAACAGAAACTCCTCAGTTTTAATCCAGTGTGCTTTCCTGTATTTCTTTACCAAAATAATAATAATAATAAATCCAACATGAAGACTTTTGCTTTTGAAATTTCTTTTTCTGAACTCTCAGAATCAACACAGTTCTTTGTATGAAGTGCTACAAAGTATCAAAAAGTTGTACTTCCTATAATACAAACACTTCCTTTTAGTAATGAATACTGGATAGCTTGCATTTTATAATTCTCTCCTTAGTATCTCTATGTAAACATCAGTGCAATAAAATTGCATTTCTTAAATATTTACCTATCTTTTGAACATATGATTATTTCTGTCTCTGGGATATAACAAATACTTCAGGTCTCGATTCAAACTAAAGTTTTATTTCCACCAATGAAGTGTTTTCTCACATGGATGGCGCATGGAAAACAGCCACAATCCAACTACTCAGGTGCCCTTTGGGGGGGCTGTCTCAGATGAGTGAGGTAGCTCATCCAGTTTGATTTCTGCATCTGTAAACTGGAAGCCATCAGAGGAGCAGGAGGAATGATTCATATTACATTCTAGCATTCAGGAAATATTTAATAAATGTTAGCTTGAAACATACCCCAAAACAGCGCAAAGGGAGAAAATGAAGCTGCAGCAAGCACCTAGACAAGCAGGAAATTAATACTCTAGAGCAAGATTGTTGATCCTCAAGGGTGTCCCATATGTCAGCAGTGCTTGCATCACCCAGAAGCTGGCTAGAGGTGTGAATGTTCAGGTCTCACCCCAGAACCACTAAACTGTAATTTTCATTAGAAGGAGACCCTCAGTTGATTCATACTTCCATTAAATGCGAGAAGCACTGAACTAAGTCTACGTGCTCCTGTATACAGATCGCACAGCTTGTTGAAAATACAGGTCTCAGAAAAATTACTAATGTATGTGCCATGCATGAGGGGGTCAATGGTTAAAATCATAACTGTTACATCTGTATTCTCTATTATGCTATGCAGACTTAAAATTCTCTGTCTTAAATGCTGAGTTTATTTGAAAGTTTTTGTGAGACATCTCTTTACAACCTGAAATGATATTTACAAGAGGTAGTTATTCTAAAGTAGGGTAACACAAACAAGTTTTCAAGTGAGCCAAGTAACTAAAGTATGAAACATTAGATCCAAGATCTGAATAGCAAATCCTAAAATCCTGGCATGGCCAAACATCCAGAAACCAGGTAACTGGTTCTAAGTTTCCAGCAACTGGAGAGAAAGGAGTGTAAATAAGTACTGCCATTCAGAAACTAAGAAAAGTATACACAGAATCCAGTATACACAGTGGTAGAATATTCCAGCAGCAGCCTATGGAATTACAGCAGCCTTCCCAGTGAATAAGTATTTTACAAGCTTAATGTTCCTGAACTGACTACAGTTCCGTTGTTGCCACCACTAACTCCAGGAACAATTTTTTTAAGCAGTTTCATGTGATTTCATATGTAGTTTTATAATTAAATTGTTTTGAATGCGACCTTCTTTTGCATTAAAAGATACATGCCTGAAAGGTACTCTATCACAACCACCTCTAAAATGAAAAAAAAATTCCTTCCTGACCTTTCCACATACTAAACCCTGTATCTTTGCACTCTCTCTATTTAATTATTAATCTGTTCTAAGTTTATACGATCTGTTAATATAAACCAGAGAACTCAAGGCACCCGTGGGGAGCCACGTGCAACTGAGCAGCTGTTTTGTGCTTTGTGTTGGGGACCGTGGGAGCTGTGGGGTTACTCTCCAACAAGCACTACAATGTCCATTGCCCCTACTACACATTAGTTCTTTCTGAGTTACTGCTTTCCACGTAATTGCCAAAATCAATGTGTAAGTTGCTTTAAATTGTACATATCTTAATTTTCCCTATTCTTATTTCAAAATGCCACTTTGTATGATCTCTATTGAGAAGAAAATAAGCTCATTTTTAAAACAATTACCTAACAATACTGTAGATAAAAAGCTGCATTTTCTGCTGAAGATAAGTGTTTTTCAGCTCTCTTCAACTGAGTTTCTTATAAATGATTTCTAGATTACCATACTCTTGCTTTGGTATAAATCTGAAGTTCTCCAAAGCCTCACAGTACCAAGGGAGGCTAGACTCCTGAACATCCAAACAGGTCCAATTTTATTCTCCTAGAACTGTGCTAGACAGTTCAGCTTAATTATTATTACAGACACACTAGCATAAAGCTTTCTTCCAAAGAGTTTTAGGCCATTTAAGCAATGTCATTAGACAGGCAGAGAAATTCTTTTGAGAAAATGTAATGGAGCATGAAAAATAATAAAATGCACAAAATACATTTATTCAAGGACTTAATAATGAAGTGAAATTACAATTCAGAGGGAAGAAATGCAGGCTGAGTACTCTCTATTATTTTTAAATAAAACATGATGAGTGGACACAGCATAACACCCCAGAATCAGAGGGCAGTACCCCATGTTATAGCCTGAAGAAAAACACTTCCACTTCAGGAAAAAAATATTCAGTATATCCTGATGCCACTTGGAGAATTTACCAAAGATGCAGAAAAGCAATTAATTTTAACGATAATTTCACATGAACTCAAAGTTCAGACTTTCATAGATTATCTCACATTAAGGGATGTCCCCCAAATGGACATTACCTTGCCTAGGTTCTTTGGGAAAAAGAAAAAAATGCCACAATGCCTTTACTGTAGACCTAGTGAGACTTAGAGAAGTTGAGGTTTCCGTCAATGCTCCACACTACAGGGGAAAAAACACTCAGGACTAGCTTTTTGTAGAGTTATTTTGGCAAGAGTTAACAATATGCTAAGCAAAATAAGTCAGAGGAGAAAGACAAACTCCGGATGGTGTCACTTACATGTGGAATATAGAGAAACAAAACAAAGACTCAGACAAAACCAAACCGATAGCAAACCCTAAAAGTCTGACTAAAGAATTAAAAGGGGAGGAAGGGGACTCCCCTAGTGGCGCAGTAGTTGGGTGCTGGGCTGTGAAGCTGAGGGTCCCACATGGCGCACAGACCTCTCCTGCCACACCCCCTGCTCCCCTCTGCAGTGTATTTCGTCAGCCTGCCTGTTCTGTTCCCCACTCTGATCTGGTGAATTCTCTCACCCTCCCCCACTTCTGACTGTACCCAGTGCTTGTATAAATAAATAAATAAATATTTAAAAAAAAAAAGAATTGAAAGGGGTGGGGGATAGAGGAGGAGGAGGGAGGAGGGTAAGGGGGAGTGAGCAAAGTAGGGAGGAGGAGCAATGGACTGTGGTGGGAGATGGGTGGTCCATGATAGTAGTAGGGTGTGATTACATCTGAAGGATGTGATCCTGTACCCCTAAACCATATAGAGTGCCTTAAACCAAGGTTACCTCAAATTTTTAAAAAATGGCAGTATTAAAAGTCAAAAGATCTTTGACTCACATCATTACCTGTTGAAATTTATCCTATAGCTAAAACTGCATAAAAAGTGCACCAAGGTTATATATGAAGGATATTCTGCAAAACTAGTTTTCATAAGACAACAAACTGACAACCACCAAAATAACCTTCGAGAAGGAAGAGATAACAATATAAAAAACACCACAGTGGATAATATGCAGTGATTTAAAAATGTTAATTGACGTAGAAATGTCTCTAGATGAAAGCCCACGACATTACGCATCATCTACCACATGGGTAAAGCCTGTGCTGCCTATTGAGTGGATGTAATAAGAGGTATCCGCTAGATAAACAGGCACTAGAAGTTTGGGGGAAAGAAAGACATTTTTATGTTTTATTTTGTTTCTTCTGTTTGGTTGGATATTGACTCTATGCAGCCATTGTTTTTACCTGAAACATTTAAAATGCTATTCCAGGATGAAAATGAAATAAGAACTCCAGAATCAAACATACTATACTACTCAGGAATGTGGAGCAGAAGATTCAGCTACTAAATCATGGTGACATTGTCACCATCCTGTGCTGCTTCTGCCCTGCCTTTCCCTGGCATGCCAGCCCTCTGCTATAACTAATTAATGGTAGATTGATGTTTTTCTAAAGATCATTATGAAGAATTATGTGATATCTCATATAGTCATTAATTTGAAGACTATAATGTTACTGATTCTTGCTTATTAACATATAGTCAGTACTTTTTCCACTGATATGACATTCACCAGTTTTTATGATTTAAAAGAGATCATCAGTATGTCAAATGTTTTTGTGAAGAGTTTATGGGGGGAAAAAAAAGCATAGAGTTAAAGAAAGTGTTTAGGAAACCTATAGGAATACTTTGATGAAATCTCTCTTTAATAAAACTTAGCTTTTCATGTTTAGTGAAATGACTCCCCCAATATATGTTTAATTATCTTAACTAGTACACAACTGTTTTCTTGCCCAAATTTTGACATATACCTATAGAACTAGGAAAGTGGCATAATTCTATGATTTAACACTAATTTATAATTGTGAAGATACAAGCATACCTCCATTGCATACCAAACGCTTCCCAGGTTTCCAACATTACTGAGGAGACAATTCCACTTATTACTTGCATTGCTCCAAAATACTTTTTTTAATGAAGGACAGATTTGAACTTTTTTTTTTTTGCATGTAAGAACTGGGGTATAGGCAGATGTATAGGGGGGTGAAAGGATTCACCAGAGACAATGGGGAACAGAACAGGCAGACTGACTGAAATCCACTGCTAAGGGGAGCAGCAGGCATGATGAATGAGGTCTACTGAGCCCTATGTGGGTCAGCTCTCTGGCTGGAGGTTGAACTCAGGTGTAGGGGTGATAGCACTGAGCTTGAACACCTAAGCCACCAGGGAGGCCCCATATTTGAACTCTTAATGGTGAATTTAATGTTTTTATACATGTTGATTTTCAATGATCAACACCTGAAACATACAATGGTATAATGCAATGTTGCATCAGTTACAGGAAGAAAATGACAAAATAAAAATTCCATAAATTTTTCCTGATTTTTAAGAACAAGGAAGTTCTTAGTGAATTATATCCCACTGATTTTTGTTTCTTCATTGCTATATTTACATGTTCAAAAATGTCTCTGAGTCAGTTTTTATTACTTTATCATTCCTTTAAAAAATCCCCAAATTACTTGAAAGGCAGTTATTTAATATCTGCTCTCCTTTGCTCTGTTTTTAAGTGACAGGGTCACAATTAATTTCAACCTCCCAAACCACCATCTTCTGCCAAAAGTAAGAAAGCCTTTGGAAAAGTATACATCTAAAAACATCTATTCATTTTCTACTACTAAAATTAATGAAATGCATATGTCTATACATACATGAAGAATGTGCTTCTTTCTCCTCCTTACTCATCACGGAAAAGCAAATGTAACTACAACACCAACATCATTTATCACACACCTAAAATAACAGACAAAAATGTGAAGTGTGGGTGAGGTTACGGAGCAACTGGATCACTCATTGTTGGTGGAAGATTAATTGGTACAATCACTTTAAAAAACTGAAAAAAATAGTTTCACCTTCAGAAAACTCTTGGCAAAATAATTTTGCCAGGGCCTCCCCTGGTGGCGCAGGTTGTTGAGCACAGTGCTGTGAAGCTGTCTGCGGCCTCTGCAGCACTGGTTTGATCCCGGCTGGCCAGCCAGGGTCCCACATGGCGCAGCAGCAGACCTCTCCTGTCGCACCCCCTGCTCCCTTCAGCAGTGTATTTCATCAGTCTGCCTGTTCTGCTCCTGCTCTGTCTCTGGTGAATCCTCTCACCCTCCCACAAATCTGGCCTGTACCCTGGTTCTTCTATAAATAAATAAATAAATAAATAAATAAATAAATAAATAAATAAATAAATAAATAAGTCTTAAAAAAATAAATAAATAAAAATAATTTTGCCATAACCAAACAATTCTATGTTTAAGTATATAGCCATCAGACATGCATAATGGCAAAAACATGTAAAGAATATTTGTAGTAAAGGGCTATTTATCTAGACAAAAGCTGGAAGCCATTTAAACACCCGAGAACAATATACTGAACTGTTACATTAACACAAATAGAATATATACAACAATAAATATGATTGATCAACATTCTTATATGTGAAAACATACAAAAATTTCACAAACATGATTTTGAAGCTAGACACAAAAGACTACATTATGCGTAATACTAATATTACTCTAAGCACTTTACAAGTATTACTCATACAGTTCCACATCAATTCTATAAAACTGGTTTAACTGTTATTTCCATTTTACAGATGACAAGACTGAGACTCTTGAGTGTTAAGTAAGTTGACCAAAGTCACATAGCAAATAAACAATAAAGTCACAATTCAAACCTAGAAAATCTAACTCTATCATCCACATACGCAACTACTCAATATACAAAAGTACTGTAATAACTCTTATTTTATCTAAACTAAGAGAAATTTTTTAATTAAGTTTAAAGCAATCTAAAGTCTTTAGTCAGCACAGAGTATACTAAAATGGGACATATTATGTATTGAAATGTTATGGTTCAACCAAAAAAATGATGAT
The DNA here is from genome assembly GCF_014898055.3 of Talpa occidentalis. Lineage (NCBI taxonomy): Eukaryota > Metazoa > Chordata > Mammalia > Eulipotyphla > Talpidae > Talpa > Talpa occidentalis. The sequence goes on along the minus strand of NW_023601653.1, from coordinate 42,989,781 downwards.
TTTTTATGCATATAAATCTGGCAATCTTGAGAAAATGCCAATAAAACAACTATTGCTCCTAGGCAAGCTATTAGGCAAGTAATGGTGACATTCACATTTCCTGTATCTGATGTCTTCCTAGAAATGGCAGAGAATTCCGTTTTTCTTCTTAATTTTTTTAACTGTATCATAATTTAGTGAGGTAACATTGGTTTATAACACAGCATATGATTGAGGGGGACAGGCTCACAACTCTTTAGCTTTATAGGACCACACCACACTCACCACCAAAGCACCCATAATCCTCCACCATAGTCCACTGAGCCCCCTCCCCCCTTTGGACACACCCCCTATATTCTCCTTGTGGTAGTTTCAATTATGCAGATTTCTAGGGTTTGTTTTATTTGAGTTTGCCTGTTCCTTTGTTTAGTTTCTTTATATTCCACATATGCGTATAATAATCCATTATGTATCTTTCTCTTTCTTATTTCACCTAGCATAATTCCTCCATCAGATTTAAAAAGTGATACACAGTGGAATACTATACTCAGTTATTAAAAAAAAAAAGATGAAATCTTGTCATTTGAGACATGTTGTTCTTTTTCTAAAAATAACCTCTTCTTCAAAAGACATTATAGCATTAGTTCAAATTTACTTCAGATGCCCTATTTTCATGGACCACATTTTCTGCAAAGTAATTCTCTGTAAACAGAGAATGTACAATCCACTGAAAGAAAATAAAGGTATTGAATACTTTAAATTTTTTTCTAATTTCAGTGACTTTCAATAACTGTTTCCTAGAACTTTAGATAATAATTTTCTGGCAATTATTTGTTTTTCTTAACTTAGGTTAAAACTTTTATGTACTTTAATTCATTTGACCTCATCCTATTTCAGATGAAAGGCACCCCAAATAATTATACTTGATATTTTCTAGAACAATCTTGAATTTGGGCCACTTATTCTCATGGCTGGCTAATTGAGAGTTAAAACTGGGATAAAAGATACATTTATGACTGGGATAAAACAGCAGCAGAGAGAGGGGCAAAGGCAAATTCTGCTTGCATTGTGATTCAGACCCATAGTAACTGGACTCAGGGAGAGCTCCACAATGCCTGTGTGTGATGAGTCAGTAAAAGTGAACTGTGTTGATTAATTGTAGCAGATGATTTTAAACAAAGAAGCAGCCTGGCCAGGCACAGCACTTTCAGATTGCCCATCTCTGAGATGTCCAGTTAATTGTGTCTTCTAGGAAAAATCACATTATTCCTTTTATTAGGAAGATGGAGGCAATACCTACCTACCTATAGAGTGGTGAGGATGGTAAAATGAGGAACAAAACATGTGCCGTCTAACATATTGGAAGTGATAGGACTTGTGATTATTATCACTTTTTATGATTTGGTATTGATATTTTGGTCTTTGGATTATCCTGCCTCAGTTTAACACCTCCCCCCTCCCACTGTAGTTCAACAGTAGGGGCAGGAAAGGTGACGGACTCCTCCTAACATTTCACTTAAGTCTTTTCAAGTAGAGACAGACTTGGTGCTCTCTGATTTCTTTCCCAAAATGACTATTCATCAGTATTTATATTTGGAAGGAAGACTAGAGCTGAAGTTACAGAGAGAATATAAAGCAGTCTACAAAACAGGGCTGCTGATAGCTGCACAAAATGCCTGGTGAGGCAAACTAGAAAGCATTAAATAAAAGACACAACAACTGATCACAGGTACTGGTTTTGTCTCTGCCTTTGGGCAGAGTAACATTAGTACTGAGGCTAACTCCAAGTGTGTCTGAAATAACAAGTGACAATCACTTCAAACAGTTTTCACTGAAAACACATTTTATAAATTTTATGTCATGTCCTTAAAAAAACTATGGAGCAAAAGAATCTCAAAGACAGATGCCATTAGTGCTGGATATAAGAGGAAGGCTAAGCTGTGCTTCAGAAAGTAAAAAGAAAAACAACTTTGTTTATTATCAGCTGAAATCAAGTTTTCCTAAATTATAACAATAACAATATTGGGAAAGTTAATTGGAAAAATGAGATGGTTTCTTTTCCCTTTTCCTTCATATATAATAGTGAGTTACACACACACACACACACACACACACACACACACACACAGGAGAGAAAAGACATCAAAGTCAACTGTTGACTTTTCCCACTTCCAGCAAATATGGAAATCTGAAGTTTTTCCAAGAGTTAATGATTATTAAATTTATTTTAAATGTTATTTGTCTTTTTTTTTTTTTTTAATACATACTTTTTTTTTTTAAGATTTATTTATTTATACAAGCACTGGGTATAGTCAGAAGCGCGGGAGGGTGACAGAATTCACCAGAGCCAGAGCGGGGAGCAGAACAGACAGAAGGACCGAAATCACTGCTGAGGGGAGCAGCGGGCGGCAGGAGAGGTCTGCGCGCCATGTGGGACCCTCGCCGGTGGCCGGGGATTGAACCGGCGCTGCAGAGGCTGCGGGCAGCTTCGCAGCCCAGCGCTCAACCGCTGCGCCACCAGGGGAGGCCCTATTTGTCTTTTATAAAACAAGATTTTGCAAACCTTTTCAGCATTTTTTCTGACATATCTTTAGTGACTGCTTTTAAAATTGTGCTTTGTTGTGACACATTCCCAAATAATCCCTAAGAATGTTTACCATATGAACTAAAGGCTTATTTCCCTCAGGGGGAAAGATCTATATAAGTATTTACTAAAACTATCTCATTAGCTTTTTGCAAAATGCTGAATTCATCACAACAAGAAGTTCAAATATTCAAAATTCAAACAAATATAGGTACAAATCATTTGTATTCCATAGCACTCTTATCACTGAGTATAACCACAAAGACTAATTCACTTTATTCTTATTACTTTTTAGCTGTAGAAAATAAAAGATTTAAATGAATTATTTTGGCATTTTTCCAGCAATGGTGTGATTCCTTCACTGATGACTTCTTTCTAACGTTCACTATTTTATATGGAAGACAACCACAGAGGATTTTCAGTCATTAATGCCAAAGTCAGCCAAAAGCACTTTGCATTAATAAATCTCAAAATATTTTACCATTTTGTTAAGTCTAACCTCGGCTTGTTGGGAAGGTTTCAAGCAGTCTGGCTGAATAGGCAACTTACTATTGGTAACAAAGGCAAATGATAAAGTCAGAACTGAAATTCACTTCTAATACATCTATGATGATGGCCTATTATTTCAATCAGACTGTCTCTAATAAAATCATCAAGGCTCAATGAAAATCCATCATCTCCACGAGTAACAATGTAGAAGTATTACTGGAAAGAAGGATAAAAGAAGTTAAAGCATTTTTATTCCTGCTATTATTTGGTTATGAATATAAAGGCTTCTATATTTCCAACCACCTAGAAAGAAAACTACAGGCAGAACATTACCAAAAGCTTTCAGTTATTAAGACAAGTCCAAGCAAAAACTTAGATTAATCCTCACCAAGGCAATTAGTTAGTGACATGTATAAGAACAATCTCATTTAATCCTTCCTGCTTCAGCAGTATCTACTTGATTAGGCTAATACAGTTTCAGGAAATGAACTGGCTTCAATGTACAGTCTAATAAAATTATAAGTGAACGAGATTCTAAGGGAATTAAATCAATGCCCTACAAAGTGACTTCCTGAATTTTCTCTGATAACGTGTCACCCTCACCAGCCGCAAGTTACTGTCTAGGCAAGGGCAAGGTGTGGGGTTGATGACAGAGCAAGGGAAACTTATAAACCTTAGCAAAAACAGCAACTCATCCTCCCTCCAGCTCTTATCCCTCCCCTTTACTTTCTCTGCATGTGTGTGTGGATGCCTGTGAGATGTATTGCTATATTACACTTCCATAGATCTCTACATTCTGCAAACAACTCACTTTCCATAGACATGACTAGTCCTTGATACAAAAATAGATACATTTTAAATATTCCCTTTGACAAGGATATAAGAGCAGTCTTCTAAAGTATAAACGGCATACATACAATGTTTTCTGTTACTGAATGAATGATACAGAACTCATCTGAGAACAGATATGGATTCAAAGAGCCTTTCCTGACATCAGAAGTGAACTGCTTAGAGTCAAGAAAGCATTCTCCCTATGTAGTATGAGTCTTATTTTTCTTAATTAAGGCCAGGCCCTGTCTACACCGGATGCTCCTATAACAACAAGGACTTCTCTGTCTTAAGCTAATGCAGTGGTGTGTCACCTGCTGTAGAAAGTCACCTGCACTGTGGATTTCCTTGGTCATTACGGCTGAGTGCGAACCATTCTTAACCTATGGAGGAGGTATTTGTATCTACTTGAATCAAGCAGGATAATGAGAGAAATGCCTTGCACCCAATTTCTTACCTACCATTCCAACTACTGTCACTCTACAGAATACATTTTTCCAATGGAAAAAAATCTTTCTGCTAGAGCATTAAGAAGAACATTTTTAATGGAAAAGAATCAGTCAACCAAGTTAGAGATGGTAGGCTTCCTTTTTCTATCATTTCTGAAAGCTCTTTGGCATGCCCAGATTAAACCAATGATGGGTGAATATTTATTAGTACAAAGCTTTATTTTTCCAAAGAAAGTAATCATCATAAAAGCTCTGCTCACATTTGCATTCTTTACAGCACTTGCCATCCACATACGCAAGAGCTGACTTCAGCGGGCAGTCAGGAGCTGGGCAGACCAGAGTGTCGCACTGGATGCTTCCATTCTGAGAAGAAAATGACAAAAAATGTCCAAGTGGCAATTTGATAGCCTTCAAGTATTTTTTAATCTGTCTCCTCAATTCCAAGCCCTTCCCATAAAATATCATTCACACCACAATTCTCTTTGGTTATTATACAGCAAAACCGGTAAAAGAGAGCCCTACGATAATAGCAGCTGGGTAATAACACAGTTGGGGACTGGCTCCCAGCTTCTGTCCAGCAATGTATCCTAGCTGAGCTAGATTTCTCCCCTTCTGAAGTGAGGTGGTGGAGAACGTGGGTGCAGAGAAAGGGGGCACAGTGTCACGGAAGTCACAAGCGAAGAGTAAGCCTGGGGCTCATGTCTCCCCACATTGCCCACAAACGGAGCATTAAAAATCAGGAGTCTGACATAGCTGTTGCCATCCTGGAGATACAATCTTGGTCCACAGACTCCGCTCAGAGCAGTGCTGACAACCATCACCAGAAGCACCAACTACAGACAGGACAATAGGGAGTTCAAGGACCTGGGGTCACTCAACCAGCGAGCTGCCTTTCTATTCCGTTTACTGGTCTCCGTGTACAACATCCCATATTTTGCTCAATTCAATGTTTGGTGCCCCTTTAACAAGTTGGGAAAGGTTCATTGTACTTGTAAAGTACTGTCATTTTGACAGTAACGTAGGATGTTCTTGAATAGAAATAAAGTAGTCATGCACACACATGTGCCCATATACAGTTATTTCAGAGTGACCTTTGGGTTTTTTTTATACACAGGATATTCTATATTTGAATAAAGTGGATGAACTTCAGAAGATTCTTCAAGTCTAATTTTTTTAAATGAATATTTATTTTGGGAAAAAATGCACTTACATCTTCTTTTAGAACTCAACAAGGGAAGTCATATTTATTTAAATTCTACAATTTGTGTTCCACAGTATTTATAAATGTTTAAAGATTATCTTCTCTATTTAAAGTCCATGATTTGCTCCTATGGCCCAGTCTGGCCACATTATTTCCTGCTGCGTATAAATAAGTCTTATGAAAATACATTAATAAAAACATGAGGGGAAAATCCCTGGAAATGTTCAGGGCAGCAGAATAGGATCCTTTGGGAATCACCTCACTAACCCAATTTAAATTTCTCTCCTCGTGTGTACCAATAAATTTGAACTTGGTAGCATTCCTAAACCATAATCATTTTTATAAGCTAGAAAGTGTTAATAATGCAACACACGGTTCTTTAGATTTGACTGGGTTTACTGGCACTTGAATGTTGTGTCTTGAGGAAATGGGTCTTGAAATTTTCATGATTACATTGCTTGCATAAATCTTTAAAGACTGGGGGCATCCGAGTTCCCTGAGGCTGGAGCCCTGTGGAAGGCATACCAGGCATGTGCAGTTCTTGCAGCCGTCTGTCCAGGACTCAAACTCTCGGTAGGTGGTTCCCTTCGTGGTGCAAGTCCTTTCACAATAGCACTGATCCAATCTGTTCATCCGCTGCTCTGCTCGGGACAGCTGTAGCACAAAGGAAGGAGTTTACTGTTAACTACTCCAGTGTGCAAAATGCAAAAATGCTGCAGACAGTGGGTATTTTTTTTAAGTGTATACCGGTATTGATGACTGTGCTCATCAACTACCTGTTCTAATTATATCTAAGTCTTTAATGAAAAAAGCAGGGCTTTCCCCTTAATTGTGGTTTATTTGCAGAGAAGCATTTTCCATTGCAATGGAGACATTCATCAAAAGGCTTCATTTCATAAAAAAGTTTACTCAAGGGCCTCTCTGGTGGCACAGGCGGTTGAGCACAGCGCTGTGAAGCTGTTTGCTTCACAGTGACGGTTCAATCCCCGCCCGCCTCAGAGCAACCCACATAGCACAGCAGACCTCTCCTGTCGCGCCCGCTGCTCCCCTCAGCAGTGTATTTCATCAGTCTGCCTGTTCTGTTCACCCTCTGTCTCTGGTGAATCCTCTCACCCTCCTGCGCATCTGGCCTGTACCCCCGTTCTTGTATAAATGAAATAAATCTTTAAAAAAAAAGTTTACTCAGGTGAAAACAAAAATTTCCAAACTTATATTGTATTGAAACAAAAATCATACACAGACAATGCAACCTTTATGTCACCAAAAACTAGTATGCAAGAGGACAAAAACCTGGAGAAATTCTAAGTAAACCTTATATAAGCTTAAGTCAGTGAAAACGCAGTTCTAGGAAGCATTTGTGGTACCACTTCCTTGAAGTAATTTTAGAGTCCGTATTCTTTACAACGACCTCTCTCCTCTTTCCTTATAAAAAAAAATCCAAATAAAATAACTCATAAAAAAATAAATTAAACCATAAATCCTGTCATAATAAGCAATGTGAAAAGCAGGTAATCTGCCTCATTCCTGATTTACTGAATCATTTGTTATACAGAAGGCCAGGATTTGTATATTTATAAGCCTTTTCTTGAGCAGAGATTTAGAGTCAGTCCTAGCAAAGAGTACAGTATAAGACAAGTCTGAAAGATGAACATTTATGTTTATATTGGATTGTCGGAAAAGTCATGACGTATTTTTTTCTTTGAAAAACAGGAAAAAACACGTCATGATTTTTCCGACAACCCAATATAAGGGACTACAAGTGCCCTCGAGAATGTTTCAGCCCTCCCACAATATATTCCCAAGTAGCCTTTACCTTGGCTGATGTTTTGGCTAAAATGTCCTGAAGCTCCATGATTTTCTGCACGAGTCCATGGAAGTCATTGCAAGTTGGACAGGCTGGAATTACAAACACTACATTGATCAAGATGGATTTACAAAAGGTTCAAACTAGTTATATCTCTGCTGACAACTAATATCTGGCCACTCAATTTCAAACTGACAGTCCGGACAAAATTAAGCAAGAAGACACCCCCCCATCACACAGTATAACCACTAATGGACTTACTGCGATTAAGATCTGGGCACTGGGCAATGAATCCTTGGGGCATGACAAGTAATTGCACATCTTGCATTATACCCTGTGTGTGAAAAAATTGTAAAAAGACATATTACTTTCATCTACCAAAATTACATTTAATAGTCAAGTTCATGAAGGAAAAACATTACAACAAAGACTCACCAAAAAAAAAAAAAAAAATCCCTGAGGATAAAACCCTTCTGAAAACATCACATTTACTTCAAAACAAAGGGAAAGAAAAGAAATACAACAGGCAAGATAGATGATTAACCACATATTCACATTGATAATATTTTTACCTTAAGATTAAATGTCAAGATATAATTAAGAGGCAATAGGCATGTTGTTTTGAGGAGTTATTTTTAGTGAGTTACGAAAGAACGGCTTGAAAATGACCTTTAAAAATCAACCTGAAAAATCACTTGTGATTTCAGCAATAGCAAAACTGATACCAATTATAAATTAACAGCAATTATCAGAAAGAAAAGAATAGAAAAACTGAGTCATAACGGCAATACGCATTCAAGCATTTTTCATTTTTCAGTTGGATCTTTCACACTAATGTCTCAATTGAAAGAAGACTAACGATTTATTAAGCAGCTACAGGAAGGCTTAATGAGGAGTCCTTAGGAATACAGGAAGTTTAACATAATTTTTTTAAATGTCAGCAAGAAATGACCTATTTTACATAAAAGGCCACATTACATGTTTACAGGCAAAATTTACATGAGTCCTTAATCATTAAGGTGTAATTAGCATCCAGCTTACTGGGATCTTAATGTAAAGACCAAACAGTAGCTCAAAAGCAACCTCATCAGACACACTTCAACTGTGCCCTTCACCTACCACCCCCGCTCTTCCCTCATCAACATAATATATTTTCTTTAATTAATATTTCACATTATCCCTTCGAAAAATAAATGCAGAATGTCTGGTGACAGGGCTGACTGGTACCAACATATTAGCAAGACGATGCTGAATGTACCTACAAAGATTTACCAGCCAAATACTGGCCCATGTTTAGTGTGGTAAATAACATGGCACAAAAACAAGGTGTAAGTGATATATATTTCAGTCTACTGGGTAGCAAATGTTGGCTATGTTATATTTTTTATTTTTTTATTTATTTAATATTTTTTGTTTAGAAGTACTGGGGTGTAGGCCAGTGGTGTAAGGGGTGAAAGGATTCACCACAGACAGAGTGAGGAGTGGAACAGGCAGATCTACTGAAATCCACTGCTGAGGGCAGCAGTGGGAGACACAGGAGAAGTCTGATGTGCCCAATGTGGGTCAGCTCCATGGGCAGGGATCAAATTCGAACTCAGGTGGTAGGGGTGATAGCACTGAGATTTAACCTGTAGGCCACCAGAGAAGCCTAAATGTTGGTTCTATAATCTGCTTGGGATTGGATTCAGGATGGAACTTATATACAGGTCCTGGTCATTTGGAAACAGCAATGTGAAAACAAGTCTTCTAGGTACTGCACAACTCAAGGGTGTATCATTTTCACAACCACATATAAAAAATGTGACCTCTAGCATAGTGTATACAACTGATATGTGAGAAAGATGAAGAGGTCCTATCTAGATCACATGGAAACATTTCTCATGAGTACACGTAGGAGAGATTTGGCCCACACAGCACAAATGTGGCATCCCTTTCAGGAGAAAAGAATACTTTTTCAGGCAAGCATAAGGGTATCCCCATTACTGACTTGGTACAGATTATTAACGCTCTCTGAACAGGTTCATGCATATTTAAGGGGAGGGGGGAAGACCCTGTATTAAGGCTAACAAGACTATGATTTGATGAAATATTCAAAATATTTAGTTGCCATGTAAAGATAGTTACATAAGTTTAAAAAACGCCTTGCTGGAATTATAAACCTTGATTATAACACAACTTTAAGGGGGCCTCCCTTGCTGCCTAGGGGTTGAGTCTCAGTGCTTGTCACTGCCATGGCCTGAGTTCAATCCCCAGCCAGGGAACTGACCCACACTGGGCACAGCAGACCTCTCTTGTCTTGCCGGCTGCTCCCCTTAGCAGTGGATTTCAGTATAATCCATCTGTTCTGCTCCCCACTCAGCCTCTGGTGAATTTTCTCACTCCCCAAACCTCTGACTACACCCCAGTTCTTGTATGAATAAATAATAAAAATAAACCTTTAAAAAGGAAAACAAAAACACAACTTTGAGTTACTGGATCCTACTCAATCTTGACATCCATGAGTTGGGGATATCATGGATCATTCTTTTATTTAACAGCCATTTACCAAGTTGCTTCTGTATGACAGACACTGTCACAGTCACTAGGGAAGGAGTGATTACACTAGAGATCTGCAGCTTAACAATTTTCTGGACTTTATTTCTTCAACCTTAAAACAATCAAAGTTAAACAGGATGTCTTTTAGATTCTTAACAAAAAGGAAATTCTATGGAGTGTGTGTCTTAGTAGACACTAAAGAAAACTATCTAAATTATGACTGCTTTTTAGTTTTGATAAATTTGTGAATAAATATGTATCCCTTACCCACTTTCTGGAGAACACAGAGAGCATGAATAATTAATATTAAAAACCTTTTTATCCACTTTAATATTTCCGTAGAAGTATCATCAAAGTTACATTTTAATGGTGGAGAGTTCATTTGTATATTAACATTTTAGATTTTTATTACTTTGGATGGCTAATTTCAAGAATGATAAAATAACTGTCCTGATTTCTCCCTTATGACCATCTCTGTTATATCTAAAAATCAAACTCATTTAGGAATAGAAAGAAATACAGTGTTGATTGGCTAAATAAAGCGCCAGTGTTAAAAAGAAATAGAAAAAAAATATGTGCAAATCAAATTACTTTGTCTTACACCATAAAAAGCAAAATGTACTTTTCTAAGTTCATTACAAAGCTTTTATAATTATACTTTACACTTTATGTTCAGACTTTAGCCAAAAGATACCTTAAAATATCCATGTGCATTATTTCTCTGTCCCAGCCAAAATGTTGTGTCCAGAGGCAAGTCTGTGGAAGGTTTTTCCACCACCCTTTCATATATTCTGCAGAAAAGAGACATTAAGCATGTAATATGAGTTAATGGCCATTTCTTAAAATCTTCTATTTGTTGAACCAAAAACATCTCACTTACTTATTACAGTCGATGTGTAAAATCAGATGGGAGGCACTGATGGCTAAAGAGAGCTTGTGCCACTTGTCATCAGCCAAAATGTAAGGAAACACTTCTGTGTGAGGACGGTGACTGCCCGAGCGGTAATGCAGCCTGACTTCATTCCGATGGCCACTGCTTTCCAGCTCCAGATACCTGCATAGAGAAGACCCATAAAGTTCAAAATAACTGCAATGATCTCAGTTTCTAGACAGATGGAATTAATATACTTTCACTATCCCTCCTACTAAGTCCAACTCAATATTATAACAAAATGAATGTACAAATTTAAATGAGAGAAAAAAGAAAGAAACCCAACTCGAGACTTTGGAACCCAAGGAACACCACAGTGGTTGATTTATATATCCCAGATGTAGAGGCAGGAAAAACAGCAACCTGGAAATACCAAAATTGCAGACAAACAATAGTCCTAACTAAAGTCTACAACTCTACACCAGGAAAAGGGAAACCTAGCATGACAAAAAATTTCAGAAACTAACCACTCTATTCCAGTCAAAACACCACAGAATTCAACGGCAGTCCCAGTCTCAACCTGCCAACGAAAGCTACGTAGGAAGTTTAGGTGTTATCCTCTTGTTGCAAAAATAAGGCAGCCAATACTTCTGTTGGAGAAGTTCCAGAGAAAGTAGGTAGCTAAGTAGGTAGCTAAGACTTTTAACCATGCCAGTCAGAAATGAGGGCCACTTATAGCACCAAAGACCACATAAAGAAGTCAGAACTTCTATCCTGACCTGGAAGTAGCAAATCACTCTTCCTCCTACCCATGGGATGATACCAAAAAATAAGGGCTTTCATCTTCACCCACCAATAATGAGACCATCTTTACTACAATAGCGGTAGAGATTATGTGGGGAGTAGGAATTTCCACTCATACCCAAAATAATAAAACTCCAAAGTCAATTGTCAAGATAAGGCCAAGTGAGGAAACTGGATTTCTAACTTTACCTGGAATTAATAATATGGAATCTTTTCCTCCCTTGCCAAGGCAGTGTCAAAAAAACTCAAATAAAACAGTGTTTAAATAAGAACTAAGACTTAAAATATGACACAAAAGTGCTCAGGTTTCCATTGAAAATCATATTGCATTCCAATAACCAACAAGATTCCAAATTTAATGAAAAAAGACATTCAATAGATACCAAGATCAAAATCATAGAGGTGTTAAAATTACACACTTAAATGAAGATTGAAATCATATCAACTATCTTCTCTGACCATACTGGTACTAAACTACTACTAATCCACGACAAAGAGAAAACAAGGAAATACTCTAATATGTGGAGACTGAACAATACACAACTGAACGACCACTGGATTAATGAGGAAATTAAAGAAGAAATTTTAAAATACCTCAAGACAAATGATGATGAGGACACAACCTTTCAGAACACATGGGACATAGCATAAGCACTCCTAAGAGGGAAGCCAAAACAATTCAGGCCCATATCAAGGAACCAGAAAGAGCCTGAATAAATAACTTTGCCTCTCATCTCAAGTAATTCAAAAAAGAAGAAAAATAAAAACCAAAGGAAAAAAATGACAAAAATTAGAGCAGAAATAAATAAAATAGAAATCAAAAAGGACAGTCCAAAAGTTCAGAGAAGCCAAAAGCTAGTTCTTTGGAAAAAGAAACAAAATAGATAAACATTTAGCTAGACTCACTAAGAAAAAGGGGGGGGGGGAATTCAAATGATACAGTTATGAATGCAAGAGAAGTTACAATAGAACTGTAGAAATTCAGAGGATAATAACAGATTACTATGAACAATTACACACAAACAAATTCAACAACGTAGATGAGATGGACAGATTCTTAGATTATACAATCATCCAAAACTGAATAGGTAAGAAACAGAAAACCTGAACAAATCAATCACGAGCAAGGAAATTGAAACATAGCAAAACTCTCCCCCAAAACAAAAGTCCAGGCCAGATAACTTCACAAGTCAATTCTACCAAAGCTTCAAAGATGAATTATTACCTATGCCACTCACTCTTTCAAAAGCTCATTTTATGAAGTCAATATTATGGTAATACCAAAACCAAACAGACAATAAAAAGAAAGAAAACTGGGCCTCCCCTGGTGGCACAGCAGTTCAGTGCTGCGCTGCGAAGCTGCCCACCTCTTCAGTGCCGGTTCAATCCCTGGCCGCCAGCAAGGGTCCCATATGGTGCGACAGACCTCTCCTGCTGCGCCCGCTGCTCCCCTTAGCAGTGTATTTCATCAGTCTGCCTGTTCTGTTCCCCACACTGGCTCTGGTGAATTCTCTCACCCTTCCACGCTTCTGACTGTACCCAGTACTTGTATAAATAAATAAATAAATCTTAAAAAAGAAAGAAAACTGCAGACCAATCTTCCTAATGAAAATATATACAGGGCCTCCCCAGGGGCGCAGTGGTTGAGCAATGGGTTGCGAAGCTGCCCGCAATCTTTGCAGTGCCGGTTCGATCCCCGGCTGCTCCCGGCCACTGGAGGAGGGTCCCATATGGCGCGCAGACCTCTCCTGCCGCCCGCTGCTCCCCTCAGCAGTGTACCTCGGTCCTTCTACCTGTTCTGCTCCCCGCTCTGGCTCTGGTGAATTCTCTCACCTTCCCGTGCTTCTGACTGTACCCAGTGCTTGTATAAATAAGTTAATTAATTAATTTAAAAAAAAGAAAAAGAAAATATTTACAAAAATCCTCAATAAAATCTTAGCAAAGTCAATCCAACAATACATTAAAAAGATTATATACCACGACGAAGTGGGATTTATACCAGGAATAAAAGGATGGTTCGGCCTTTGAAAATCAGTCAATGTAATTCATCACATCACAGAAAGGAAAGGAAAAAAAAACACATGATCATGTCGATAGATGATGAAAAATCATTTGATAAGATTCAGGATTCATTTTTGACGGAAACCCTTGAAAATTTCGGGGTAAATGGAATGTATCTTAATAAAACCCATATATGACAAACACATGGCTAGTATCATTCTCAATGGTGAAAATCTCAAAGTCTTGCCACAAAGATCTGGAACATGACAAGGATATCCACTCTCAACATTATTACTCAACACAGTATTAAAAGTCCTAGTTTGAGCATGAGCAAGAGAAGGAAAAAAAGGGAATTCAAATTGGGAAAGAATAAGAAAAGTTATCATTATTTACAGATGATGTGATAAAATAGATAGCTCTAAAGACTCCATGTAAAAAACTAATTAAGACAATAAAGTTTAAGAAAGCAGTAGGATACAAAATCAACATGCAAAAATGAGTTGTCTTCCTTTAAAAAAATAATGAACTATAAGGTGAAGAAATTAAGACATTTACAATTACAATCCCAATTTACAATCTCACCAAAAAAAATAAATACTTGGGAATAAACCTAGCAAAGAAAGTGAAAGATCTATGCAAAGAAAACAATAAAACATTGTTAAAGAAATAGAAGACACAAAGAAATGGAAAGATATTCCCTCCTCATGGACTGGAAGAATTAACATTGTTTAAAAGGTCATCTTGACTGGATCAAGAAGATGTGGTACATATATACCATGGAATATTACTCAGCATTCAAAAAAGATAAACACATGCAATTTGCAGCAACATGGATGGCGCTGGACGGGATCATGCTCAGCGAAATAAGCCAAAAAGAAAAAGAAAAATACCGGATGGTCTCACTCATAGCAGGAATCTAGAAAACTTAAATAAGGGATCAGGAAAATGAATAACTATAAGAAAGTGAAAATCAAAATCAACAAAAAACTATGAACCAGAGATACTTTTTGGGGGGTGGGGTCCAGGAGGGGAGGGATTGGGGTCAGAATGGGGCATGTGCAGTTGTATGGGGGAATATAAAAATAAAATTTATTATTTAATTAAAAATAAATAAATAAATAAATAAAAGGTCATCTTACCCAAAGCAATATACAGATTCAATGCAATCCCTATCAATATTTCAGTGGTATTTTTCAAAGAAATAGAATAAACATTATTGATGTTACATGGAAAAATAACAGACCCCATTTAACTCAAGCAATCCTGACAAAAAAGAGGAAGAATGGTATTATCACACTTCCAGACTTCAAACTATACTACAAAGCTATACTGTTTAAAAACAGCATAATACTGGAACAAAAAACAGACACAGACCAATGGACTAGAATTGAGAGCCCAGAAATAAACCCACACTTATATAGATAGTTAACCTTTGACACAGGAGCCAAGAGTATACAATGGAGTAAGGAAAGTCTCTTCACCAAATGGTGTTGGGAAAAATGGACAGCCACATGCAGAAGAATGAAACTACACCATTATCTCACAACTTAAACGCAAAAATCCTCAAAATGTGTTAAAGACTTGACTGTATGACCTGAAATCATAAAATACATAGAACAAAAACAGAAAAGGAAAGAGAAGTAAGAAGGAAAAATACCGAAAAAAGACTTCGGGAACTATCTGACTCCATGAGAAAGGAAATATAAGAGTTATAGGAAAACCAGAAGGAGAGGAGAGAGATGTAGGAACAGAGAAAATATTCTAGGAGATAATTGAAGAGAACTTCTCAAACGTGAAGAATGAGCTGAAAATTGATATACAAAAAGCAACAAGAACACCAAACTTCCACGACGAAAGGAAAAATACAGCAAGACACATAATAGTAAAGCTCCCAAGAATCCAGGACAAGGAAAAAATGATGAAGCTGACAAGAGGGAAGAAACAGATAACAGTCAAAGGAAAACCAATCAGGCTAACATCAGACTTCTCCGAAGAAACACTACAGGCAAGGAGAGAGTAGAGGGACATAGTCAACAGACTCCAAGAAAACAGATGCCAACCAAGAATACTCTATCCCGCAAAGCTCTCCTTCCTCTATGAAGAAAGAATAAGGACCTTCCCAGACAAACAGAAACTCTGGAATTTCATTACAACTAAAACCCCACTCCAAAAAATACTACAAAGAGTCCTAAAGCCAGAACCTCAGAGGGACAAATAACAACGACAGAAGGCCAAAAAAAAAAAAAAATTTATTAAAAGAATAAATAAATAAGATCAAAGGAAAGACAAACGCAATGGCAAATACAGATGCTAACATATCAATATTAACTCTAAATATAAATGGACTAAACTCTTAAATAAAAAGACACAGAGTCACAGGCTGGATTAAGAAACAAAATCCAACCTTTCACTGTCTCCAGGAAACACATTTAGCTACAAAGATAAAAATAAACTCAAAATTAAAGGATGTAAAACAATCCTACCAGCAAATGGACCAAAAAAGAAAGCAGGAACAGCAGAAACTTATATCAGATAAAACAGATTTCAAACTAAAAAAGATAAAAAGAGACCCCAACGGTCACTACATTATGATCAAGGGGACAATACTTCAAGAAGAAATAACACTCATTAACATATATGCACCAAACGAAGGAGCACCAAAATATATCAGAAAACTATTGGCATCTCTGAAAACAGACATCAGAGAAAACACATACGTAGTGGGAGACTTCAATACAACACTATCAACAATGGATAGATCAACGAGACAAAAAATAAGTAAAGAAACTAAAGCCCTAATAAGGACCTAGAGCGCATGGGCTTAACAGACATCTATTGAACACTAAACCCCAAAAAAACGGAGTACACATTTTTCTCAAGCGCACACGGATCATTCTCAAGGATCAATCATATACTGGGACACAAGACAAACATCAACAGATACACCAAAATCGAAATCATACCAACCATCTTTTCTGACCATGAAGGCATCAAACTAGAAATAAACCATAAAAAGAAGGCAAGGAACACTCCTACCTCATGGAGATTGAAAACCACACTACTGGAAGACCACTGGACTAATGAGGAGATCAAAGAAGAAAAATAAAAATTCTTTGAATAGAATGACAAGGAGGACACCAATTTCCTAAATGTACGGGATGCAGCAAAAGCAGTAATAAGAGGAAAATATATAGCAATAGAGGCTCACATCAAGAAACAAGAAAGAACTCAAAGGAACAACCTAATCTCGAAGCTCAAAGATCTATAAAAAGAACAACCAAAAAACCCCAAAACCAGTAGAAAAGAAATAATAAAAACCAAAGCAGAAATAAATGAAATTGAAACAAACAAAAAAAAATCCAAAAGATCAAAGAAACCAAGAGCTGGTTCTTAAAAAAAAATCAATAAAATAGACAAACCCCTAGCCAGGTTCACCAAGGAAAAAAGGGAGAAAGCACAAATAAACAGGGTCATAAATGAAAGAGAAGAAATCACAACGGACACAGCAGAAATCAAAAGAATAATCAGTAACTACTATGAACAGTTATATGGAAACAAGTTCAACAATCTAGAAGAGATGGACAAATTCCTACAGCTCTACAACCACCCATAGCTAGATAAGGAAGAAATAAAACACCTAAACAGACCAATTACAAGCAGCGAAATTGAAATGATAATCAAAAACCTCCCCAAAAACAAAAGCCCAGGACCTGATGGATTCACAAATGAATTCTACCAAACATTCAGAGACGAATTAGTGCCTATCCTTCACAAACTCTTCCAAAAAATTGAGAAGGAAGGGACAATCCCAACACGTTCTATGAAGCCAACATAACACTAATACCAAAACCGAACAAGGACAACACAAAAAAGGAAAACTACAGGCCAATCTACCTAATGAACACTGATGCAAAATCCTCAATAAAATTTTAGCTATCAAAATCCAACAATGTATCCATAAGATAATTCACCACAACCAAGTAGGATTCATGCCAGAGACACAAGGATGGTTCAACATCCGAAAATCAATCAACGTTATCCAACACATCAACAAAAGGAAATATAAAAACCATATGATAATATCAATAGATGCTCAGAAAGCTTTCGACAAAGTGCAACACCCATTCATAATAAAAGCCCTTGAAATTCTTGGGATACAAGGAACATACCTCAACATCATAAAGGCCATATATGACAAGCCAACAGCCAGTATCATTCTCAATGGTGAAAAGTTGAAAGCATTTCCATTAAGATCTGGAAAAAGACAAGGATGTCCACTCTCACCATTGCTTTTCAATATAATACTGGAAGTCCTAGCCAGAGCAATAAGACAAGAGAAAGACATACAAGGAATCCAAATAGGAAAAGAAGAAGTCAAACTATCACTATTTGCAGATGATATGATAATATACATAGAGAACCCCAAAAACTCCACAGAAAAACTAATTCAACTCATCAATCAGTTCAGTAAAGTGGCAGGATACAAAATCAACATGCAAAAATCAGTAGCCTTCCTATACACAAACAATAAATCTAAAGAAGAGGAAATCAAAAAAACCATCCCTTTTATTATCAAAACAAAAAAAAAATCAAATACTTGGGAATAAATCTAACAAAAGAGGTAAAGGACTATACAAAGAAACTATAAAACACTGTTAAAGAAATAGAAGAAGACACAAAGAAATGGAAAGACATCCCCAGCTCATGGATTGGAAGAATAAACATTAAAATGGCCATCCTACCAAAGGCAATATACATATTCAATGCTATTCTGATAAAAATTTCAATGTCATTCTTCAAAGAAATAGAACAATTATTGATGAAATTCATATGGAACCACCAAAAACCCTGAATAGCCAAAGCTCTCCTGAAAAAAAAAAGAAGGGAATGGAGGCATCACACTCCCAGACTTCAAACTATACTACAAAGCCATAATCATCAAAACTACATGTATTGGAACAAGAACAGACACACAGACCAACGGAATTGAATAGAAAATCCAGAAATAAACCCACTGATTTATGGTCAAGTAATCTTTGACAAAGGAGCAAAGAGTATGCATTGGAGCAAAGAAAGTTTGTTCAATAAATGGTGCTGGGAAAACTGGATCGCTACATGCAAAAGAATGAAGCTTGACCACTACCTCACACCATACACAAAAATGATCTCAAAATGGATTAAAGAACTAGACATAAGACCTGAAACCATAAAACACATAGAAGGAAATATAGGAGAAACACTATGTGATATGTACATCAAAGGTATCTTTACAGACACATCACCCAAAGCAGTGATAGTGAAGGCAAAGATAAACAGCTGGAACTACATCAAATTAAAGAGCTTCTGCACAGCAAAAGAGACAATAACAAAAACAAAGAGAAAGCCCACCGACTGGGAAAACATATTTGCACACAACACTAATGATAAAGGACTGATCACAAAAATCTGCAAAGAGCTGATGAGATTCAACAACAACAAACAAAATAATCCTGTCAAAAAATGGGCAGAAGAGCTAAAAAGAAACTTCTCTGAAGAGGAAATGCAAATGACCAAGAGGAATATGAAAAAATGTTCAACATCACTTGTAATCAGGGAAATGCAAATCAAAACTACCATGAGATACCATCTTATACCAGTGAGAATGGCACAACTTAAAAAAACTAGAAACAACAAATGTTGGCGAGGATGTGGAGAAAAAGGAACTCTCCTGCACTGTTGGTGGGAGTGAAAACTGGTCCAGCCACTATGGAGAGCTGTGTGGAGATTTCTGGACCTACTAAACATAGAGCTTCCATATGATCCAGCAATTCCACTCCTAGGTATTTACCCAAAGGACACAGAAACATCAATTCCAAAGAGCACCTGCACCCCTATGTTTATAGCAGCACTATTTACAATAGCTAAGCTTTGGAAACAACCCAAATGCCCAAAAATAGATGACTGGATCAAGAAGATGTGGTACATATACACCATGGAATATTACTCAGCATTCAAAAAAGATAAACACATGCAGTTTGCAGTAACATGGATGGCGCTGGAAGGGATCATGCTCAGCGAAATAAGCCAGAATGAAAAAGAAAAATACCGGATAGTCTCACTCATAGCAGGAATCTAGAAAACTTAAATAAGGGACCAGGAAAGAGAATAACTATAAGAAAGTAAAAATCAAAATCAACAAACAACTATGAACCAGAGACACTCTATGGGGGGTGGGGGGCGGGCAGAGGAGGGATTGGGGTCAAAATAAGGGGGTTGCAATTGTATGGGGAATATAAAAATAAAATTTATTTTAAAAAATACATAGAACAGTGGGTAAAACATCCCATGACACAGAATTCAGTGATGTATTGTAATTCATTCCAACAGCAAGAAAAACTAAAGAGAATCATTTTTTTAAATGGGACTGTATCAGCATAAAATCTTACCACACAGAAAAAGAATCAGTGAAACAAAAAGGCATCCTACTGAATGGGAGAAAATATTGGCACATCAGGCCTTTGACCAGGCATGTGTGTGTGTGTGTGTGTGTGTATACTAATGCAACTCAACAAATGGAATATAATACCCAATGAAAATCTGGATAGAGGAGCGACATGGATACTTCTCCAAAGAAGATTATCAGGTGGCCAACAGGCACATGATAAAAAATGCTCATCATCACTAATCATCAGGGAAATGCAAATCAAAACTACAGTGAGATACCACCTCACACCTGTGAGACTGGCTCATATAAAAAAGAAGCAATACTGTTGGCAAGGATGTAGAGAAAATGGAACCATGTTACACTGCAAACTGGTCCAGCCCCTATAGAAAACAGCATGAAGGTCTCTTAAAACACTCAAAATAGAACAAGTACATGATTCAGCAATTCCACTCATTGGTGTTTATCCAAAAAAGTTAAAAAAAAAATTAAATCATAGGGATATCTGCACTCTTGTGTTCATTGCAGCACTATTACGATAGCCAAGTTTAAGAAATAATTGAAACCCCTGACTACAAATGAGTGGATTATAAAGATGTGCATAGAGACACAATGCAATTATACTCAGGTATTTAAAAAAAAAAAAAAAAAAAAAAGACACTGGCCACTTGCAGCAACCTGAATGAAACATGAAGGGATTATGTTAAGCAAAATAAGTCAGAAGGATGAAAACATACTAGATGGTTTCATTTATATGTGGAATATACAGAACAAAGAGTCAGACAGAAACAAAGTAGTAACATTCACTAGATGTCTGTAGAATGGAGGCTACCTGATGGGGAGGGGAAGGCTGCAGAACAAAATGGGGAGGAAGGATCATAGAGGATATGGTGGGGAACTAGACTGTTTTGGTGGTGGGTGTGGTTTGGTTACATTTATAGGGCTATCATTATTATGCCTCTATATCACATCTTGTGTTTAAACTAATGTTGCATCAAATTGAATTAAAAGTGTGTGTGTGTGTGTGTGTGTGTGTGTGCACGCGTGTGCGCAAGTGCTCCCAAGGAACTTTGTCAAAATTTTATTTTAGTAATTTTTTTAAATTTCTCTTTTAAAATTCTATACATTTAAATGGTTTTACAAATGTATTAAGATGTGCATGTAATTACACTATTTTAAGAAACACTTCTAAATAGTTTTAGAAGAAAATTATTTTCTCAAGATAGTAACTTTTCATCATCACCTTCACCAAAAATGATTCATAATGCTTTTAGAGACACATATATCTGGAGTGATTGACTCCCCCAAACCCTCAATTCCTGGGATTCCGTGTAATTTTTTATCTGGTTTCAAATCTTACTGTTAACTATTTGCTTTCCTAAGCTCCTAAAACTTGCCTGAAATTCTTTAACACAACAAAGGTCAGCCAGTGCAGGAATTTTCAGAAGCTTTGTATGTAGCATATTCTGAAACTATGGGCAGACAATAAAAGGAGAGCATTGATGCACGGAAGACAGCTAGAAGTTCTAGGCAGACTGTATTTGAAAGAAAGGAATTAGTCACAAGGGAAAGGAAGCTGTCAACACTGCAGCATCTGTTTTCTGACATGCTTCATGGGTCATCATGTCTCTCCTATGCTTCAGCATAAATAAGAGCCAAGGTATAGACGGCTACAGGACTCACAGGTCACCCACTGATAAGACACTTTGTTGTTAGTCTATGACCTCAAGAGTTCCCAGCTGAAACTGGGAAATAAGCAGAGGAAATAGAAACCAGCCTGGTCCCCAACTTTTGCCATTATGGAAATGCTGAAAAACTCTGAGTCTTACTTTCAAGATGTAGCATTAATTTTTCATGGAGAATTTATTTAAAAAATTAACAGGCAAAATATTTTCCCAATCAGGTAGACCACAATGGAATTATTTATATTGTACCAAACTTCAATAAGCTGCTAGGATTCTGTTGAAATAAAGTAATAAATTATGAGGCAGAAAATTCCTACAAAAAAAATTTAAAGTAACAAGAACAGCCCACTAAAGGAAAAATCTATGGTGACTATCTTCAATAGCAACAGAAAACAATAGCTCTAAGCCTGTCAACAGTGTTCTGGGGGGTTTTCATGGAAGTTAAAAGGCAAAGTTCTGCTCTAAAAGACACAAATAGAGAAGCTGTCAAGATAGTAGAATTAAGAGAACAAGGATTGAATCTGCTACAGACCATAATTCTGGACATGACATTTGACTGCTCAGGATCCTGTTTCTTTATCTGTATAATAGGGATTTTAATGGTTCCTACCTCCAAGATTGTGATGAGCACTTAATGAGATTAGTCCATGTAAATAGGTTGCACTAGGTAATAACCTCACAAAATATTAATGTCAACAAAGAAGAGAAAACATTCCATGCCACTAAGAAATCGGCCAGCTACCACAAGACAGATGTAAACAGGTACTCCATACTGTTCATCAGTCATTCAAAATATTTCTGAGTCTTCTGTACAGTAACCTGTATGGACAGGATGATACAGAGAGAAAGAAACAGAGTCCAGCTCTCAAAGACATTCCTATTTCCTCATTTTCATCATTTTCCTGCATCTACACTCCCTGAATGATGATTTGCTCTAAATGGTGTCCTTTTATATTCATGTCTATGATTCCTATATTTCTGCATAACTTTATTTTACATTACAGACATTTTATTCCATTTTCATATATATTAGTTCTTACTACTTTACATTATTGAATCTACTTAGAAATGGAGCACTTAAAGATAAGCACAATTCTTCTTAATAAAAGTGAACAAAACTCCTGCAATATAACTTGAATCCTGACAGTTGAAGTTCAGAAAGATTTTTGTCATATATTTCTTTCAGTTACAGGCCACTGAAAAGCAATCAGATTCACTTTTAATAAAAATCATGCATTTTAATCTATTATATATGTCAAAAAATGAAAATCAAGTAACTAGATAAAATAAAAAATTTGAAAAATCACAAATAGGACAATTGTAGGAAACTTAACCTAAAAGCCCCAAAGCAAAATTTGCCTCTAACATATTTATATACATTCTGACCTTGTGTTCATAAAGGATTATAATATGCTGAAACTTTAATAAATGCAATACTGTATAAAAAGTTATCAGAAAAAGGTATTAGTTAACTTAACGTTGATTTACATAGTGAATGCTGATGTGCACTTAAATAAGATGCAAAAAAAGTGTATTACTATTTTTCAGAAATATATTTTTATATGATATATATCCCCCAAGTTTTTGATAATACTGGAAAATGAATTTAAGAGTTAGAAGGAGGGGAAGATGGGAGCCAGATAAGATCCTTGAATCCTTGGAATCATCCTCAGTAATACCAAGGATAAATAACCAGAGGGAGCACTCCTCAGTAATACCATGGATAAATGACCAGAGGGAATGTCACAACTAGGACGCAGCTGGGGGACTGAGGACCAGTGTCTCAACAAGAAGAGCAGTCAAGGCCTCCCCTGGTGGCGCAGTGGTTGAGCGCTGGGCTGCGAGGCTGCCTGCAGCCTCTGCAGTGCCAGTGCCAGTTCATTCCCCAGCTGCCAGCAAGGGTCCCACAAAAAAAAAAAAAAAAAAAAAAAGAGCAGTCAGAAACCATCCATCAGAAGGGAAGACTGAGAAACAGTAAGTTAGGAAGTGTGTCAGAGCAGTCGGAGGGGCTATCAGCCCTTCAACAGAAGTCCCCCAAACTGGCCTGGAAAGGAGAGAGCATAATTCATTGTGAGAGCACAGCCTGTTCCAAAGTTCAACAAACTCATAGTCAACATCATATAAATGGTGAAAAAATGGAAACCTTATCCTCTAAGACCTGGGACAAGACAATAATATCCACTATCACCACTACTATTCAATGTAGTATTAGAAGTCATAGCTAAAGCATTTAGGCAAAAGAAAGATATAAAGGGGAAAATGTGTAAGAAATAAAACTATCATTATTTGCAGATGACATGATAATATACATGGAAATCCCTGAAGACTAAACTAAATATTAATTGAAATAATAAATCAATTCAGTAAAGTCATAGGATATAGAATCAATCTGTAAAAAATCAGTTGTGTTTCTAAATGCAAATGAGTTAGAAAAGAAAGAAATCCAGAAAAGAATCCCATTCACAACTGCAACAAAAAGAATTAAATACCTTGGAGTAAACTTAAACTTGGAGGTGAAGAACCTATACAGGAAAAAGTGTCTACAATGAAAACTACTCAGCTATAAAAAAAGATGAACTACTGCCATTTGCAACAACTGAAATGGGAGAGGATAATGTTAAGCAAAATAAGTCTGAAGGAGAAAGAAAAATACAAGATGGTCTCATTTATATGTGGAATACAGAAAAACATAACAGGGTCTGCCCAAACCAAACCAATAATAAACTCTTAATATCTGACTACAAAACTAAGGCAACCAGATGGGGAAAGTGGCTTGGTAAAGTTGAAGAGGGAAGGAACTCAATGGAATATAATGGAAGATTGTTAGTGTACTGGTGGTGGGCAGGGCGTAAATGTATACATTTGTAGAGGTTTGAACCTACGGACCCTGGAGCAGATACAAATATGTAATCCTACTTTACTCCAATAACTATCATATCGGGGGGGGGGGAACAGAAGATACAGGAAATGGAAAAATATTACCTGCTTATAGATTGAGAGAACAAACATTATTAAAATGGCGATCCTACCCAAACCAATGTATAGATTCAATGCAATCCCATACAAGGCCCCAATGGGATTCTTCAAAGAGAGAGAACAAACTATATTGAAGTTCATATGGAACCACAAAGGACCCTGAACAGCCAAAATAATCATGACAAAAAAAGAGGAATAGTGCCATTACCACAATCCCAGGCTTCAAACTACACTACAAAGCTAACATAATCAGAACTGCATGTTACTGGAACAAAATCAGACACACAGACCAATGGAATAGTATGGAAATCCCAGGAAAAAAACCTACACATCTATGGGCACTTAATCTATGACAAAGGAGCCAAGCATATACAGTGGAGAAAGGAGAGTTTCATAAAAAATTGATGTTGCAAAACTGGATACATGCAAAGAATGAAACTAGATCACTATCTCACACCTTACACAAAAGTTAACTCAAAATGATTAAAGACATGGATAGAAGATTCAAAACTATAAAATTCATCAGGAAAAAAAATACAGAAAACACTCCACAATATTGGCTTTAGAAACATCTTTAGGGTTTCATCTCTAATGTCAAGAGAAGCAAAAGCAAATGTCAATAAATGATATTACATCAAACTAAAAAGCCACTGCAAAGTGAAAGGAGCTATCAGTAAAGCAAAAAGACACCCTACTGAATGGGAGAAAATACTGGTACATAACGATTTGACAAGTTCTGATACCTAAACTATATAAAAAATACATGCAACTCAACAAAAAAGAAACCAACCCATTCAAAAAACGGGTACAAAAGCTACATATATACTTCTTCAAAGAAGACATAGATGGTCAAAGGCACATTAAAAATGCTAATCATCTAGGAAATGCAAATCAAAACCATAACAAAATACCATCTCATGAACCTGTGAGAATGGCCCATATCACATCCATGGCAAGGATGTGGAGGATAAGGAACCCTTGTACCCTGTTGCTGGGAATGTCAACTAGGTCAGCCCTTGTAGAAAACAGTATGGAGGTTCCTCAAAGTATTAAAAATAAACTTACTTGACCCAACAATTCTACTCCTAGGTATCGATCTAAATAATAGAAAAACACCAATTTGAAGATATATGTATATATACCCCTGTGTTCACTGAAGTCCTATTTACAATAGCTAAGTTACGGAAATAGCCTAAGTACCCAAGAACAGAGTGTATCAGAAGAAAAAGGTATGTGTGAGTGTATTGTGTATGTGTCTATGTACACATAATACACACACACACACACACAATGACATACTACTCAGCTATAGAAAAAAGAGATTAAGTCTTGCCATTTGTAATAATGTGGATGGAACTGCAGAGGATAATGTTAAATGAAATAAGTCAGAAGGAGAAAGAAAAATACTGGATAATCTCATTTATATATAGACTACAGAGAAGAAACATAACTGTCTTTTAAAGCCAAATCAATAATGAACTCTGAACATCTAACTGCAAAACTGAAGCTCCAGAAGGGGAGGGTAGCAGAGTAGGAATGGGCGAGGGCGGGGCACGGTGGAGCATGGTAGAGGGTTATTGGGACACCGGTGGTAGCCATGGTGTGAAGATATGCATTTATAGAACTTTGAACCTGTAACCCTCACAGATGCAATGATGGAAGCCAACATTAACCCAATAATCATAATTTTTTTAAAAAATTATTACAATCAGCAAGAGTTATATATAAACTATCAAAGGATAGACATAATCTACTTATCAAAGACACCAAGAATTTACTGACAAATACATGAAAAGGGTAATATTAATATTCAAAGAAGAGTAAAGTTTAGAAATAATAGTCATTTTACAGATGTCATATTAGCAAAAAGAAATTATTTTAAATACATCTTTCAGCGCTTCCAACAGGGTGGTTTATTTATTTATTTATTAAAGTTTAAGTTTTTTGAAAAGCAAATTGTTTCCTTATAGTTCACTCAAAACATTTATCTTACATGTTGTTCAGGGCATCTTTACTCACTAAATTAAATGGACTTCAACTGAAATATTCCAAAATTCACATATTTTGTGCTACATTCAGCATCTCTAATAATCAAACATAATTTTTACAATGTATATTGTTATAAGTAACCAAAGGGTATGGTGTGGTATGGTATAGTACTAAGTATAAAGGAAATATAAAAGCATGTCAATTGCCTTCTTTTAAAATGTTCATGGATAAAATTACAGAAAAAAGGCAAAATATACATGAAATTTTTCAGCTTATGAAATATATCATATGCATGTTTTCATACATGGTTTCAATCACAAGTACCTGTCTCCTACCCAAGAAGAAACCCAAGTATGTACAACAATAAGGGAAATATAACTTAAGTAATGGACACAACAAACTCAAAAGGACACCAATATGTTTTTCATGACTTTTTATACATGCTTTACCACAGGTAAAGGAAACATTAAAATAAGTTAGGAATAAGTTAAATTCTATTTCTTTCTACTTGATAATAAGTATCAGAAAGATCATTCTAATTCTTAAATGAGTCTTTTGTAAAAGGTTTTTAAGTGATTGATCAAAGGCCTTTGAGAAGTTTCACATTGACATCAGGAAAATGAAATGAGGACAATTTTAATGCCAAAGAATTAAAATATATTACAACAATCCCTCAACATTCATCTTGGAAAAGATCATTGAAATGTCAGTGCATATCAATGTATGGCAGATTAAAAAAAGAAAATTAAATGAACTTTGATGGCACCCTGAAAATATACTTATTATACTCTAAATTGCACCCATAGAATCCAACTTTCTCCCAAAGACAAAGAGAAAGCAATTTAAACACTATGAAAGTTGTTACTTTTGAAATAAGATAGAATCCATTTTTTTTGTAACACTAACTCAAAAGTCTTTTACAGATTAGAAAGTACAATAGAAAAATAAATACATATACTACTTGAGTAAGAGCACAATTTATTAGGCTCCTAGGATCAAATCTAGCAAAATATATGGAAGTCCTGTAAAATTATAACTACATTATTCCTTGGAAAACAAAAGTGAGTATCTTCAGAATGTTCATTTAAAAGTAGAGGCAATTTCAACAGAAATAACAATGGAATTTTTTTTTTCTTAGAACTTAACATACTGATTCTAAGCTTATACCAAAGAAGGAGGTTTCAAACACAGCAAAAAAAAAAAAATATGAATAGGAAAAACAGAGCTGAATAATATGTAGTAAGCTTTATAAAACTACAGAAATCAAAATAGTATGGTATTATTAATACAGAAATCAGCAAATTGATCAATGGAAAAGAATACATAACTTGGAATAAACTTCAGCATTACTGTAGATTTGATATTATTTTCAGTATTTGATTATGGTATTTGAAATTCATGTGTTTGGAATTATATTTGACATCATAAATCTGTGAGAAAAGAATGGGTTGTTAGATAATTGGCATTGAGACCTCAGCTTTTTCTGTTAGATATCACTATCAGATAACTAATACCTGAATATAAATATATCTAGATCTATATTCAAGACATTAAATTCTTATTAGGGGGCCACCCTCGTGTCGAAAGGGGTTAAGATACAACCTGGGCCTCCCTGGTGGCACAAGGGGTTAAGCACCACACTATGAAGCAATCTGCAGCCTCTGCAGCACAAGTTATATCCCTGGCCAGCCAGGGAGCAACCCACATGGCTGAGCAGACCTCTCCTGACTCGCCCGCTGCTCCCCTCAGCAGTGTACTTTGGTCAATCTGTCTGTTCTGTTCTCCACTCTATCTCTGGTGAATCCTCTCACTCCCTGCATCTCTGCCCTGTACCCCAGCTCTTATGTGCATAAATAAATAAATCTTTAAAAAAAAAAAAAGACACAACCTATGAAGAAATTCGCAGCCACTGCAGCAAGAGTTCAATCCCCAGGCAGGGAGCTACCCACATGGCGCAGCAGACCTCTCCTGACTCACCCGCTACTCCCCTCAGCAGTGTATTTCAGCCTATCTGCCTGTTCTGTTCCCCACCCCATTTCTGGTGAATCCTCTCACCTGCCCCCACACCTCTGGCCTATACCCCAGTATATACGAATAAATAAATCTTTAAAAAAAAATTCGTATTAGGCAGGACAAAAGGGCATTAAAATAGATCATTCATGGAATATACTGTGACAAATTAAGTTGGAAGGTAAATAAAAATCCAGATCCCTAATTAAAAGATCAATAGTAAGCTAAATAGTAAGCAAATTAATATTCATGCCTATATATGTGTATTCACTGCAAAGCTAATATTGTGCTAAGATAACCTCTCTTTCACCAGGAATCCACTGACACAAACTCTTTACCACCCAAAGAAAACTGCTCAATAACATGAAGGACGGAAACATTTTCTTCTTTTTTTTTTTTATTTTAAAGATTTATTTATTTATCCATATAAGAACCGGGGTACAGGCCAGATTCGCAGGAGGGTGAGAGGATTCACCAGAGACAGAGCGGGGAAAAGAACAGGCAGACTGACAAAATACACTGCTGAAGGGAGCAGTGGGCACAACAGGAGATGTCTACCGCACCATGGAACCAGTGCTGCAGAGGCTGCCTACAGCTTCACAGCACTGCGCTCAACAGCCTGCGCCACCGGGGGAGGCCCAACATTTTCTTTTTACTTTCCAATAACTTCCCCAAATTATTCAAAATTTTGTTTTATTTTACATATTGGAGCATGAATTTCTTATACAAGATATTTGAAATTTTCTGTTTCTCTTTAATTTTCTAATTTTCTTCCTCTTACTTTGAGGAGAAAAAAGTAACATGTTTCACAATGTCATTAACTTAAGCTTCCCCTTTAAAGACAGAAATTATTGGTGTATGGCATATGGAAATGAAAATTTCATAAAGCAAAAAATCACTGTACAAGTTTTTATGGCAAATGAAAAAACACAGATTGAATGGAGTTATCCTTATTAACCTTGGAGCTCACTGGAATAAATAAGGAAACTGAAAAGTGGACAATGTATCTAAATATGGGAGAAGACATAAGAATGGGCTAACTTTATGCATCCAAAAAGATTAGAAAGAATAAGGGTCTTTTTTAAAAGATTTATTTATTCATTTATACAAGAACTGGGGTACAGGCCTGAGGCACCGAAGGGTGAGAGAATTCACCAGAGACAGAGCGGGGAGCAGAACAGGCAGAGGGACCAAAAACACCGCTGAGGGTAGCAGCAGGCCAGACAGGAGAGGTCTGTCGTGCCATGTGGGTATCTCCCTGGCCGGCCAGGAATTGAACCCATGCTTCAGAAGCTGTAGACAGCTTCACAGCGCTGCGCTCAACCCGCTGTGCCACGGAGGAGGCCCAGAAAAAATAAGGTTTTAAGCGTAATTATTCTGGGCCTCCATGGTGGTGCAGAGGTTGAGCATTGGGCTGCGAAGCTGCCCGCAGCCTCTGCAGCACTGGTTGGATCCCAGCCCCTGGCAAGGGTCCCACATAGCACACAGACCTCTCCTGCTGCACTCGCTGCTCCCCTCAGCAGTGAATTTCATCGGTCTGCCTGTTCTGTTCCCCGCTCTGGCTCTGGTGAATTCTCTCACCCTCCCGTGCTTCTGACTGTACCCAGCGCTTGTATAAATAAATAAAATAAATCTTTAAAAAAAAAAAAAAAAAGAGTAATTATTCTGATTGAGACTTTCCATTTTTCTTTCGTATTCCTAAACTTTTCAAATATTTCCAAATATTTAACATGGATTACCTCTGTATTAAGAAAACATAGTGTATGTTGCTTTAAAAAACACAACAATGGAGGTGCCTCCCTGGGATAGGGGTTAAGTCTCAGCACTGTCACCCCTAAGGCCTGAGTTCAATCCCCAGCCAGGGAGCTGACCCACATAGGATGCAGGAGACCTCTCCTGTCTCTCCCACTGCTCCTCTCAGCAGTGGATTTCAGTCTATCTGCCTGTCCTGCTCCCACTCTGTCCCTGGTGAATTCTCTCACTCCAGCACCTCTGGCCTATGTCCCAGGTCTTGTATGCATTAATAAAATAAAAATAAATCTTAAAAAAAAGAAAGGATTTCAAATGCATTTGTGGCCACAATAATTACAAACAATAAAAACATCAATTTATTTTTTTTACCAAAACATTACCCTCTTTTAGTTTTTTATATGGGAAGAAATCTCACAGTTTGAAAAATTCTAGCAAGCAGAGTATATTAAAGAACCATACGCATGCTTAGAAAATTACTTCCTTTTGCATTCAGAATATAAAGCCCTCTTTAAAAAAACAGTTAGCAGGAAAGTATATCTTCTAATGATGTTGTGTTTAATTACAAATCATCATTTATGAGGGAGAAGATAACAAAATGTCATGGCTTAAAAAATAATACATTTGACAGATTTGGTCTTTCCGCTAAAAAGAAATCTGAGTTAATGAGTGAAAAAAATATTCATTTATGTACACATCAAATCAGACAGTAACTCACTCAATGATACGCTTTTAACCTAATCAGGGAAAAATTAATGTCCTCCAGAATTTTAGCATGTCCACATCTTCAAAACATTTAAAGGAGATATAATAAAGCCACAAGTTCTTATTAAAGAAGAAAAAAACTAAACATTCTTGAATTTTTCATTCCCTAGTGAAGAAACACTATTTAGAAAAAAATCATTTGAAATGGTTTTAGTGCCAGAATCAAAATACGAGTAACATATCACTAGTAGTTTCATGAGTCAATAATTTTTAATGAACAACTAGACTTATTCATCATATAAAAAGAAATGACATGACAATGCAGAAATGGGGGCCAGGAACACACTCAAATAGGAACAACAGTCTGGTTTCCTAAAACTCAGAAGACTGGATCCTTGGTAACAAATAGCCAAGATACTGGTACTTTGTCATCTGGAGTCAAAAGACTATATCTACGGAGCTACAAGATGGTGCAAAGAAGGGATTTGCATTGACCTATGATACTTGGAGCCTGATACCTGGACATAATTAAAATGGGAAAAAAGCCTAAAAATAGGAAAGGGGCTCTGACTCTCTGTCAAGGGAGGCAAATACCCAAAATGTGTGCTGGTGTGGATATGGGCTCTTAGTCCATCACTGAAGCTTTGGCACCAAACTGATTCATTCCTCGTACCTACAGAACTAACAGATTTGTGACTGGAAGGAAAAGAATGCCTCAAATTCTCAGCATAGAAGAGAGACCTGTGCTCCTTAAAAAAAACCTCTGTATGTTAAAATGGGAATTTCTTTCCATGACTCCACCAAAAGATGAATTTGGTACATATAAAAATATGATAAATCCTATTGCTAGTTAAATCTTAACTTTAACCCAGTTTCTTTGATGAGTAATTCACTATCTATGCTTAACCACATCACAATATATATTGCAACTTTCCTAAGAATAAGGGAGGCATTGATCAACATTCCTAGACTCCAAACTATACTACAAGATGGGGGCCTGTCTGATGGCGTAGGGATTAAAGACAGTGCTATCAGGCTATCACCAGTCACTGCAGCATGACTTTGATCCCTGGCCAGGGAAGTGACTCACATGGCGCAGTAGACTTCTGTCTTGTCCACTGTCCCCTCAGCAGTGTATTTCAGTCAATCTGCCTGTTCTGTTTCCCACTCTGTCTCAGATGAATCTTCTCACCCCTGCACTTCTGGCCTATACCCCAGTTCTTATATACATAAATAAGTCTTTTTATAAAATACTATACTACAAGATAGTAGTAATCAAAACAGTATGCTACTAGAAAAAAAAAAAAAAAATAATTCAAAAGTATACAATTGAGAGCCCAGAAATAAACCCACACTTAAAAACATCAAGAGTATACAATGGAGAAAGGATAGATTTGGAAAAACCAGACAGCCACACGCAAAAGAATGAAACTAGACCACTATCTCAGACTTTGCACAAAAAATAGCTCAAAATGCATGAAAGACTTGGATCTAAGTCTGAAATCATAAAATATATAGAATAAAACATACACAAACACTCCACAATATTGGCTTCAGTGCTATTTGTGTATTCATTCCAAACAGTATGAGAAACAAAAGACAATAAACAAATGGGTCACATACACAATGCTATAAATACATGTTACCTGAATAAAAAAGAAAAATGTATATAAATCTGTCTTGCAGTGTTGTTGTGAAAATTAGTGTTGATATATGTCTAATCCAAAGTATAAGGGCCTCCCTGGTGGTGCAAAGGTTTAAGTCTCAACACTATCACAACTATCACTGCTACAGCCTGAGTTCGATACCCAACCAGGGAGCTGACCCACATAGTACAGCAGACCTCTCCTGTCTTGCCCGCTGCTCCCCTCAGCAGTGCATTTCAGTAGATCCACCTGTTCTGCTCCCCATTCTGTCTTTAGTGAATCCTCTCACTCCTGCACCTCTGGCTTGTACCCCAGTTCTTGTATACATAAGTAAATCTAAATAAATATTTTTTAAAAAAACAAAGTATGTATTAAGAAATCAATAAAATACATATCTATAGGACCTACTTAACTTATTCTTAAAAAAAATAAGGAAGGCATTAAAATATACATTAAAGAGACAATTTTGTTTATAATAAATAATGATGCAGAAACATAACTTTAGAGAATAAATATAAGTAAAAATTTGGAGTTCTTTTAGAGTTACCATTGATATTTATTTTTTATTGGAGGAAAAGTGGTTTACAACATTAAATATGACTCAGAGGCTTAGAATCACACCTTCTCAGATGCACATGTCCACACCACACCCACCCCCAAGATACCTAAAGTCTTCCTCACACTGTGCCTCCCCCCACCATTGTGTTTTGTCCCTGTCTGTCACGTGACGTCAATACCACAGTCATATTTCCAGGGTACATTATTGGTTTGGTTTTAATCTGACCCTTTATTTTGCTTCTGTACATTACACATAAAAGTGAAACCATCCATTATCGACATTTTCTATCTTTCTCTTACTTTTACTCTGTTTACTTTTGAGTCTAAGTTTATTGTGGGTCTCAGACAGTCCTGGAGACAGCAGAAGATTTGGTTTTGTTTTCTGATCCAACCAGTCACTCTGTGCCTTTTGATTGATGAATTTGGTCAATTTACATTTAGAGCAATTTTAGATAAAGGAGGATATATTATTGCCATTTTGTCTTTAGTTTCCTGGTTATTTCTAACTCCCTCCATTTTTTTTAAAAGATGTATTTATTTATTTTATACAAGAACCAGGGTACAGGCCAGATGTGCGGAAGGGTTAGAGGATTCACCAGAGACAGAGCGGGAAACAGAACAGGCAGACTGACGAAATACACTGCTGAGGGGAACAGCAGGAGAGGCAGGAGAGGTCTGCTGTGCCATGTGGGACCCTTGTCGGCCAGCCGGGATCTAACCGGTGCTGCAGATACTGCAGACAGCTTCACAGCGCAGTGCTCCACCACCTGTGCCAGAAGGGGAGGCCCCTCCCTCCATTTTTTAATGACTTTTCATCTCTTTGATTTTAATAACAGAGACACTTTCAACATTTCTATTACTTATTATTTTTTTTTAAATGAGGTGACATTGGTTTACAACATTGTTTGTGTTTTAGAGGTATAGGATATTCCCCTTCAGGTGTTATTACTGTGGAATCCTCTCAGCACTCCCTTGTACTCCGAATTTTGCTTGGTACCAAAAGTTGCTGCTGAGGAAGCTAAATGTAGAGTCAGGCAGGGAACCTCTCACCAGGACAAAAGTTTTGGTATAAGGATATCTGCCATAAACAGCAGATAGACATTATGGCCAGATTAGTATAACCAGCTAAACCACCTTGACAGGAAGTTAAATGTTAACAGGGAATAGAGATAGGATGTTTTCATCAGCAGCAACAATGGATCCCCCAAGCAACAGCCCCTGTTTACACCCCCTAGCTTGTGCCAGACTATTATGCATCCCCAGTCCACATCCCCATCAAGCACATTCCTCCACAGACTTGCCTACCTTCCCTGAATCTGACTCGAAATAAAAGTGAAATCTGCTGTGGGGTAAGGTGTTGCATTTCCAGAGATGTAGCCCCTCCAGGTGTCTCTCTCACTACTTGGACTTTGAGTTATTTTCTTCCTCTATCCCACACTGCTCCCAAGATTGCCGCCCTATGAGGTGACAATTACCACAATAGTCCTCCACCATAGTCCATTGTGTTCCCTCCTTGCATTGTTCTTTCCTCTCTCCCTCCCCTTTCTGGTAGTCTCAGTTCCACTGTTAGATTTCTAGGAATTGTTATTGGTTTGCCTTTATCTGACCCATTGTTTTCTCTATATCCCACATGTAAGTGACACCTTCAGTACATGTCTTTCTTCTACTGACTTATTTCATTTGGCATAATCCCCTCCAGTTCTATCCATATAAAATGGTAAGAGCTTCTTTTTTGATAGCTGAGTAGTATTCCTCTGTGTGTGTGTGTGTGTGTGTGTGAGAGAGAGAGAGAGAGAGAGAAAGAGAGAGAGAGAGAGAGACATCTTTCTTATCCACTTAAATGTTTTGGGGCACTCACATTATTTGCATTGCTACAATGAACAAAAGAGTACATATTATCTTTCAAATTAGTATTTTTGCATTGTTCAAGTAGATGCCTAGAAGAGGAATTGCTGAGTCATATGTTAGGACTCTTTTTTTAGACTAAACTGAGTTTATTTAGATAAACAGTACCATTTTTAATATTTTGAGAAATCTCCATACTGCTTTCCAAGGGAGCAGGACTGTCTACACTCCCACCAACAATGTAAGGGAGTTCCCTTTTCTCCACATCCTCACCAACATTTATTTCTGGTCTTTTTGATTTAAGCCATTCTCACTCGTGTGATGGTATTTAACTATGATTTTGATTTTCATGTCCCTGATAAGTGATGATGAGCATTTTTTCATGTGCTTATTGGCCAGCTATATTCCGTCTTTGGGGAAGTGCCTATTTAACTTTTCTGCCCATTTTTTTATTGGATTCTTTGTTAAAATACATTTTTATTGAATTGTATGAGTTCTTTGTAGCTCTTAAATATCACTCCTTAGTCAGATGTATGGTGTACGAAATTTTCTCCCATTCAGTATGTTGTCTTTTTGTTTTAATGACAGTTTATTTCAAGGTATAAAAGCTTTTTAGTTTGATGTAGTCCCATTTTTTATATTCTCTTGTTTTTCTTGCTGTTAGTGACAAATCTACAAAGACATCTCTGAAGCCTGCATCATGCAGTTTTTTGCTTGTTTTCTTCTATGGGATTTTATGGTTTCAAGTCTTAAATCCAAGTCATTAATCCATTTTAATTAAATTTTGTGTATGATGTGAGATAGTGATCTACTTTCATCTTTTGCATGTGGCTCTCCAGTTTTTCCAATATCATATGTTGAAGAGATTTTCTTTTCAACGATATATACTCATAGCTCCCTTGTCATAGATTAAATGGTTTCTTCCTGTTTCTCTTTCTTCTTCCACCTTTCTTCCATTCTTCATGCATTATCACTTTCTTATTCCTCATCTTTCATTAAATGTCAATTCTACTTTCATAGTTTTCTACAGAAATGTTTTATCTTCACAGATCTTGTTACATCCTGCATTCTCCATTATTTTCTTATTTAAAGCTTAAGTTCTGATCTTTGGTTCATTAGTTTTATTTCTTGGGTCATTCATTTGATTTTCTGAGTTTTCTTGTATCTTTGATCCCCTTTTCTGTGTTTTCATCCATTTCTTTGAATTTATCATGAAAATTTTGAACTCTGTATGTGATAGGAAGAAAAGATTGTCTATATCTTTGTGGTTGATTGCTGTAAATTTGTTCCATGCAGTGATGTATTCCCCTGAAAACTCAAGATGCCATTTGCTGCATTTTTCCAGCTCCCCATTATTAGTGTTTTTTAAGTTATTGTTTGTGTTTTAAGGGTGCTGAATTTCCAGTAGATGGTGCTGTATGTGAGAGAGAATTAATCTGTACCTACCTTCTCTAAGGGTGAGAGAGGGCCCTGGAGGGGTTCATGTCTAGTGAACATTGTGTGTGGGGTAGGGGAGGTTCTGGTACCTGTGGCACCAATGAGAACCCTGCTCTCTGAGTTGCAGACCTGAATATCTACAATTCCTGGGCAGGGCTTTTGGTGCAACTTCAGGGGGAGCTTTCCAGAGCCATTTCACAGTATTAACTCCCCGGGAGGTGGGAGTTGAGGGAGAGGAAGTTTTGTCTTCCTACATTTTGTCTTCTTCCTGGGGGCCCTATTCCAGCACCTTGGCAAGCATTTCTCTATAACTGACAAAGGCCTACTCTAAGCAGTGTAGTGTTTGGCGTTCCTGCTACAGCTCTATCATAGGTGCATAGGTGTGTATTGCAGATTCCTTCCCAAATTCCCAGGGCCTCTCACCAACCACCTTTGTTGTTTAAAGTTAATTTCCTCAGCGTCTCTGTCCTGCATGGTCGGCACAGGTCACTGATGTCCAAGAGGTGCTCTAATTTCTCCTCTGAGACCAGTGTCTGCCTGAACTTCTTTAATTTTTTCTGGAGCAAAGCAGCAAACTCCTCTGATACCACGTTCTTCCCAGTCCCTTTTCAACATTCTTATAGGTGAGGTCTGGTGTGCTCCCTTATCTTCTGTTTGTGTTGGAAACCTTTATGTCTCCCTCATATCTAAAGTCTTGCAGTATACAGTATTCTTGGATGGTAAATTTTATCATTGGGTATTCTAACTTGTTCCATTCTGTCTTAATTTTAGTTTCAGAAGTTTGATGTCATCCTGATGGGATTTTCCTTATAAGGCACCTGCTTCTTTTCACTACCTATGCTATTCATTACTTGTCTTCAACTCTTGGTTGTTTCAGGACTATGTGTCTTGGTATGGGTCACATTATATTTAGATAACAAGGTGTTCCACTAAATTCATGAACATGTACATTTAGTTACTCTCCTAGTTTAGCAAATTTTACTCTACCATTTCTTTCAGTAAGTTCTCTCTTGTACTCTCCCTCTTCACCTTCAGTGATACCCACTAACCTTATGCTGCCTTTCCTAATGGAGTCAGAAATCTCTTTAAC
This sequence comes from Talpa occidentalis, assembly GCF_014898055.3. Lineage (NCBI taxonomy): Eukaryota > Metazoa > Chordata > Mammalia > Eulipotyphla > Talpidae > Talpa > Talpa occidentalis. Next base: position 42,952,125 of record NW_023601653.1, on the reverse strand, counting down.
TGTATGTTCCTATTTCTTTCTTCTTCCACCTTTGATCCATAGTGTATTATTGTCTTCAGGGTCATTTATTTCATTCTTCACTTGCTCGAGTCGCTTTTATAGTTTTGTGCAGAATTTTTCATCTCCTCTCGATCTTTTTATATCCTACAATTTCCTTATTGTCTTGTTTAAATCTTCAGCCTCTAGTTTCTGTTCATTAATTATATTTCTTGTGACAATTTTTCCCTGCATTTTCTTCCACTTCTTTGAATTTCTTTATCATAGAAAAATTGAACTCTCTGTATGATAAGAAGATAAGACAGTCCATTGGGGTCTAGAAAAATGTTCCTTCCTTGTATGTCATATTCATTTAAGGTCTCAAGTTGGCATATGTTATGTTATTTTGTGTTATTTTGTCTGCCCATTTTGCTGTTTTAGATCTTTGCTCCAGGAGTTCTTCACTCTCTAGCCAAAGCAAGCTGAGAGATTTAGGGGAAGCCAAAGGGAGAGCATGCTGGGAGGGGATGGCCATCACTCCTGCCTCCCCACACTGGCCACTAGCAATCAGGATGTCCTTTGTTTACAGGCTATTGTCCACTGTGGTCACATGTGAATTGAGATTATACACTCTAGGCACAAGCTCAGAGGTGGTGCAATAGGGAAGGATAGATGGAAGTCAGGCTCTCTGAAGTTGGTGGCCTAGGAGTTCCCTATTGACAAGAAGAAGAATATGGGGCCTCCCTGGTGGCTAGGGGTTGCATCTCAGTGCTATCACTACTAAGGCCTGAGTTTGAAACCCAGCCAGGGAGCTGACCCACATAGAGCGCAGCAAACCTCTCTGCTGTCTTGCCCACTGCTCCCCTCAGCAGTGGATTTCAGTCAATCTGCCTATTCTGCTCCCTACTGTCTCTGGGGAATCCTCTCACTCCCTGCACTTCTAGCTACACCCCTGTTCTATGCAAAAAAAAGAGCGAGAGAAAGAATATGCTTGGAATTGTATACTCTTCATACATTTAAGCAGGCAACAGAAATTGTGCCAGTTCCAAGCCTGCTCCTCTGCTGACTCGCCATGGCAGACACACACATACACACACACACACACACACACACACACACACACAATGTCATGCAGACTGGTTTACTGTGGCTATCTTTCTATGCATGCTGGGTATGGGCCAGAGATCACATAATGGGGAGGGTTGGGTGGCTTTCCTGGTACTACACATCAGGCACTGAAATCCCCAGGATCCCAGAAATTGCAGTGGGTATAGACAAGTGGTGTTCCCTGTGGTTAAACCTAGTCCCTGGCCACCCAGGTGCCTCTCACTGAGCAGGTGAACAGGCTATGTTTTTGCTAAGAAGTATGCACCCTCCTTTGCGGGAACCCCAGATAGCCTGGAGTGGCTGAAGAGCGGATATCCCTTCTTGTGAACTGGAACCATTCCTGATTGACAGTTTCTGTCTTTCCTGACCTTTTCATTGCTTCCTATCTCTCCTCCTTGCTGAGACAACAGTTCTCAGATCCCCAACTCCATTCCAGATATGGCTGCCCCCTCCAGTCGCCTACCCTCAGTGTCCTTGAAAGAAGAGATGACTCAAGGATCCTGTCTTTCCACTATCTTCCCAGACTTAAATGTTTTTAACTATGTAGTACTTAGAATATGAAATTTTTATTTATAAATCCTATTTATAAATGTTACTTATTAAAGAACGTGTTACCAAAAACTAAAGCTAACAGTGGCTGATATTTCAGCCTGTTAATTTCACCCATAATAAATAGTCATCTTTTAGTTCAGAACCATTAAGCCAAGTAAATATTGCCAGCAAGTTTAATTTTTACTTAGTAATGTCAAGAAAGACAAATGGCTTAATACATGATAAGCACTCACAAATATAAAGAAACATTTTATCAGCCTCATACATAAATACATTCTTACTCATCCAGAATGTATAATAATTAATACTTAGAGAGTAGGAGAAAATCTCATTTATTTCACCTTAAGTTTATTAATAAAGAAGATGATGGCAAACTACAAGAAACTGTTTTGTATCTATTTGCAAAGAGATTGTGAATAATTTTTTCCAGGTATGCTAAATGCAAAACATTACGAAGATAAAAACATAATGTTTACATATTAATAAAATTCCCAGAAATAAGCCAGTGAGGACCAATTTATGTATCCAGAGCCCAAGACTATCTGAAATAAAGGGGATATACTATAAATTTCAAAACATATTTCAGGAAACTATACCAAATCTACAACAAGGGTTAACAAAAGAATTTTATTTATTCTCAAGAAACTGCAGTTTTATAAAACAGAAGAGAACAGTCCCTTTGGAATTTGAGGACTTTTTCTCTTAAATTTTACTCTTACAAAACACAACAGTCAGAAAATTATAATGACAAGAGACTCATTAGATCTGCCTAAGTGTCTTCTTTCAGACATTTATTATTGTCTCTTAGTTTTAAATAACACTGCTATTGGCTAAACATACACACACACACACATACATACACACACACACAAAATGACTAAAGAGCCTCTAAGAGTTTTACACTGTGTGCTTGTGAAGTTAGTGCTCTAATTGTCAACATCAACTCATACCTGAAAAACACTTAAAGCCAGCACCTCACGTTGGCACAAAGTAGACTTTGCTCACATCACTCCAAGACCCTGCTGAGGAGGTTCAGTTTAAAGCTTTGTTTCAGTGCCAACATTTGACTTAGCCCTCTTCTAATTCCAAAATGCTGTTATGGCTGCCTTTCTACTTCTGTTTTGCTCGTAGCTCACTTTAAATACCCTAAGATGCAGACTAGACCCATTCATCTCATATGTCCAAACCAACAAACTTGTGTGACTAAGTTTCCAGCTTCAACACAGTGCCGGAGATGTTGCTGTGTAGAGAATTACAGATGTTAATATTCTCTAAGAACTTGCCTTACAGCTGTTCCAAGGTAGTGGCTGACAGTGAAATCCTCATAGCACAGTTAATAGACATTTCAGGACAGATTAGGCGCCCTGAATGAACACAGCAATTAGAACATTCTCAAGTTCCTTTGCCCCAGCTTAATAAAGCTTTGTAATGTCATTTATGATTTCTGGTGTACTCATTTCTCTTGGTCTTTCACTCAGTTCTTCATCCAGCAAATATTTAATTAGTATCTAACTGGGTATGACAACATGGAATAGGACTTAGGATGTAGTTTACAAGTTTAATGCACAACTCTTATAACAACAACAACAAAAACATTAAATACAATCAAAACTTGTCAGCAATGTGAAATGTCACACACAGGAACATCCGGGAAAGGATGACAAACACATTCCAGAGTACCAATGCCAGGACCAGAGGTAATGGTGCTGCCAGGTGTGTAAAAAATGGCTCTCAAAATAAGGGGGGTGGAATTGTATGGGGAATATAAAAAAAAAACTTAAAAAAATAAAATAACATAAAATAAAAAATTGGCTCTCTGTCTTCTAGAGAAATCATTCTAAGATACAGATACATTTACACATTTGCATAGAAAAGAGAGAAAACTGAAAAAAGTAAATTCATTAAAAAAAAAGGCGGGGGCCTCCCTGGTGGCACAGGGGTTAAAGTCACATCTCTATCAAACTATCTCCAACCACTGCAACTGCAAACCTGAGTTCGATCCCCAGCCAGGTTGCTGACCCACATGGTGCAGCAGACATCTCCTGTCTCTCCCACTGCTCCCCTCAGCAGTGGATTTCAGTAAATACACCTATTCTGTTCCCCACTCTGTCTCTGATGAATCCTCTCACCCCCTGCAACTCTGGCCTACACCCCAGGTCTTGTATGCATAAATAAATAAAACTAAATCTTTAAAAAAATAAAAGAATATTTATCAACAAAAATATCAAAAGAGAGCCCTGCCTCAAAGTGTCTGTTGATTTGAGTGGTGTAAAGATTCACAGTGCCCCACCTGGAACCACCCCACCAGGGACAATGGGCTCACAACATTTTGACTTTTTTTTAAAGATTTATTTATGCATATAAGAACTGGGGTACAGGCCAGACATGCAGGGGTTGAGAGGATTCACCAGAGACAGAGTGGGGAACAGAACAAGTGGATTGACTGAAATCCACTGCTGAGGGGAGCAGCAGGAGAAACAGGAGAAGTCTGCTGCACCGTGTGGGTAGCTCCCTGGCTGGGGATCAAAACCCCTTCTGCCACAGGGGAGGCCCCTGTAGCAAGTATATTTTGACTTTTTAAGTGGGAAAGAGCTGCCCCTACAAAGTAGCATTTTTTTTCTTCATGCTGTTCTTCTTTTCAAAGATAATAATTGTCACCCCAAGAACAGCAACCAGGTAGCCAGGAACAGGGGTGGAGGTGAACATTTTTCTGTAGACCTTGTTCTGCCATTTCAATTCTGAACTATGAATTGTTTGGGTTTGTTTTTTGTTTTTTGCTTTTTGCTTTTTAAAAACCTGAAATAGTTGCTACATTTGTGATCAAAAGCAGTGGATGGTACTTTACTGTCTCGAATACAATGCACCCATGTGTATATACATGAAACCTTTAAATAACAACATAAATGTTGTGTTCCAGCACCAGAAGAACTGGCACAAATTTACAAACAGCACTGCCCTCAAGGGAGGGGGAAATTAATGTAAACTAGAAAGGTCAGTGAAAGCTTCATGGAGATGGAGCGGAGTTCTGAAGCACAAGCAGGATTTGGACAAGCAGAGCAAGAGGAAGGGGCTACACAGACAATGAGCTGCTGGCATTTACACTCCATCTCTGCCTGACTCCCCCACAGTCTGTTTCTTACTATCTTCTTCCTACTAAATTGGGCTTCAGAAGAGCTGCCTGATAGCCAAGCCCTCACTGCAATCAGGCCAAATGGAGCAATATCAGAGCCCTGGACAGATATGTAAGACAGAGAGGAGTCACTTCACATCATCTCTAAAATAACACAAATGTTTATTTAGTGTTTACTTTATAGCCAGTGCGCTGCGGTCTAACTCGCAGGGCCTAAATTCACAGAGGAACAACTCCAGGGCTCGTTCTTGTGCTTCCTAGCAAGCAGGCACTAAAGGGTAAGCAAGGAAGGACCACACCTCACCCCAACTATCCCCCAAAATAAGAAAATGAATTTTCTTTGCATGCGGAAGAGAGCTTTGTGAACCAGGAGGAATTTATGGGGTGCTCAACCTGCCCATAATCACTGTCACTTAAAGATAATAGGTCAACTACTCATGTGACAGGCATTTTTCAGCATTTAGCTGGTCTCTCACAAACCACCCCATGGAACACATAAATTCATTTAAGCAATTTGCAAAGCAGTTCATCTTAGAAGATTCCTAAGTTACTTTTGGACACTTTGGACACTTTGGATTTGTTGATGACAAAGGTGAGAATTTGATTACTTCTGTTTTAATGTATATCCAGTGACAAAATATTTTTTGATCATTACAAACTAGATTAGAAATAAATATTCATTGGCACAGGAAATTCCTCAAAATATTTTGCTCAGTTTCAAAAAGCAAGTTATAAAATATTATGTACACTAAGATTCAGTTTTTTAAAAATATTAAATCGATACACTTTAAGTAGACGTTTATCATTGAAAATACTAGTAGAAACTATGCAGGGAGGGGTGGGCAAAAGGGAAGTAAAATTAGAGATGATTTTGACTTCTTTCATTATGATTTTCCTAATTTGCAAAATTCACTATAAATACTATACACAACGTTGGAAATTTGCAGCATAATTAAAATAGCCACATTCTATAGGATCATCCGTCAGTACTTGGGCGTAGAACCTACACAACTTCCTGAGGAAAAGCTTGGTCCTGCTCTTAGGAACTGCTTGCATCAATCACCCACCGACAAAAATCAGATCTTTCTTTCAAGAATGTCCTTGTTATGTTCCTCATGTTATTAATAAAATGTAAATATTTTCAACTGCTATAGGTGTTCAACACTTAACTCTCAGTTATTTGAACAAAAAATAGCTACAATCCAGGTAGTTATCAGAGAAGTCTAACGTGAACTCAATATTCTACACAAGTCTGCACAGAGAAAAGTGGTAGATATGGAGTATCATCTACCCACAGTCTCCAATCAGGTTCAAGTAGGAGGCAATGTGGCCATCTTGAGCAGGAAAACCTGGTTGTACTGTTGAGGGTTTTCAAGGCAGCACTACCTCAATGCCTCCCCACCTAGATGCACACTCCAGATATCACCGCAGATTTGCTTATTCTGAAACGTGCTCAGCACAATGACGCCAGTGGACATGAACCCCTCTGACATCTTTCTTTACACACCCTAATAAAAGACTGTGGGGAAAAGATGTCTCTGGCCTTAGAACCAAGAAGAGTTATTTTCTCCTTATCATGCAACTGGGTTTCTATTTTCCCTTACTCCTGATTTGTAGATTTCATTTTATTGTTTTATCTTTTTGTCCTGTAGATAGTTCTGTCAACCATCTCCATTTTTTGGTGACAGAAAGCAAAGAATGAACAAATAAATACACATTGGGGAAATAACATAATTAGAAATGGGTGAAAATAAGCCTACAGGAAGGCCAATAATTCCAGCAACAATAACAGGAAAAAAAAAAAAAAAAAGACGAACTAGTACGAGAGGTCTGTCAGAGTGATAGGAAGTCAGTGATAACATAGGGTGTGTGGAAACAGCAGAATCGAGATTCTGAAGTGGGCTGAGTCTTAACATGGCCACTAATCAGGTCAGTGACGTGTGCCAAGGAGTGGATGCCTGGGCCTCCGGACACCCAGAGATGCCAAGGCACAGGGTCTGCCGGCCACTCTGTGTCCTGCTGTCGAGTTTCTACTCTGCTTCCAGCCCTTCTAGTGGACACTTTAACAACTTAACCCCTCTACTTATTTTTCTTATCTGCAAAACAAGAGTGAGAACACTGACTCTGTATTATTATAGAACTTTCATGGAATTTCTTTTCTAGTATTCACAAGCATTTTATATGCATTTACAGACGAGAAACCTGAGATGCAAGAGTTAGGTCACAAAACCAATATGTTTAGAGCTATGAGTGAAATGCAGTCTCCAGGTCCATCATGTTAACCGCTCCTGACCGCAGATGATAAAATGGACAGAGGCACGTAAGGCACTGAGCACAGGGCCTGGCTCACAGGAGGCCTGTCCTAACTGCTTCCTAAGCAAATGGAAAGTTACTTACAAATCTGAAGTCCCTTCTTTTACCATGAAAAGATATACTATATGTCAGGTATGGTATATTTAGGGTAAATGTTATATCAAATTTCTAGATGCTACAAAGAATAAGTAAAACAAGAAAAGTGGAATTCATATTAAATTGAACAAGTGCAACTTAGGAAGTCTGAAAACTGAGCACAAAGATTTATGTATAAATATTTTCATTATGGTGCTATTCATTACAGTCAAAAAAGGAAATGAATTAAATATCCTAAAAATACAGGATGATCAAACAAAATATGGCAATATTTACAACGGAAGACAAGAGGACTGGATTAAAATATGACAGAATTTCAACATTAGTCTCTTTCCTTTGGTAATATGGCTTGTATGAATTCTCCTTTACACTTGTCAGCAATCCAAATTTTCTAAGATCTAGTGCTATAATAATTTGAAAAATGCTATTTTTAATTGAAGTAAGTCAGTACAAACCCTGTGTATCACCTTTAATCTGATTTATAGGAATGGTATGAAAGGGTCTTCCCAACAACACCTAATCCTTCCTCAGTTTCTGCATCAAAGATCTGCCTGATAAAAGCTAATTATTTCAGTGGCTCATATCCTCACTATGTTTAAGTTACTAAAAAAATTTAAATTACTTTAATAAGCATTAGATGGCAAATGTATAGTTTATAAGAAGTCTGTGCTGGTCAAACAGATACTCAACTCCGGGGGCCGACAAAAACATTGACACCTGTCAATGTTGCATGGAGATGAGGGTGGCAGACCTAGCCAAGAGCTGCTGATCAGGTTTCAGAGAAACAGACGTAGGAGCCAGCTCTGGTGGCCCAGACACAGGGAGGGTAATGTCAAGGCTGCCATGGCTGTCATCTAGAAGAGGCTGGTCACGTTCCTGATCTCCACAAATGGGGTAGTGGGAAAAAGTTACAGGGTAGAAAAATATAACCCCCAAAGTGCAATGCAACATTTCTCAGCAAGTAGAGATAACCAGTAATAAATCAGGCAGCTCTTTTATTGTATGTTGATGCTGTAGCGTAAGTCAGTTGAGATGGACAGAACACAGTGTTGTAAGCAAGGAGCAGGCCTGGCATGAAGCACCTGTACAGAGGCTGTCCCTAGAACCAAACCACACCAGGGGAAAGTCTTAGTGAACCCCTGGAGGTAGACCTGCTCTCACTCCTGCTCTGCCTTGACTGAGGCCAGTTACCGGTACGTGGAAGAGAGCACGTTCCTCTCAAACACAGGTCTGGATCTAGAAGTAAAGGGATCCAAGAGAGGCTACTGGAAGTTAATGCCAATCCTTGAGGGCAATTTGTGGGAAATGAGGAAACTCTATGCCCCAAGAATAGTCAGATAGAGTGGGATTAGGAACCCCACTCTCTGTGAGAACTTGCTGTATTTTGTTCACCACATGTATTTGCTTCCGCTCATCCTTTACTGTTTGGGAAAGACTGACAAGGTAACGTGCTGCCTCATCTCTGATTAGAGGCCAAGAAAAGAGGTTTCTAGCAACAAGTGAAAAGATCATGAAAGTGTCTATATGATAAGAAGTTTACGTACATAAACTCTCTAATCTATTTTACCTGTTTTACAGATGAGGAAACTGAGGCACAGAGAGATTATGCTACTTGTCCAAGTTCCACAGACAGTAAGTAATAGAGGCGGTAATCCAAACAGGAACAGGAGTAATAATCATTGCCGGGGCTCTGCTCGTTGTTTCTCGAGGGAATCGTTTCCTGCTATTTGGTATTACTTAGCAGTAATTCATGGATATCCCGAGTGTCATGAGTAAGTTCCTTCCCCCTCTTCCTCCTCCTATTATTTCCCCCCCAGCTCTCCTAATTGTACCTCTATATGTGTGAAAAATAGGGAGACAATAGGCAGTATTTTGATTCAACACACACATACTCAAACACAGCTATAACTGCTACAGTTTAAGAAGGACATTGAAAATGAACTTTTCTGTTAGTGATTAAAATTATAAGACTATTAAACTCTAAATCCAAGCACTTCATCCAAGAACATATTCTGGTGGTTAATGACTCACCAATTAAGAAATATGACTGACTTTAACACTGAGAAAGATATTTCAAGGGAAATTAAGTAATTACTAAATTTGTTTTAAGAAACCATTCTCCTGTGTGTTCTTAGCAATATCCATAGCAGCAGTTCCTACTTTAAGCAGATCTCCATTATGTGAGCTTGCAATATTGCCTAATGCAACAAAATTATTTTGACCAATTTAAACCACAGCTCTCTTACTTCTCTTGACTATGCCCATCTTAGGAGGTATCAGGAAAGCCCAGGAATTCCAGGGCCGCACTTACCTGTGATCCAGGTGGTGGATGGAAAGAATAACTCCGGAATTTAAGTGGGTCTGCTTTAGAGTCACCAAAATAGTAAATTCATGCTTATTTCTCAGCTTCTGAAGAAACTGTTCAGCTGTAGCAGTAGATGCTTTTACACTTCTAGGAGTGTCTAAAAGAAAGAAACACACTTTGAGAATAGACTGGAACTTGGTTTTATAAAGTATCCTTTACATACCACATCTTTCCAAAACCCTGATGAAGTAGTAACTGATAAATACAAAGTCTGAGACTTTGCTATTAATTCTTGCAACAGGACTTTTATGTTACAGGTAACACAGGACAGTAAATCTGTGTGAATTACTGAACGTGTATGTGAGAAATCTTTTTTCAAAACTATCACCTTTGAGGCAAAGAATCCAAGAACCCTATTTGATGAAGCACATTCCAAGTTTTCTCTGGACACACTTTCTGTAGCCTGGGTGTTACAGCCACAACAATGGACACAAAGATGTTCTTCCCACACCAGGATCTAGAGGACCACGCAAGAGGCATTTGCTTCTCTGACACCTCATGACAGAAAACTGGATCTGAATCCAAGTGCCACCTTCCACATTGATGTCTAGCCAGAAGGCTTACCATAAATAGATCTTTATAAGATCATTGAAATTAGTCACTCTCAGCCTTCTGTGCAGTGGATGAAACATTAAGATCAAATTCTCTTACCATATTTGTTGCAAGAAATACACAGAACATAATTCCCACGTTCTTCTCCCCAGGTTTAGAGAAAGCCTAGCCAAGGGAGGCTACCTCAGGGGGTAGAAGCTTTTGCTATATACTTCCACATGGGTCGGTCATGCTTTCCAATCCAGGAACCAGAGGATACAGATGAGAACAGAAAAGCATTTAGAGAATAGAAAAAAAGCTATCAATCAAGCTATCCGCTAACTGAGCAAAAGGTCCTCAGTTTGTAGTGAGTGCAAAGAACCAACGGGGGCCAGAAGCATATTTTATATAGTGATCAAATCACTCTCCTCTCTTCTGTCCCTAGTGTAGACAGGTAAGCAGTTCTCAAGGAAGAAACTACTTTCCCCATTGGAAAGAACGATCCTTCTTTATCCAAGACTGTCCCACACACTTAGTATCAGTACTCCTGGGTCCCAGTCACCTAATGCCAGTGGCATCCAACCCAGTTACAGTGACAGCCCAATGTACTCCATACATTTCAAGCTTTTGTATGGAGGGCCACGCAGCGGAAACTTAGCTGAGAACCACACCCTTTAGGAAATGGGATTCACTGAATCCAAAGTTACTCACTCTGCCAGCCCCACAAATTTATGTGAAAAAAGGGTCATCACTGTTCTGTACCATCTGTTGGAATGCAGACCTGGAGACTGGCCCCCTAACCCAGGGCACGCACCCAAAAAATGGGTTCCAGTTCTTAGGAAAAAAGAAATGTTCTTATTTCTTAAAAGAAACTTCCTCATTTCCACTCAATATCCACAACTCAATTTGTGCCATGGTCAAGGTTCAGAGTTTCTTCCCAGGTTCCAGGCAAGATAAAACAGAGCGTGGAGGAGACTCCAACCCATTTCCCAATTCCAGAACTTTCTACTTCTACGCGGAAGCCTACCAACTGTAATTCTGTGAGAATAATTTACCTTATGCCAACATTTTATCTGCTCTAATTTATACACAAGTTAATCATTCACAATCTTTATTACTTTGCTTTAATTTGATAGATAAAAGCAAATTAAAATTTAATTATAAATATTTATTATGTGCCCCCCCACCCCTTTCCAGGCAGGTAGAAACTGAGTTGCATCCTTTGTCTCACTGAGCAGGATGATGGATAGAGATGCAAATGAGAAAACAGAGAACCACACTGAATACAGAAAAGATCATTAGACCCACAGAGAGATCCAAAGGGGTGGCCCAGATACCGAGCTTATACAATGAGAGAAAAGGAATTTGGAAATGTGTGGCAGCTGCACGACAAGGTACAACTATAGAGAACAGATGCTTAGCCGGGATATTTAAGAAATTTTGTCTTTTGATATATGCACAGAAAACCTTTACTAAATCTTTATTATTTGCCTCTGATTTTTTTTTTTTCATATAAGAACTTGGGTGTAGGCCAGGGGTGCAGGGTGAGAGGATTCCCCAGAGACAGAGTAGAGAACAGAACAAGTGCATTGACTGAAATCCACTGCTAAGGGGAGCAGTAGGCAAGACAGGAGAGGTCTGCTATGCCATCTGGGTCAGCTCCTGGCCAGAGATCAAACTCAGGCTATAGCGGTGATAGCTCTGAGACTTAACCCTTAAGGCCACCAGGGAGGCCCTTATTCTCCACTGTTTATGAAGTCAGATGGATGGAGAGAGATGAGAGACTATATTATTTTTGTGGTTTTCTTTGTTTTGTTTTCAGATGAAATAACTTGTGTAAATTGCCCATAGGTAAAAGGAAGAAGGAACTAAAATTACATCACATTTGTGTATTTTTAGTAAAAATGTAAATACCATGGTTGAAAACGTGGTGAAAGAAAGTATAGGTGAAGGAAAACCATATTTTAAAAATTGATCAATCTGAACTATGGAAAACTTTTTCTGGTGGCCATGTGAAAGGGAATTTAAAGACAGAAAAACTTAGATACAGGGAGAACACTTAAGAAGCTTTGGTAGTTAGGATGATCATTGACTTATGTTAGATTTTACGTATTTCAAACATCACATGTTGGTGCTCTGAAATGACTTTCACCAAATCAACCTTTTCTTTTTTTCTTTTTTTTTTTTTTTGGTCTTAATTAGTAATGGTTATACTCAGCTACTGGCCCTTCACTTCTTGTCAGGCATGTTGACAAGAGAAAGGCCAAGGAACCCCAGCCTGGACATCTGCATCAAGACACCGAAGGAAGTACCCACAGAGCTTCCTCTAGGCCCCAAGTGGTAAGACCCCCTTCCCCCACCCACCTAAACCCAGCTCATGTGGAGGCTTATTCGGTCACACAGGGTCATATCTCGACACAGGTCCTCTGGCCCTATCCCACCTCACATCACAGTACTTACTCAGTTTTGCTCCCTCTATCTATCAGTGTAGGGTGCCCTGCAGAATGAGGGCCCCTTCAGCACAAACACAGTCAGTAGATGCCCCATACTGCCATGCTGTAGTGACAGGAAACCTAGCACCTTTCTTCCCTTCCTCATTAAGAATGAAGTACAATGAAGGTCATTGCACAGAGGTTTAAAAACTAGGGTTTTCATAAATATTCCACCTGTGTTACAGTGAGGAGCAATGTGAAAGGCTCATGGGAGGGAGAAAATCTGGCCTGACTTACCTTGGTCTCAGGATAGTCTCCTCACCTGTCATCCCAGCCCACACATGCATAAGTACATGGGTGGATGGATAGATAAATGATAGATTAGATAGAGAGATAGAGAGATAGAGAGACAGAGAGATAGAGAGAGAGAGAGATGAAAGAGAAACTGATGATAGATAGAAAGATGGATAGATAGAAGATGGATATATAGGCAAACAGAAAGACAGTTAGATGATAGACAGATGAAAGAGAGACTGATGATAGATAGAAAGACAGATAGATAGACAGAAGACAGAGAGAAATATAGAGGATAGGTAAGTAGGTAAGTAGATAGCCAGACAAAGGATGGCTAGATAGATAGAGAGGATGAATAGACAGGTAGACAGAGGATGGATGGATGGATGGATGGACAGACAGGGGATGGATAGATAGAGGATGGATGGATGGATAGATAGATAGATAGATAGATAGATAGATAGATGATAGAGGGTAATCAGATAGATATATACATATGTCACACAAATAACACTGCACATTTGGTACTATACATTTATCATTCAAAAATCTATAGTAATATATTTCCCCCCTTGGAATCCACATTGTTGTAGGCTCACGAAGCCCTGGAGACTTGCCAGGGGCAACTATTCCTTTTACAACCAGTAAAATAACAAGAGAAGGAACAGTCCCATGGTTCACCCAAAAGCAGCCAGAAAACTAGATGTGAAATGGGGATGCCAATTTCTGGACCATTATTCTTCCACTACAGGCAGTGCCTCCGGCACACGGCATCCCCTATCCACACTGAGCTGGCACTCACAAACAGGAATGCAAATTAAGAGAGAACCAACACAGAAAATAACCCAGAAAAAAAACAATTATGTAAAATAACATTTTTAGCTCCTTAAGTGACTAGTTTAGCAATGATGTACAAAAAGGTCACTTTCCCCATATGCACTTGGTTCCTAATTTATAAAATAAGCATTCCTACCTTCTATTTTTATCTCAAGGATTATACGATGTTCAGAGACATGTATGAGTTCTCTCCATTACCCCTGTAAGACTCAATTCTGGTCTTATACCAGAAACCCAAGTCAAAGAAACTACCGTGTGACAATGAACTCTTTTCATTTTGCTATCATTTCCATTTTCAGAATTAAAAATTTAGTTCAAATATCTATTAAGCAATTTTTCAACAAGGCCTCCTCTTAGGTACCAATTGTAAGAGTATCAAGTGTGAAGGTTATGAGAACAAATTCAGAACCCAGAAGAATGCCGTTCTAATGCCAGCAATGTGGACGACTAGTGTTGAAACTAGGTTGATGCTTACTATATGCGTATAAGCAATAAGACTGTGGAGCTCAGTGAAACCATCAGAAGTCTTTATGCCCTTGTGGTGATCTTCTGAATTTACTCTCATTCTTATCAACCCAAACACAGACACAAAACATGTTTCCACAATTGAAAACTGGTATAAAAGTTTCTGACAATGAAATTATTCTGAAGATAAAGTCCTACCTACTCCTCTCCCTTTCTAGAGAACTATGAACGATCATTCTTCTACGGACGAAAATCAATGTAGACTGAATTTCTTTCCAAAGAGGACTGACAAAGATCATATTAATTGCTTCTTCAGAGAGAAAGAGGCTAAGAAAAGGAGCATTTAAATTCTACGACTAAGCTCTACAGAAAAACTGAACAACACGCCCCTGTGTACTGGGTCCTTTTACTTGGAGACTGAATTGGAAAAAAATCCTTTCAACACTTTCTGTTTTTATTGTCGGAATCTAAAAATCTCACTAAGAAAATAACAAGTGCATTTTTTATTATTAAATATATTTACTTATAAATATATATTTTTAACATCGTTGTTTATATTTGTAAAATGTTTGCTTTCTCTTAGTGGCATTTTAACACAGTTATTAACAAGTAATAAAGTTGTTCAGAAGCAATTACACCAAAAAATTCATTTTTAGTCACGGGCCTGCCAGGGTCGGGGGGATGACTTCATGTGCAGATGCAATAACAATCTCTACAGGGACTAGGACAACATGTGATTATTCCCTACATGGAACAGCTAAGGGGAAGAAGGGCACATGTTTATGGAGAGAGAGTCTGGCCAGTTTCTTTCTACAACAGACTATATATATGTGCAAACCACTGTGAGTATTAACTGAGAAACAGACTCAGGCTGGAGCTTCTTTAAATAATTTTAGTGTGTTAACACTAAAAGTAAAGAGAATGGATCTGTCTCCCAATAACAAAGAAGTCGCTAAGAATTCTTTTCCACATCTTCCCACTGACAGGGCTTCATCCCATCCGCAGTGTGGTGAAATCTAAATTGATTTTGCCCCACCAAGCCAGACGAATAAAAATATCATGTGTGAATTCAGTCATAAAAACAGTCTAATCTTATACACAGGAAGGTTGACTTAGGCTGTTTCAAAACTTACCATTTTTTCAATCACTAAGAAAGGTTGTTGTCTTCGAAATTCAGTTTAAAAATATATAGTGTTACAATGGAATACTATTCAGCAATCAGAAATGATAAATGCATGCCATCTGCAACAAATGGATGGAGATGTAAGGGGATGATGCTCAGTGAAATAAGTCAGAAGGAAAAAGAAAAATATCAGATGGTTTCACTTATAGGAGGACTATATGGAAACCAAACAAAGGGTTGGGGGGGAAAAAGGGCAAACCTAGCAGGCAAAGTATAGATCTGAGACATATAGCAAGGAAGGGGGAGGGAGAAGGGTCAAAACAGGCAAGGGAAGAGGACAAGAGTCTGTCATTCACAGGTGATGTGGCAGTGGGAGATTTGTGGGGACTACACTTGAGAGGAGATATCTGTATGAAAATGAACAATGATGTTAGAAAACAAAACACTAATTAAAGATATATATGCAAAATGTTAGAGTTATTATTATAGGTCCTACCTATTGCTCTTACTACACTTCAATATATCCATGCCTTTATAGTGCAAACTTTCAAAGCAAAATAATAACAATTTTAAGACATTAAAATTTGATTGACGCTATATAAGAAGTTAGCAAAGACCTTAACAATGATCAATCTCATTTAAGTCTCAGAGTAACTTAGAACAAATGATATTATTTGCTCCATGATAATAGAAATACAGACACATAATAGAAATTAGATGGAAAAAAGAGGCACAGAGAAGCCAAGATGCTTGTGATGGTCACCATAGTGGCTCTAAATCAGAGTTCATTTCTACGAACTTACTGTATTAGAACTCATTGGTTCCAAATCTTGGGCACTTCTGGGTGAAATCTGAAACTGGCCCCCAACTAAGAGGACAAGGAGAGACCAAAGGAAGAGACAGACGGTTCCGGATAGTTAAGTGGCACATTTAATAAGCCAAGGGACAGAGTTGAGAGGCTTTTCTTGGGGGAGGCCACAAGAAACGTGATGCTCAGCACCCAATAAAAGAATCTTAAAAGTTCATACAGAGGGCCTCCCCGGTGGCGCAGCGGTTGAGCTCTGGGTTGCGAAGCTGCCCGCAGCCTCTGCAGCGCCGGTTCGATCCCCAGCTGCTCCCCGGCCACCGGAGGAGGGTCCCACATGGCGCGCAGACCTCTCCTGCCGCCCGCTGCTCCCCTCAGCAGTGTACTTCGGTCCTTCTGCCTGCTCTGCTCCCCGCTCTGGCTCTGGTGAATTCTCTCACCCTCCCGTGCTTCTGACTGTACCCAGTGCATGTATAAACAAAACAAACAAACAAATAAATAAATAAATAAAACATGGAAAAAAAAAAAAAAAAGTTCATACAGAGCCCTAAACTAGGTTCAGTCACCTATTTAGTGCATCTGGTCCAAACAATACCTTGCTCTCTCAAGATTCTGCCCCTGAAAGTAGTGCAATGAAAGACCGGGAAGGGGAGAGGGGCTTGTTAGCAGGGATTAAAGGGATACAGACACACCTATGTTGGTTACAGCACTATTTATAATAGCTAAGCTATGGAAACAACCTAGGCATCCAACAACAGATGAGTGGATGAAGAAGATGTGGTCCATCGAGGGCCTCCCTGGTGGCACAACCAGTTAAGATGCAACCTATGAAGCTGTCCGCAGCACCTGCAGCACGAGTTCGATCCCACCCGGCCAGGGAACAACCCACATGGCGCAGCAGACCTCTCTTGACTCGTCCACTGCTCCCCTCAGCAGTGTACTTTGGTCAATCTGCCTTTTCTGTTCCCCACTCTGTCTCTGGTGAATCCTCTCACCCCCCACACTTCTGGCCTGTAGCCCAGCTCTTGTATGCATAAATAAATAAATCTTTAAAAAAAAAAAAGAAGAAGATGTGGTCCATAGACACAATGGAATACCTACAATGCATCTATTTAAAAAGGTGACATCTTACCACTTGCAACAACATGGATAGAACTGGATGGGGTTATGCTAAGTGAAATAAGACAAAAGGAGAAAGACAAATGCCAGATGATTTCATTCAGAGAAATGGAACAAAGGAACAGAGAATCAAAACCAACACAAACCTAACTAAAGCTACCAGAGAGGGGTGGAGGGGGTGGGGACAAAGGAAGAAGGGTGCAGTGGGCTATAGTGAAGGATTGTGAGTGTTATGGTGGTGGGAGTAGTATAACATACACCTGTAAAGGTATGAGCCTATACCCCCAAATCACATACAGTCTGTAAACTATTATTACTTCAATAAAAACAAAACACTTTTAAAAATATTTTTCTGAGTAAAATGTTTGAGTAATCTACATTCATAAGGAAAACCTACATCTACTGATGCCACATGCTTACCCTTTAGACACCTATATGCCCTTTACAGGACTAGGTTACAAGAGCACAAAGACGTACTCTTGGAAATTCAACTTGAGAATTATCCCTCTACATATTATTCCCATTAAACCCCAAAACAGGGCCTCCCTGGCCCTGGGGTTAAGTCTCAGCGCTATCGCTATTAAGACCTAAATCCAATGTCCGGTCAGGGAGCTGACCCATATAGGGTGCAGCAGACCTCTCCTGTCTCACCTGCTGCCCCCCCGCCCAAGCAGTAGATTTCAGTGGATCCATCTGTTCTACTCCCCAGTCTGTCTCTGGGGAATCCTCTCCTACAACCTCTTGTACCTCTGGTCTACACCCCAGTTCTACATGAAAAAAAAAAAACATTAAAAATGAAACCCCAAAACAATCTCAAGTTAGTCAAATTTACAGCAAATTATAATTTGATTCAATGCACAATAAACATATGTATCTTCATGTATTATTTATAGAAATCTTTGACTCATATGCTGAAATTTTCACTAATAAAGTAAAACAAACTGCAGTGAGGATGTAGGAGGACTGCAAATAAGATGATGTCTCTATCATGTGGAGTTTAAAATTTTATACATAACAGACAAAATCAAGCTATTAAGATTATGCTATTTTGTCTGATTTGAGCCCATTAACAAGTAAGTTTCTGATAATAATTTGACTTCCCAGATGTATTTTCCTTCTGAGAGATGGGTACTAATCAACTAGTATGAGTGTTTTGGTTTAGTTCACAGTTATAATCCTCCATGTAGATTAAAATTAAAATTGGCACTTGATTTTTTTTTCTTTTTTCATTGAGGGAACATTGGTTGACAATATTGAATATGAGTTAGGGGACTAGCTTCACACCTCCTCAGATGTATGTCACTGTACAACACCCACCCCAAAAGTACCCACAGTCCTTTTCCCTCGACCACTGGGTGCCTTCCCCCTCTAGTAGCCCTTATTTGGTTCCCCTATATCCCTCCTGTACTTGAAACCATCCAGTATTCTTCATTTTCCTTCAGACTTATTTCACTGAGCATCATCCCTTCCAGCTCCACCCAGGTTGCTGAAAATGTATTAGTTTATCTTTTTTGATTACTGAATAGTATTCCATTGTAACTCATCTTCTTAATCCACTCACCTGTCTTTCGGGATTTAAGATTGTCTCCATATTTTAGCTATTGTAAATAGTACTGAAATGAACACAACATATCCCTTCAAATTAGTGTTTTTGCATTCTTTGAGTAGTAGAATTGCTGTAGAAAATCTTTTTAATATTTTGGCAACAACAAAAAACTATGAGCCAGAGACAATTTTTGGGGGGTGAGGGGCGGGAGGGGAGGATTGGGGTCAGAATGGAGGGTTTGCAATTGTATGGGGAATATAAAAATAAAATTTATTGTTTAAAAAAAAAATAAAGTATACCCCTCAAGAACAGTCAAAAAAAAAAATGTATAAAAAATAAATAAATAAATAAAAAGAGTAAAAAAAATATATATATATTTTGGCAATCTCCGTATTGTTTTCCACAGGGACTGGATAAATCTACATTCCCACCAACAGTGTATGAGGGTTCCCGTTTTCCACATCCTCTCCAACATTTGTTGTTTCTGGTCTTTTTTTGTATATGCATATGAGTCATTCTCACAGGAGCAAGATGGTATCTCATTGTGGGTTTTGAGGCACTTGAATTTAAAATCAGATGAATGCTTTTGCCTTGTATGAAGCAAGACACTGGGATTGGGTTCAGCCTCTATAATTAATCATTTCCTTGCTCTCTTAGAACCTCACCAGTGAAATTATCAGCTGGTTGCTACCAGCAAAAGTAAGAAGCTAAAGGAACCAAAACAAAATTTCCTTTTATCATCTCTTTCCCAACTACTTAAAAATAAGATCAAGGTGAAATATTAAAACATATAAAAGGAATGATGAGGATGGATTGAACGACAATGGTGGTGATAATAAGAATGATATCATCTACAGCTTATAGACTGGCTGCATCTCTGTGCTGATACGGCCTCACTACCTGGAGATAGCAGACTTAACAACATGATTAGGACACATGTAGCAGACTTATGAGTCAGTCATTTGCTAGGCTTTTATTTAAATCAACCCAAAATACTATATCAAATGGAACCCAAACTGAATGTATACAATTTGTCCACTAGAATCACAAGCCATCGTTTTAAACACATAAGGAAAATCAAAATGATGTATTGTCATAATTTTCCCATAATTTATATAAGTTACAATGTCTGCCTTAGATAAAGTCATTGAAAGTTTGTTCAATAAATGGTGCTGGGAAAACTGGGTCGCTACATGAAAAAGAATGAAGCTTGACTACTACCTAACACCATGCACAAAAACCAACTCAAAATGGATTAAAGAACTAGACATAAGACCTGAAACCATAAAATGCATAGAAGGAAATATAGGCGAAACACTACGGGATATGCACATCAAAGACATCTTTACAGACACATCACCCAAAGCAGTGATAGTGAAGGCAAAGATAAACAGCTCGGACTACAGCAAATTAAAGAGCTTCTGCACAGCAAAAGAGACAATAACCAAAACAAAGAGACACCCCACCGACTGGGAGAAAATTTTTGCACACAACACTAATGATAAAGGACTGATCACAAAAATCTACAAAGAGCTGATGAGACTCAACAAAAACAAAGAAAATAATCCAGTCAAAAAATGGGCAGAAGAGCTAAAAAGAAACTTCTCTGAAGAGGAAATGCAAATGGCCAACAGGCATATGAAAAATTGTTCAACGTCACTTGTAAGCAGGGAAATGCAAATCAAAACTACCATGAGATACCATTTTACACCAGTGAGAATGGCACATATTAAAAAAACTAGCAACAACAAATGTTGGTGAGGTTGTGGAGAAAAATGAACTCTCCTGCACTGTTGGTGGGAGTGCAAACTGGTCCAGCCACTATGGAGAGCTGTGTGGAGATTTCTTGACCTACTAAACATAGAGCTTCCATATGATCCAGCAATTCCACTCCTAGGTATTTACCCAAAGGACACAAAAACATCAATTCCAAAGAGCACCTGCACCCCTATGTTTATAACAGCACTATTTACAATAGCTAAGCTTTGTAAACAACCCAAATGCCCAAAAATAGATGACTGGATCAAGAAGATGGGGTACATATACACCATAGAATATTACTCAGCATTCAAAAATGATAAACACATGCAGTTTGCAGCAACACAGATGGAGCTGGAAGGGATCATGCTCAGCGAAATAAGCCAGAAAGAAAAAGAAAAATACCGGATGGTCTCACTCATAGCAGGAATCTAGAAAACTTAAATAAGGGACCAGGAAAAAGAATAACTATAAGAAAGAAAATATCAAAATCAACAAACAACTATGAACCAGAGACACTCTATGAGTGGTGGGGGGCAGGGAAAGGAGGGCTTGGGGTCAAAATAAGGGGGTTGTAATAGTATGGGGAATATAAAAATAAAATTTAAATTAAAAAAATTATATTAAATAAAATATTAAAAAATGAAAAAAAAAACCTTGAATAAATGAAATGATTGAATTTCTTTTAAAAAAAGAAAACATTGGAGCTACTCACCATTTTCACTCTTAATAGTAAATAAATAGAGCTCAACTCTACCTCTGCGGAACTGATACCAGTTATTGGTGTACAAGCTACGCCAATGTACTCAAATGAACACATTACTCACCTTAACAATGAAGGGTGTGAATTCATTATTTAGGTCATTTTTCTCTCTAGTAAATTTGCCCATTTACAGTACTCAGCTTTATCTTAAATATACATACAATTACTCTTTATATTCATCTGTTAAGAGAGTAACAGTAAGTGCCAAAGATAAATGTATATAAACTTATTTTTAAGTGAAAACCAAAGCACAAACCATCTCTGTTTCTCTGATGTCTGGTCATATTTAGAGTCCTTAAAAGAAAGAAGGGGGGATCTCCCTGATTGATGTAAGGAGTTAAGATGCAGCACTATGAAGCAATCCGCAGCCACTGCAGCACAAGTTCGATGCCCGCCCAGTGAGGTGACCCACATGGCGCAGCAGACCTCTCCTGACTCGCCCGCTGCTCCCCTCAGCAGTGGATTTCAGTCCGTCTGTCTGTTCTGCTCCCCGCTCTGTCTCTGGTGAATCATCTCACCCCCACACCTCTGGCCTGTATCCCAGTTCTTGTTGTATGTATAAATAAATAAATCTTTTTAAAAAATGAATGAAAAGGAAAAGGGGGGGAAATGATGATTCCAAGAATTGATTATACTTTTATTCATATGGGTAATAGTGTTTTGACTTGACTTTAGCAGAATGATCAGTGGGAAAAAAAGAGAACATAACTGGGTCACGTTGAGATTCCTATTAGATATCTGACATCTATTAATTGACAGGAACAAGGGATAGGGAACTATTATATAGTTTTACATCTATAAACTGTGAAGGTTTTCACAAACCTTCAGTCTGTGCAATCTCAGATTCCACAAGGAGATTCAAGAAGAATCTTTGCTGAATAGCCAGAGACAGTGTGCCATTCCCCATCCATTATGCAAGTCAAAGTGCTGAAATGCACAATTTCATCTTCCACCAAGTAGGCCGATTTGACCTGAGATATCAATTTTGGAAGTTCCTTCTGCTTTTATCCTTTTTTAATTATAATAATGAAATTATTTTAGAATAACAGGACACCAGAATATAAGTTACCATGATGAATCGCCCTTTCAAAATTGCATTACTTTTTTTTTTTTTTACTATTTTTATTTTCACAGAAAGGTAGAAACCGGCATTACCTAAGTACCAAAGGACACTTTATAAAGGGGCACAGTAGAAACAATTTCTCAACCCAGAGTTTCAAACACTAACCCTTATGTCAACCCCTGCCCTTGCTCCTCTAGGCCCCAGATCTCCTTCCCCTCACTTCCCGAGTGATGAAGAGTTATAAGATGCCAGAAAACCATAAGTACAGATCACAACCAAGTCTTGCTGCTCACAGATTCATCAAAAAACAGCTCAGAGAATTTGTGCAATCTCCAAAATAAATCATGTACTAGCTCCTCTTGGTTGGCCCAGACTACAAAGTTCAGCTGTTGTAGTCCCCAGCCCAGAACACTAAATTCTGTTCTGTACACCCAACTGCTTGGTTCAGGTTCAGATGTTCTGACAAGGTCATGCCAATACTTCCTGCTGTCCCCCAGGAATGAATTAATCCTGATAGATCCTCAAGCCATGCCTGCCTGACTTTGAGCTGGAGGGCCCAGCAAACTAGGCCATACTGATTTACCATACTGATAGCACCTCCAAGTTCACTCTTGCTCACACTCTGCCCCTGCCCCCCTTACTACCCTTTGGGAATCTTTCCTACAACTGTCAGGTTTCTAAACAAAAATCACTATCAAAAAGCTGACACCGCCCCTGGATAAAGCAAAGATTATTCGCTGTTTAAGTCAGTCTCTGGACTTCACCTTCCCAGAAGATATTCCATAGAGTTCTCCATTCCCAGAATCCTTATGCTAATGCCACCAACCTTGTGTCTCTCCCATTTCAAGGCTCAGATCTCTCCCTAAGTGCTCATTCCGTGGCTAAGGCCTGCCCTCAGTCTCCTACCCATTTTAATTCAACAAACTTATATTGAGCATTTGCCCTGTGTTGTGTATTCAGCCCTGAAATTCAGAAATAATTTAATACTATGAACCCACCACCTCACTATGGCAGAGATTGCTATTTGTGTGTCCAGCTAGAAACTACATTCCCTTATCTCCTTTGCAGCTAAAGTGGCCTAGTGCCTCCCTGGTGGCCTAGGGGTTGAATCTCAGTGCTATTCCCCCTAAAGCCTGAGTTCATCCCTGGCCAGGTCGCTGACCCACATGGCATAGCAGACCTCTCCTGGTCTTGCCTGCTGCTCCCCTCAGCAGTGTTTTTCAGTTGATCTGCCTGTTCTGCTCCCCACTCTGCCTCTGGTGAATCCTCTCACCCATCACACCTCAGTTCCTCTATGCTAAAATTAAAAAAAAATTAAAAAAAAAAAATAAAGTGGCCGAGTGACTTATGTACCGGGCAACAGGAGGTGACACTGACAGTCCCCCCACTGCCCGCTCACCTTTCGCTCAGGCTAAAAACGGATAGGGTGGCAGGGAAGCCATGTTCCAAGGAGGATAGGGTATCATGGGGTCTCAAATGACTCTGCTAGAACCACTGCTCCCCTCTAGAATGTTACATGTGAGAGAAATAAACTTCTTTCTTACTCGAGCAATGCATTTTAGGCCTCTGTTATAGGAGCTCAGCCTATTCCTAAGTAATACCTCTCCCCCAGTTTCCTATGACTCAGATGAATATTCCCTTGGGGTGTCATTCTTTAAAGCAAGGATCAGCAAAATTTTCTGTATAAGGCTAAAGAATAAATATTTTAGACTCTGTAGGCATTATATATCTCTCTTACATATTCTTTTCTATGCTTTTTTCAAGATCCTCTAAAAATGTAAAAACTGTTTCTAGCTCAAAGGGTTATAAAAAAAAGATCCTGAACTTGGCCTGCAAGGCATAAAGTTACTAGCCCAGAGAGCAACAACAGAGATGATTTCCCCTAGATAAAGAGAGATTATTTTATATTTTTAATTAATTCGTTAGTAAACTTTGTCTAGAAAGGCAAACCAAAGCAATGTGATTCTCAGAAGACTGGCTGTAAATCTGTTCACATCACAGCTGTTAATGAAGCATATTTTGGGGTCTACCCTATCTTCTCTCGTTCTGTGATAAGGTTTCCAAGTGCAGGATCAATTTTTCAATTTTTCAATTGGCACTGTCCATGGAGAGAACAATAAACACAGGCCATCTGTATTCTATTTTTCATTGCTGACTTGATCAATACCTCTCCGTGCCTTTTGCTGTCAAATAACTAAGCACAAATAACTAAGTAAAGATCACAGATACATTTTGCCTCCAAGTATGTCTTAGCATTGCCATTGGCTTAATATTATAATTTAACATCAGTGCGCTAAACTAGCATACCAAAAATTTACAATAGCATTTTGTATTTTTTTTTTGTGAAGTTTTATTTTATTTTGCATAGAAGAACTGACTTGTAGTCCTGAGGTTCAGGGGGTGAGAGGATTCCCCAAAGACAGAGTGGGGAGTGGGACAGAGTACTGACTGATACCCATATATGTGGGTCAGCTCCCTGGCTGGAAATCAAACTCAAGCCAAAGCGGTGACAGCGCTAAGACTTAACCACTAGGCCACCAGGGAGGCCTGCATTTTATATTGTGGGATTTTTTAATATTTATTTATATATATGTTTTGTCATTGTTCATTTTTTTACAATGTATGCTTTCTCCTCTCAGGGGTAGTCCCCGTAAAATTCCCTCCACCAAGTCACCCCTGTACCATCACTATAGTCCCTAGTTGCCTGCTAGTTTTGTTTTTTTATTGATTTCTTTTTCCCTGATCCCTTATTTGGTCCCCCTATATTCCTCCTATAAGTGAAACCATCTGATATTTTTCTTTTTTCTTCTGGCTTATTTCACTGAGCATTATCCCTTCCAGCTCCATCCATGTTGTCAGTGGAATACTATTCAGCAGTCAAGAAAGATAAAAGCATTTTATATTGTTATGTGTTAAACCAAGGACAAGTCTGCCTAAGCATCCTAGGTTATGAACCTAGTCCTTTTTAGCATTCAAATTTGAGCATGTTCTAGAAAAACAAAACAGAAGCCCTCAGTTAATGGCAGGTACAAGATTTTCCCATCCGATGACAACACAGTTTGAGTATTTTCTTAGAAATGTCATAAAATTCTAGAATGTCAGAGGAAATAATTTCAAGTTGAATAGCCAGGAACACCTTTAGAGTCAAGTGCAAGCAGGGATCTTGTTTTCTCTCAGTTTCACCAGCAGTTTTTAAGGTAGCTGTGCGCTGACCTACATAAAACGCTCACAATACTTAACAAATTGATGTTCTTTTTTTTTTCCCCTTTGGCTGTGTAAGATTACATTTTAAAAAATGGGCATGTCTACACAGTGGCCTACAGATAATTCCTTCATGATAGTTTACACTATTTTTTTAAGATTTATTTATTTATACATACAAGAACTGGGGTACAAGCCAGAGTTGTGGGGTGTGAGAGGATTCACCAGAGAAGAGTGAGGAACAGAACAGGCAGACGAGTGAAATACACTGCTTAGGGGAGCAGCAGGCGAGTCAGGAGAGGTCTGCTGAACCATGTGGGTAGCTCCCTGGCCAGGGATCGAACTTATGCTGCAGTGGCTGCGGCAAGCTTCATAGGTTGCCGGGCTTCATAGGTTGAGTCTTAACCCCTTGTGCCACCAGGGAGACCCAGTTTACACTCTTTAAAACAGAACTGAGCATTAAAATAATCTGGGGATTACAGAAATAAACCCACAGATATATGGTCAACTAATCTTTGACAAAGGAGCAAAGTATGCATTGGAGCAAAGAAAGTTTGTTCAATAAAGGGTGCTGGGAAAACTGGGTCGCTACATGCAAAAGAATGAAGCTTGACCACTACCTCACACCATACACAAAAATCAACTCAAAATGGATTAAAGAACTAGACATAAGACCTGAAACCATAAAATACATAGAAGGAAATATAGGCAAAACACTACAGGATATGCACATCAAAGACATCTTTACAGACACATCACCCAAAGCAGTGATAGTGAAGGCAAAGATAAACAGCTGGGACTACAGCAAATTAAAGAGCTTCTGCACAGCAAAAGAGACAATAACAAAAACAAAGAGAAACCCCACCAACTGGGAAAACATTTTTGCACACAACACTAATGATAAAGGACTGATCACAAAAATCTGCAAAGAACTGATGAGACTCAACAAAAACAAAGAAAATAATCCAGTCAAAAAATGGACAGAGGAGCTAAAAAGAAACTTCTTGAAGAGGAAATGCAAATGGCCAACAGGCATATGAAAAAATGTTCAACGTCACTTGTAATCAGGGAAATGCAAATCAAAACTACCATGAGATACCATCTTACACCAGTGAGAATGACACATCTTAAAAAAACAAGCAACAACAAATGTTGGCGAGGTTGTGGAGAAAAAGGAACTCTTCTGCACTGTTGGTGGGAATGCAAACTGGGCCAGCCACTATGGAGAGCTGTGTGGAGATTTCTGGACCTACTAAACATAAAGCTTCCATATGATCCAACAATTCCACTCCTAGGTATTTACCCAAAGGACACAGAAACATCAATTCCAAAGAGCACCTGCACCCCTATGTTTATAGCCGCACTATTTACAATAGCTAAGCTTTGTAAACAACCCAAATGCCCAAAAATAGATGACTGGATCAAGAAGATGTGGTACATATATACCATGGAATATTACTCAGCATTCAAAAAAGATAAACACATGCAATTTGCAGCAACATGGATGGCGCTGGAAGTGATCATGCTCAGCGAAATAAGCCAGAAAGAAAAAGAAAAATACTGGATGGTCTCACTCATAGCAGGAATCTAGAAAACTTAAATAAGGGACCAGGAAAATGAATAACTATAAGAAAGTGAAAATCAAAATCAACAAAAAACTATGAACCAGAGACACTTTTTGGGGGGTGGGGAGCGGGAGGGGAGGGATTGGGTCAGAATGGGGGGGTTGCAATTGTATGGGGAATATAAAAATAAAATTTATTATTTAAAAAAAAAAGAAAAATCCATTAAAAAAATAATAATAATCTGGGGATTATACTGCAACCAGAATTTAATAAAACTGATTGTTTACTATGCATTAGCTTCATTATTTTTCAGGATACCACTTTTTACTGCCTTATATCTTACTGTTTCTTGTTTAATTGCTTTGTATGCCTATCTTACATCCTCAGAAAGACTGATTTTAATCTCCTTGAGGGCAAGAACCATATAGTATACTGCTTTTTATTTTTTTTAATTTATGGGTTTTTTTTTTTTTAATTTTACTTATACAAGCACTGGGTACAGTCAGAAGCACAGGAGGGTGAGAGAATTCACCAGAGGCAGAGAGGAGAGCAGAGCAGAGCAGGCAGAGTAACAAAGTACACTGCTGAGGGGAGCAGTGGGCAGCAGGAGAGGTCTGCGCGCCATGTGGGACCCTCGCCTGGTGGCCGGGGATCGAACCGGCGTTGCAGAAACTGCAGGCATCTTCGCAACCCAGTGTTCAACCGCTGCGCAACCAGGGAGGCCCCATATAGTATACTTCTATTCCAATAACTACCAGCAATTATAGCCCAAGACAGAGAGAAAGAGTTCAATATATATGTGGATTGGAGTTGAGTTAATTTTCCTTTTCAAGGTCTGAAAGATAAAAACAGCACACTGTCTGGGCTGTGCAAGGATAAGTCACTCCACGCCCCTCCTAATTCTCCGCTGAAGCAAGGTTTACAGCCCTGAGCTGCTGCACAGCTCCAGGCAATACCTGATAATCTCAGGCGCAAACACAATTTATCCTGCACAAAGGTTTATGAAGAGGTCCTGGGAGGCACAGCTCACACTAATTACCAGGTTCAACTATCTCATTAGTTCAGGCTAGGAAAGTTGTTAGGATTGAAAATTCTATTGAAACCATCATATCTGAGAAGAGGTTAAAACAAACTGCTTTCTTCCCAGAATTTCCTACTTGAATGTTACTCCAAGTCATGTTTTCTCCACTTCAGTTTATGTTCCACTTCCACAAAATTGCTTAATTTTCTAGCATCTGGACAGTAAAAGGGGCATTTCCACCTCAGTACCACGTTTCAACATGCCTCTGACTTACATGCCAATCTATGAAAGATAGAATTCTATTTCTAATTTGGGGAATTCATCCAAAACATCAGCAAAATACTTCCTATATGAGTTTCAACATCCAGTGATTGACTCACTTATTTCCTTATCTGTAGACCTCCTCTTCTTCATCTACACAGATCACAGTTATTCACTAGAAATATACCCTAATTGCTTTCTGCTGATTTCTTGCTTTCAGAGTTCTTCTTGATTCTTCCTCCTGCTCATCAAATCTGTGTATAAAGGCAGACGATATACAGTATATAAATGTGTGTGTGTGTGCTATATTTACGTACACACAAACATACACATACACATTTTTACCACGGTCAGCCTACAATTTATGAATGTAGCTATTTACAAAACATCATGGATTGATCAGTTTTTAGGATTGCAATTTTACACAGAAGCCATATTATGTCTGATGGGTAGGTCCTCAGGAGATTCAAATACCACAGAATGCTATAGCTGATTTAAATGCAATAGATAATGGTTTCATGAACCGATTGACAGTAAATTCAGCACTATCTGTACCTTTCTAGGCGAGGGGAAAATCCAGAAGTCAAGATGAGACAGAGGGATGGGATAAGTGAACAAGTAGAGGAGTCAGCAATTCAACATCTAACAGTGAAAATATATAGAAGATGAACTTGGCTTGGTTCAAGGTCAGAAACCCAGGCTGAGAAAGTAGCATGTGCAAAGAATGGAGGTTTGTGTGTACGGCGGATGAGTTACTCATGGACTTACCAGTAGTTTATACTGTTAGAGCATAAGGTATGTGGGCAAGGAGGATGTGGGAATGGAAGGCTTCTAGACAAGTGGTTAGGAACAGATCATGATTCTGTGATCAGCCTTTTCAAAGACATTGTGTTACTCAAAGAACTGAAAGGCTAAGATGAAACCAAAGCAAAAGCCCAGTTATATAAACTGGACCAACAGAGTGGGGTGTCAGTAAAAGTTGTGACTCAGACAGCAGGGAGAGGCACAGTGCTTTTCTTAGAAATACCAGGAACAGTGAATTCCCATCAGTTCTACCCCCATACTAGAGGGGTGAGGTCCCAGAGTATTATTCCATATTCTGGTCAGTTCTGGCACAGGAACTGGGGATGGTTGACATACACAAGCTCAGTTACCCAAACCTTAACAGTGCTAGCCAGGTTAGTTTTTACAGCTTGGTGGACAAATGAAGCCACCAACTTTCCAAGTAGGACCCCAGGACCATCTCTTCCTTACACAGCACCTGCAAAGGGAATGGGGTCACTCCTTCCTGGGGCCACAGGAGGCCACAGGGGCAAAAGCAGGAGTCTGAGATGCTCCTGGCAGCTGTGAGGGAATCGGGAAGGACCCCAGCACTTACAGAGAGAGCAGCTGCCCATAGGCAGGGAGCGAGGAAGGAGGAAAGCTTCCAGTTTCTCTGCCTGGAGAGCCACTGGTTTACAGAGCCCTCCCACAACCACTGTGCGCTTGCAGATACTGGGGTGCCTGTCCATGGATTAATGGGAGAGATTTGTGGTACTTAAGTTTGGGTGAGTGTGATGGGGAAATTGGGGCTAGTATTTTTCTTCTTTTCATGGATTCTTCTAAGTCTAAATGACAGACTTTTTTAAATAGAGAAGGAAGATGTATTTTAACAGGAGCAGGGGAGTGTAGGGAGCAGGAGGTAGGCACACACTGAGGTTGCTGTCTCCTGGGAACGTGGTCACCTTCACACTGACCATTCAGCCAGAACAAACTCATCAAGATGGTGGCCAGGCCTACTTCACTCCCCCCGGATGTCTAGCGTCTAGCCCGGGACATTGTCAGCCTTCCACACATTTTGGTGAATGAAGAACAAGAACTAACATTTACCGGGTTCTTACTCATTAAGTCACTTTGCTCATACTTTCTTTGAATTAGCAGTGCAGGCACAGATGATGTTATCTGTTCTAGGTCAGGGCTTCTCAGTGTCACCACCATTCTCATTCTGGACCAGCTCGTCCCTTATCCCGGTGGCTGTTCTGAGTACCCTGCAAGATCAAGCAGCATCCCTGGTGTTCAGCTAGGATCCCACCCCAAACAGTGATAGACTGAAATGTCTCCAGACACTGCCACGAGACTTCTGGGGGACAAAACTACCCTGGCTTGAAAACCATGGTTCGGGGCCTCCCCGGTGGTGCAGCGGTTGAGCGCTGGATTGCGAAGCTGCCCGCAGCCTCTGCAGCACCGGTTCTATCCCTGGCTGCTGGGCGAGGGTCCCACATGGCACGCAGACCTCTCCTGCCACGCCAGCTGCTCCCCTCAGCAGTGTATTTCGTCATTCTGCCTGTTCTGTTCCCGGCTCTGGCTCTGGTGAATTCTCTCACCCTCCCGCGCCTCTGACTGTACCCAGTGCTTGTATAAATAAAAATAAAAATAAAAAAATCTTTGAAAAAAAAAAAAGAAAGAAAACCATGGTTCGGAGTTCCCAGGTGATAAGTGGAGTGCCAGAAACATGGCCAGGCAGTCCCCAGCGAAGGTGGTGCTCTCAGCCACTGAGCGACAGCTTCCAAGCATTTTCCTACACCATCTCATCTCATTATCACCATCACGGTCATCGGAACAGCCGCCATGGAATCTACACTACATCCTACAAAAGAATAATTTAAAGACTTCTTTTCTTAACAAGTTGATTCATCTTCCAGATCCTGTTTCAAATACCATTGGAGGACTCAAAACTACACTTCGGTTTTCTGATTATTCAGACCCTGACTTTTTCTTCCCATTTCTATAATATCCTGAAATCATCTCAAAGTAGGAGCATGAATCACTGGAGAATAGCTTCCTACGGGTGGGCTCCAAGAGTAGAGTGATCTTCGGAAACCTGCCCAAGGGAACTCCCTGATTGTTATGCAGCGAAAGCACTTCACAGAAGCCAGGACTCTTGAAGAACAACACAAGCAAAACACAAGCCATAGAGCTAATATACTCATTTTAAAAACATATCTAGAAACTGAAATCTAATGCGTTCAATTTCAAGTCCTACCTGCCCTTAGTATTTAGGAGCTAGAGCAAGAAAATACCCTTTTTTGAAGGTCTGAATGCCCACTGAGAAAAACGGTGCCAGATTTTGGCATCATGGTGTTCCTCAAAGTACATAAAGGACATCAGAAATTATGGACAGAGATCAGGAGGAGCACACGTGATGTTGACTATATCGAAAAAAATCACAGCTACGACTCATGTGGATGTGTGAAAAATGACTTTTGTAAGTAACGTCAGCACGAATGACATAGGTGATACACACATTGTGAGTACCAATTCTTCACTGCACAAATCCACCTATATTTAGAAGAAACATTTTTTAATAAGTGAGTACACTCTGGAGTCAGTGTATACTCAATTTCTATACCAGTTCAATCATTTTCTAGCTTACGCAAATTACTCCACCTCTCTAGACCTGGATTGTATCATGGCTCCCATCCCCATAAAGTGGGACTAATAATAGTACATAGACCCACAGTCCATTAATATAAACCACTAAGAAAAGTACTTGATGCATATTAAGTGCCAAATTAATGTCACACATGCATCCACATGCACATACTTTGTTATACATAGAATTCAAATTGACATGCCTTCATAAATCAGTGTGTTGGAATGAATCAATAAATAAATACATGCAAATACATTAGCAGGCAATTCTCAGTGCCGGACAATAGGACAAGTCTAAGTTCATCAAGCAAAACCAAAATACCTACATTTTTATTATATTATGAGTGACAGGTAAGTCAGAGGAGGAATACAACACCTCTCTAGATATGGCTATGAACAGTCATTTCAACACATACGTCATGAGCTTTTAATAGCCACCTTTGTAAATGAGTTCATCAACTAAATGGGAATATATTGAACTAGGAAATTTTTGCTGCTAATCAGGGAGCAAAGCTTCAACATCTGAGAAGGAGGAGGATGTGAAGGCTGCAAGATGGCAATTTTCAGATTGTGATGCGGGGGTAATACTGTGCATCTCCCACACTTCCCCATGCACACTTCAATCTGTGCCACATGAGTGAGTTTATATCACACCACTTCCTGTTCTCATTATGATCTTTGAAGATTTTTCTCTTATTCTTTTGTACCATCTGTGAAGAATTATTCTCCACTATTGCACTAATTCTGCTTCTGCAGAATAACTACGTGCCCCTTTGGTAAATTTGGTAACCACAGAAATTTTAAAGAACATGAAGGCACTGTAATCATTATTAGAAAAAGCAGCCTATGTTTATGTTTTTATGTAACTTATGACAATAATAACAAAGAAAAAGAAAACTGTACTAGAAAAGAGATGATTTAGATATATAAATGATATGAAACATAATTCATAAAAAAGAATTTTTTTAATTTATTTTTGCATAGAAGAATTGGGTGCAGGCCAGAGGTGGGGGGGCAGGGTGAAAGGATTCACCAGAGACAGAGTGGGGAGCAGAACTGATGGATCTACTGAAATCCACTGCTCAGGGGAGCTGCAGGTGAGACAGGAGAGGTCTGCTGTGCCATTCCCTGGCTGGGGATCTAACTCAAGCCGTGGTAGTGATAGCACCAAGCCATAACTCCTAGGTCACCAGGGAGACCCATAAAAAAGAATTTATAACAATGACCAAGATCAATGTTGTTAACATCCATAAGATTTCTCTTCATAAATATCAATAGCAAACATGAACTTTAGTATCTAAAAGAGGTGGACCCTGCACTACCCAAGAATAAAATCAAGTTTTAATTATTATTATTTGAATATTTGAATAATATCAAATCAATCATGCTTCCCCAAAAAGGATCCTTCAATTCTTTGTGGAAATATTATTATGAAATATGTACTTGTAATAATCAAATTCAAAGTTCTCTTGACTATTATAAATTTTTTTCCAAACTCCTGACATATGTTCAGTGAAAGTTTCACTTGAGGACTATCATTCCCTCAGTTTAACCATCAAGCTATCATCATAGAGAAAAGTTTTCATAATGCCTCCAGTGAAAAGATCATAACTCTATTATTTTTCCCATGACAACATTTTTGCCTGGGAACACAGCTTTGGGTGGTTTTCCGGCAGCTGGGCTTGGCAGTACTCTAAGCCAAGCTTTCTCAGCAGCTTCCCAGGACCAATGACACAGGCTTGCAGGGAAAGTTCTTTGGGCCAGGTTTCCATTCTGTCTCAGAATTCAACTATGTCTACTGTCACTAGTCTTCCCACCCCAGGCTGGGCCCCTCTCCCACAGGCAGACAGCACTCCAGCCACAAGGAGCCATTTGCAAGATCCCAAGTGCTGCAAGTTCTAGAACCTTCCTACCTTTATATATAAATTTATATATATTTTACATCACTGTTCATTTTTGTACGATATTTGTTTTTTCCTCTCAGGTGTAGTCCCCATAATTTCCACCACCAATAGACAACCCAAATGTCCCAAAACAGTTGACTGGCTCAAGAAGACATGGTCTATACACACAATGGAATACTACTCAGCAGTCAAAAGAGATAAACTTATGTGAGGCTTCCCAAGTGGCACAAGAGGTTAAGACACAACTTATGAAGCTGTTTGCAGCCTCTACAGCACAAGTTAGATCCCTGGCCGGCCAGGAAGCAACCCACATGGCGCAGCAGACCTCTCGTGACTCGCCCACTGCTCCTCTCAGCAGCGTATTTCAGTCAATCTGCCTGTTCTGTTCCCCACTCTGCCTCTGGTGAATCCTTTCACCTCCCACACCTCTGGCCTGTCCCAGCTCTTGTATGCATAAAATAAATAAATCTTTAAAAAAAAAAAAAAGATAAACTCACGCCATTTGCAGCAACATGGATGGAGCTAGAAGAGATGAACCTCAGTGAAATAAGTCAGGAGGAACAAAGAAAAACATCAGATGGTCTCACTTATAGGAGGAATATAGGGAGACCAAATAAGTGATAGGAAAAATAATAATAATAAATTTAAAAAATTAGCAGGCAACTATAAATCAGAGACATTGTGCAGAGGAGCGGGAGGGAGAGGTTTCAAAACAGGGGCAGGACGAGCACAAGGGACTATGGCAATGGAACCTTCCTATCTTTGCAAATGTTGTGCCTCTGCCTGGAATGTCCTTCCTTACTCAGTTGATCTGTCAAGCAAATAGCTAAACGCTTTTCAAGCCCCAGCTCAATCAAGACCGTGTTCTAAGAGGCAGTGTTTTGTTGTTGTTTTTGATTAAGCTTTTTTTCCTTACATGTTTTTTTTTTCCTTACATGTAAGTAATTGGTTTCTCCCCTCAGCTGAAGTCCTCATAAATCTCCCACCACCCGTGAACCATCACCACAGTCCTTTGTGCTCTTCCCTACTCTATTTTGCCCCTCTTTCTCCCCCTCCCCTGCTGGGTGCCTCAGATCTACTGTTTGTCTGCAAGTTTTATCTTTTTTTTTGACCCTTTACTCAGTTTCCCTATATTTCTCCTATCAGTGAGACCATCCGATATTTTTCTTTTTCCTTCTGACTTATTTCACTGAGCATCATCCCTTTCAGCTTCATCCACACAGCTGCAAATGGCATGAGTTTATCTTTTTTGATAGCTGAGTAGTATTCCACTGTGTATATAGACGACATCTTCTTGAGCCAGTCAACTGTTTTGGGGCATTTAGGTTGTTACCATCACTTAGGTCATAGAGGCAGTTTTAAAGACCTGGCTGGAGTTGATGGTAGTGGTGATTTAAGCCTCAGAGCGCTGTCCACTAACAAGATCATCAAGCTTACCTCTGCCTTCACATTAGTCTACCCTCCCTATCCTGTGAGTGCCTTTGAAACAGTACTCAGGTATTATCTATCCCAATGTAGTCAACTTCCTGGCATAATTTAAAATTCAATAAATGTAAGCGGATTCAAAATAGACTTCATTTATCGAGCCCTGACAATTTACCAAGATTTTACATTTTTTGATGTCACTCAATAATCCCAGGAAGAAATGAGAGAATGAAATCAGATGTTTAATTATCATGGAAGACATATTCCCCAAAGATAAATGGGCAAATGTAGAAATAAATTACTAAACAAAGCTTTCAAAGAAGATGGAATACTAGGACTTAAAAACAGTCCCCGCCCCTAACTCTTTTTTCAATCTATCACCCCACTCTGGTTCAGGTTCTTTATATCCCCCTTCTGCACTGCTGCAAAAGCCTCTTCCTCTCCCTGAGTCCAATCTTTCTCTTCAAATCCATTCTCCAAGACTTCTGATGATACTATATGCTCATCAATGCATTCCTATGAGGCCACAGGTTGCCAACAAGAATTAATATCATTTTGTGACTTGATATTAATTTTTAAGATAAATATTAACATACTCTGAACATCTAGAAAATCACCTTTTGGATACCGTCATGAAATTTCAGTGACAGCCTTAGAATATTTGTTTATAACTACACTGACCTTTATGGAATACTACTGTAACTGCCATAGACAAATGTATATATGACACATAAATCCTGACTTCAGGCTAAAGTAAAAGGGCCTATCGGTATCCACAGCAAAGTGAATGGGATAATGGAGCCTCCCCCCCCCAACCCTTTTTTTTCGGTACATCTTTTAAGTACAAAAACTGGACTTAAAAGAATCTGCACCAGGGAGTCACCACCACAATTATGTTACAAACTTAAAGTTTTTCAACAAACATTATCCATCATACTAAACTAATGTTAATTTCTATCACAGATTTGTCTGCATTAAAATTGTAAATCTGCTTGGATTAAAAAGTAGTATAAGGGGCCTCCCCGGTGGCGCAGTGGTTGAGCGCTGGGTTGCGAAGCTGCCCGCAGCCTCTGCAGTGCGGGTTCGATCCCCGGCTGCTCCCCGGCCACCGGAGGAGGGTCCCACATGGCGGGCAGACCTCTCCTGTCGCCCGCTGCTCCCCTCAGCAGTGTACTTCGGTCCTTCTGCCTGTTCTGCTCCCCACTCTGGCTCTGGTGAATTCTCTCACCCTCCCGCGCTTCTGACTGTACCCAGTGCATGTATAAACAAAAAAACAAACAAACAAACAAATAAATGAATAAATAAAACATGCCTCAAAAAAAAAAGTAGTATAAGTGTTATTGGCACAAGGAATATATACTTTGTCTTTTGTTCACACAAATTCAAAGGATATCACAACACAACTAATATAGGTACATAATGGGAACCAAAAAAAACCATTTTCCCATTACAGAAGGTTTATACAACACACATGAATGAAAAATATTGACTAATCCATATCAATCATTTCATATAGTAGCCTTTTCTTAAGTACCTAATGTGTTTCTATAACCAAAAAGACAAAATCCAAACTGGCCCCCAAGCAGGTACGAAATGCACATCTATTGCATTGCTA
The DNA here is from genome assembly GCF_014898055.3 of Talpa occidentalis. Lineage (NCBI taxonomy): Eukaryota > Metazoa > Chordata > Mammalia > Eulipotyphla > Talpidae > Talpa > Talpa occidentalis. The sequence continues at coordinate 42,915,447 of NW_023601653.1, read as the reverse complement.
CTGAAATGTCCTTTCCTAAGCAAGGCTCTTCATTTACCTTCCTACATGGTCTAATATATACTGTATCTGATCTTAACGAACCCCACATAAGTGATGAAACATAGAGGTTCTCTGGTCAACAGAAACTTGAACCGTTTTTTGATAGATCTCTAGTTTAAGCAAATTGTAGGATGATAAGTCACAGGTGCTATAGGAAAAGTAACAACTCATTTTCTTTCCTTTTATACAAGGCATGAATAGGTCAAATACATGAAAAAGAATCTTTTAAAATGCTGAAAATGTCTTCCCAGGCAAGCTGTTTGCGTGTCTGAATTTGAAGAGATAACACGTTTTTTGCAAAATAGTATGAACAGGTAGACCCGGGAGTCTGATATTTCAATACTCTAAAAGTAGCGGGTTTTTGTTGGTCTAACAACATACTGGTGGGAAACCATCATAATTTTATTAAAATCAAACAATTTAAAATAAATAGACCAGTGAACATTTGCACATTAGCTAATGTCTCAGAAATCTATTAGCTGAAACTACACTGGAAAGAAGGACTAGAAATTGGTAAACTATATGATATGACATTTCAAATGATTGCAATCTCCTTAATTGCGGAAGTATTCTTTAAGCAAACCCCATGGTCCTTTTCTTATTCTTTACGTCTATATCATGTACTTTGCTTCAACTTTCTATAGAACGAATTCATAACGATTTGATGTCTACCAGAATCTAATTGGTAATCTTAAATTTACATTTTCTTTCCAAAAGGATAGCACAGATGCCCTGTCCTGCCAGAATGCAACACGCCTATCAGAGTTACTGTTTATTACTTAAAAGTACGTAGTTACACAAAATGCAGAAAGGAACTATTTGTAGGACTGAGTGACAGCACAAGGCTACTGTCCTTGAGAGAACCTTAGTGCACTTTCCAAACTGAGGCACAGGAAAGTGTATGGAACTCTATGAGAGAGAACAGGGTTTGCTACACAGGGGTGGAGGAGAGATCAACACAGGTAGAGCTCTATCATTCTCACAAGGTTCCCCAAAATCCTGTGGATTTCACAAGTATGACCAATAACTAAGCAGTACAAGGCTGCGTAAGATTATAGTAGGTCTGCAGAGAACAGCTCCCGGGAGTATGAATGGAAGAGAGATTCCAGAGATCACATTAGTACCATATAGTGGAAAGAGAGCCCTCTGAACACCAACAGCATTCATCCCAGAAAAATCACGACTAAGAAATTTCTGACCAGCAAAAGAAACTATCATTAAAACATCCAACAAGGAGCTAATCTCTAAGATCTCCAAAGAACTTGTATAATTCAACAAAAAGAAAACAAAGAACTCAGGGAAAAAAAAAAAAAAGAACAGATGAACTAAATAGGCACTCTCCAAAGATAACACACAGATGGCCAACAGGCACATGAAAAAATGCTCAAGGTCACTTAGAATCAGAAATGCAAATCAAAACCACCATGGATACCACCTCACTCCAGTGAGAATGGCCCATATTAAAAATAAAAAACAGAAACAACAAATGTTGGTGAGGGTATAAAGAAAAAGGAACACTCAGATACTGTTGATGAAAATGTAGACTGGCCCAGTCCTTTATTGAAAACAGTATGGAGATCTCTCAAAATATTTAAAAATGGCCCTATCATATGACCCAGTAATTCCGCTCCTAGGTATTCAAAGAATGCAAATACACTAATTCAAGAGAAAGTATGCAACAGCCAAGCCATGGAAACACCCTAAGTGCCAAAAACAGATTAGTAGATCAGGAAGATGCTGTATATTTAGATATATATAGATATAGATATACACACACATTAGAATACTGCTGAAGTATTTAAAAAGGTAAACTCTTGCTATTTGCAACAACATGGATGGAACTGGAAGGGATTAGCTAAGTGAAATAAATAGAAGAGAAAGACAAATATTGGATTGTGTCACTCATACCTAGAAATAAAGAAAATCAAACAAGGGAACGGAACTAATTAAACCCTAGAAATATGACTACAGAAATAAGGCTACTACAGCAGAGGTGGGTGGGAGTGGGACCCAAGGAGGGAGGGGCATGATGTACTATGGTAAAGGAGTATGGGTATGTGGATGGTGGGAGTGGGTTCTACAGCTGAGGTGTGACCCATCTCCTAAATCACATAAAGTGTTATAAATCAATGTTAGCTCAATAACAGAAAAAAAAAAGTTGTGGTGTAATAGACAATGGATTATTATTTCACCTTTAAAAATAAGAAGGAAATTCGTCCATGTAACAACATGGATGGGCCTTGAGGACATGAATAAATGAAATAAGTGAAACAGGAAAAGATAGACTGTTTGATCTTATTTTGATGTAGAATCAGAAAAAAAACAAAATCATAGAAGAGATAAGATTTGAGATTACCAGAGGGGCGAGAAGATGAATTGGATGAAGATGGTCAAAAGGTACAAACTTCAAGGTATAAGATAAGTCCTTGGGATGACAGATACATGACAACTATCATTAACACTGCAGCATGATACTCAGAAAGTTCAGAGAGTAAATGCTAAGAATTTTCATCACATAGAAAATAACTTATTTTTCTTTTTTTGTTTGTAACTATGTGACATGATGGACATTAAGTAAATGACTGTGGTAATAGTGTCATAATATATGTAAGGTAAGTCATTAAGTTGTACACCTTAAACTTATGCAGCATTGTATGCCAAATACATTTCAATACTACTGGGGGGGGAAAGTAAGTAAAAGGATTGAACACAAAGCTCACAAGAGAAAATATATTGATGGCCAATAAGCACATGAAAAGGTACTTAGCATTTTTCATCAGAAAAATGCAAATTAAATTGAAAGGAGATACCACTAGATCCTCATTAGCAGGGCTAAAATTAATCACTATAAGTGCCCATCCTACTATTTCAGTTCTGGGAAGTCATAAACTGCCAGCTAATTCTAATGAATATTTTTAAAGATACCATCTTAATCCATTATGTTTTTCATTCAAAAAAGGAAATAATGAGAATCTTAAGTTCTAATAAAGTTTCCTAAATCTGTGGTGAGCTTCCTTTTTCATATAAAATTAGAAAAATTTAAAATTTTTTATTACGTTATAATTTGAGACATTGTGATTCAATAATATGGGCTCCAAATTTTGTTCTAAAAAGTCAGGTGTGGGCCTCCCAGGTGGTGCAAAAGTCGAGTCTCAGTGCTATCACCGCTGCTGCTTGAGTTCAATCCCCCAACAGGGAGCTGACCCAGATGGTACAGCAGACCTCTTCTGCTTTGCCTGCTCCTCCCATCAGCAGTGGATTTCAGTCAATCTACCTCTTCTCCCCAACTCTGTATCTGGTGAGTCCTCTCACCCCCGGCACTTCTGGCCTATACTCCAGTTCTTCTATGCAAAAAAAAAAAAAAAAAAAAAAATTAATTTAAAAAATAAGTAATTACCATTAATTTATATGGAAAGTTTTTTAAACATTCTCAAACCTCAAAAACCCACACCAAACAACACATATAACCTGAAATAACAGTAACACACAGCAGGAGCAGACAGCCAGTGCACGCCTGTCCCTGGGCACCCTGTGGCTAGAACAGCTGTCACAAAACACTCAATGCAATTTCCAATTTTTGTCTTTTGTAAGAAATGTGAAAATTCTCTTCAGATTTATTTCAGTTAGCAAAAACAGGTAGGTCTTTCATAAAAGCAAACTGACAATGACATAAACTTGGGTAAAAAGCGGGGAGGGTGAGAGAATTCTGGAGTGAAAAAAATGACATAATGCTAAGATTTAGAAGTTTATGTTCCAGAGATTTTTAAAAAGGGGAAGATTCATGAAAATTAATGCTATTTAGAAGTGCATGCACACACACACACACACACACACACACACTTTTTAGGGAAACCCTAAAGGCCAACCAGTTTCATTATCTTACATACTCTCAGGTTACATGGAAGTTACTCCAAAGAGCCTAAGACACAAAACTCAATTTGCTTCCATTTCAAGGCAAGGTGCCTGAGCCAAGATGTACTTTTACTTTGAGCGCTTTGGTTAGTCTCTATTTATGTCAAGGGTGTAATCCTAAAGTCTTTTCAATTTCAGATTAGAAAATGACTCAAGCTCCCTGCTAAGGCAGTGCTGATTCTAGACTTAGGAAAATACTAATGTAATAAAAATGGAATGGGAACATTCACACCAAAAGCACTAATAACCATACGGACTAATGACTGGACTGGATCCCTGGAAGTTACTAACGTGGCTACATACATGGTTTAAGGCCATTTAAGAGACAACTTATGGGCCAGATGTCTATAAAAGTGTCCTCATTGTGTTTGCGGTTCATTATGCTAGTATATATTTAGAGATTATAGACCCCTAAAGACCACAAAAGCGCCTTTGGAGTCATCATAGTTAACGATGCGTTTATCTTAAGGTGAAAATCCAGCATGGCTAGGCAGGCTATGGTGTCAGCATCAAAGTGGACTTTCTGTCTTGAAGACTCTTGATACCACAGACGGAAACGGCTTCTGGAATGCCACTGTGGTCTAATCAGATCACAGCCCACTAAGAGAGTCATCAGTTTATGGATCACTAGGAATATTGATCAGCCCAGTTCCTCTGGAACCATTATCATTTGTCATGTCTTCCTGCTGCAATCTATTCATTTTCAGACTAGCCTGGGTTCCATGGGAAAGAAAATCTAATTTTTCTTCCACACTCTCACCTTTCAGACCACATGTCAAAGCACTATGACATTTTATTGTAAGCCATGGAACCTGTTTAAGATGATCAATGTACAACAGGTCCTAAAACATATTTTTTCTAGTTTTTCTCAGACCAATAATTTTTAAGTCGTTCAAATGATCCATCAGTTTTCACTTGAGCTCTCTCTATATGAAACATACAAATGCTATTTGGGATTTTCCAGTTGCATCCCATTCCAGAATTAAAAACAATCAATCAATCAACCATGGCATTCTGATATCTGACTAACTATAATGTTCTCAACCAGTACAGCCACAGACCCCGGAAGGGAGATTTTTAATTTCAGAATATCTGTAGCGACACAAGAGGGAGTAGCTGATCACCACCAGACAGAGTTTTCCCCCATATAACATGTCTGTTCCTAAGATGCAGAATATTATACAACATTCTATCTTCTGTTCCCTCCAGGGCTGACAAGACAGAGCAGAAAGAATCAGAGTGACAGGCTAGGGATTCAGTTCTGCATCACCCCCGTTGGTATCACTGCCAATCACAGGGGAGTAATTCACCCCACTCAAGTCCACTAACACAATAAGGATGCTAACAGGGTTAAGGCTGTGATATTTAAATCACCATTCTTATGAAGTAAGTGCATTGAATTATTATCTTATCTATATGTATATTTTACTTCTAATAAGCTTATCTTCCAAGCCAAGGTACATTTTCCTTAAGTACTTTAATCATATATCCAATTACTATTTACTGTTTAACTCCACTGAGAAAATGCAGTAGATTTAATACAGTGTACTTATTTCTATTTTCTTATGGATGATATTTTATAAATTATTAATGTGCTTCTCTGAATTTATTCAGCTTAGCTGGCCTAAGTATTCTTGCACCGAATAAGAAGATGTTGGTTCAGTACAGAAGAATGCAAAGAAAAAAGCTTAAGTAATATTCAACTTCTATAATTCAAAAACAGGATTTTGCAGAAAAACTATCACCTTGGAAGTAAGCTACTATCTCTACAGAGGATCTTATGAATTTCTCAAATTCTTTCTCCTATGTGCCAACAGCCAAGCTTGTTGAACGTGACCCGTAAAGTGATATAATAAATACCCATTCTACCAATGACAGCAGGGAGCAGAAGAAAGAAGCAATTTTTTTTTAATTAAAAAAATAAAAATTAAAAAACACTTCTTACAAGACTGGGAAAGAGTTGTAAAAAAAAAAAAACAGTAGCAGAGTAATGAAGTAAGATTCTCCTTTCTTGTGCTTCTGCCTGGAGAAAGGACATTGCATTAAATAAGTAAGGGCATTAAAGAGGGCGGGGGAGGGGGGCTCCCGCCTACTCCTATTTGAACTTGGGAAGATGATGGCTTTTGGGCTGTCCTGTATCAACTTGGGACATAGTTCTAGCAAATAAACTCAGAAGCACAGCAGGTTAAGGAGGAAGGATGTCCTGAGATTGACTTTTCCCAAGGTCTGCTAGGACACCTAGCCAGAGAGCATACCACAGAAACAGTGAAGTTGCAGAGGGCCAGTCACCCAGACAAAGGTCAAAATGGAAGTTAGAGTCAGACCACATGAAGGTCTAGCGCACCAATTGAATCCCTTTCCAGAATTAAAAGGAGCCAAGATAAGGCAGTCAGCCAATACAGCTGGGCTCTGAATGAGCTAAAAAGAAAAAAAAAAAGCCAGTGTAAAAGTGACAGTGGTCATAGACTTAAGCCACAACTGCCAGAAGAATCAGTAGCACTAGACGGGTACCCTGAAATATCACCCCAGAGAGCAGTGGGGAAATGGACAGAGGACATTCACACATACACGCTAGAGAGTAGCTGGAGGGCACTCCTCCCAGAGAGGGGGTAAGGTTACCAATGTCATCCCTCTCTCTTCATGAACCCCATAATGTTAGAGGAAAGCAGAAGGCGAGACTATCTGAAAAACTGAGCTTTTTTAAATCAAGAGACCAATCACTCTTTCTTACCTGAAAAGACCTCTTCCTTTAAGCAGTGGTCACTGGTCAAAAATCATTATTTACTAAGAATATACTTCAATAATTCCTTAAGGCAGGAGTCACAAGCCCCTCTCCAGGCCATCCCTCTCCAATTGGGAAATTTGAATTTGAATAAGCTTTAAATGAAACCAGTGCTTTCCATTTAGCCACTGACCTCACTACTCCTTATAATCTCATACCTGATTCAATGAACTCATTTACTTTGCTTGCCTGGCTGAGGTAAGAAATTCTTATGTGACAGGGAGCTTTAAATTTTTATGATAATTTAGGTCTGTTTCTTTCTGCTGAATCTGCCTGTTGTGAAAAGGAACTCAGAAAGTAAAAGTGGCATTTAAATTTAGATGGGTATAGATTTCTTGGAAAGGACACAAAATGCACAAACTATAAAGAAAAAAAGCCAACTTGAACTTCATCAAAATGAAAGATCCCTATGATCAACGGACTCCATGAAGAAAATGAAGAGACAACTTACAAAATGGGAGAAAGTATTCAAAAAATGGATCTGGACAGAGTTTGTATACAGTATACAAAGAAATTCTGTAAGAACAAAGGATAAAAGATGGACAGAACAACGCATGAACATTTCACAAAAAAAGAAAATATATTACAGTTGATGAGTAGAGTAACATGAGCTATCAGGAAAATGCAAATGAATTCCAAAATAAGATACTCCTTCAAACCTACAAATTTTGCTAAAATCAAAAAGACTACAAAAAACAAACATTGGAGAGGATGTGGAGGATTTCTGTTTCAGTACAGAATGCCATAAAATGGGGTGATTACTTTGGAAACCTGACTGGCAGATTCTTAAACAGTTTCATATACATCTAGCTATCAATTCCTTCCACCAAGAGAAACAAAATCTCAAGTCCCAAAGAGACTTGCATGGTAGTAATATTTATGACAGCCTTACTCAAATAACCAAAAGCTAGAAACAACCCAATGTTTATCAACAAGAAAATGAATTATCAAGTTAACATGCAGCACATACTAAAAGTAAGTGAGTCAGACCAGTAAATAAAGCAAGTTTATGAAAATAAGGTTTCTCAGAGTCATTGCAAAGTTGACAGCTTGAAATACAAGATAATCAGCAATAAAAGGAATAAATAATTTGAAATTATAGGAAGTTGCAACAAAGCCTTGGCAATACCATTAAATAGAATTTACTCCCCCAGGGACTCTATAAACCTTTGGCACCAGTGATAATAATGGAGATGTCAATGTTCAAGAGAACAATCAAAGAGACCAGGAAGGATAATGTGCAATTTTAGAGAAAAGTGGCAAATCTAGATGAAGGGATTAAATGAAACAGATATATGCAGTTGGGGGTTCTTGGGGATAACAGGAGGATGTGGGAGTCTAATTATCTTACATTCAGTATCCCTAAAATATCTATATGATAGCACATATTTATATAGTGATGAATGAAATTAAGCTAGAATGTTATCCATAATGAATTAATGAAGTAATTCATCAACACTTCCGTTTTGTTCAAAAAATTAAGAGAACCCTTAACAGTTATTGTTTATAATATAAATACCTAACTCCATCTGGCCGATACTACTATTGTGGCTATAGCGTGTAAAACCTGATTGTATAGTCTTCCAAACTCACCCACTCACCAGCACAAATCAAAAGGATAAAGAATTGACACTCATAAATAAATGTGTTTTTTTTTTAAGATTTATTTATTTATACAAGCACTGGGTGCAGCCAGAAGCACGGGAGGGTGAGAGAATTCACCAGAGCCAGAACAGGGAGCAGAGCAGGCAGAAGGACTGAAGTACACTGCTGAGGGGAGCAGCGAGCGGCAGGAGAGGTCTGTGCGCCATGTGGGACCCTCGCCCAGCGGCCGGGGATCGAACCGGCGCTGCAGAGGCTGCGGGCAGCTTCGCAACCCAGTGCTCAACCGCTGGGGCACCGGGGAGGCCCTCATAAATAAATGTTAATGGTAAATTTGGTAAGGGTTTAGTTAAGTTACTTCTATGCGTTTTCTTTCAGAATACTGAAATAGCCAATGTCCTGAAACATCAGACACATCCAAATTCAGATTCTTTGTTTACGACTGTACATCACTAAGAAGACACATCATAAAAACAGGTAACAAAACACTGTCAGTCCTCAACAGAACAATATAGATGAAGTCAAGCATTATCTTGTTCAACATCTTTTTTAAGCATCCTGCTTATGAATTTGTTGTCATTTTCACAAGTTATCGGTAATTTGTTTACTTACAGCTATAGTTAAAGATAGCATGAAACTACAGTTCTGAAGTGCGCTTTCAAAATCAAAATGCAAAATAGCTAAAGAAGTCTATCTGGAGGAGAGAATGACTGGTGAACGTTTATAAACCCCTTTCCTCCTCCAGAGGGATGAGCCACCATGTGCAAAATGGCCTATTTCAGTTTCAAATGTTGGCAGCGACGTGCACCAGAGAGACCAGCTCCAGCGCCAGCAGAGCCCGGGTCTTTCCACTCATCACACACTGACAGCTGAATCTGTTGTGTGCAGTCTTATGCCACGTCTTGTTCTTCCTCAATACCTACACTGCCACAAGGACAGGTTTTGCCCTTCAAACACATTTGATCTTTTGTTTATAAGTACATTCCATTCTACTTTCTCTAATTAAAATAAGTCTGCAGGAAGAAGGTACAAAGAACATTTATTTCCCAGATCCCATTGTCCTCTCTTACTTTTAGAGATTTATTTTACAATTAGCCCTCAATGTTTAATTGGCTAAATATAAATGAGTTCGGTCCACTGGTCATCAATATCCCAAAAAAGCATCTGATTTACTCTTTTTTTCTTCGAATGGAATGTTTTTGTCTGAAATTCTCTCTCTCAATTTAATGATTTCAAAATGTTCCTTCTGCGGGCGTCCTATCTCAACACACATTGAGAAAAAAATTTAACAGATTACATTTTCCTTATCTACTTCTTAAATTAAGGTAGTATCGAAAGAAAAGGAATCTTCCACTATCTCAGCATGACATATTTGTTGCATGATTATGTAATAACTTAAAAGAGATTCTGAAAAAATTTTTTAGACTTTGCATTTATATCTCTAGTCTGTGTTTTTCCCACGAGAGAAAAGCTTTGTTATACACAGATGGCTACAGTTTAAACATTCCCTCTAGTTTTTCATGAGGCAGCTAAGTTGGTGTTTACTTAAAACCCTGCGTTTTCTTTTCTGATGCCTGTGTAATTAACATCAACCCCAGAAAAGTTTTAGAAATAAGACTGAGCATGCAGTTTCTACAGCCTGGCTGGACTTCTTCCAACTTCACCCTCTGAGTTGACTAATTTGCTGACCAAAATAACGAAAAGTAATCACCCCTTAAGTAGGTGGGTTCCCTCCATCCGACAGTTTCCTGCCTGGTCAATGATTCAGAGAGTGAACACTCATTTTTTTCCATTAGTCTCTGAAACATATTCTAATTCGGAAGTGTGCTATCAAAGAACAATTTAAATGACACTATTTTCACTGGAAATGGAACCCAATTATTAAAAATTGAACCCACAGCAACAAAAGGAAGAAAATGGATATGGCTGCTTTGTTGTTAAGAAGCACCTATAAGAAGGATAATGAAAATTTTGTAGAGGTATTTTAAAACCTGGCCTCTGCCTCAGAGTTTTAGTGTCTTCAAGGTGAGTGGCAATAAATACTAAGTAAGTCTGTGTTCTTTACTTTCCCTTTTTAGGCCTCATTTCTTGCAAATTCCCATACTACAATTTCATACTTCAACATCAGTTCTTACATCCAATTCATTTCAATTTCAAATAATTCTTAATTTTTGACCCATTCTATAATAGTCTCATAAAAAACAGAACTTCAAACAATATCCTAGCTAGTCAGGATTTTTGTTTACCATAGGAATTTGTGATGAACCTGAGGAAGAATTTGCTAAGGGGTGTGATAATGGCAACCCACAGTTGAGTAAGAAATGTTGAAAGGCCATTTAAAGTGAGTTTCAGTTTCTGACCCTGGAATTTTAAGTTAAAGAAATTTGGTAAAGTCATTTTTGTGTGTTTTCTTTCAGAATGATAATGAAACATTGAATATACTAAAATCCCAGACAAGTCCAAGTTCGGAATCTTTGGATTCACATTTGGAGTCAACAATCCCTCCTTTGAGACATTTTAAAGCATGTCTCCCTTTTACTTGGGGTATGATGTTTCTTTTCCTAGAATGAAAAATCCCTCTGTTTTATTTGAAAGGCAAAAGAAAAAAATAAAGCTTAGAGTCACAGCACTTTTCTAAGATGCTTGAATTAAATTATCTATTAAGTATCCTATATAAATTCACTCTGAACATCAGGGGATAGAAAGTATTAACAAAAGCAATAACACTAATACTTACATTTCAACAGAACTTTTGAAAATCAGTCTCAGAAGGAAGAACAAACACAGGAATGATAGTATCATAAAATAAGCTGCCTCTCCAGAGGACTCACACACTTTAAATAAATCTATATTTATAGTATAATTAGCAATTTGATGGAATAGAGTAAGAATACACCAAAGCATGTTCTCCTCTAAACAGTCTACAGAATCCCAGGAAACAGCCAGGCTCAGCATTCAGAACTACAAGCATTGCATCTCACCCGAACATGGAGCAACCATTTTGTATCCATTTTTTATTTTCTTGTTACCAACCTGTCATTCTCCAGGATATGCCAACAAGGATATGCCAACACACACAACTCACAGTGAGGGTGTGCAGCAACAAATGACTCCTGGACATTTAAATAAGTTCTAAAGCTATAGGTTACACTCACTCTAAGATGATTTTTTGGCAATTTTTCAGGGACATTGAATGGCCTATCAGGACAGTGTGTTAGACTGGAAGAACACAGATTTAGATATAATACTTGCCTAAAGAATGCTCCATTTAAATAGAGCAAAACAGATTAAACACTACAACATCAGTTATGGAAGAAAGAAAGTGAATGACGACTATTAAGAATGAATATTTATAAAACAGATACACAATGCATAGCTTTACTAAATAACAACATATATCCAAACAGCAAACTCCAGAGTATTAATACAATCCAAGATACTTTTTATTTTTTTTTATTTAAGTTAACGTTTTATTTGTATTTTACCAAGACCAAGATGCTTTTTAAAAAGAAAACTGTCTTGAAGAGTGTATTAAGGACTGTCAGACAGATGAAAGTGAAATATTCTGGATACCAAGGTTTACAATAAAAAGAAAAGTTAATTAAAAGGGAAAAGAGAATAACTTACTTTTATTTGGAATACAATGACCTTTGAGATCATTTAATCTAATCTACTCTCCCATTCCACTGAAACATTTTCCCTGAAAATATTTAGTCATTTAGTCTCTACTTGAATATTATTAAAATCATGTATATTGGATGGATGGATGGATGGATGGATGGATGGAATGAGGGAGGGAAGGAATGATAGATATTCTTTAAAATAAGTCATTTAATTTTTGGAAACTTTATTTGTCAAAAATATTTTTCTTATGTTAACTCAAAATATATCTCTTTCTAACTTTCTTTCTAGATCCTAGTTCAGCAGTTTTATCCACAACTTTCCAGTGGAAGTTTAAGAGCTACCAATGTGAACCACACAAGTAATTTTGTTTCAATTTGTAGCATTAAAAAAAGTAAAGAAAGAGGTTTTTTTTTTTTAAAGATTGATTGATTGATTGATTGATTGATTGATTTATACAAGCACTGGGTACAGTCAGAAGCGCGGGAGGGTGAGAGAATTCACCAGAGCCAGAGTGGGGAGCAGAGCAGGCAGAAGGACTGAGGTACACTGCTGAGGGGAGCAGTGGGTGGCAGGAGAGGTCTGTGCACCATGTGGGACCCTCACCTGGCAGCCGGGGATGGAAACGGCGCTGCAGAGGCTGCAGGCAGTTTTGCAACCCAGCGCTCAACCGCTGCACCACCAGGGAGGCCCTATTTTATTTTTTTATAATAAATTTACTTGACCAACTATATCTAAAATATCATTTCAACAAATAATTGACATAAACAATGTTGAGATTTTACTTTTTTTTTATGGTTTTCAGAACCCACTATGTATTTTGGATGTTCACTATATGACATGTCAATTTTTTTTAAATAGCCACAATTTGTTGAATGCTAACTTTGTATTTTGGGGGGCTTTTTATGTTTATTGATATAATTTTGATTTATAACACTGTGTATGTTTCAGGGGTACAGGTTCACACCCCTACAAATGTAAGTTATCACACCATGCCCACCTCCAAAGCACAAACCAATTTCTACTAGGCTCATTTCATGTATTCAACAGCTAATCATGGTTCGTAGATTGGAAAACCTAGTTCTACACAATAGTTCACAAATTTAGCTGAATATAAGAATCACAGGAGGGCCTCCCTGGTGGCCTAGGGATTAAGTCTCAGCGCTATCACCACTTCAACCAGAGTTTGATCCCTGGCCAAGGAATTGACCTACATGGCTCAGCAGACCTCTCCTGTCTTACCCACTGCTCCCTTCAGCAGTGGATTTCAGTGAATCTGCCTGTTCTGCTTCCCACTCTGTCACTAGTGAATCCTGTCCCTCTACCTACCCGCACTTCTGGCCTATAGCCCATTTCTTCTACATAAAAATATATTTTTTTTAATTCTTAAAAATAGGGCCTCCCTGGTGGCATAAGAGGTTAAGACGCAGCCTATGAGGCTATCCTCAGCCACTGCGTATGAGTTTGATCCCCAGCCAGAGAGCTACCCACATGGCACAGCAGACCTCTCCTGTCTTGCCTGCTGCTCCCCTCAGCAGTGGATTTCAGTCGATCTGCCCGTTCTGCTCCCCACTCTGTCTCTGGTGAATCCTCTCAACCCTCACGCCTCTGGCCTGTACCCCAGCTCTTGTATGCATAAATAAATAAATCTTAAAAAAAAATTTAAAAAGCATTAAAAAAAAAATCACAGGAAATTTATCACCTCCAGATATTCAGATTTTGTTAGTTTAGGAGGACTAGGAAGTCTTTAATCAATTAGCTAGGCAGTCAATTAATCACTGGTCATCAGGCTAGTATTTGGGAATCACTGCTCCAAAGCAACACAAAATAAATCTAAGTCCTCCTATCATTCTACCCTTCTAATAGCTAAAAAGAAAAATGGCCACATCTCCACTATCACTTATTCTCCAGGCTAAAAATTTCAAGCTCTTTCAACCACTCCTCATCTAACATGGTTTCCAAATCCTTCAGCTCCCTAGTTGCTGTGCTCTGGATGCTCTCCAGTTTGTTGGCTTATTTGTAATAGTGGAGATTATAGCACAGATAATCCAAATTAATCCTTATTTGCCTTTGAAATGTTTCTTAGCAATTTCCTATGAATATGAGTGTCTCTCCTAAATGCTGTATTCACAATTCTTCCAATTAAAATTTTAAGCTCTCGTTGTCAAGAAGCAATAAGGATGCCCAGGTATTTCAGCATTCTGCTATTTCATCCGTGGTGCTTTCATCTCAGAATGGAGAAGAGTTCTCAGAATAATTCAGAGAACTAAGTTAAGAAGAACTGTTTTTTTCCATGCCTCTCAACTCTCTTACCTTCCTTATTACTAGAGAAGAAAGTAGGTGTTCTGAAGTAAAAGAATTCTTCAGTCTTCTTTACAGAAAGTTAAAAGAAATATAAAAAAAAGTTATAAAGTTACAGAAATATAAAACGTCGAAAGGCATTAGATTCACCATGAATAGATGGAATCAATTCAAGTCCACAAATATTCACTCACCAGTGATTTATTGGGCATGTGATATATGCCACCATGATAGGTTGAAAGGCTACCAGAAAGAATGAGGCAGAACCCCAGCTTTGAGGGGATCACAATCTGACCAGCGAGAAGAGCACATCACATGACAGGTATTCAGGGAGTTGTGCTATGTGCCTGAAATTCGAGATACACATTCGTGAAGAAAGCACACAAAACCCCTCCCCCTTGTGGGGCTTGGTTTCTGGCAGAGAGACAGACAAAAACAGCTGAACTGAAAAGTGAACTGTATAGCCTGTCAGATGATCAATTTTATGGAAATTAACAGATCGGAATAAGGGGTATCAAAAATACTTGTGTGGTAGGTGGTATGCTGGAATGTTACTCAGTGGTCAAAGTAACCCTCATTTTAAAAAACACATTTGAGAAAACATTTGAAGGAAGGAAGGGGGAAACACGCAGGTATCTGGAGGAGGTACAGTCTAAGCAGAGGGAACAGGTAGTGCAAAGGTCCTGAGGTGGAGGGCGGGGCATCTGGCCTATTTGAGGAACAGTAAATGAACCATGGGGTTGAAGTAAAATGAGCAAAAGGGAGGAGAGAAGGTTAGGTCAAAAAACTAATGGGCTGGGGGTAGACATGTTCATGCAGTTCTTTGTAAAGCATATTAAGAACTTGCTCTAGTATTTGAGAGAAAAGGGGAACTACTGAAGGAATGTTTGGGGTAAAGCAGTGCCATGATATGAATTACTTTGGAAAGGATCACTTGGTACTATTTTTGTTTTGTTTTGTTTTGCTTTGCTTTGGTTTTGCTTATTTTTTTTTTCCAGTTTGATGCATTTTATTTTTTTATTTTAGTTACATTTTATTTTATTTTTATTTTTATATTCCCCATACAATACAATTGCACACTCCTTATTTTGACCCCAATCCCTCCTTTAAGAACAGGCTTCAGGGACTAGAGTGTAAATAGGAAGGTCATTTAGGAAGCTACCATAGTGATACAGGAGAAAGATGACAACGACTTAGACCAAGGAGGTAGCAGTAAGGAAAAGTGGTCTGATTTTTGTATCAAAATAACTCCTACAGTGAGGGAGTTACTTTAATAGAGGATGCTGAGAGATTAGAGAGGAAGAAATAATCATGGCACCAAAGTCAGAATTTACAGCGAAAGTGACTGCTTAGCTGAGTCCTGAATGACATGTAAAAGGAAAAAAGAACCAGGAAGAACAATCCAAAGACAGGAACAGGCATGAATGAAGTCAGTGGCCAAGAGAAAACAGGACATCATCCTTTTGCTATGGGACTTATTGTTTCTATCACCTTTTCCCTATGGGACTTACTGTCTCAATAGGAAAATAACATAGGAAATCGCCTAAAGACCACAAGAATTAATGGAATAAAAAGCTACAAAATAAATAATAATACAAAGGCAAGATAGTCAAGAGGAGTCAAAGAATGGCAGGAAATGCAGGAAAGGTGACTCTGAAATCACAAAGGGCTTGCACACCACATTAAACTCAACTATTCAAGGTCCCCTGAAATCTTGCCCCCACACCAGTTCCTCCCAACAGACCACATCTATACCTTGCAAAGGAATTCTACAGTCATCCAGAGGTAACACAGCTGTGTAGTTTGTTTCTCAGAACTTCTCCCACTTCTCCCACAGCACATCACTCAAAACCTAAGCTCAAGTGTCATTACTCTTAAAAAGTAATGTTTTGGGGAGGCTACAGGGAAGTTCCACACTTGATATTCTTTTGTGGGTTAGCTCTATGCACCTCCACTTTTGTTGATTAGCTCTATGCACCTCCATTTTTTGTTTACAACAGGGCAGATTATACTCCTGCCACTGACTGCCATTAATTTCATTTACAGAACACAGTTACCTTCTCCTCAATAACGTGTAAACAACAAAAAGAGAACAGAAGATGCCCAGGGCCAGTTTTTCCCCCACCCTGATTACCTACACCTGTTTTCCCTTCATTATGTAAAAGTCACCCTTAGGTGATTTAGCTTTGATAAAATCCAGGGTTTCCACCTGGGGGTTCCTAAAAGAATCCCAGGGAATAGGACCTACTGCTAAGCAGATTCCAAAATCAAAACAACAGTTGAAATACAATGACTGCTTAGCAAATGTCAGTTTTATCCATATAATCTACACATCAACACTAAGAAATAATGCTGTTATTATCTGAACTGACAGGAGATAGGTTACATAATATCAAGTTCACACAACCAGTAAGCAAAGGAACCAAGGCTGGACACTTGGTGTTGGGCTCTAGGGCACATTCTTATGTCTACTGCACATTAACACAAGCATCAGTTACTTCCATCATGTAATCCTGTGTCTAGACCAGGAAAACGGGACCTTCCAGAGCAAGGTTTTGCTGTCCTCTCTCTCTCAGTCTTCCTTTTTAAGGGAGACTCCTGACTGTCTGGGTTCCCCATCCCTCCCCCAGAATGATGACTGAGCAGAGGTGCCACCAAGAACGACTCAGTGAACACTCATCCAAGTGCCTAGTTCCAGCAGCAGACCAAGTAGGAAAGGAGCATCAACTCTCTCCTAACTCCTTTTGATTGCAGTAGTCAAGATCTGAGTTTCAACAAATAGGAGTTTAATACAGAGAACAAACACACACACACTAATAAAATGTCTACTTATATAAGTCTGGCATCTCTCTCAAAGGGAGTTCTGAATTGAAACCAGTTTATGAAATTTTTCGTGACGTTGATAGAAATAACGCAACACAAGTGCCCAGTGTCGTACAAAGGTATGAACTTAAAATAATCTGACAAATGTAGATAAATTTTTAAAAGTAAAAATAAAAAATCTAATTAGAATGCCAAATACTTTAAAGCAGAATGGCTTCACATTGAAGGATTAAGAGAGTCTCCTCAGATACTTTTGCAGAAACAAAGACCAACACTTAATTTATTGTTGGTTCTTATAATGAGCTCACAATTAAATCACCTTTATGTTGTAATATATAGAGTAAGACCTATAATTTTCATACTTTCTATCTCTCTTTAAGATAATGTCCCCAAAATTTCTTTTTCACTGTTTACAATGAAATTTTGGTTTGTATTTTACCTTCTGATTTAATTATTTACACAAACATCTTCCTACATTATACTGTCCTATCCTTATACATTAAAACAGTAAAATAAATATTCGTTAAACTGAATTGAAGTAAAATCAACAAGAGCCACATGACACCATAAGACCTTAACATCTAACACTCAGGTTATCAGTTAGCAGGTATTGAATTATGAAAGGTTATGCAAAAACACAAGAAAAGACAGGAATCTGCAAGAACCAGGTCTGGGGCCAGAGTGAGGACAATGAGTCCATGTGAAATGGAGTAAAGCCAGAGAAAGGCAGCAGCCCCTTTGATTCAGCCGTTACTCTGGGTACGCTGCAGCTAGGACATTCGAAGTCATTCACTTGCCAAAGCCTGGGAGATTGCTACTACTCCTCCCACGTCAAACCTAGTAGCATCCCAGAGGTCGCTGGCACTTCTGAGCGAAGACTTCTCCTTAAGCTTGTTCCTGTCCATGAGTCTGAGGACCACACGCACCAGGGGCCTAACACTGTGCTAAGTGCTATCCATTCTATTTCAAAAGACAGGTTTTCTAAATCCCCCCTCTACCGCTAAGTTAACCTTATGGGGTTAGAAGGGCACATTTCTGGAAAAGGAATACAAATGAGAAGGCCAATGCTTGATTTTACTCTGTTCTCAGAATTAACTCATTATTAAGTAATGGGGAGACCCCCTTATACATTCAGCATTTAGTATGAAGGCTTGACACAAAACTATTTTAAGCCAAACTAAAAATCTAACCCATGAATGCTGACTATTAAAAGAAGGCACCCAGAGGAGAAGGGGGAAAAGGGAGGTGAGGGGGAAGAGAAAAAGGGGGAAGGAGGCACAACGGACTGTGGGTGGTGGGCGCCCTATGGCAACACCAACAGAAGGGGGTAGCCCACACTTCTAAGACAAAAACAGTTATGTAAATCAGTGTTCATTCAACAGAAAACATTCATTAAAAAAAAAAAAGAAATAGCTATTTTAGACTCCAAATGACTAGATAACTTTAAGTGGCAAGTTCAAGTTTACAACCACCCACTCTTATACACAGTTGAAGGAGGGCTCAAAAAAAGTTTAATTCAGTTACAAAACAAATGGAAGCTAATGTTTAAACACATTTATTTGTTTCTGATTACTGCTATAACAAGCCACAACAAACTTAATGGTTACATATACTCAAATTCATTATCTCCCAGTTATGGGGGTTAGCAGTCCGAAATGAGGATTGCTGGGATAAAATCATGGCGGGCAGTGCCATGTGCCTTCCGGACATTCTCAAGGGAAAGTCATTCTCTCGCTATCTCCAGTTTCTAGAGACTGCCCACATTCTTTGGCTTGTGGGACACTCCAATCTTTAAACCCAGTGTTGACAGGTCATTCTCATTGCCATTCTCTCACCAGATTTTCTACCTTCCTCTTCTAGATGTAAGAGACCATTGGGATTACATAAATTCTACCTGGAAAAGCCAGATACTCGCTTCATTTTGAAGTCATCTGATTGGCAACCTTAATTCTAACTGCAAACTTAATTCCCCTTACATTACATATTCCCCCGGCTCCTAGAATTAGGGCATAAAAGTGATTGTGGGACTCTTATTCCACCCTCCACAATTTATCTTGTACATATAGTGATACATTTCCCATCATTCTCTATTAATATGGCCTACCATATAAAAAACCTGATCCCTGCTTTCTTGATCCCTGCTTCACTTTAATTTTTTTCTATTTTTGCATAGAACTGGGGTATAGGCCAGAGGTACGGGAGTGAGAGGATTCCCCATAGACATAGTGGGGAGCAGAACAGGTGGCTCTACTAAAATTCACTGCTGAGGGGAGCAGTGGGCGAGACAGAAAAGGTCTGCTGCATCCTACGTGGGTCAGCTCCCTGGCCGGGGAGTGAACTCAGAACCTAGCGGTGACAGCGCTGAGACTTAACCCACAGCCTTTGTCTCCACAACTGTGGATTTGTTCCATTTGCTCATTCCAGGCTTGGGTTCTTTCTTCCTTCCTGAATTCCTACAACCCCTCTTCTCCAGAATACTCTTACTTACCCTTCAGCTACCAGTTTAAAAGACTTTATTCAAAGAACTCTCCCTGATCCTGTGACTTCATGAACTAGACTGTAGATGCTCTCAGTTGTTTTTCATATCAACAGTAATTAAATTATTAACTGTGTCATTTTTTGATGACTATTGTAAGGGCAATCTGAAGATAAAGTTTTAACTTCATTTTTTATATGCCTGACACTTACCAGAAAAGTTTATTTGAATGAATGAACATGTCTCCTTTAATCCTCATAACAACATTAATAACAGTTAAGGATACTGAAACTCAAAGAAATTAAATAATGTCACCAAGTAAGAGAGCTAATGAGAATTCACTTGAATCTGTCTGGCTTCTAAGTCCAGCTCTTTATCTATTTTATTGGGGCCCACAAGCCACTGTCCACAGGTGCTCACTCACCATTACACTTTTAAAAGTACTCAGTGCTACCTTTCTTTCCCTAATGCAAATAACTTTTGCCTACTGATGTCATTGGTCCACCACCAAATGCCAAATTTCTTCCTTTTTTCAAATACTGGCATACGAGCAGCCTTGCAAACATTTTATTCCTTAAAAACCCTAAAGTTCTTAAAAATATTTACTAAGCTTATTTTTAAATTACCAACTCAGGAAAAAGATGCTTCAATTCTAGTTGCTATTCTTGTGGGGATTAATGACATTATGAAATCTCTGAACACTCCCAAAGAAATTTTATTAAACCAACAGATAAAGCCATCTACTTTGAGAACCTGGTCAAATTGCTAAAACCAAAGATCTAGAAATTATGGTGGGCCTCCCTGGTAGTGCAGGAGTTAATGTCTCAGCGCGATCAACCTATTGCCAGTCATTGAGACCTGAGTTCAATACCCAGCCAGGAAGCTGACCCACAAAGCACGGCAGACCTCTCCTGTCTAGCCTGCTGCTCCCCTCAGCAGTGGATTTCAGTCAATCCACCTGTTCTGCTTCCCACTCTGTCTCTGATGAATCCTCTCATGCCTCCACACCTCTGGTCTAGACCCCCAGTTCTTGTATGTATAAAAAAATAAAAAGAAATCTTTTTTAAAAATTAAAATAAAAAATCAATGTAAACATTCCTAGAAAGTCATAGAACTGTTCTTTTATACAAACTCATTCTTGGTCTCATGTACAGGAAGGAAACCATGTTATGATCATTATTTTGAAGACTATCTCCTGGACATTAAGCAAGACAGGAAGAATTCTATTTATAATTGCACTAGTCCTTGAGATTGCAGACCTCTTTACAGTTTCTCTAAGGTCTTTTCATTATCAGCATCCAATCTTCTTTTTTTAAAAAAAAAGTGTATTCTGATGGCCATGAGTCACATCACAGCTAGGAATATTTAGAAGATCATGAAAATTATTATAATTGGGCACAGACCAAAAGCCACATTTACTAAGATATGATCTAATTTAGAATCTTATTTCAATTTCCAAAGGAGCTATAAGTCAGATTTCAACAACGAAACAATTTCAGTGACAGTATGGTTGCTGTTATAATAAAAATCAGGTATGACTTTGGAATATATTTCCATTTGATTTTATTATGCATATATAACAAAATGTTTTAATTAGGAAACAAAAGTAGATTCATATTACACAACATTTATAAAAACTATTTATGATTTCAAAAAATATTAAATGAAAAGCATCTTAAAAACCACAAAAAGAAGAATAAAGTAGCCAAAAGGAAAAGCAATTAAATGAGCAAAAATCATTTGAAAATTACATTCTGAGATTTCTTTATTTTAAAGATAAGAGACAAAAGAAGATGGTTATATTATGATAGGAGAAATTTAATGGTGCAAAATCTCTTCCATCTACTTAGAACATATCTAGTAGCATAAAGTAGTCTATCTGATAGGTTTATATGAAACCTAAAGGCATCTCACAGCTTTTGTCATTTGTTACTATTCCTGCTGACATTGTATACACTGCACAAAAAATATCTGCAGCACCTTCTATTCACTATAAATTGAATCTATAACATCTTCAGAGTCTATAAGCTTTTGTCTTTCTAAAACCCCACTGCTTCACATGGAATCCCAGTGAAGCAGTAAGAGTCAGAATTGACTCCATAACAACAGTTTCCACATACCAAGAGCAGAGAAAAGACCTTTCCCAGGTAATGCAGAACTACCAGCCAGAAATCAAAGATCACCTCTTATCAATTTCTGAATATTAATCATAGAATAACAGAAATCATTAGAGTATAATCAGTACATCAGTAACATATTCCTATTGAGAACACAGCAGCAGCCAAATTTGCTGATTTATTGATATGAAATCTGATTCCTAATTTGGCAGGAAAAGAAATTTGACATCTTCAAATCTCAAACTATATTTGCTGGGTACTTCTCTATCTAAATACTGAGCTTGGTACCAACAAGGAAACAAAAACAACTAATCAATATACATTGGCCCATTGTTACTACCAACAATTGGAGTAAGATATATGCATAAACCTCATGTATTTGCGACACAACGTCGACCTCGAAAAATTGGCAATTTAAAATAAAAATGACCAATCTGGTTAGCAGAGAGAATTGAGGAAGCAAGAAGGAGGGAGCAAGGTGGAGAAGGAGAAAGCAAGGAGGGAGGAAGAGAATAGGACATCCACTGGCACCAGAGGCTTACTGGAAGGTGAGCAAAGCATGTGCAGAGAGGGAGGTGTGTAGTTGTGCCCCCCAAATTATGCATCTATGTAAATGACTGACAAATCGATAACATTCGAGGGAAATAAATAAATAAGTAAAAATGAATGCCACACAGTCATTTGAAAAAATTAACCAGGAAAAAATATTGGTCCCTAGAAATTATCTGTCTAGCATCCAAACATAAAATGCACACAGAATTGAAGGTTTCCACTGGGGACAGCTAAGGCACTCTTCAGAGGAAACCAGGAAGACGATAATAATTTAAACAGTAGAATAAAATTAAACCCTTGGAAATTTCCAGGGCATGTCAAGACTGTTTATTAGGAGCATTAGCTTCTGGAAAACTTTCCGGTTACTCAAACTGGCAATCCTGAAAGAACTTTGTTTCCGGCTCACAGGGCCTGAAAATCAGAGATTCGAAAAAAGAAAAAGAAGAAAGCACCTTCAATGTAACACTATGCTACTCTGAATTGTACTGGCAGTTTAGTCTTACTTCTTGCATTAGATTTGGTCATTGTTTTGAAACGGTTCCATACCTAAGCCCCACTTCCATTCTCAGTCCCCAAAAAGGATCTTTAAGCAAATTAAATACTATCAAATATCTGTCACAATAAAAATATTCGGTGGGCTCACCATAACTAAAACAGAAAATTACTTTTTAGTATCTTACAGAAACAAACTTGCTTTAAATAAATGGAACACATCAATGGCTCCCTTTTCCCACCGGAAGCTTTGGTGTCCCTGTCCATGGTGACACACTCTGGCTACGCTGTGCAACAGCACCACTACAGGAACACTCAAGCTTTATTTTTATGCCCATGGCTTGGGAGCAGATTTGCCCAAGTGGTTTTATTTCGCAAATCTAACTACTTACATGCACTTCATTTACACCAAAACCACAAAAGAAAAATCTTTTTCTGGGATAGGGTGGAAAGAAGAGGCTTTAGTCAGTCTATCAGATATGTTCGACTTTTTTTTTGCCTTCACCTTACTCTTTACCATATGTGAATTTAGTATTTCTGTGTTTTCCTTTTAGATGCTCGTACTGCGGCATCTTCCTACAAACCTAGCAATCCCCAAAAGCTTTGGTAAATCAAAGTTGAAGTGCTGATGCACTGGAATTTGCTTCTGACCACAAAACACATTTAAACATACCAATGTCCACTGATATTTAAAAAAAAAAAACTTTTAAAAACCCTAAGTGCATGATTATTGGTGATACAAGATATGCTTTTGAAATATTTTCAAAATTATTTAAGGGAATATTATCCCTTTTCCTTATTATTTGATGGAAGGAAGAATCACATTTCAATGATAAATCTTGTCTCAAAATAAGAGTGGGTTTGTGATACAGAGTAGGTCAAGCCATTGAGAGGTATTAATTAATTTTGCCGGAAAGCTATCCAACATGTCACCACTGAAACTTTCAGAGAGCCACATCTTAACTAAGACGAAGCTATCCTATTCCCCACCTAAATCAATTTCACCCAAATGAGGCGTTTGCGTTATAATTCATTGCTCCCCAGACGCTAAAAATCAACCATCTGCCATTGGAGTTTCTGTACAGTAATTAAGGAACTATCCATTAGAACTGGCAAGAGTACAGAGTAAGAAGGAGGAGGGGTTGGGACTGCAGAAAACACAAGCCACTTAAAGAGAGGGGAGGCGTGTGTGTCTCCCGCTGACCCCCTCCACACCTCAGCTCCGATGCTGTGACCCACGAGGCGGGACCGAAGTAGAAGAGGCGAGGCCAACTCCTCCAGGGGTTACCCCAACTGAAACCGCGCTGGGAACCGGCACGCTCTTCCTACCTTGAAAGAGAAAGGCTCTCGTCCCATTATGCAGCCCGGGAACCTGGCGCACGCCGGCCGTAGATTCCCCAAGTTCTAACTCTGTCAAGAGATCAATCTGAAGGGACGGATCCACACCAAGTCCCCAGACTGGTGGGGATGGAGGAGAGAAAGGGAAAAGAAAAGGCTCCGTCAAGATGCAAGCTTCCAGAGAACCGCGCCTGGGAGACAGTATTGGGCACTGGCGCCGAGAGGCGGCTCCCCCAGCCGCCGCGGGAGCCCTACCTGCCTCCAGCAGCCACGCTTTAAATAGCGGCGCACCCAGTCCCATTTCCGTGACCCACTTTAAAGCCTTCTCCAGGCAAAGTTCCCCCTCGGTCCTCAGACCCTGGCTAAGGGTGTGACCCGCCTCGCCGTCTCCCAGACAAGCACATTGGAAAAAAAAAAACAGACCCACAGCCGCCCCTGCCCCGGCTCCCAGTCGGGACCCCCTCCGGGTCGGGGGGAGACCCGCGTGCACCTCCGGGGGCCACCCCCCCACGCCCGCCGCCTCGGCCCCGGCTCCGCGGCCACTCACCTGCCCCCAGACCGAAGACCAGACAGAATGTTCTCAGTAGGACCCGAGACTCCATGGTGTGGATTGGCTCAGTCCATCGTCTCCCTCTTTAAAAAAAAAAAAAAAAAAGAAAGAAAGAAAAAAAAAGAAAAAGAAAAAAAAAAGCAATCGAAGAGGTTCTTGGTATCAAGCGGGAAAACGGCGTTTGTCTTCGCTGCCACGGATCGCATTTACAGACGAGAGCGATCAGGACGGTCTGGCCGCCTAAGGGAGAAAAGGGAGGCCCCCCCAGGCACGGGAAGAACTTAGACCCTCCGATGCGCACATCCTTCCCGCACGAGAGCCGGCGCGGCCGGGCAGGGAGGGTCCGGGGGGAGGGTGGGACTCTCCGGGCAGGCTCTGGGAGACGAGCGCCCGCGCCGGAGAAGGCAGCCCAGGCTCGCACACCCGCAGACGAGGCCGCCCCAAGAAATGCGGGGCCGGGGCGCCCCGCACCCGCCCGCCCTCCCCGCCGCCCGAACCTGTTGTAAAGCAGACAATGGAGAGCGCGCGGCAGACGCGCGCAGAGGAGCCGGCTCCTCCGGTGGGGGCGGGCCGCGGGGGGCGCAGGGGGCAGGGAGGGGCGCGGAGGGCGGGATCCGCTCTCAGCCCCGCTAGCCCGCGCGGCTCCGGCTCCAAGCCCGGTCCAGTGAGCCTCGAGCCGCAGCAGCCTCCTGCGCCCTACCCCCTCGACCCGGGCTGGGCCACCCTCCCGCTGGGATCAGAAGATCCAAATTCTAGGTACTAAGTTGATGGGCGGTCTTTGCTCACCCGGCGATTTTCGGCGCGTGTCTTGAAAGACCCAGGAGAGAGAAAGGACCACCCAGCCGCAGAAGGCGAGGCTAGATTGCCAGGCGCCCGCCCGCCCTTTAGGCAAGGGAGGGTCGCGGGTGTACGATCCTGCACTGGGCTCCGCGGCAGCCCGCGGGGCTGCAGCCGGGACCGCCTCTCGGTAGCATGTGGAGGAAGATTCGCACAGCAAGCCAGACTCCAGAGGTGCGGCGGACGGAGTAGGAGAGACTCGCGCAGTCGGTGACGCACCCGGGAAGCCCTGGGAGCCCCGGGAAAGAGGTTCCCCGCCCGGGGCGGGGCGCTGGAGAGCTTCCCTTGTGCGGAGAGCGCAGGGAGAACTTGGCCAAGAATCGGAGAGGTCTGGGACCTCGCGCGCCCCCTGCCAAACACACAGCAGAGACTCGGGTTCTAGTTCTCCAGGACAAGTGCACGTAGGACACAAGGACTGCTGAACCACTCTGTCTGCCCACACTGAAAAGGAGGGATGAATGAAGGATGGGTGGAAGGAAGGAAGGAAGAAAGAATGGATGGATGGATGGATGGATGGATGGATGGATGGATGGATGGATGGATGGAAGGATGGGTAGAGGAAAGGATGGATGGGGTGGGTGGTGGATGGATGGAATAAATGACTAGAGATAGATAATAGATTGGGTATGAGGGTGGGGTAGAGAAAAATTTTACTAAGCAGTACAAGACAGAACCCGGGCAAGAAATAAGGGTTTCTCCATTGTCGACACAGACTAACATCCCTTCACCATACGTAGTACCCCCAACCTTAACAAGTAGCTCACATATTTTCCAACATAGCCCCAAAATTTTTAGGTGAGTTTTAAATAAGCACATTCAACTCCAATAATGGAAAAAAAAATAGTTTTTAAAAGCAATTAACATGTTCTTGTAAAAATAAATTGCGTTTCTTAACTTTTCTGTCCAGTTCAGGTAGATCCTGAATTCTCCAACAGGATCCTACATGATTATTTGCCAAAATACCAACCAGATAGATTCTGGGGCTCCTGCAGAGCAATATGCACTGTGTTGTACTGTAATCTGGCCAGGGGGACATTATTCACCCTGTCCTTGGAATTTTTAAGAGTATTGCAGTATGAAGAGAATTCAAGCTGCCGTTGTTGCCTAAGAAGAGGAAAGAATATAGAAAGGTAATAAGTCTCTATCAGTTGGATTGTCTTCTGCAGCCTCCAAAAAGGGCAGTCCCTGCAATATCTTGATTTTAGCCCATTGACAACTATTTTAAGCTTCAGAACTGCAGAACTGTAAGATAAGAAATTTGTGTTGTTTTAATTCACTAAATTTATAGTAATTTGTTACTGCCACTACAAAAAATTGGTACTAAGTATAACTGCATAATGGATAGCTCAAAATGGTAGAATCTACTGGCCCTGAGAGTATCTCCTTTTGTCATAAAACATATCAAAGCTAAATAAAATGCCCAATGATTTTTTATTCATAGATGAACATTAAATAAAAAAAGGAAAGAAAATTCCCAGAAGATGGAGGGAAAGGAGGAAACTTGTTGGAGATTGGGAGAAAAAAGGAGTAGCTGATACAATGATTGGAAGAAGGTAGGAAACATGATTTCAGACTTAATAAGGACCCTAAAATAAATGGGGCAGAATTTTAATAGACACACCACAACTGGAAACAATGAAATATAGGCCAAGTTAGAAGAGGTGAAGATTTTACTGATCCCTGCATAAAAGTAGGAGCTTTGAAAGATTATAGTGTCTATTAAAATAAACTAAAATTTTTGCACATTGGTCCAAGAAGTGACAAAAATTCTGCCAGTTGTGCATAACCATAGGTGGAAGGCAAAGTCATTTACAAAAAAATGTCAAATTTCAAGTCTACCTCTTGTAGATATGGGTCCAAAGCAATATTCACCGTGATATAACAACTCTGAAATCAGAAATTAACATAAAACCCCTAGAATCTCCCCAAAAAGCAAATGTGAAACTTCTCATGAGGATCTTTCCCAAACACTGGCATATGAAAGGAAAATTACTGATAATAATAAGATAAATAAAATAATAATAGTAGCAATAATTGCATTGAAATAAAATATCATGAAAGACAGGAGATGCATACATGAGAAAAAGAATATTAATATCTCATGAACTTAGAAATCAGGGAAAAAAGTAACAAAAAAGTATAAACTAAGTATGCTTCAATGATTGGATGATTTTTTTAAGAAGGAGGAAAAAATAATGAAAGAACATGAGAAATAATATGAGAAAAGACTATACAGATCTGGGAAACTAATTACTAGAAATTAAAGTTTTTTAAAAATATTTAAAAACCATTAGCTCTAATATGCAGCAAGTAAAACAGTTGAAAATGTGAACAAAGAACTTCTGAGAACAAAAAAAAAAAAATGAGATCTGAGGTTATTATTGTACATGTAGCAAGAAAAATTAAAAGATGTAAGACATGAATGTTAAAATTAGCAGTTCCAACATACAACTACTTAGAAATAGGAAATAAGACTAGAGAGAAGGAAAGTAACCAGTGTCATATTAAATATTTAATCAAATGAAAACTTCCAAAAATGAAAGAATGGCATGAGATCTGAAATCTGGGTAAGATAGAATAAGCAGTCTCTATCCTTTCCCACTGAATGTTGTCAAACACAGACTGAATGGAAGAGTCAAGGTTCTGAAAATTAAACAATAACACCCAAATTTAGAATGAACACCAGAGTTTCAGATACTACAACAGAGACAGTGAGGTGTACTTCTAAGGAAAAAAACACCATCCAAGTCACCAAAGTTTATAGTCTCATCTTACAGGCTTTGAACAAATTTCCCATAGTGTTACATACTACTCGGGGAAGGAAAACCTTTCAGCTACATAAGAATAACCTGTGCATTAATGTATTGTAAATAAGGTTTCTAGGCTTCATTATAGGAGCCCAACACATGTTTACAATAGGATCAGACATTGACATACAAACACACTTCACGCCTGTCACTATAATTATTGCCATCCCAACAGGAATCAAAGTATCAAGCTAATTAGCAACTCTTCTGATTTCAGAATAGATCTGGACACTATATTACAAAGTCTTGGTGTGAAGTCACAACAAAAGGTCAGTCAAAACTTGAAGTTATAAATCTGAGTCAATTACCTGTTTAAAAAAAATGGTATTTTCCTTAGTACTTAACAAAATGCAGTCTTCTAACATAATATTAAAATGTCCAGGAAGTTATTCTGCATATGAAGAATCAAAAAGGATTCAACTTACATGAGAAAAAATACCATCAACAGACACTGAAGCCCACATTATATAGATGCTGGAATTACCTAAAAAATACATTTTAAAATATTATTAGAGTGCTCAAAAATATATGTTCAACCACTCTGAAAACAAAACACAGAAAATGGCAGAACATAAAAGTTATAAAAATTTACCACATAGAAATTTTAGAACTGTAAAGAACAATAACAAATAAAAACTTCCCTAGAATAAGCTCAGTAACAGAATGGACATAAAGAAGAAAGAGTCAATGAGTTCATGAAGAAGATAATTGAAATTACCCAATGTGAACAACAGAGTGGACATGATTTTTTTTAATGGATTTAGCTGTAGGAATCTGTGGACCAAAATTAAAAAAACATTAATGTGATCAGAATTCCATGAGAAAAGAAAGAATACAGCACAGAAAACAAGTATTAAGGAAAAAGAAAAAAGAAAAGGGGGCTTTCCTAGTGGCACAGGGGTTAAGTCTCAGCAATTTTAAGCCAGCCACTGCGGCCTGAGTTCGATACCCCGCCAGGATGCTGACCCACATGGCACAGCAGACCTCTCCTGTCTTACCCCTTGCTCCCCTAAGCAGTGAATTTCAGTAGACCTGCCTGTTCTGCTCCCCATTCTGTCTCTATCCTCTCACCCCCCACACCACTGCCCTACAACCCAGTTCTTGTATTCATAAATAAATAAAAATAATTCTTGAAAAAAGAACAAATGAAAGCCCAAAGGACAGAAGTGGTAAAAATTAGAGGAGAAATAAATAGAAACTGCAAATATGATAGATAAGATCAACAACATCAAAAGGTAGTTATTTGAAAAGATAATGAATTTCATAAACCATTAGTACAGCACACTCAATTAAGAGAGAAAACTCTAATATAAAGAATCAGGAATAAAAGAGAAATTATAACAGGTACAACAGAAATACAAAGAGAAAATAGTATGGATATCCATATGAAAACAAACTGGACAATTGAAAAATTAGAGGAAATGGATAAATTTGAAGAATCTACAACCTTCTAAAACTGATTCAGGAAGAAATAAAAAGCTTGAACATATAAATCAAAATTAGAGAAACTGAAACAAGTACATCAAAAGACTCTAAGAACAGAAGGTCAGATGACTAGTCCAGTGAATTCTACCAAACTTCCAAAGAGGATCTAATATTTATCCATTTCAATCCCTTTCAAAAAATTGAAGGAGGGAATGCTCCCAAATAAAATTTAGGAGATCACCATAATACTGATACCAAAACTATTTAGATGAGGACAACACAAAAAATTAAAACTATATAGTTTCAATTCTCTTTTTTTTCAATTTGGATTCCTTTTTTTATATCTTTCCCTTGCCTAATTTCTCTATCTAGGACTTACAATGCATTACTGAAAAGTATGGTGAAAGTGGACATCCTTCTATGTAATCCTAAAGAAAAAGTTTTCAGTTTTTCACCATTGAGTGTGATGTTAGCTGTAAGTTTGGTGTATATATAGCCATTATTATGCTGAGACATGTTCCTTTTAAAAGGAACTTTTAAGAGAAAACGTTTTAGAGATTTGTCATAAGTGGATGCTAAATCTTGTCAAATGCTCTCTCTGCATCTACTAATATGACCATATGATTTTTATCTTTCCTATCATTGACATGGTGAATGAAGTTTATTAATCTTTGGATGTTGAATCATCCTTGTTTCCCTGAAATAAATCCCACTTGGTTATGGTGCAAGATACTTTTAATTCATTGTTGAATTCTGTTTGCTGAGATTTTGTTAAGGATTTTTTGCATCTATGTTCATCAGGGAAATTGGCCTGTAGTTTCTTTTTTTTTTTTGTAATGTCTTTGTCTGGCCTAGGTGTCTGAGTAATGTTGGTCTCATTAATGTGTTTGGAATTTGGAAGATTTAATTGCAACCTTAATTTCCTTGCTTATAATTGGCCTGTTCAAGTTCTATCTCTCTTCTGATTCTGTCTCATAAGTTGTATGCTTCTAAGAATATGTCCATGTGCAGATGACATGAAGATATATCTAGTAAACCTTAAAGACTAAACTAAAAACTGTTAAAACCAATGAATTGGTATTTATTGCAACAGAAGATGCAAGTTATAAAGTCATTACAAAAACTGGCTGTGTTCATACATGTAAAAAATGCCTTAAGAGAAAGAAATGAAGAAAACAATTTACTTTTACAATCCCATCAAATGGAATTCAATACCTATGAGTAAATGCAATGAAGAAGAGAAAAAAAACTGTAGAAAGGAAACTAGATGTCATTGTTAAAAGAAATAGAAGAAGGCACAAAGAGATGAAGAGACATTCCTTCATCATGGGTTGGAAGAATTAACATTATTAAATGGCCATCTTGGGCCTCACCAGTGGCGCAGTGTTGAGCGCTGGGCTGAGAAGCTGCCTGCAGCCTCTGCAGCACTGGTTCAATCCCCGGCCACAGGCAAGGGTCCCACATGGTGGGCAGACCTCTCCTGCCGTACCCTCTGCTCCCCTCAGCAGTGTATTTCATCAGTCTGCCTGTTCTGCTCCCAGCTCTGTCTCTGGTGAATTCTCTCACCCTCCCATGCTTCTGACTGTACCCAGTGCTTGTATAAATAAATAAACAGATCTTTAAAAATAATAATAAAATAAAATAAAATGGCCATCTTAGCAAAAGTAATACAGATTCCTGCAATGCATATCAAAGTTTCAATGGCATTTTTCAAAGAAATGGACAACCATTACTGAATTTCATCTGGCACCACAAAATAACCAAATAACCAAAGTAATCCTAACAAAAAGAATGGAAGTATCACTTTCCCAGATTTGAACTATACTACAAAGTTATAGTAATCAAAACAGATTTATGGAATGAAATTGAGAGCACAGTAATAAACCCACATTTATTTGATCAGTTAATTTTAGGCAAAGGAGCTCAGATAAAACAAGAGAGAAAGGAAAGCCTCTTGCGCTAATAGTTTGGAAAACCTGTACACCCTCATGTAGAAACAATTTAACTAGATTATCATTTAACACCACTCACAAATGTTAACTCAAAGCACATTAAAAACTTGGAGGTATGACATGAAACTATAAAATACATGGAAGAAAAAATGGGTAATACACTCCTGGACATTGACCTGAACATAGACAGACTTCTTTGTAGAATTTAATAGAGAGGGAAATAAAGCAAAAATAAATAAATGGGATTACATCAAATTACAAAGCTTTTGTATGGCAAAAGAAACCACTTCAAAATGAAAAATAAAATCTACTGCATGAAAGAAGACATTTGCTCATCATATATGTGATGACAGCTTAATATGCAATATATATACAGAATTCATGCAACTCAGCAACAAGAAAACCAAACAACCAATTGAAAAAATGGGCAGAGGATTTGAATAGACATTTATCCACAGAAAATACACACATAGCTAAAGGACACAAGAAAAGCTGCTTAAATTCACTTATTATTAAGGAAATGCAAATCAAAACTAAAATGAATTCTCACCTCACACCTGTGAGAATGACCAATACCAAAAATACTGGACAAATACCAGATGATGTCACTTACATGTGGAATATAGAGACTGAAACAGTCAGATAAAAGCAAACCAATAACCAACTCTAGAAATCTGACCATAGAATTACGGCTACCAGAGCAGGCAAGGGATGGGAAAGGGCAAAGTGGAGAGGGGGCACAATAGACTAGGGGGAGAATGAGAAGTGCCTTTGGTGGTGAGTGCAAAGATTTATGTGCTCTTAAGTTCATAGAGACATTATTCACAATAACTAAAATATGGAAAACATTCTAAATGGCCACTGATGGATCATGGGAAAAGTAGCTGCGGTGTACATACTTGATGGACTACTACTTGGCTGTTAAAAAAAATAAATGATGGGGGCCTCCCCGTGGCACAGCAGTTGAGCGCTGGGTTGCGAAGCTGCCCGCAGCCTCTGCAGCACCGGTTTGATCCCCGGCTGCTCCCCGGCCACCGGAGGAGGGTCCCACATGGCGCGCAGACCTCTCTGCCGCCCGCTGCTCCCCTCAGCAGTGTACTTCGGTCCTTCTGCCTGCTCTGCTCCCCGCTCTGGCTCTGGTGAATTCTCTCACCCTCCCGTGCTTCTGACTGTACCCAGTGCTTGGATAAATAAATAAAAAAAATAATAAAAGAACCCTGCTAAAAAAAAAAAATAAAGATGATATATTGTCTTTTGTGACAACCTGGATGGAATTTGAGGTGATTATACTAAGTAAAATAAATCAGAAAATGAAAGACAATTATCAAATGGTTTCTCTCATATGTAGAATATAAATAATGAACACATATGAACTAACAAATGACAATAAAAACAATTATTAAAGTTTCTGCACAGCTAAAGAAACAATCATTAAAATGAAAAGATATCCTACCTTATGGGAGAAAATATTTGCACATAATACATCTCATAAGGGACTGATATTCACAATCTACAAGAACTCATACAACTCAACAGCAACAAAATGAAGTGCCCAAACAATAAACTGGTGGAACAGTTTAACAGGCACTTCTCCTAAGATATACAGATGGCCAATGGACTCATGAAGAAATGCTCATCACTTCTCATCAGGAAATGCAAATCAAAACCACAATTCGATACCACATCACATCTATGAGAGTAAACCATTGGCCCATATCAAAAATACCAGAAACAAGTGTTGGCAAGGAGGTGGAGTTTATAGGAATGTAGACTGCTCCATCTGCTATGGAAAATTGTATTGAGATTTCTCAAAATATTGAAAAATAGGTCTACCACATGATGCAGAGATTCCATTCTAAACATCTACCTGAAGAATGCATAAACACTAATTTGAAGGGGCATATGCACTCCTCTGGTTATTGCAGTACTATTTACAAGAGCCAAGCTATGGAAACAGCCTAAGTGCCCCCAAAAAATGTATAGATTTGGAAGATGTGGTATATATACACAATGAAATACTACTCAGCTATAAAAAAAAAAGGTGAACTCTTGCCATTTGTGACAACATGGATGGAATAGAGGTGGCTATGCTAAGTAAAATAAGTCAGAAGGAAAAAGACAAATACCAGATGGTGTCGCTTATAGGTAGAAACAAAATAAAAGTTCCCATAAAACCATCTCAAGAACAAACCCAAGAAGCCTTTGGAATTGAGGCTACCATCTGGGAAATGGAAGTTTGCAGAGCAAAGTGGGTACTTCACAGTGCACTATGGTGGAGGACTATAGGTGCATTGGTGGTGGGTGTGTTGTAGTAATGTGCACTTTAAGGGAGTCAAACTATACCTCTAAATCACATACAGTGTTGTAAACCAGTGTTACCTCAATATAACAAGGATAAAAAATGCAATAAAAATAAAGTAGTTCTTGGACATAAGACTTGAAACCATAAAATACATAGAAGAAAATATAGATAAAACACTGCACGACATACATCGCAATAACATCATTAAAGACTCATCACCCAAAGCAAAGAAAGTCAAGGAAAAGATAAACAGCTGGGATTACATCAAACTGAAAAGTTTCTGCACAGCAAAAGAGACATCAGCCAAAACAGAGAGACACTCCACTGACTGGGAAAAATTTTTGCACTCCAGTCTACTGATAAGGGACTGATCTCAAAGATATACAAAGAACTCACAGGACTCAACAAAAACAAAATAAACAATCAAGAAATGAACAGAACAAAGCTCTCCTGAAAAAAAACAGAAGGGAATGGTGGCATCACACTCCCAGACTTCAAACTGTACTACAAAGCCATAATCATCAAAACTGCATGGTATTGGAACAAGAACAGACACACAGACCAATGGAATCAAATAGAAAATCCAGAAATAAACCCACAGATTTATGGTCAACTAATCTTTGACAAAGGAGCAAAGAATATGCATTGGAGCAAAGAAAGTTTGTTCAATAAATGGTGCTGAGAAAACTGGGTCGGTACATGTAAAAGAATGAAGCTTGACTACTACCTAACACCATACACAAAAACCAACTCAAAATGGATTAAAGAACTAGACATAAGACCTGAAACCATAAAATACATAGAAGGAAATACAGGTGAAACACTACGTGATATGCACATCAAAGATATCTTTACAGACACATCACCCAAAGCAGTGATAGTGAAGGCAAAAATAAACAGCTGGGACTACATCAAATTAAAGAGCTTCTGCACAGCAAAAGAGACAATAACCAAAACAAAGAGAAACCCCACCGACTGGGAGAACATTTTTGCACACAACACTAATGATAAAGGACTGATCACAAAAATCTACAAAGAGCTGATGAGACTCAACAAAAACAAAGAAAATAATCCAGTCAAAAAATGGGCAGAAGAACTAAAAAGAAACTTCTCTGAAGAGGAAATGCAAATGGCCAATAGGCATATGAAAAAATGGTCAACATCACTTGTAATCAGGGAAATGCAAATCAAAACTACAATGAGATACCATCTTACACCAGTGAGAATGGCACATCTTAAAAAAACTAGCAACAACAAATGTTGGCGAGGTTGTGGAGAAAAAGGAACTCTTCTGCACTGTTGGTGGGAGTGCAAACTGGTCCAACCACTATGGAGAGCTGTGTGGAGATTTCTGGACCTACCAAACATAGAGCTTCCATATGATCCAGCAATTCCACTCCTAGGTATTTACCCAAAGGACACAGAAACATCAATTCCAAAGAGCACCTGCACCCCTATGTTTATAGCAGCACTATTTACAATAGCTAAGCTTTGGAAACAACCCAAATGCCCAAAAATAGATGACTGGATCAAGAAGATGTGGTACATATACACCATGGAATATTACTCAGCATTCAAAAAATATAAACACATGCAGTTTGCAGTAACATGGATGGAGCTGAAAGGGATCATGCTCAGCGAAATAAGCCAGAAAGAAAAAGAAAAATACCGATGGTCTCCCTCATAGCAGGAATCTAGAAAACTTAAATAAGGGACCAGGAAAAAGAATAACTATAAGAAAGTAAAAATCAAAATCAACAAACAACTATGAACCAGAGACACTCTATGGGGGGTGGGGGGTGGGCACGGGAGGGATTGGGGTCAAAATAAGGGGGTTGCAATTGTATGGGGAATATAAAAATAAAATTTATAATAAAAATAAATAAATAAATAAATGAGAAAAAAAAAAAGAAATGGGCAGAAGAACTCAAAAGACATTTCTCCAAAGAGTAAATGCAAATGGCCAACAAGCATATGAAAAATTGCTCAACATCCCTGATAATCAGGGAAATGCAAGTTAAAACCACATTGAGGTACCACCTTATACCAGTAAGAGTGGCACATATTAAAAAAACAAGCAACAGGGCCTTCCCTGGGGCGCAGTGGTTGAGCGCTGGGCTGCGAAGCTGCCGGCAGCCTCTGCAGCATCAATTCCATCCCTGGCTGCTGGCGAGGGTCCCACATGTCGCGACAGACCTCTCCTGCCGCGCCCGCTGCTCCCTTCAGCAGTGTATTTTGTCAAGTCTGCCTGTTCTGTTCCCCGCTCTGGCTCTGGTAAAGCCTCTCACCCTCCTGCGCTTCTGACTGTACCCAGTGTTTGTATAAATAAATTAATTAATTGATTTTAAAAAAAAGCAACAACAAATGTTGGCCAGGATGTGGTGAAAAAGGAACTCTTCTACATTGCTGGTGGGAGTGCAAACTAGTACAGCCACTATGGAAAGCTGTCTGGAGGTTCCTCAACCTGCTAAAAATTGAGCTACTACACGACCTGGCAAATCCACTACTAGGGATCTACCCAAGGGACACAAAAACATTGATTCAAAAGAACACCTGTACCCCTATGTTTATTGCAGCACTATTTTTTTTAAGATTTATTTTATTTATTTATACAAGCACTGGGTACAGTCAGAAGCACAGGAGGGTGAGAGAATTCACCAAAGCCAGAGCTGGATGCAGAACAGGCAGATTGATGAAATACACTGCTGAGGGGAGCAGCGGGCACGGCAGGAGAGGTCTGTCGCGCCATGTGGGACCCTTGCCTGTGGCCGGGGATCGAACTGGTGCTGCAGAGGCTGTGGGCAGCCTCACAGCCCAGCACTCAACCGCTGCGCCACTGGGGAGGCCTACTGCAGCACTATTTACAATAGGTAAAACCTGAAAACAACCCAAATGCCCAAAAATAGATGACTGGATCAAGAAGACGTGGCACATATAAACAATGGAATATTATTCAGCAATTCAAAAAGATAAAACTCATGTCATTCACAGCAACGTGGATGGAACTAGAAGGAATTATGCTCAGTGAAATAAGCAAGAAAGAAAAAGAAAAATATCAAATGGTTTCACTTATGGCAGGAATATAGGGGAACCCAATAAGACATCAATGTGAAAAAGTAACAACAGTACAAAACACAACAAAGCAAAAATGGACAATTATAAATCAGAGACATCCTACAGGGGGGGAGGCGGGAGAGGGATCAGAGGCAGGGAGGGAGGAGCATAGGGGTCGGAGGTGATGATGCACGGGTACATTGATGAAGGAAACTCTATGGTGACTACACCTGAAGGAGTGGGGGGAAGCAAACATTGTTTAAAAGTGAACAATGATGTAAAAAATAAAATATATATATATAAAAATAGTAGTTCTGTAGTTCAGAAAAAGAAAATAAAATACTTATAGTGAAATTAAACTAAAAGTAGATTTTACAGTGAAAACCACAGAACATGGATGACTGACAGAGAGTATGGGAATAGCCCCATTTATATATATCTAATTGGTTTTTTACAAAGGGATAAAATATTCAAATGGATGAAGTATTTTGTTTTTAAATATATGAGTCAGTCCTTGAATAGATACAAAACTAGCAGGGTGGTTCAGTAAAAGTTCTGTGAAAAAATTAATGCTTCAAATGCCTGAAGATGACATTTTCTTTTTTAGAGGAAAAGTAACAAAGATTGATATTAAGGCTCTGTATGATTTTTTAATTAATTTTTATTTTTTATTCTTAGAATGTTTGCTTTCTTTTCTCAGGTGTAGTCCCCAAAGATTTTCCACCACCAATTCACCTGTGCACCATCACTGTGGTCCCTTGTGCTCTTCCCACCCTCGTTTTGATCCCTTTCCCTCCCCATCCTCTGTAGAATGTCTCTACTTTATAGTTGTCTGTTTATTTTTGTTTTGTTGTGTTGTGTTTTTGTTGTTGTTATGTTTTTTTTTCCTTGATGCTCTATATTTCTCCTTTAAGTGAAACCATCCGGTATTTTTCTTTTTCCTTCTGATTTATTTCACTGAGCATCATCCCTTCAAGTTCCATCCATGTTGCTGTGAATGGCATTAGTTTATCTTTTTTGATTGCTGAATAGATTTTATTGTGTATATATACCACATCTTCTTGATCTAGTTGGGTTGATTCCAAATCTTACCTATTTAAATAATGCTGCAATAAACATAGGAGTGTATGTATTCTTTTGAATTAATGTTTTTGTATCCTTTGGGTAGATCCCTAGGAATGGAATTACTGGGTCATACGGTAGCTCCATTTTCAGTAGACTGAGGAAACTCCAGACAGCTTTCCATAGTGGTTACACCAGTTTGCATTCCTACCAACAGCATAGGAGAGTTCAGATAAAGGATTTTTTTAACAATAATGTTTGAAAAGTGGACATCCATCTATGAAGCAAGTCAGGGAGGGAGCAGCAGAGAAAAGGAGGAAGGGAAGGAGGGAGGGAGGGAATGAGGAGGAATCCTTATCCATCCCTATTTTGCACATATACAGTAATTCATAAACTTAAGTGTGAAGGCTAAAACTATAAAACTTTCAGAAGAAAACATAAGTGAAAATCTCTGTGACTTTGGCTAAGCAACTATGTTTTCACCTAGGCACAAAAAGCACATAAATTAAAAGAAAAATGTATGTATTATATTTCATCAACAATATAAAAAGAAGCTCTGTGGAACAGCATTAAGAAAATGAAAGAGAAACCACAGATAGGAGAGAAAATAACTGCAAAACCTCTCTCTAAGAAAAACTTGTATTGAGATTATAGAAAGAAATCTTACAGATTATAAAAAGAAATCTTACAATTCAGTAAGAAAAAAATAAATTAAAAAAGAGGTAAAATATTTAAATAGACATTTCACCAAAAAGAGATAGCAAAAGAGACGGCAAAAAAGTACATGAAGATTGCTTCAACATCAGTAGTCATTAAGGGAAATAAATTAAAACCATATTGAGATACACACTTATTTAAATGGCTACAATTAAAAAGACTAATGATTCCAAGTGCAGATAAGGTGCAAAGTGACATGAACTCATTCTCTGCTAGAGAAATCAAAATGGTATAGGTCCTTTGGCAAACTGGAGGTTCCTTATATAGTAAAATAGTCACTCCTACATATTTATGCCACAGAATGAAAACATATTTCACATAAAGTCCCATTTCTGTATATGTACAGTAACTGTAGTCATTTTAAACAAATGTATAAACAGCTCAAATGTACACTGACTGATAAATGGATAAACATTATATTTGGAACATTATGTTAAATATTAGTTGGACTACTACTCAGCAAGGAAAAGCAACAAATAACTAAGATATTCAACAATACCCTCTTTCACCTGTTATCAGTTACAAAATCTGTATGATGATAGGGTGATCCCTGACTCATTTTCTTGTTCTCTTCATTTTATATTAGCAATCATCAGAGCACCTTAGTTTCTCCACAGGGCTCAAGGCAGAGTGGCTTAGATTTATTTAACCAACCACAAACTTGGATACCTTCCTTACCCCAAATGAGATCTAACACTTAAATACTTTATTTGTGAGGCTTTGTTGAAACAATAGGACCATGTGAAATAATAGAATTATTCTGGAAAAAAAATTAGAGTAGGTAAGATACAAAGGAGATTGATAATGTTAAAAAGGAAAAAGTATACAAAAGATTCAAATAATAAAGCAATGTCTCAATGATATGGAGGGGAAAGAATGGTGTGAGAAAATAATCCATATAACATTCTTACTCACATGTGGAAACAGGCAGGTAAAAGACGCCCTTTTGGGACATGAGAAATTAGGTTTCAGTCAACATTGTTTATATTCTCTATCCACTTTGAAATATTCACTCAACTCAGCTCAAGCTATTGAGGAAAAATAAGAGATGCTCTAAATACAGCTCTTTTTTCCTTCTTACATCCTTATTCATTTTGTACAGTAATTGGTTTCTCCCTTCAGGTGTCATCTCTGTAGTTCTCCTACCACCATAGCACCCATGACCCATCGCCACAGTTCCTTCTGTCCTTCTTTCTCCTGTTTTTACCCTCCTCCTTTGCTGGATACTCAGATCTATGGTCAGGATGCTAGTTTTGTCTGGTTCTTGACCTTTTGTTCAGTTTCTTTATATTTCTCCTGTAAGTGAAACCATCTGATATTTATCTTTTCCTTCTGACTTATTTCACTGAACATTACCCCTCACAGCTCCTTCCATGTTACCCCAAGTGGTAAGAGTTTATCCTTTTTGATGGCTGATTAGTATTTCAGTGTATGAGTGTGTGTGTGACATCTTCTTGATCCACTCACTTGTTCTGGGGAATTTAGGTTGTTTCCATATCTTAGCTATTGTAAATAGTGCTGCAATAAACATGGGAGTACAGGTTTCCTTTCAAATTAGTGTTTCTATGTCCTTTGGGTAGATACTTAGGAGTGGAATTGCTGGGTCACGTGGTAGTCCATTTTTAGTATTTTGAAGAACCTCCATAAAGTTTTCTACAGTGGATGGACCCATTTGCATTTCCACCAGCACTCGAAGAGGGTTCCTTTTTCTCCACATTATCACCAGCATTCAAATACAATACTATAGGCAGCATGGTGAAAACAAACCTGAATGGAACTTGGTCAGAAAATCTGAGGTCAGGGCCCATTCCCACCTCTTTCCTGAGCCACACACAGCCTCCCTGCACCTCCTCTCCGAAAGCACAGTAACTGATGTCTATCATTCCCAGGGCTGCAGAGGGTCAAGTCCGCTTCAAAAATTGCTGTGCAGTGTAAAAATGCTAGTTCTTCCTGCTTTTGTCATATTAAACTCTGCCATATCAGGGTTGGCCTGTTTCTGTCATTCCTCTTTGTGATTCAGTCACCATAATGCAAAATAATGGTAATTAAAATCAGTCCATACGACTATGCAAGGCAAAGAGAGCTGGAAAGTGAATAAGGCTAACTAAATAGGACTCTTACCTAGTGAGTCTGCTGGTTAGAGATATATATATAGCATTCTGAGCACAGAACTGACTTATCAAATGTTATCAGTCTCCAAGTGTCATGAGTCATGGGTTTAAAAACTTATCCCACTTTGCAGCCCTTATTTTTAACTGCCAGTAGGCAAGCAGAGTGGGCAGGGGCTGTTTGGCCAGTATGTTGCAGTATTCAGTGTTCATCTGAACACAATGAAATGTCCATCATCCATACAGACCCTGCTGGTCTGCTGGCTTCTATCCTTGTTTAAGATTCTCTACTAAAGGACCGGGTTTTGCCTAGTATTAGGAGACAAAGTAACTCTCCCCTGCAGGGCTAAATAGCAGAAACTTCTTGTTGGCATCCAAAAATCAGCTTTACTTATATCAGATTCCCCCCTTCATCCCAGAAAATCAACTCCAGAGATGGTAAATAGAGAAGTCATTACAAATTCCATTTTCAAGGAAGGATTTTTATTTGATTCTACCTCTGCTACCACCAAAAATAATTCTCTTTTTCTAAGGCTACATGTAGCTTGTACCTTAAAGGAAATTCATTAAGTTCAGGCCACAAGACACAATAACTCAAATTCTTTCCTGAATCATCATATAATTTCTGCTAATGGCATGAGAATCTTCTTTTAAAATGATGAAAATATACAGCAATCAAAAAAGATAAACTCATGCTATTTGCAGCAACATGGATGGAGCTGAAAGGGATGCTGTTCAGTGAAATAAGTCAGAAGGAAAAAGAAAAATATTAGATGGTTTCACTTATAGAAGGAATATAGGAACACCAAACAAAGGGTCGGAGGGGGAAAAAAGATAAAATGAGCAGGCAAAGTATAGATCCAGACATACAGCAGGGGAGAGGGCAGGAAAGGGGTCAAAACAAGGGAGGAAAGAGCACAAGGGACTATGGTGATGGTTTTCAGGTGACTTGGTGGTGGGGATTTTATGAGGATTACACCCGAGGGGAGAAATCAAACAATGTTCAAAAATGAACAATGACTTTTATCTCTAGCATCAGTATCTTGGCCAAAGTCTGGAGCTGGGAATGCAAACTGAGTGCTGGAGTTGCTGAGTGAACAAGTAAATGAATGCATGGGCAGTGCAGGGGGAGTCTAGATCATCCTTATCCTCTTTCTGCACAGGCTGACTCTCAACTCTCATGGTGTGAAGTAAGGGGCCTACTGGGAGGCTAGTCATTGCTTATAATCACAATAATAGAAAGGATTGAGAAGTTCTCATTTTGCAAAATAAGCTATAGACAACATAATTTGTTCAAAATCACAAGCCATTAATTTCAGCATTAGCATGTAAGCCTTGTCCTCCTAATTTATTCATTTACTCAACAGGTATTTGTAGAGGCTCCACTGGGAGATGAAGGCCACTCACCAAGCCTCGGGTCAGCAGATCTCAACTAGGGATCAGGTATCACTTTGGCCAAAGGGTCCCTATGAAGAGTCACAGGCTGATCTAAAAATATAACTGCTGTCTCTAATTATCAAGAAAGTGATATACCACCATTCCCCATGGGCTTCAATGATTAACTACAGGGAGACAACTTAACTACAATTTCTACTCAGACACCACCTACACCTTTCTGACTTTCTCTTCCACTCACTCCGCTCCAGCACTTGAAAGGTCCAAGGCATGCTCCTGCCTCAGCAACTTTGTACACATGATTTTCTCTGCCTGGGCTGTCCTTCTCTCCCACATTTGCTTTGCCTCTTCAAATCAACTTCTCATTACATTGCTGGTAGAATGCAAACATGGAAAGTTGTGTGGAGGACCCTCAAATTATTAAAAATAGAGCTACCATATGACTCAGCAATTCCACTCCTAGGAATCTACCCAAAGGACACAAAAACATTCACGCAAGAGGAAACCTGCACTCCTATGTTTATTGCAGCACTATTTACAATAGCTAAGATATAGAACCAACCCACATGCCTCAAAACAGATGGCTGGATCAAGAAGATGTTGTCTACATACACAATGGAATCAAAAAAGCAATCAAAAAAGATAAATTCGTGCCATTCTCAGCAACATGAACGGAACTGGGAGGAATGATGCTCAGTGAAATAAGTCAGAAAGAAAAGGAAAAATACTGGACAGTTTCACTTACAGAAGGAATATAGGGACTCTGAAGAAGGAGTCGGGGGAAAAAAAGATAAAACTATTGATAGTAGGCAAAATATAGAACTGAGATATACTGCATTAGAGGGGAGAGAGCGGGTTCAAAACAGCAGAGGGAATGTGGTGATGGTTCATGGGTGCACAAGGGAATGTGGTGATGGTTCATGGGTGATTTGTGGGGGGGATTTTCTGGGGATTACACCTGAAGGGAGAAATCAAACATTATACAAAAAATGAACAATGTATATAGATAAATAAATAAAACAAATCACTTCTCAATAAGGCCTTCCCAAATGTCCCTACTTAAAATTGCAACCCCTAAGATACATACCCAGCACCTCATATCCTCCTTTCTTGCTTCATTTTATGTATTCATACATTTATGATATATTTACTTGTTTGCTTTATTGTTTATGGCCCCCATTCCAGGATCTAAGCTCTGTTTTTCATAGGTTTCATTTGTTGTTTTATTGTTAATATGTACAACAGTATCTGGCATGTTTTCAATTAAATAAATATTTGTTGAACATAAAGATAATGTTTATAAACACACCTAGGATGTGTCTGGCACCAAACAGGCATTCAACAA
This sequence comes from Talpa occidentalis, assembly GCF_014898055.3. Taxonomy (NCBI): domain Eukaryota; kingdom Metazoa; phylum Chordata; class Mammalia; order Eulipotyphla; family Talpidae; genus Talpa; species Talpa occidentalis. The sequence goes on along the minus strand of NW_023601653.1, from coordinate 42,871,838 downwards.
ATGGTAGTTATTATTACTCAGCAGTTAGAAAGGAAAAGTATGTAACTGATACATCGATGGGATTCAACCTCTAGGGCATGCAAAACCTCCTCCCTCCTTAACTGCTGCAGAACATTCTACAAGGTTGCTAACATAAGGCAAAATATGTCTCTTTAGTTTCTAGATCACTACTATATACTCATATTGGTTTCAACAAATTTTTGATAGAAGACCTAAGTTTTAAGCAAACTCTGCAACAGTTTTGTAACACATTTTAGCAATGAAATAGATAACTTATTTTTGCTTGTTATTTAGTACTTCAGTACTTCAGATTGATATTGACTATGCACAAGACTATACTTCAAAAGGCCTCCAACTTAGGATAAAGCACAGAAAACCCTTTCCTTAACTTTATTTCCTTCTCCTCTGATAGTAAATTATATCATTGTGATTGACAGCAATTTTGCTGATATTATAAATATATTGTTCAATGTTTTGCCTCTTTACAACCTTTATCCATATATCAAGGTAAAGTTCCCTTTATTTGACTCCGTGTATGCTCCCCCACCACAGTCACGGGGACTCCTGCCATCACCTCCATGCCCTCTTCCTCATCACAGTCATAAAAATATCCACCACTTACAAATTGCCTATTGCGTTAAAACTTTCATAGATTATTTCATTTAATCACAATAACCTCACAAGGTAAATACCATCATTGTTCTTATCAAATACACAAGAAACCAAAGCATAGAGAAATTTTCAAGCTGCTTAACTTCAACATTAAGTAAGGAGCACAACTGGGTTTTGAATCTTAACAATCTGATTCCAAGACCCAGACATCTTGTTAACATCATAATCCTAGAGAGGCCATTAGTCTCACACATACCTAAAAAAATGTTTATTACATTACATAAGTACATGCATTAGTTTCCTAGGATTTCTATGACAATCAAAACAACAGAAATTTATTCTCACATTTCTGGAAGCTCGATGTCTGAAACAAGGTGATGGTTTGAAGACTCTAGAGGAAGCATTTTGCCTTTTCCAACTTTGAGGAGCCTCAGGCTCTCCTGGATTTGTGTCTGTGTAACACACAGCTCAGCCTCCAAGATCTAGATTCTTGCTCAGTTCTTTCTATTGAACCTCTCTAAGCCTAAATTTTCTCATCAATTTCTGTATCACAGGTTAAACTGAATATATCGTGTCTTTTTCTGATCCAAAATTCTATTATTTAAATAAAATATTACCCAATGAACCCTTCACATGTTAGTAATAATACATACTCATATAATCATAATTTTACTAATAATTTATCATAAAAAGTCAACCCTCACTTGAATGATAATTGTTCATCTCGTTTTAACAACATTGCATCAAGTATTTCTGGGATTTGAATGGGTATCTCTTTATTGCTCAAACAGTAAAAGTTGCACATTAGGATAACTGCAGAGGAGATGCCTGCATTATCAGCAACAACATTTTATGTTAATATATATTTTTCCATCACAAAAAATTATAATATGACAAAAACACAATAAACATGAACAAGTGCTGAGAATAGCTTGATAGAGGGAGAGGATTTTGGAACATGTTGTTGTTTTTTTTGTCTCCAAGCTTTCTCTATGCACTTGTGTAATCTTCAGCCAGGCTGACTACAGGACTTGAGACTGTCTGTGCTCCTGTTCAAGCCCCCAAACAAGCCTGACAGGCTGGGGTCTCCCAGTTCTCCCAGTTGTGAATGTCCATGAAGTATCATTCATTAACGAAAGTACCAGTTATCATGGAACCCTCAAATGTTCTCTTTGCCCTTACAATCATGTTCAAAATTCTAAACCTGCCAGGCCTCTCGGTGGCACAGAGGACTGAGCACAGCACTGTGAAGCTGTCCACAGACTCTGCAGTGTGGGTTCGATTCCTGGCCGGCCAGGCAGCTACCCACATGGCGCAGCAGACCTCTCCTGTCTTGCCCGCTGCTACCCTCAGCAGTGTATTTCAGTCCGTCTGTCTGTTCTGCTCCCCGCTCTGTCTCTGGTGAATCCTCTCACCCTCCTGCACCTCTGGCCTGTACCCCAGCTCTTGTATAAATAAATAAAATCTTTTTTGAAAAAAGATTAAAAATAAACCAACAAAATCCTAAACCTGCCTACAAAAAATGTGGCAGATTAATTTGTAGTGACACATTAATTTTTTCCAGCTTTACTGAATTGACAGACTAATTTTAATCTCAAATCTACAGAGAATCAACAGATTAGAGATTTAAATGTTATGTTTATATAGTAAAATGAATTTCTAGAAAAATACATTTAAAAAGACATAGAAATGCAACAGATTTAAAATTACATTTCAACAAATCTAATCAGAACAAACATACCAGAAAAAAATTATAGAAACTATATACATTGTTTATTGAAAGTGTGCATGTCGGAGATTAAAATGAATAATGCTGATTATGCTCGTAATTTTGTCATTTACAACCATAAAAAACAAACAAGAAATTAGAAAGAAGTAGCAATTCTTTATGTTAAATTGTTCTAGACACACTTTGAATGAACACTGTGTATCTCAATAGTTGAGCCTCATTTCTGCTTGGTGACTTATCTAGGTTGGATTAATGGCAACATGACTCTCAGCAGATGACATACATCTGTTTTGCTTTAGTAACACTAAATAGATAAATCAGTCTCACAAAGGTAAACTGGCAGGAACTGAAGAAAATGAATTACAATAAACTCAGGATATTTGCTTCTAATTTTTACCTAAAGTGAGGCAAGTGGATGCTGTATTTTCAAAATGCATCATTAATCCTTGATCAGTAAATATTCACTATAATTTTCCATGTAAAATCATGCTTAAATTTATATTATCTTTCAAAAATTAAAAAAATGCTGAAGCAACTTTTTCATGCATGCATCTATTTTTTTTTTCCTGGTTCATACTTTTATTTATTTACTTATTTATTTATTTTATTTAAATTTTATTTTTATATTCCCCATACAATTACAACCCCCTTATTTTGACCCCAATCTCTCCTTTCCCCGCCCCCCACCTGCATGCATCTTTTTTTGATGCAAGTAAAGTTCAATCAGGCTATCAAATTTTTAAGGCACTAAATTAATATATGTACAACACCAAGATTATCAAGTATCCCACTGATACTTTTTGTTCATTTATGAAATATGTCATAACAATTTATAGAAACTGTTCTTTACAGTTTCTAACTCTCGATTTTACCCTCCAGTCTCATCCATTACTGAAATACATATTGCATTCCTTCCTTCCATGAATGTATTCAGATCACTGAAAGTACTTTATTTATTTATTTTTTAAAGATTTATTTATTTATTTATTTATTTATTTATGCACGCACTGGGTACAGTCAGAAGCACAGAAGGGTGAGAGAATCCACCAGAGCCAGAGCGGAGAGCAGAAAGGGCAGACTGACGAAGTACACTGCCGAGGGGAGCAGCAGGCGGCAGGAGAGGTCTGTGCGCCATGTGGGACCCTGCCCGGCGGCCGGGGATGGAACCGGCACTGCAGAGGCTGCGGGCAGCTTCGCAACCCAGCGCTCAACCGCTGCACCACCAGGGAGGCCCTGAAAGTACTTTTTTAAGTGTCAGATATGTAAGCAGATCAACACTGTCCAGTCCACAATAATAAATTGTTGGGACAAAACTGATTTATCTTGTAGAGAAAATAATTGTTCGTTTTATGGTTCAAACATTCTCAGCAGAATGACTTCCCTCTATAACAATCACAGCTCAGCATACATAAGCCAGTTAGAAGCTTATGATCAGCTTTCAAATCCTTTACACCATCACAAAATATAGAGAATAGTATAGAAGAATTTAAAACATTAGTCTACCATAAATCTCAAATTTTTACTAGGCCACTATGCATGTTCTCTAGTTCAGCTGACATTTTTCTCCTAACAAGTCTTTCTCAATGAAGGAAGCAGTGTGTTAAATTATAAGTTTCTTCACCTGAGGGGAGAAACCAATTACTGTACAAAAATGAAGGACAAAGTAAGAACATTTAAATAAATAAATGAATAAATTACATGTTTCTTAACCTGAATCTTTTTCTGTCATTATCGTTATGAAAAGGGTACTTTTACATAAAACTCAAGCTGCAAATCACATTAGCTGACATTGATCACACGTTTAGATGTCAAAATACAATAGAAGTTTCTAGACATTTGTTCTTTATTTCATGAGGACCCATAATAGACAATTTAAAACTAGTACTTTGAGCAATCCTGGTCTGCAAAACTATATCACCCAGCCTCACTCAGCCCTCTAGTCTCATCTCAGCCACTTTCCCTCTCACCCTCTAGACTCCAGTCATACTAAATCACCCATGCTCTCTCTCTCTTCATGTTCCACACTTCCCCTATGAGAATTTGTCATCCTTATAACTATTCCCTTAATAAGTGTTCCCTTCTAGAATGTACCCACCTTAGGAGCAGAGACTACATCTACTTCATTTTATCATCAAATGCCAAAGCATTGCAGTAATTCAACAAATATAAACTAAACAAACAATATCAACAGCAATTTTACAGAGGGTAGGCACGAAAAATGTGTCATAGATTTAGGGAAAAAAATATAACGTTTTCAGATTAATTGAATAGCAAAAATGGAAAATGATAGTAATACCACCACCTGGGAACTTCCAAAGGCAGGAGAAGGAAAGGAACAGATAGGAAATGGGTAAATGGGAGGGGAGGGGTTGCAGAGGCCAATGAAGAATCCAAATACACAAGCAGTGAGGTTTTCTGTATTATGCCTTTTGTTTGTCTGAAATAGTCGTCCATCTCTCAGGGTACACTGCCACTCTTGCTTTGATTATCAACCTCCTTAAACACACACAAACACACACAGAGCTGCGGTTGGATATTCTTGAAGCATCATTAATTAAAGAGAGTATCAATTATCATGGAACACTGAAATGTTCCATTTGCCCTTATAATCATGTTCTGTCTACTGTATTCTTCAAATCCATAGAATTCAGTATCCACCTTTGCTGTAACACAACTCATGCCATTTTTAAAAGTGGTTTACTTGCTAATCAATCTTCCCTCTGCCTAGACTTATTTTTCTCAGGGGTAGAATTTCTATTCGCTTTTGATGTTCTCGAATCTAGTATAGTGCCTGACCAGTGCAAATCAATATGTTTGCTGATATAATGAATAAATATGGTTTATGTCTACTTTTCTGGCCATAGGAAGTCAAGGGGGGTACAAGATGTGGGGAGCAGAGGGGGAATGGATGCAGAGGTGAAGATGAACATTAGGTCAGATGTAAGTAAAAGGAACTCTCAAAGATGGAGTAAATACAGACAGTTCTGTGAGAGAAATGATTGGTTTAAAAAAAAAAAGAAACACAAAAGATCATTCCAAATTACCACAAAAAAAATCTCTAATGTTCTACAATCATTTAATGAGAATCTACTTTATAGAAAACATGATACTAAATTGTAGAAATAAAATAACTGAGCTGGTAAGCAAGTGGTTCTAGGACGACATAAGAACTATATTCTATAGTGTATAGATCAGAACAAGGGTAGGTCCAAGCCACCATGCTAACTGTGAGAATGCTTCTGGCCCCTCAGTCAAAGAATGACTCATCATGGGTCAGCCCTTTCCTGACGTGGATTCCCAATGTTAAGCTTTTAGAGGAAAGAATAGTCATATAGTTAGAATTTGCTTTCATATTTCTCAGTGTTCAAACCTAGAGGTTTGCCTTTAATTAGTATTAATGACCAAAAAAAACCATGACTTTTCTATTTTAAAATATTTTCCTAAACTAGTCAGATAAATAAATGATATTTTACCTTTTGTGGATTATTTTCATTTCCACTTTTTTGCAACAAAGAGATAAAGTCTTCTATAATTTATTTCTAATGTACCAGGAAAAGTACTGAATTTGTTAATTTCTCTTAGCTGACATTTTGCCTTCAATTTATGACATCGTTTCATAATAGATTAATGGAATAGATCTACTTTCACCTGATTTACTAGGTTCAATATTTTCATTACTGCCATTTCTATAAAACTTTAAAATTTGATATCTGAGGTCTTCAGTTCGATACATGATTTTTTAAAAATGAAAATCTGATGAAAATTAATATCAAGGTTGTAAGTTACAATCCATAATTATTTAAAGTCAGTGCATATGACAATAACTGGCTAAGTAAATAAATGTAATAAGATGAAACAAATCTGTACTTAAGTTCATCTTTACAAAAAAAAGTTCACATTAAAAAAATCAAAATTCAATTTACATTCTGGTTTCCAAAATAGCTTGATATTATATATGATGTAGAATAGAAACTGAGTGTACTATATACTAAATTTTCAGTGAACTATTGATGGTAATTGCTATGAGAGTGTGAGGAGGGGCATTAGAGTAGAAAAAGTTGCTTTCTCTAAATAATTCTAGCTACAATCCCACCTCCCAGCTCTGATGACAGACATGAGCTAGCAGTTGAAGAATAGAGAGGAGAGCTAAGAACTATAATGAACGGTAAACAGCTGGGGTGAGAAGGTTGAGTCATAAGAGAGGGGGTAAGAAGAACAAATGTGGTATCTGTTCTCATAGTTTATGGGATAATAAAAAAATTCTTTTTTTCTGTATTTTTTTAATAAATCTACATTTAAAAGAACATAGAAAAAAGCCCTATGCAGAAAGGAACACTTACTCCTCTTGTGGTCTTTCCCTTGGACTTAAAGAACACTAACAAATTGAGTTCTTGGTTTGGTGTTAGAAGAGCTTCTATTTCCCAATGTCAACTTCATCAGAGAATATGATGAGATGATAAGGATCCATTGATTCAGTTAAGAAGAACAAAACAGCACAGTTGAAATACAAAGAAAAAAAGCCATAACTGGATCTTGGGTTTATATTTATCTTAGCATTGCTTAATGTTAGTTTTACATTTCCTACATCTATGTATATAATTGATTAATATTCATATTGGTGACTAAATACAAAAATTTAATTTTGCAGATAAATGCAAATCAAAGGTTGATCTAAATTTCCAGTACAAATACATGCAGAGAGTTTTGTCATTTATTTGTCAGCATGCCATGTGGTTGGATTAGAAAGATTAGTCATCTCAAACTTTTAAACTCATGCTTCTTTTATACACATGTACTCCAAAGAGGGCTCTGATTTAAAGTAAAGAATAAACCTCCTGGCCTCTCTGGTGGCCTAGGGATTTTGCTTCAGTGCTATCACCACTGCAGCCTGAGTTCGCTCCCCAGCCAGGGAGCTGACCCATTCAGGGCACAGCAGACCTCTCCTGTCTCCCCCGCTGCTCCCTTCAGCAGTGGATTTCAGTAAATCTGCCTGTTCTGCTCCCTACTCTGTTTCTGGTGAATTCCCTCACCCCTGCACCTCTGGCCTACACCCCTACATCCTGCAGATCTGCACCTCTGGCCTACACCCTACACCTTCTATGCAAAAAAAAAAAAAAAGGCTAAAAAAGGCTAGACCTCCCAACAATGTTCTGGAGTCTCCAATATTTTTAGAACAGTGCTTTCCAAGATGTATCACTGTGGCATATGGATTATTTCAAACTAAGGTTAATAGAGGCCCTGCAGGGTCAAGAAACACTTACCTCTCTGTTATTCCCCAAAAGAATGAAAGCTGTAAGTATTACCCAAATTTAGGATTATCTCCAGAAATAAACCTTGAAATCCCAGGCCCACACCCTACTCTTCATCTCAGGATAAAAATGCTTGCTTTATCTCATTTATTTTAGAATTTATATCTGTGTAGATTTTCTACACATATGTAACTAAATTTATTCTTTTCTCCTGCCAATCTGTCTGATGTTAATTTGAAAGCTTAACCACTCCGAGAAGAACTCAGGGAAGTAGGAAAAAATTTCCTTTCTGTCGCTACCATAAAGATCTTGATAAGTTTTATTTTCTATAGTATATTGCGAATTCATATACCACTCCAACTTTAATTTGATATCACCTTCACCACTCTGGGCAACATCCTTCCACCTTGAGATTTACAGCCTTAAAGGAATCGTTCAATGATCTTCGGGCAGCACTATTCATCAGCACAAGCAGACATGGAGTAAAGAGCTAGGTTGCATTATCCTATAACACATTTACACTGGTAAACTGTCAATTTAGCAATTAATTAAATATAATATAGAGAGATCCAAAAACAGAAAATATTTTACTATGTTAGGTTTTATAAAATGCCACAGTCTGGTTATTTAAGCAAGGGACAAGAAAACTGAATTTTCCATTTAGGTCAAATTAGTAAGATAGGAAGAAGGGCTTTTGAGGCAGGTTATAGTTCGACTACACCAAAAGCAAGGAGATGTCATTTTTTAAAGACTAAAATAGTGCCACTTCACAAATATCATCCAACTAAGCAATTCTTGATATTGTTAAATATATATGCTAGTGTAAGCTAATATGAAATACACAGCAAAGTTTAAAAAAAGAGGAAAAATGTATTCTTTAGTTCAAGATACCTAGCTGAGTTTAGCTATACAGGCTTCCTTAAATAAACTGACAGGAGATTTTTTTTAACATTTCCCCACTTACCACCTCTTGTTAAAAAAAAAAACAAACAGAATTTCACATAACTTTTTAATCAAAACCAACAACCATTTCTTAAAAGGAATTCTATGGTTAGGGTATAAACCAGAGCAGTAAAACCTAGAATGACATATTCTTATAAGGGAATTGTGCCCTTAAGGGAAGGTGTAGTTTAGACACAGATTTGTGTGTGCGTACATATGTATATATGTAGATTTGTATGTATGTATGTATGTATGCACATAAAAACTATTCAGCAAAGCAAAATATATTTGGATCTTTGAGAAAGCAGTTACCCTGAGTAGCAGAGAAACACAGAGGACAACGGCAATAGATTACCAGGGAGATCAGTGAAATTCTCTTAGAATATGGAGTGTTTGATTTGAGATAAATTAAATAAATTGGATTTTCAAGGGTTGAAATACAGTGAGAGATATTCTAGATGGTACATCAGAACAAAATGTGTCCTCTTGTATGAAGAATGAAAATCTAGCTTAAATGCAGAAGGTCGACAAATTAATAGATAAGAATGGACAGGTGAATGAAGACCATAGCTTTGAAAACCATAGAGATTCTGACTTTATATTGAATACATTAAAAATCTGCCATAGAATTTTAAGCATGCGAGTGACTCAATCAGAGAGTTTTAAGTGTCCTTTGTTCTTTTGTGAAAGTAAATACCAAATATATTTTTGATGTGCTTGCATAAAAAGGCCCACCTATACAGTACTGGTGAAATCAGAATGTTAAAAGGAAACTCTGAATCCTTTCTGATTTGACAAAATGACTACAAGTAATAATCACCTAGTAAGGTTTGCTGAATACCTCTCAAGATTGCCAGATCATGGAACACAATGCAGAAACTGATCATAACATGTTGGAAACAATACAAACCAATAAAGGCTCACATTTACAAAATAAGATCTGGAAAAGATAGGAAAAGAAAAGTGTTTTCCGGTGTTCAGCTCATCAGATAAAAACTCTAGGCAAATGAATATGACCATCTGAAACAATTCTATCAAACATCTAGAACCTTTCTAAATTACTAGCTTGTAAATATAACAAATGTGTAATTATTTTAAAAATCTTTTATATAAATATAAAAAATATATAATTTGGGGGAAATTATTTTATTTCATTGCATTAAGCATCTCAAATATGAGAATATGGGGTAAGGCTAGATAAAACACTGTTATAGAAATAATTCTATATATTCTGTATATTTCCTTTATTTTAAAGTCACTGCAAGAAAGCATTCTCCAAGGACTGTTGCTTAAAGTCTTCGTCTGAATTGTAGTCAATAAAATATGCAGAGAAGTGATAGTCAACACTCCCAGGTGAAACACCTAAAACCACCACATGCCCCTCCTTTCCTTGGTCTGGAGTTTTCTTTATCGTGATGCCTTGTCTGTCTTTGGCATCAGAGTAAAGTTGGCTTCATTAGATGTGTTTGAATGCATTCCCTCTTCCTCAAGTTTTGGAAGCAGTTTGCATAGGATAGCTACTAATTCACTTTTGAAGGTCTGATAAAAAAAAAAAAAAAAAACACTAGTGAAATCATCTAGTCCTGAGATTTTGGTTTTTGAGATCTTTTGATTACTGTTTCAATTTCTTGTAATTGGTCTTTTCAGGTTTTGTTTTTTTGTGTGTGTGTGTGGGACCCTCGCCGGTGGCCGGGGATCAAACTGGCGCTGCAGAGGCTGCACAGCCTCGCAACCCAGCGCTCAACTGCTGCACCACCAGGAGAGGCCCCTTTTCAGGTTTTAACTCTCAATAAAATGGAGATAGAAAGAACATACCTTAACATAATGAAAGCCATATGGCAACCTACAGATAACAACATAGTCTATGGTGAAAAACTGAAAGTTTTTTCTATCAAGTCAGGCACAAGACAAAGATGTCCTTTTCATCATTACTTAAAAAATGAAATCCTAGATAGAGCACGTAGGCAAGTAGAAGATACAAAAGGAATCCAAACTAGAAAAGTAAAATTATCAGTATTTCATGACATAATATACATAGGAAATTTGGAAATATCCACTAAAGAAACAATGAGAAATAATAAACCAATACAGTAAAGTACCAAGCTAAAAATAAATATACAAAAATCTGTTGCATTTCTATATACAAACAACAAATTAGAGAAGGAAGGAAATAAAAAAAAAATCAATCCCCTGTATAATTGCAACAAAAAGGATTAAGTGCCTAGTAATAAACTTTAAAAAGGAGATGAAAAACAATATGTAAATTAACATTTTAAAATGTCTTTATTACTCAAAACAACATACATATTAAATATGATCCTTATCAAAGTTTCAATGGCATTCTTCAAAGAAATGGAGCAAATATTAAATTTATATGGAGTCACAAAAGACCCCCAAATGGCCAAAGCAATCTTGACAAAAAAAGAGGAAGAATAGTGACATCACACTCCCAGACTTCAAGCTATCCTACAAAACCATAGCAATCAAAACAGTATGGTATTGGAATGAAAAGAGACAGATAATTGGCATAAAATCAAGAGACCAAAAATAAACACACACTTATATGGACAGTTAATTTATGAGTAAAGAGCCAAGAGTATACAACTGAAAAGGAAAAGTGCTCATTAGTATTTATTATCAGGAAAATGCAAATCAAAACTACAAGAAGATACATCTTATACCTGTGAAAATCGTTCATATATATGGTTCATTTTGAGATGTTTCTCAAAAATAATAAAAATAGATATGTCCAGAAATTCCACTTCTAGGAAACCACCCCCAAAACTCAAAAAATTTGAAGGATTATATGTATTCCTGTCTTTATTGCAGCACTATTTACAACAGCCATATTATGGAAACATATAAAGTGACCAAAGACAGGTAAGTGGATAAAGAATATGGTGTATATATACATGATAAAATAAGGGCCATCAGAGTCAAGATCTGAAGAAAATTGATGATTGAAGAGAAGGACAATCAGTGGCATAGTGCTGTTGAATGAATTCAAGAAATGGAATCTAATAATTAATAGTCTGTTGGTATTCGCTGGGAAGTGAGGTTCCATCCACACTAACACTAAGAGGGAGACACAGCATAGGTATACAAAGACAGAAAAGTTAAAGGTGCTGCTATAAGATTAAGGATGTTCTGTTCTGACTGCTTCTATTTTCTCAGTAAATGTTCTCTGCTGGTTGTTGCTACTTTCTCATTAATGTTAGGATGGGATAGAGATGTTGAAGGTTTGGGAAAAGTATAAAGGAGATATCAGAGAGTATGGAAGAGAAAGTGTCAAGGGAAATATGCTTGATAGGCAAGCTTATAAGTCTACCTGAGTGTTAATCAAGAATTTTAAGTGAGATCTATAAGCATGGGAAACTCTGCAGAGTGAATTAGGAACAGAAGAGTTAAATTTGATGGACACTGAACTGAGAGTATGTACAGGGGATGATACGTAATCAATCATGAAATTTAAGCTAGGTTTAAAAAGGTGATAAAGCATGAAGTAAATGAAAGATAGTAGTAAACAGGGGTCAAGGAATTGCTGAATTAGGGCATTAGGAAATAGACTGGAGATAAAGGTTTATAGTCAGAGAAGGATGGTTGGCATTAGGACTACTGAAGAGTCGCAGATGTTAGTTACATTTTGAATGAACATAGGATGTGTGTGAGGAAAGAAGGAAGACAGGTCACTGGAAGGAACTCAATGATCCTTATAGTAGAATAGTACAATGATCATTCACGTGGATATTAAAGAACTATAGCAACAGCAGTGCTGGAAAAAATGAAAGTGAGCCAGGAGCCAAAATATTCAATAATTGAAATAATATTGAACAAGGAGCCTAGAGTCAATGAGTTAATCAAATTTTGTGCTACTAAAGACAAGATACTCATCAGAAATAATGGGGGGACCAGATTTTGCCTTTCACAGAGTATTAATGACCATACTAGGAAGACAAATAATTGAAATTTGTCTTAACAATCAAAATTAAAAAGGAATCTACTAAGTAGTGGGTAAGTCATCCTCATATCTTTAAGGTTGAATCATGCCTTCCCATCCTAAGAGAGGAGTTAAAAAAATCCATATGGCTAATATATTTCAGCTTTCTCTGAAAGAGGCAGATGGCATAATTTATTTAGGTTTACTTTCACAGTATTTGACTTTAAAAAATACCTATACACAGAGAAATAAGAATAGAGCAATTGGGCCTCCCCGGTGGCTCAGCGGTTGAGTGCTGGGCTGTGAAGCTGCCCGCAGCCTCTGCAGCAACGGTTCGATCTCCGGCCCTCGGCGACGGTCCCACATAGCGCGCAGACCTCTCCTGCCGCCCGCTGCTCCCCTCAGCAGTGTACTTCGTAACTCTGCCTGTTTTACTCTCCGCTCTGGCTCTGGTGAATTCTCTCACCTTCCCACGCCTCTGACTGTACCCAGTGCTTGTATAAATAAATAAATAAATCTTTAAAAAAAAAAAAAAGAATAGAGCAATTATGAAATCAATATAATGGTCAATTAAGTAAATGTAAAAAGTGACTGGCTAGTTACCTTTAAAAATATAAAGTACAACTTTCCTATAATCTGAAAATAGTATTCCTATGAAACCTTGCAAAGCTAAAAATGATAGAAAGAAGTACTTACCATAATTCATATGAAAAAATTTTTGAGCCTTCCCAGACACCAAAAGTAATCTACCAAATATCATCTAAAACATGACACAAGGCTACTACATAGTAAAAGCAGGAACGATATGTTAAATACACAGGCTAATATCGGAAGAAACTGGGGTGTGGGGGAAGGGCACTCTCACCCCTTATATGGCCTCTGTAAAGGCTGCTGCAAAACAAATGCTGAACACTGTTTTCACTTTTGTCCTAAAGGCAAAAATTCTCTTTGAATATCTTTCAGTTAGTGAAAACAAACACCAATGTAAGTCTTTGTGGCATAATGCAAATTTTTTTAGAGCAGTGGATACCTGTACTATTTTTCAAATGTGGAGGCAGGTAAAATGATAGGGAAGGAATGATTGAGTCATTTAGTTGCAATTATTTTCTCCCCGAGTATTCTAACAATTTCAAGTCAACAGATAAATTTGCAGGTTTTAGGAAATTGTTCAAATATTCTGAACACTGATTGTATTTCTTTACACTCCAGGAAAATATTAGAAAATAACATGTATTTTGAGGGGTGACCCTAAGCTATAGGATAACATTGTGATTCAGCAGCAGTTAAATACTAAATATGCCCAGGTCCTCTCTGGTGGCTCAGGGATTAAAGTCTCAGCGCTATCAAGTTATCGCCAGCCACTGTGACCTGAGTTAGATTTCTAGCCAAGGAGCTGACCCACAGGAAGCAGCAAACCTCTCCTGTCTTGACCAATGCTCCCCTCAGCAGTTGATTTCAGTTGATCCGCCTACTATGCTCCCCACTCTGTCTCTGGTGAATCCTCTCACCACCACCCCCAACTTCTGATCTATACCCCATTTAGTCCATGCAAAAAATAAAAAAAAAATTGCAAAATAAAGTTGGGAATGCAGACTTGAAAGTAATTTATTTTTAAGACTTTAAACTTCATCAATTTAAGTAGCTGTTTGCCAAAGTGTGTTCCATAGAAGACTAGTTCTCAAGTATGTTGACAGTTAATTCACAAAATAGAGAGAAGCTCTGACCCAAATGGTTAAACACAATTTAAAGGATTAATCTATGATAGAACTTTTCTATACTTTTTAATATACTCATATACATTGTGATTCTCAAAAAGAAAATAGAATATGCAGTTTTATATAAACATATTTGAACACAATGTCACCCTTTACTCCTTTTTTTAAAATTGTATTTATTTTTGCATAGAAGAGCTAGGGTGCAGGCCAGAGGTGCTGGGGGGGTGGGTGGTGTGTGAAGAAGATTCCCCAGAGACACAGTGGGGAGAAGAACAGGCAGATCTACTGAAATCCACTGCTGAGGGGAGCAGCGGATGACACAGGAGAGGTTTGCTGCGCCATGTGGGTCAGCATCCTGGCCAGAGAACATACTCAGGACTTAGTGGTGATAGCAGTGAGCCTTATCCCCAAGGCCACCAGGGAGGTCCACCCCTTACTCCTCACTAGGGAGCATATTAGAGAACTAATATTGTTTGAGAATGTAGCTTTTAAAATGCAGCAAGGGCAAAGGAGAAAATCACTGAAATGTGAGTTGGTTACCCACCAGAAGACATCACCTATCTATCCGTTCACCAAATACACTTATTTAGTGCTACATCTAATAACACATAAAACCAACACAGTTAAATTATGGTCATGTGAATAAAAATTTTATTCAATTCTTACTGGATTAATCTGAACAAAACAGAATGAATTTGGATTCTGACTGTAAAGGATCCAAGTTTATCATGGGGTAGTAGAATAGGGAGTGGACACTGGGAAGTCTAACTCCCTAAGTTTAAATCCTAGCTATTAGGGCCTCCCTGGTGGCACAAGGGGTTAAGCACTGCACTACGAAACAATCCACAGCCTCTGCAGCATGAGTTCAAATTCAATCCCCAGCAGGCCAGGGAGCAACCCACATGGCGAGGCAGACCTCTCCTGTCTCGCCCACTGCTCCCCCCAGCAGTGTATTTCAGTCGGTCTGCCTTTTCTATTCCCTACTCTGTCTCTGGTGAATCCTCTCGCCCCCTGCATCTCTGGCCTATAAACCAGCTTTTGCATGCATAAATAAATAAATCTTAAAAAAAAAAAAAATCCTAGCTATTGACTGATTACCTGTGTGATCTTGGGCAAGTTCTTAAACAATCTGTGCTCCATTTTTCTCATTGTAATAGTATTTAACTCAGGGGTTGATCTGAGATTAAATCAATTGAAAAAGTAAAAATTTAGAGTTCAGAAAAGTGTCAGAGGGAGTCTTTCCTTTCCTGAAGTATTTTATTGCACATTTACTCTAGGAAATTTTTGTAATAAATCAGTAGTCTGCTTAGATATTGGTGAAAATGAGAACACATTTGGGCTGTTTCCTTAAGTAGCAAACCTTGCCAAAACATCAGTTTTGACCTTGGTAGTGAAAACGGGCTCCTGGCTCTCATTACTTTCTCCACACACACCTGGTTGAAAAAGTCAGAATTAAAAAAAAAAAAAAAAGGTAGGAGCAAGATAAAGCAACAAAGTTGATTGTTTCTTCTTTATACTTCTCCCTCTTTTGCAAATTGTCCAAAATCATACTTATTGTTTTAAAAAGAAAGCTTTCAAACTAGAGTTAGAAACAAAGATGAGCATGATATCATAACTATTGTCCTTCCCAATATAAAAATAATAGTCATGGATAATTGGGAGGTCAAGTTATGATTAAGCATTATATTTCAAATTAGAAAGAGCTGTAAATTTACCAAAGAAAGTCCAAAAGTCAACATACTGTGGGCTGAGTTCGATCCCCAGCGGGGAGCTGAACTACATGGCACAGCAACCTCTCCTGTCTCTCCTGCTGCTCCCCTCAGCAATGGATTTCAGTAGATCCGCCTGTTCTGTTCCCACCTCTGTCTCTGGGGAATCCTTTCAACCCCTGCACCTCTGGTCTCTACGCCAGTTCTTCTATGCATAAATAAATAAAAATAAATCTTTTTTAAAAAGTCAACATATTAAAGTTCATGAACATTAGTATGTTTGGAAAAAACTATGATTTGCAGTAAAATCAAAGCTGCTTGAAAATACAGCCCACTGTACTTTCTTTACACAATAAAAAGTGGTGTTGCTCCTTGAAATGAAAATTGTAAGGAAGAGTGCCGAGGCAGTAATGCGCCACAGGGCAGGTTTTCTGATCAGCAGACCGGGTAAAGGAGGAGTGTAGGGTAAGGTAAAAGGTATCAGGCTTTTCTGCCCTCCCGCCATCAGGATAGATGAGGGAACCCTGTGATCCTGAATGCATGCCTGATGGCGGGCACCTGAAGTGGGTACACCTGCGCTAAGACTGTGCTTTTAAGGGCGGCGTCATAGGGACGCCAGAAGCCGAGAAAGCAGCAGCAGAAGACGAAGAGAAGCCGAGATCACCAGAGAGCCCAGATAGAGTGAGGATTTGCTGGGGGCTAGGAGGACTGCCAGCCTCCCAGCCCCCCAGCACCCCTGCCTGCCATATGCCTGGTGAACCCCAATAAAAGACCTGCAAAAAGCCCACTAAGGACTGACTCCTCCTTTACCCGGTCTGCATGGGATCAGAAAACCTGCCCCGTGTCCAGTCCTGTCTTCTACAAGGAGTCAGAGTCCTCAGTGTCTTTTGCAGGTCTTTTATTTAGATTTACCAGGTATATGGCAGGCAGGGGTGCTAGGGGGCCGGGAGGCTGGCAGTCCTCCCAGTCCCCAGCAAGTCTTCACTCTATCTGGGCTCTCTGGCCTTCTCTCCTGCTTCCGTTCGTTCTTGGCTTCTCCTGGCGTCCCTGTGATGCCGCCCTTATAACCTCAGTCTCTCAGCCCAGGTGTACCCACTTCAGGTGCCCGCCATCAGGCATGCGTTCAGGACCACAGGGTTCCCTCATCTATCCTAATGGCAGGAGGACAGAAAAGCCTGATACTTTTTTCTTACCCTACAAAGAGTTTAAGTACTCAACTTTTGAGAATTAAAAAAGAAATGTCTTCTTTTAGTCACTTCACAATAATAAAATCAAAACGTTTACCCCTCCATTTTGAACTAAGGTAGATTCCTTATTTTAGTAAAACTGGGGGAGACCATTCTATTTCTGAGGTCCATAAAACTTGTGGAAACTTCTCTCACATTGCACAGCCAGTTGCCCAAAGTATTCTTGCCACTTATCCTCAATATATACCCCAATATATGACTTTTTATCATCTCTACCACAGCCACCATCTTAATTGGCGTGCCTGCTACCATCTTTCCCTTCAGTCTACACTCAGAAGAGCGACCAAAGGAGTGACCTCATTACAATGAGGTCAAACCATCAGTGGTTTTCCATCTTGCTTAAAGCAAACACTATAGTACTTGCCAAGCCCTCCAGGTTGGTTCAGGTTTCCCCTTTGATCTCATTCTTCTTCCCTTGTCCCTTGTTCCATTTCAGGTTCCCTGACCACCTCACGGTTTCCGGAAGAAGCCAGTCAAGCCTTTGTACATGCTGTTCTTTCTACCTGTAATGTCTTTCCTGTGCCCACATGGTTCACTCTCTTGCCTCCTTCAGTATTTTGTTCAAAGACAACTTATCAATAAGGTTTTCTTTCCCTGATCACTTCTTTCAAAATTGCAAACTACCTTCCACCCACACGCAAATCCCATTCCACACATTCCCTTCCATCCTTCTTTCTCTACATAGCATTTTACATTTTATGTCTTTATTTACCTCTTCATCTCTCTTCAACAGAATGAAAGCTTCAGAGGGACAGGATATTTTTCTGTTTTGTTCTCTAACGGATTTCCAGAGGCTAGAACAATACTTACTACCCATTAGCTGATCAATAAATATTTGGTAAGTGTTAAATGAAAGTAGAAGAGTTGATTAGGCTGCTAAATGTACATTCCTGGAATCCTTACAGAGGCCTGAGTGGGAGATCAGTGAAGATGACATTAAAAAGAAATATACTGGGTAGATTAAGTAAAAAGAATATTTTTGAGAGAATTCATTTTTCTATTTGTTGGGAAAACAATAAAGATAACGCATGATTTTAACTTTCAAATTATCAAAATTTACAAGACTGATGGTGATTAAAAATACAAAATATGTAGCTAATTGCAGGATTCTGAATCAGTAACTGTTAATTGCTTTCTAATTGGGTTTTACTCTATTTCATATTCAAGGGGATCTTGTCTTCCCAGTAAATGAAGGACATGAATGCATTCTCATCCTTCTGTTTATTATCTGACTTATGCAACAACTATGGCCCACTAATAAGGAAATATAACACATGTAATGTGCTCCTAAGGAAATCTCATTCTACTCTTCATCTTCTGTGACCCTTTAATTGTACTGGTGACTGGCAGGACCGGTGGGAATTGAAAGTAATATACTTGGAAATAAATGGAAATTACAATCCTCTTTCCAATCATTTGAAACTTGTTCTGATGCTTCTTCAAAACAGAAATGCAGAGCCCAAGGTCAGACAACATTTCAGAGACTCAGCTGTGAGAATGCAGAACAGTTCCCTGAAAGTCTGAAATTTGCGTTATATCAGAAATGCACAAAAAGTGGAGAGAGTATTTTAAATAACCACTGCAGCTTCCTGGTAATTTGTGTTAACTGCGTGTGTGAAGGTGTTGACCCATTGTACTTCATAGCAATTTGTTTCAACAGGATGCAAATAAGCTGGGCTAGAAGACATCTACTTGCAGAGTTATCCAAAAGCTTTTTCTGAACACCTTTAATGCATATTCACAACCATCACGCTGCAAAATGTAATATTCCATCAACTACTATATTTAAATTTCTAAAATATGCATTATATATTTCATGTATGTTTAAATCAAAGTGAAAGTAATGGAAAAGTCTACATAATTTATCAAGTAACATATAGTAGAGGGTGCTGACTCAGCAGATAGATAATCGATGGGCCAACCTTAACTGTATGAAAACTACAAATAACTGCAAGTTTAAAGTTATGAAAGTGAAAAAGCTGAGAAGGAAATTAAAAATTTATAAAGGAAACAGACAAGGGAATTCAAATGAG
This sequence comes from Talpa occidentalis, assembly GCF_014898055.3. Classification (NCBI taxonomy): domain Eukaryota; kingdom Metazoa; phylum Chordata; class Mammalia; order Eulipotyphla; family Talpidae; genus Talpa; species Talpa occidentalis. The sequence goes on along the minus strand of NW_023601653.1, from coordinate 42,852,665 downwards.
AAAAAGAAAATGCATAAAGTCAAAATGTTGAAAATATAAAAAACAAACTTTGTAGTTTAGTTAGATGCAAACTTCATTTCATTTTACTTGATTTTCTTGCTAAACTTATCTTTCTTTATAAATTAATATTAATTAACCATCACACTAAAATCTATATTTATAAAAAGAGAAATTATTATAATGGTGGTAGAAGAAACAAAATCTGAAATATTGTGGAAATTAATATTACACAGGTTGTTGTTAATTTTTCCTAGTTCCTTTCCATATAATCTCCAGAGCCTTCTTTTCTCCATCTCATCTCTCTACCCTCATTATTGCATTCAGAATATAACCACAAACCCATCTTCTGTACCACAACATACTTATTTTCCTAGAAATATGGCAAATTTTCATCTTTTAGAGCAGAATAATATTCCATTATGTACATAAATTACATTTTCTATACCATTCATCTATTAGTGGGCACATGGGTTCTTTACATATTTAAGCCATTATTAAAATAGCTTCAATAAATATTGTGGTTCATATAACTCTTCAAGTTAATTATTTCATATTCTTTGGACAAATACTAGCAGTGGGATTGTTAGGTCAGGTGGCAGTTCTATTTTTAGTTTTATTGAGTGTCATATTGTTTTCCAAAATGGTCACACGAATTTACATTCCCAGCTACAATATGCAAGGGTTCCCTTGTCTCCAGACCCTCACCAATACTTATTGTACATCTTTTTGCAAGCTGTGATGATAGGTAAGAGATGATAGCTCATTATGGTTTTGATTTGCATTTCACTGATGATAAATGAAGTGAGCATTTTTTCATGTGATTATCATCTGTATGTCCTTTTTGGAGAAGTGTCATTTCAGATTTTTTGCCCAGTTTTTAGTTGGGTCATTTTTTTGTTGTTTTTGAACTCCTTAAGTTCTTACCTTTACATACTCATTATCAGAAGTATGATATTATATGATATGCAAATATTTTCTCCCATTCAGTAAACTGTCTTTTTATTTTGCTGTTATTTTATTTCACTGAATAGACATTTTCAATTTGATATAGCCCCATTTGTTTATTTTTGCTTTCACTTCCTGTTGGAGTTGATCCCCAAAACTATCTCTAACACAAATCTCCTGTTTTGCTCTATGTATCTTATGGTTTTGAGTTCTATATCTTAGTCTTTAATCCATTTTGAAATCCATTCTACAGAGCTAATGAGTGTTTCCATTTCATTTTTTTACCTGTGTCTGTCCAGTTTTCTCAACATCATGTTTTCCTTCTCCATTGTATGGCCATGGCTCCCTTGTCAGAGATTCAATGTCAGTTATATATGGAGTTGTGACTGGGCTCTAAAATGTCTCTATTAGTCCAAACCATACTGTTTTAATTACTATTCCCTTGTAATATAGGTTGATGTCAAGCCACATGACTCATCTTCAATAACTGGTGCTGGGAAAACTGGACAGACACATGCAACAAAATGAAACTAGACCACACTCTGATACCATATACAAAAACTAACTCAAAATGAATTAAAGATTTAGATGTAAGACCTGAAACAATAAAATACGTAGAAGAAAAAATCATAGTCAAAATACCCCCCAATATTGGCTTCAGTGATGTCTTTGGGGACTCAATTTCTATAGCAAAGGAAACAAAAACTAAAGTAAACCAATGGGACTAACATCAAACTAAAAGACGTCTGCATTATAAAAGACACTGTCATTAAAATGAAAAAACACCCTACTGTAGGAGAAAATATTTGTACATCATACATCTAACAAAGGGCTAATATTCAAAATCTACAAAGAAGTTATACAACTCAACAAAAAGAAAACCAAAAAATCGAATCTAAGAATGGTAGAACTAAAAAGACATTTCTCCAAAGAAGACATAGAGATGGCCAATAGGCACATGAAAAAATGCTCATCATCGCTTATACTCTGGTAAATGAAAATCAAAACTACAAAGAGATACCATCTCACACCTGTAGAATGGCCAGTACCAAAAAGTCTAGAAATAACAAGTGCTGGCAAGGATATGGAGAAAAAGGAATTTTTATACACCATTGGTAGGAATGTAGACTGATCTAGCCCCAGTGGAAAATAGTATGGAGATTCTCGAACTATTAATAATAGATCTACCATATGATCCAGAAAGTCCATTCCTAGGTATCTAATCAAAGGATGTAAAAACACTAGTTTGAAGGATTATGTACCTTCTTATGTTCATTGGCGCACTATTTACAAAAGCCAAGTTATGAAAATAATCTAAGTGCTCAGTGACAGATGAATGAATGAAGAAGATACGGTACATATACATGATGGAATACTACTCAGTTACAAAAAAGATAAACTCTTACCATTTGTGAGAAAATGAATGGAATTGGCAGGGATTTAGCTGAGTGAAATAAGTTAGAAAAAGACAAATACTAGATGGTCTCACTCACATGTGAAATATAGAGAAACAAAGAGTCAAGCATATGACAGTAAAATTGAGGTTACCAGGGGACTAAGGGACATAAGGTGAGGAAAGCGAGGAGAGTGGACTGTGGTGGAGGGTTCTAAGTGCCAAAGTAGTGGGTGTGGTGTGGTAACATATATCTGACAGGTGGGATCCTGTGTTTCTGAATTATATACAGTGTTGAAAGCCAATGTTGCCTTCATTAAAAAAGGAAACTTTGGGGCCTCCCTGGTGGCACAAGGGGTTAAGACGATACCTATTAAGCTGTTCGCAGCCACCGCATCACAAGTTTGATCCCCGGCCAGGTTGCTGCCCACATGGCACAGCTGACCTCTCCTGTCTCACTCACTGCTCCCCTCAGCAGTGTCTTTCAGTCAGTCTGCCTGTTCTGCTCCCCATTCTGTCTCTGGTGAATCCTCTTACCCCCTGCACCTCTGCCCTGTACCCCAGTTCTTGTATAAATAAATAAATCTTTAAAAAAGGAAACTTTCTAGTAAGGAGGCATGCAGACATTAATAGCACTCCTATGAGATAGTACCCTTTAGCCAGCCCTGACAGCCAATGTAGAAGCTGTTAAGATGCCTTCCTCATTGACAGCATGAACATAGGTACGACAGGGAACCTGAAAAAGACCATCAACATGTTAACCAGATTGTCAACCACCCTACTCCAGAGCTCTTCAAACGTGAGAAAATAAATGCTTTGTGTGAGTCACTTTTGGAGTATTCAGTTACTTGTAGCCACAAGCATCCTAAGTGATACACTTGCCTACTTCTAACCAATTTTTTACCTTTCTAAATCTCAGTTGCTTCACCAATAGAAAAGGAGAAAACAATAACATTTCTTAAGAATGTTAAGGAGCACCTCCCTGGTGGCCTAGGGGGTTGAGTCTCAGCACTATCACCACTACAGCCTTAGTTCAATCCCCTGCCATGACCCACATGGCACAGCAGACCACTCCTATCTTGCCCACTGCTCCCCTTAGCAGTGGACTTTAGTAGATACACCTGTTCTGTGCCCCATTCTGTCTCTGGTGAATCCTCTCACCGCCCCCCCAACCTGGCCAGCACCCCAATTCTTCTATGCCAAAAAAAGGAAATTAAACAAAAAAGAACAAAATGGGTACTCACTTTTTTCATAGCCATATGTTCATTAGGCCATGTTTATTTTCACATATTTTAGATGGTAGTACAAAAAACATGATTCCCAAAATAAAGCCTTTATACACAGATTAACCTTAGGTCAGAAACTGAAGAATGGCTCAAAAGGAAGAGGGAACATCTACAGACAAATAAAAAGGAGTAATTTCGAGGGTATGTATTTTAATAGAATCTTGGAAGAATTTTCAGATGCACAAATGGAATAGAACAATAAAGAGGGTTAAGAGACTTGTGCACTTTCTTAATAAAATGATGAAATCACAAATGTTAAAGTAGATTAAGAAGATAATGAGATGTGAGAAGAGAATCCATTTGGACATATCTTTTAAATTTAATTCCTCACAAAGAGCTAGAAATTGTTATATTTGCATATTTAATCATCACTTTTAAAGTCTTTTAGTTCCTTTAAATTTCTTACTAAAGAATTGTCAGTAAAAAGATGTGGAAGATGTTTTATATTGAATTTTAATATATTATTCACTTAATTACTACCTTCATGTAACAAAGGTTTTTTTATGTAGTCTCATCTAAAATTAATAGATATATACTCAGTGAATAGAAATATTCAATGAGTTACAAGGTTTTTTAACATTCCCCTTATTTATTTTTAGCTTTATTAAAATTTATCTATTGCCTATAGGCTTGTGATGTACATATCACATAATGAAAAGACAAGATTAAATTTAAATTCTTTTGGAACAAAATTTCCTACAAGCAAATGAACACACACATGGCTACGTTATTTCTAAGTTATCAGCTATACAACTGAAAATTAAAGTTTTAATTAACCTTATATTTATAGAGAAAGTGCTAATAAGCGCAAAAGTTACCAACAGACATATAAGATATATATTTTTACATGAAAATGAATATTATTTCTAGATCAGGAATATCTCCACTACTGAAATAAAAACCTCCTCCTTCTATCAATTGATGACAGAAATTAGTAAAATGATGAATTTCTTTGAAAATATAAACATTCTTAAGGGGTAACAATTTAAGCCATTCACAGTGAAAATATCTGAGAGCTCAACAATCTAAATGTAAATTTTTGAACATTTATTTATATTTATTTATGCATACAAGAATTGGGGTGTAGGCCAGAGGTGTGGGGGTGGGGGGTAGGGGTTGAGAGGATTCACCACAGACAGTGGGGAGCAGCAGATCCATCACTGCCGAGGGGAGCAGCACGTGAGAAAGGAAAGGTCTGCTGCTCCCTGTGGGTCAGCTCCCTGGCCAGGAATTGAACTCATGTAAATTTTTATAGCTGCCAGATGGGGACTTAGGGAGGGAATAAAGGAGCTAAGGTAGAACCTGGAAGTGCCAGCATTTGCCAGTTTCCCTATTTCAGTTACATCAATTCAGGATTTCTTTCTTCCAAAGGAAGACCTCATATAAACCATAATATGAAAATAAGAGACACAGATACAGGGTAGATTTGTACAAGCCATAATCTGATCTCCATTCATTTGAAAAAGTTTATTGGGTATCCACTATGGACAAGATACTGACTGAGGCTCTCAGAAGCTTATAATCTGCCAGGCATGGAAAAAAAGTTTCAAATTCACTAAGAATATAGACAGTATAACATAATAGGTAAAAGCATAGAACCCTGAGCTAGACTGGCTTCAAGTGTTGCTACAACTCACAAGTCATGTAACCTTCTGTGTCTCAGTTCCTCAACTGCAACAGAAATGGGCTGTTATGAAGACTAATTTGAGTTGATATATGCAAAGTTCTTAGAACAGTGTAAGCAGCAAGACTTAGATAAGGGTAGTTCGAAGGAGGTCAAGGGCCTCCCTGGTGGCCTAGGGGTAGTCTCAGAGCTGTCACTGCTATAGCCTGAGTTCGATTCCCAGCCAAGGAGCTGACCCAGATGGCGCAACAGACCTTTCCTATCTTGCCCACTGCTCCCCTTAGGAGTGGATTTCAGTAGATCCACCTGTTCTGCTCCCCTCTGTGTCTCTGGTGAATCCTCTCACCCCCACACATCTGGCCTACATCTCAGTTCTTCTGTGCAAAAATAAATAAAATCTTAAAAATACATAAAATTTTAAAAAGTTCTTAAAAAAAAAACAGGGGCCTCCCTGGTGGTGCAGGCAGTTGAGCATGGCGCTGTGAAGCTGTCGGCAGCCTCTGCAGTGCGGGTTTGATTCTGGCTGGCCGGGGAGATACCCATATGGTGCGGCAGACCTCTCCTGTTTCGCCCGCTGCTCCCCTCAGCAGTGTATTTCAGTCAGTATGGCTGTTCTGCTCCCCACTCTGTCTCTGGTGAATCTTCTCACCCTCCCGCATATTTGGCCTGCACCCCGTTCTTGCATAAATAAATAAATCTTAAAAAAAGAAGGAGGTCAAGAAGGTATTTGATTATAAAATCCCAGAATGGCTTGCCTAAGACAGATCACAAAAGTAGACAATCTTAATGATCCCTCTCTCCATCATACACATAGAAATTCACTACTTTTTCAGACAGTTATTCTGGCATTCTGCCACCCTACAGGTTTGTGTGGGTAGCACTGTAATTTATTCTTTTCCTTTTGTTTGCTCCTTCTCCTTGGTCACAATGAGAACAACTAGCACTAAAACTGTCATTTTATAACAAAATATGTCAACATTCCACACACGGTTTTTGCAAAAATGTTAGGATGAATTTTTATGATACGAGTGTCATGAATATCCTTCCACATTCATTTATTTTTAATAAATGAAGAGGTAAGCTCTTGTCTGCCAAGGAAATAGAGAACATGCAATGAATTTGGTTCAAGTCATAGTATTGACTGTTTACACTGGAAGATATTGATGTGGTTAGTAGTCAACCAAATAGTCTAGAACAAAACAAAAATAATGTATAATGCTCACACAGTGAAATAATAATGACTTTTCGAATGAAAACAAGTCTTAAAAACTATACTACATAAATTTTTCAAATATAAACTTTTTCAAATATTCTTCTACTTAGAGAAGTAGGTACTATGGGGTGAACTGTGTTCCCGAAAGACATGCTTTGTCCTAACTCTCACCTCTACAAATGTGACCTAATTTGGAAAGAGAGACTTTGTAGATATAATAGATTCAGCAAGTCATGTAGGGATAGGGCTTGTATGCTTATAAGAGGGGAATTTGGAGGCAGAGGAGAAAGACACACAGAAAAGAAGGCCATGTAATGACAGGTCATATAAGATTGAAGTGATGTAGCTACAAGCTAAGAAATACCAAGGATTATGCACAAACCCCAGAAGCCAAGAAGAGGCAAGAAAGGATTCTCCCCCAGAGACTTTCAAGGAAGCATGACCCTATTAATTCAGACTTCTCACCTCCACATACTTCTGTTAAGTCACCTGTTTTCAAAGTACTTTATTATGGCAACACTACAAAACAAACACATAGGTCAACTCATTCATTCAGCAATACTTATTGAGTCTGCTATTTGCTGAGCACTGGCCAAGACTAGGGATAATATGTGAGCGAGGAGAAAAAATGTTTCTCACTTAGTTCTTGCAGAGGAGACAAACATTACACAAATAAAACTGACCATCGCTCATTAAATTCAATTGCAAACAGCCTACCCAAACTACATCATTACATCATTCTCAAACACAATAGTTTAATTCTCTTTATAATATGCATTATTATATGGTTAAGTCATTTGTTTTGTTCTGTACTGGTTGTCAGTCTTCCCTCATTCTATCCCCAGCTTTTAAAACAGTCCACAGCCAACAAAAACAAAGCAAACAATCCAGTCAAGAAATGGGCAGAAGAACTTAAAAGACATTTCTCCAAAGAGGAAATGCAAATGGCCAACAGGCATATGAAAAAATGTTCAACATCCCTTATAATAGGGGAAATGCAAATCAAAACCACATTGACATTCCACTTCACACAAGTAAGAATGGCACATATCAAAAAAACTAGCAACAACAAATGTTGGTGAAGACGTGGTGGAAAGGAACTCTCCTACATTGCTGGTGGCAGTGTAAATTGGTCCAATCACTATGGAAAACTGTATGGAGGTTCCTCAGTCTATTAAAAATGGAGCTACCATATGACCCAGGAATTCCACTCCTAGGGATCTACCCAAAGGATACAAAAACATTGATTCAAAAGAACACCTGCACCCTTATGTTTATTGCAGCACTATTTACAATAGGTAAAACCTGGAAACAACACAAATGCCCAAAAATATATGATTGGATGAAGAAGATGTGGTCTATATATACAATGGAATACTATTCAGCCACCAAAAAAGATAAACTTCATGCCATTCACAGCAACATGGATGAATTTTGATGGGATTATGCTCAGTGAAATAAGTCAGAAGGAAAAAGAAAAATATTGGATGGTTTCACTTATAGAAGGAATATAGGGGAAACAAATAAGACATCAGGGGAAAAAATAAGAACAGTACAAAGCACAACAAAGCAAAAATGGACAATTATAAATCAGAGACCTATTGTAGGGGAGGAGGAGGGAGAGGGAATAGAGGGAGGTAGGGAGGAGCACAGGGGACTGTGATGATGGTGCACAGGTTCATTGGTAAAGGAAATTCTATGGGACTTGAGGTGGAGGGGAAGAAAATATTGTTTAAAAATGATCAATGATGTAAAAAATAAATAATAATAAAGAAAAAGAAAAAATAAATTTTATTTTATGTATTATTTATTTTTTATATCTTTGTTAACTTTTGGATAGTATTTAATTTCTCCCATCTTGTATGGTCCCATCCATAGCACACATGATCCATTACTATAGTCCCTTGTGTTCTGCCTTCCCCTGTTTTGACCCCTCTTGCTCCCTATCCCCTGCTGTTTGCCTGAGGTTTATGGTCAGCTTGCAAGTTTTGTCTTTTTTCTTTCCTTGACATTTTGTTCGGTTTCCCTATATTCCATATATAAGTGAAACCATCTGATATTAATCTTTTTCCTTCTGACTTATTTCATGTAATGTAATCACTTCCAGCTCCATTCATGTGGCTGCAGATGCATTAGTTTATCTTTTTTGGTCGCTGAGTAATATTCCATTGTGTATATAGACCATAGCTTCTTGTTCCATTCATCTGTAAAAGGGTTTCTTTTTCACCACATCCTGGCCAGCATTTGTTGTTTCTGGTTTTGTTTTTAATATGGGCCATTCTCACAGGTGTGAAGTGGTATCTCATTGTTGTTTTGATTTGTATTTTGCTGATAATAAGTGATGTTGAACATTTTCTCATATGCCAGTTGGCCATTTGCATTTCTTCTTTGGAGAAGTGTCTTTTTAGCTCTTCTGCCCATTTTTTTTATTGTGTTGTTTGCTTTTTTGTTGTTGAGTTGTGTAAATTCTTTGTAGATTTTTTATATTAGTGCCTTATCAGATATATGGTGTGAAAATTATTTCTCCCAAACAGTAAGATGTCTCTTAATTTTGGTTGATGTCTCTTTTGCTGTACAGAAGAGTTTTAGTTTGATCTAGTCCCAGCTATTTATCTTCTCCTTTGCTTTCCTTGCTTCTGGAGAAGAACCCTCAAAGATGTTTCTGAGGTATATGTCATATGGAGTGTTTTTCCTATGTTTTCTTTTATATATTTTATGATTTCAGGTCTTACATCCAGTCATTTATCCATTTTGAGATGATGTTTGTAAATGGTATGACATAGTAGTCTAGTTTCATTTTCTTACATGTGGTACTCCAGTTTTCCCAGCACCATTTATTAAAAACACTTTCCTTGTTCCAGTGTATATTCCTTGCTCCTTTGTCATAGATTAGTTGACCATGATTGTGTTGTTTTATTTCTTGGCTTTCAATTCGATTCCTTTGGTCTGCATGTCTGTTTTTGTTCCACTACCATGCCGTTTTCATTATTATGGCTTTGTAGTACAGTTTGAAACTAAGTAGAAAAGCTTTCAGTTTTTCACTATTGAGAATGATGTTAGTTGTGGGTTTGTCATATATGGCTTTTATTATGTTAAGATATGTTCCTTTTAGGGAATCATAACTTTTAATTTGATTATCTATCAATGATAAACTTAAAGCAAGCAAACCATAGGACAGTTATTCTATATGATATCAACTCCAAGTAAATTTTTATAAATATTCTTCATATAAGAAATCAACTTGCTTTGTAACATTCTTGCTCCCTATATAAATATTTCAAACACAAACTCCATGGAAAGTTATTGTCACCAGATTAAAATCTAGCCATTTATTCAAATTTGAACTGCTCTTTCATTTTCTGATATGCCTTTGGATTACTGAGAACTTAACTAGAAAAGAGGCAAGAAACAGAGCAATGAATCAATACCATGACTAATTAACAAAATGAATTTTAAGCCAAAAATGTGTGAAAACACATGCAGGAGGCAAAAACACAGAAAGCCTCCTTTCCAGAAACTGCTTTTGAAATGGGCAATACTTGGAAATGTTAATGAAATCTAATTTTCACTTAGTTCAGATTTTACAAAATGTAAATTTATGATGTTTATTATTTACAAAATAAAAACGTATTCCAGTCAATCCACATTTAAAGAGTCTTGCATCTCAAAATTTATTATTCTGTTCCCTCCCATCATCCTTGATTCAAAAATATATAACAAAAACACTGTCTCCTCCACTCTGCCTATTATTACATAGCTAATCTATCAGTATTAATAACACAGAATCACAGAAATTTTAAGGACTCAATCACGGTGGCAAGGGAAACAAAAGCAAAAGTAAACAAATTGGTTACATCAAAATAAAAGCCTTGGCACAGTGCCAGAAATGTCACTAAAACAAAAAGACACCCTGTAAAATAAGAAAAATTTTCTGTACATCATACATCTGATAACAGGTTAATATCCAAAATCTACCAAAAAACTAATACAAAAAGAAACAAATGGCCAAACCATAAATGGGCAGAAGAGGTAAATAAACTGTCTCAAAAGAAGACATACAGATAGACAATAGGTATATGAAAAAAACTATTTTTTCAGATTTTTCAACTAATTGAATTTATTTTCAACTCAAAAGATAAATTTTAAATATCTTTTCTCTTTTCATTGGTATGAATAGAATTTATAGATTAATTTAGGAGAAAATTATTATCTTTACCACAAGTTTCCCTATATAAGAACAATTTTTCTATTCAAGATATCTTTTGTGCTTATCCTCTAGGTTTTCAAAATTTTATTTGTATAAATATTAAAGATTGCTTAGTACTTTTACTACTTAACACTGTTAATTTTTGGTTGTAGTACAAATTATATTTTTTCTGTTATAGCTTCTAAAGAATTGTTTGCACATAGAGACTGTCCTAGTTCATTTGGGCTGTTATAACAAAATCATAGACTTGGTTGCTCACACATAGCAGAAATTTATTTCTCACATTTCTGGAGGCCGAGAAGTCTAACATCGAGGCACTAACAGACTCTGTGACTGGTGGTAGCTTCCTGGTATATAGACAACCCTCTTTGTTCTGGGTCCTCATGTGGTAGGAGAGGCAAGAGAGCTCTCTGGGCTCTCTTTCATAAGGGCACTAACCCCATTCATGAGGGTTCCATCCTCATGCTCAAACTGCCACTGCAAGACTCCACCTCCTTGTGTAATCACTTTGGCCATTATCCCTCACAATATTTGGGGAGATATAAATTTGGGGAGATATAAATATTCAGCCTATAGCAGAAATTGTTAAATTTGTTATATTAATTTTATACTCAGACAATGGACTATGGTAGAAGATTATTTGGTCCTTTGGTTGTGGGTACAGTGTGACAACATATGTTTGTAAGGATTTGAACCAATACCCCCAAAACATACAGTGTTGTAAATCAATGTTAGCGCAATAAACATAATTTAAGAAATAAAATAAATACTCATAATCATTAATTATCAGGAAAATACACATCAAAACCACAATGAGATGCCATCTCACACCTGTGGAGAATGGCCAAATCAAAAAGTCCAGAAATAGTAAGTGTTGACAAGGGACCCTCTCACATTGCTGGTGGAAATGTAGGCTAGTTCAGCCTCTATAGAAAACAGTATGGATGTTCCTCAAAATATTAAAAATAGATCTGCCATATGCTCTGGCATTCCTGCGCCTAAGTATCTGAAGAATACAAAAACACAAATTCATAGGGTTATGTGCACACCTACATTCATTGCAGCATTATTACAAAACATAGTTATTTACCATATCCTAGATATGTCCAAAGACAGATAATTAATCAAGAATATGTGGCCTATATACCCATTGGAATACTACTCACCTATAAATGTTGAGGAAATCTTGCCATTTGCAACAACTGGGAAGGAATTATGCAAAGGGAAAGAAACCAGGAGAGAGAAAAATATCAGATGATTTCACTCCTGTGTGTTATATAAAAAACAAGACAAAGAACCAGACAAAAACAAAACAAAGCAAACCCTTGAAATCTGACTGTAGAGCTGAGTCTACCAGAAGGGGAGGGTGAGGGGGTAGGAGCAAAGTCGGGAGGAGGGCAAATGGAATGTGGTAGAGGATTGTTGGGACTTTGTTGGTAAATATGGTGTGATAACATACATTTGTAATGGTGGGAACATTAAAAAAATATATATACAATGTTATAAGTCAACATCATATCAATAAATATAATGGTTTTTAAAATGAGCCATTTTATTTTATTTTATTTTATTTTCTTAGGTGAGGAAACAGAAATTCAACAACTTTAACTATCTTCCCCTAAAATACAAATTAATGTGGCAAGGTATATAACTTAGCTTTACTTCTCTTTGGTTCAAACCAGCACACTATCATTTATACAAAGTAATTTGTCTTTTCATATTTTGGAGGGAAAATATTATGTTGAAGTAGACACTATGTACCATTATACACTAGTTTTACCCCATTATAAGTTTCACTTCAATAATAGACATAAATCAACTTGCCAGCTGTATTTCAAAGGTTAATGACTTCCCTTATCACACAATAAAACACTCATGAAAGAACAGCAGTACACTTCAGTTCAAATTTTCCCTCTCTTTGTTTCCTCTGAGGCCATATTCAGAATGTTTCTTTCCAGTATAAAGTAAAATCTGCATCTCTTTGATGAATCTATCAGAAGTCTACATGAACTCATAATTTGAAGGGACTATTAAGGGGAAATCACAAGTCTGTAGCTCTTCATAATAAACATAGGCATTTGATGCCCAACTGTTCACGAAATCTCACTGGACAAAAAGGCTTGCAAATGGTGAATTTTCTAAAAATATATTACAAAAATATTTCTCATCTCTTCTTGGTGTTTATTGGCCTCTTGTTTCCTAAGGTGACCTGTGGGTACTGCAATCCCTAAAAGGGAGAGACATTCATTTCTACTTAAAGAAATGATTTAAGGGCCTCCCGGGTGGCGCAGCGGTTGAGCCCCATTTCGATTCCCGGATGCTCCCCGGCCACCAGAGAAGGATCCCACATGGCGCGCAGACCTCTTCTGCCGCCCGCTGCTCCCCCCAGCAGTGCACCTTGGTCCTTCTGCCTGCTCTGCTCCCCGCTCTGGCTCTGGTGAATTCTCTCACCCTCCCGGGCTTCTGACTATACCCAGTGCTTGTATAAATAAACAAACAAATAAAAAAATAAATAAATAAATCTTTAAAAAATTATTTAAAAAAAAGAAAATTATTTAAAAAAAAGGAAAAAAATTATTTAAAAAAAATGATTTAAGGAGCAGCACCTACCGCTGGGGCAGACCGGGCGTGCAGGGGAGCGCGTTCCCGCATCGCCATTTTGCAGCAGGGACCCTTCTTGCTGGAGACTGTGTGAACCCAGCAGAAGGCTCACGGAGGAGACAGAGGTAAGCTGGGAGGCTTGCCCATGCTGGGCGCCTTCTAGCCTGCAGTTCCAGCCCAGAGGGGAGCAGCACCCACCGCTGGGGCAGACCAGGCATGCAGGGGAGCGCGTTCCTGCATCGCCATTTTGCAGCAGGGACCTTTCTTGCTGGAGACTGTGTGAACCCAGCAAAAGGCTCACGGAGGAGACAGAGGTAAGCTGGGAGGCTTGCCCATGCTGGGTGCCTTCTAGCCTGCAGTTCCAGCCCAGAGGGGAGCAGCACCCACCGCTGGGGCAGACCAGGCATGCAGGGGAGCGCGTCCCCGGCACCGGCATTTTGCAGCAGGGCCCTTTCTTGCTGGAGACTTGTGAACCCAGCAGAAGTTCCCCAGAGGAGCCAGTGGTAAGCTGGGAAGGTCGCCCAAGATGCCGGCCAGTACCAGCAACACAGTGTCACAAGGAATACGGCAAATTAGAAAACAGGCAGTAGGGAGTAGAAAAACCACATGCAACCCAGCAACTCCTCAGCAAAAAAGCACACCGCAAAAAGAAAACCATCTACCAGATTGCAACGACAGTAACTTGGAAGAACCTCTGAGCCTTCCAGATAGAGAATTTAAAATTGCTGTGATTAAAAAACTGACAGAAGTCATAAAGGAAAACAATGATAAGGGGAAAATAATTAATGACCAGAAGAATGAAATTGAGTCCCTAAAGAGGGAAGTAAAAGAAATGCAGGAGATCAAAGAATTAATGGAGACGCTAAAGAACTCTGGGAAAAGCAATGAAAGCAGAATAGATGAAATGGAAGAACGAATAAGTACTCTTGAAGACACAGAAATAAAAAGAACTAAAACAGAAAAGGAAGGAGAAGTACGAAGGAAAAAGACTGAAGAAAGACTTCGGGAACTATCTGACTCCATGAGGAAAGGAAATATAAGAGTTATAGGAATCCCAGAAGGAGAGGAGAGAGATGTAGGAACAGAGAAAATATTCATGGATATAATTGAAGAGAACTTCCCAAATGCGAAGAAGGATCTGAAAATTGATATACAAGAAGCAAGAAGAACACCAAACTTCCATGACGAAAGGAAAAATACAGCAAGACACATAATAGTAAAGCTCCCAAGAATCCAAGACAAGGAAAAAATAATGAAACTAACAAGAGGGAAGAAACAGATAACATTCAAAGGGAAACCAATCAGACTGACATCAGACTTCTCTGAAGAAACACTACGGGCAAGGAGAGAGTGGAGGGACATAGTCAACAGACTCCAAGAAAACAGATGCCAACCAAGAATACTCTATCCCGCAAAGCTCTCCTTCTTCTTTGAAGAAAGAATAAGGACCTTCCCAGACAAACAGAAACTCTGGAATTTTATTACGACTAAACACCCACTCCAAAAAATACTACAAGGAGTCCTAAAGCCAGAACCTCAGAGGGACGAATAACAACAAAAGAAGGCCAAAGAAAGTTATTAAAAGAATAAATAAATAAAATCAAAGGAAAGACAAACACAATGGCAAATACAGATGCTAACATATCAATACTAACTCTAAATGTAAATGGACTAAACTCTCCAATAAAAAGACACAGAGTTGCAGGCTGGATTAAGAAACAAAACCCAACCTTTTGCTGTCTCCAGGAAACACATTTAACTGCAAAAGATAAAAATAGACTCAAAGTTTAAGGATGGAAAACAATTCTACAAGCAAATGGACCAAAAAAGAAGGCAGGAACAGCTATACTCATATCAGATAAAACAGATTTCAAACTTAAAAAGATAAAAAGAGACCCCAGTGGTCATTACATTATGATCAAGGGGACAATACTTCAAAAAGAAATAACCCTCATTAACATATATTCACCAAACGAAGGAGCACCAAAATATATCAGAAAACTATTGGCATCTCTGAAAACAGACATCAGAGAAAACACATACATAGTGGGAGACTTCAACACAACACTATCAACAATGGATAGATCAACAAGACAAAAAATAAGTAAAGACACTAAAGCTCTAAATAAGGATCTAGAGTGCTTGGGCTTAACAGACATATATAGAACACTAAACCCAAAAAAATCTGAGTATACATTTTTCTCAAACGCACACGGATCATTCTCTAGGATCGATCATATACTGGGGCACAAGACAAACATCAACAGATACACCAAGATTGAAATCATACCAACCATCTTTTCTGACCATGAAGGCATCAAACTAGAAATAAACCATAAAAAGAAGGCAAGGTACTCTCCTACCTCGTGGAGATTGAAACCCACACTACTGGAAGTCCACTGGACTAACGAGGAGATCAAAGAAGAAATTTAAAAATTCTTTGAATTGAATGACAAGGAGGACACCAATTTCCTAAATGTATGGGATGCAGCAAAAGCAGTAATAAGAGGAAAATATATAGCAATAGATGCTCACATCAAGAAACAAGAAAGAACTCAAAGAAACAACCTAATCTCGAAGCTCAAAGATCTAGAAAAAGAACAACAAAAAAAACCCAAAACCAGCAGAAGAAAAGAAATAATAAAAACCAAAGCAGAAATAAATGAAATCGAAACTAAAAAAACAATCCAAAAGATCAATGAAACCAAGAGCTGCTTCTTCGAAAAAATAAATAAAATAGATAAACCCCTAGACAGGCTCACAAGGGCAAAAAGGGAGAAAGCACAAATAAATAGGATAATAAATGAAAGAGGAGAAATCACAACGGACACAGCAGAAATCAAAAGAATAATTAATAACTACTATGAACAGTTATATGAAAACAAGTTCAACAATCTAGAGGAGATGGACAAATTCCTACAACTCTACAATCACCCAAAGCTAGATAAAGAAGAAATAGAACACCTAAACAGACCAATTACAATTAGCGAAATTGAAATGGTAATCAAAAACCTCCCCAAAAACAAAAGCCCAGGACCTGATGGATTTACAAATGAATTCTACCAAACATTCAGAGACGAATTGGTGCCTATCCTTCACAAACTCTTCCAAAAAATTGAGAAGGAAGGTATAATACACGTTCTATGAAGCCAACATTACACTAATACCAAAACCGAACAAGGACAACACAAAAAAAGAAAACTATAGGCCAATCTCCCTAATGAACACTGATGCAAAAATCCTCAATAAAATTTTAGCTATCAGAATCCAACAGTGTATCCATAAGGTAATTCACCACGACCAAGTAGGATTCATTCCAGGGACACAAGGATGGTTTAACATCCGAAAATCAATCAACGTTATCCAACACATCAACAAAAAGAAATATAAAAACCATATGATAATATCAATAGATGCTGAGAAAGCTTTCGACAAAGTGCAACACCCATTCATGATAAAAGCCCTTGAAATTCTTGGGATACAAGGAACGTACCTCAACATCATAAAGGCCATATATGACAAGCCAACAGCCAGTATCATTCTCAATGGTGAAAAGCTGAAAGCAATTGCATTAAGATCTGGAACAAGACAAGGATGTCCACTTTCACCACTGCTTTTCAATATAATACTGGAAGTCCTAGCCAGAGCAATAAGACAAGAGAAAGACATCCAAGGAATCCAAATAGGAAAAGAAGAAGTCAAACTATCACTCTTTGCAGATGATATGATAATATACATAGAGAACCCCAAAAACTCCACAGAAAAACTAATTCAACTCATCAATCAGTTCAGTAAAGTGGCAGGATACAAAATCAACACGCAAAAGTCAGTAGCCTTCCTATATAAAACAATAAATCTGAAGAAGAAGAAATCAAAAAAACCATCCCTTTATTATTGAAACAAAAAAAATCAAATATTTGGGAATAAATCTAACAAAAGAGGTAAAGGACCTATACAAAGAAAACTATAAAACACTGTTAAAGAAATAGAAGAAGACACAAAGAAATGGAAAAACATCCCCTGCTCATGGATTGGGAGAATAAACATTATTAAAATGGCCATCCTACCAAAAGCAATATACAGATTCAATGCTATTCCAATCAAAATTTCTATGTCATTCTTCAAAGAAATAGAACAATTATTGATGAAATTCATATGGAACCACCAAAAACCCTGAATAGCCAAAGCTCTCCTGAAAAAAAAAAGAAGGGAATGGAGGCATCACACTCCCAGACTTCAAACTCTACTACAAAGCCATAATCATCAAAACTGCATGGTATTGGAACAAGAACAGACATACAGACCAATGGAATCGAATAGAAAATCCAGAAATAAACCCACAGATTTATGGTCAACTAATATTTGACAAAGGAGCAAAGACTATGCATTGGAGCAAAGAAAGTTTGTTCAATAAATGGTGCTGGGAAAACTGGATCGCTACATGCAAAAGAATGAAGCTTGACCACTACCTCACACCATATACAAAAATCAACTCAAAATGGATTAAAGAACTAGACATAAGACCTGAAACCATAAAATACATAGAAGGAAATATAGGCGAAACACTACGTGATTTGCATATCAAAGACATCTTTACAGACACATCACCCAAAGCAGTGATAGTGAAGGCAAAGATAAACAGCTGGGACTACATCAAATTAAAGAGCTTCTGCACAGCAAAAGAGACAATAACAAAAACAAAGAGAAACCCCACCAACTGGGAGAACATTTTTGCACACAACACTAATGATAAAGGACTGATCACAAAAATCTGCAAAGAGCTGATGAGACTCAACAACAACAAAGAAAATAATCCAGTCAAAAAATGGACAGAGGAGCTAAAAAGAAACTTCTCTGAAGAGGAAATGCAAATGGCCAACAGGCATATGAAAAAATGTTCAACATCACTTGCAATCAGGGAAATGCAAATCAAAACTACCATGAGATACCATCTTACACCAGTGAGAATGGCACATATTAAAAAAACTAGCAACAACAAATGTTGGCGAGGTTGTGGAGAAAAAGGAACTCTTCTGCACTGTTGGTGGGAGTGCAAACTGGTCCAACCACTATGGAGAGCTGTGTGGAGATTTCTGGACCTACTAAACATAGAGCTTCCACAGGATCCAGCAATTCCACTCCTAGGTATTTACCCAAAGAACACAGAAACATCAATTCCAAAGAACACCTGCACCCCTATGTTTATAGCAGCACTATTTAAAATAGCTAAGCTTTGGAAACAGCCCAAATGCCCAAAAATAGATGACTGGATCAAGAAGATGTGGTACATATATACCATGGAATATTACTCAGCATTCAAAAAAGATAAACACATGCAATTTGCAGCAACATGGATGGCGCTGGAAGGGATCATGCTCAGTGAAATAAGCCAAAAAGAAAAAGAAAAATACCGGATGGTCTCACTCATAGCAGGAATCTAGAAAACTTAAATAAGGGACCAGGAAAATGAATAACTATAAGAAAGTGAAAATCAAAATCAACAAAAAACTATGAACCAGAGACACTTTTTGGGGGGTGGGGGGCGGGAGGGGAGGGATTGGGGTCAGAATGGGGGCGTTGAAATTGTATGGGGAATATAAAAATAAAATTTATTAATTAAAAAAAATGATTTAATTAATTTCTTTGTTTCATATTTTTACTGAAGTAGTAGTGGTTTACAACACTATATATGATATAGGAGTACAGGTTCACACTTCTTCAAACACATGTTACCATACCATACCCACCATTAAAGTACTAATAATCCTCTACCACAATTTCAGAAATGATTCTCAAAGATCATAATAGAGTGTCGCTATCGACACAAGGGAGAAAATGGAATATTTTGGCTAAGTGGATTCAATATCCGCCATCTCAGGATATACATTCTTTAACAGAAGGAGTAAACATAGAGTTAATACTTTCTCATACTCTCATTGCAAATTGAATAAAATCCGAACCTCTTACCAAGTCCCAGAAGGCCCATCACCACCTTGATGCTGCCTGACTCCAGCTTCCTTTCAGACTACTGCCTTGCTCAACACTATCTATCCGCCCTGCATCCCTTGAAAACAATAACATATGTTTCACTTAAAGATCTTTCCTTTAGTTTCCCAGTGCCTGAGATATTCCACCCCTGATCTTCACATAGCAAAGTAATCATCCCATTTGTTACTCTCTCAAATCACTGCTATATTATGAGCTTATTGTCTACCTTGACCCCCTAGATTATAAACTACATGAGGAAAAGGACTTGGATCTTAATTTACTGCCGGGTCTCCAGACACACAGATCAGTGCTCAAGATGCAGATGACACTAAGTTAAACAGGCATCCCAATGAATGTAATGTTCATAATAGTCTAATAATTTATATACCATTTTATTCAATTAAATTATTTGTCTACTCCGTGTAGAAAAACTTCCTAGGTATTACTTAACTATAAAATGTAAAATTAGAATTACTCAAATTGTTAAGAATAGGAGGAAAAAACCAAATCCTGAAATTATAATCTTAATATTGATCTCGAACTGAGAGATCATCTGGTGTAGCCTCACCTTACATAGAAGAGAACTGAGACAATAGCAGTTAGCCCAAGGTAACATTTTCACTGAATTTCTGGAAAAGAAGTTGCTAAGTCAGGTCCTCAATGGAATGTTAATAGAACTAACATATTAAGTTTGCTTCTCATCAATGAACTAAAATTTAATATTACAAATATGATCAATCTACTTTAACTTACTACTATTACTTTACTAGACTATGCATGGATGTGACATAGCACTTTATGTCCTAACTATGGAAATGGCTAAAACACACACCAAGTCCTTTAAACACCAATTAGATCAATTCAGCCACCCAAACATATAAATTCCATCAATTCCTTTATCAGTTGACAGACTATTGCCTGCTCAAACAAGCTGACAGCAAAAAAACAAAAACAAAAACAAAAAAAACACTGCAACCCCAAAAGGTTAAATCAGCAGTACCATAAGAAATTTAACCACCTACTGAGGCAAATAGATTGAACTGATTATTCAATTTTGTGTGTATGTTAACATTTGCAGTACATCACTCAGTGCCTGTAACAGAGGGGTAAGTATTGAACTGAATATGTGAAAAGTACTAGGAACCATCAAATTGCAACTGGACAGATGGAGGAAGGAAATAATGAGTTGAGTTATGAAAACTACTACCAGTGTGTGTTGCTCTGTTCCTTATCTGCCCTCCTACTAGGTGCAGTACATGACAGCCCACTGACCTCTCAGGTGTCATTTAAGGAATCAAAGAATCCTTTGGGTTAGAGTTTTCATTTGGGGTTAGAATAAGATTTAAGAATTTTATTTCTCTCTAAAGTCTTCACTCTATCCAAGTACATCTTATCCAGATGACCAAATAGCCAGTTTTTAAAGATATTCACAACTGTGCTTGCTTTCATAACCTGTATGTTCTCAGCAACAGAATATGTGGGAAACCCCCCCTAAGTGCTTAAGCCTATTAAATCAAAATGCTAAGGACAACCAGTCTCAAACAGCCAACTAGGCTTTAGGCCATAGCTCATCAACAGTATTATTTTGCTTCCACCATTTCTCTACAAGTCTTGTCATGACCTCATATTCTTGGAGCATGCCTAACCATTTCCTGTGTGGTATGGCTATTTTAAATAGATTTTTTGGGGTCTCCCTGGTGGCGCAAAGAGTTAAGACGCAACCTATGAGGCTATCCGCAGCCGCTGCAGCACAAGTTTGATCTCTGGCCAGGAAGCTACCCACATGGCACAGCAGACCTCTCCTGACTTGCCTGCTGCTCCCCTCAGCAGTGTATTCCAGTCAATCTGCCTGTTCTGTTCCCCACTCTGTCTCTAGTCAATCTTCTCACCCCCCACACCTCTCACCTGTACCCTAGTTCTTGTATGCATAAATAAATAAATCTTTTAAAAAATTAATAAATAAATGTTTTGCTCAAATAGCTCTTTAAAATTTTTAACACTAAGTTAGCTTGTAATTTGTGTATTGACAAAGTGAGATATGGAAAGTAAGGGGTTAAAATAAAGGAAAAATGAGTTTCTTTTTCATCCCCATAGCCATCCTCTTGTCATTAGTCCTGAAAAGTCTGGAACACCCATAAGATGCTCTGTTTGCTTTCTGTATTATGGTTTCACAAATATCCTTTGCAAAAGTCATATTGTGCCCTAAATAAACTAGACAATTTAAAAGCCTAAGCTATTCCTAACACATTAAGAACTTAATATTAATGAACATTAATATTAAGTTGGTAGTCTTCACCAAGGGCCACCTAACATATTAATAATAGTTACATACACAATACAGGTAAGTTGCTAAAGTGGTTAACAGGCTTTGAAAACACAAGAATTTGCATTCAGATCCCATTCCCTGCTCACTGGCTTGGTTGCTTGGCCGCTAGTACATTATCTACTTCATAAAGGCCTCAGTGTTTTCATTTGTGAAAGCAGAATAATGACACCATATCATGATTGTGGGATTTTAAAAAATGTTTGATCATTACTGAAATTCATATGGACCCACAAAAGACTCTGAATAGACAAGGCCATTATGACAAAAAAAAAGAGGGAGAATGGCAGCATCACACTTCTAGGCTTCAAACAATACTATAAAACTATAATAACTAAAACTGTATGATACTAGAGCAAAAAGACCACAGACTAGACACACAGACCAATGAAAAAAAGCTGAGATGCCAGAAATAAACCCACACCTACACAGACAGTTAAATTTCAAGAAAGGCACCAAGAGTATACTTTGGAGAAAAGAGAGTATCTTCAACAAATGGCATTGGGAAAACTGGACAGTCACATGCAAAAGAATGATACCAGACCATGCTCTCAAACAATACACAAAAATCAACCTGAAACAGATAAATGACTTGGAGATAAGACCTGAAACAATAAAATACATAGAAGAAAACATAGGCAAAACATGTCAGGACATAAGTTTCAGTGATATCATTGCAAGTGCATCCCCAATAGCAAGGAAAGCAAAAGAGAATATAGACAATTGGGATATCTCAAAATGAAAGGTTTCCTCACAGTGAAAGAAACCATAACTAAAACGAGAAGACACCTTACTAAATGGGAGGAAATATTTGCACACCACACATCTGACAAGGAACTGACATTCAAGACCTCCAAAGAATTCATACAACTCAACAAAAAAGAAAGCAAAGAACACAATCAAAAAATGGGCAGAAGAGCTAAATAGACACTTCTCCAAGGAAGACACACCGGTGGTCAACAGGCATATCAAAAAAATAAATCAAAAAAATTCCTCATTACATATAATCAGGGAAATGGATATCAAAACCACAAATCTCACACCTGTCAGGATGGTACATATTAGAAAGACCAGAAACAACAAGTGCTGGTGAGGGTATGGAGAAAAAGGAACGCTCTTCCACTGTTGATGGGAATGAAGACTGATCCAGCCCATACTGGAAACAACATAAAAATGGATCTCTTGTATGATCCAGGATTCCACTCCTAAGCAACTACCCAAAGGACACAAAATCACAGGATATAAAGGAAACCTGAACTCCATGTTGATAGCAGTTCTATTTGCAATAGTCAAAATATGGAAACAACATAAATGCTCAAAACACAGATGCGTGGGGATCAAGAAGATGTGGTCTATATAGACAATGGAACACTATGTAGTGACTAAAAAGACAAACTCATGCCATTTACAACAACATGGACAGAGTTTGAAGGGATTATGGTAAGTGGAAATAAATCAGAAGGCAAGAGACAAATAGCAGATAGTGTCATTTATTAAGTGGATGATAGAGAAAGTAAACAAAAGGATAGATAAAGCCAAACTTAAACACCAAGCCCTGAAAGCTGATTATAGAATTGAGGAATCCAGAAGGGAAGGAAAAGGGGGTGTGATAATTATGTGGGGAGGGAGAACAATGGGCTAAGAAGATGGACTCTGGGTGCTGTAGTGGTGTGTACACTACGGTAATAACACTTCAAGGTAGGCATGGGGGGGTATCCTGTATTCCCAAAATCAACATTGCCTCAATATAAAAAAATAAAATAAATAAAAAATGTTTGTGCCTGTCACATAGTGGACCTTCAATAAAGTATCAGTAGTAGTAATTAGTACATAAATGTCTTAAATACTTTAAGTGCCATGTAAAAGCAAATCTGTTAACATATACTCAAGTGATTTTAAACTTAACTATGTTTTGTCCACTCACTCACTACTATATAATCCAAACAGAAGTAAAGGGATAATAGTGAACCCTCTTGTCTTCTCTTTTGCAAAAATATTCCAACTAGGACACTAATTCATTCTTTACAAATATGCAATTCATAAACACAAATAATTGTCTCAGACATTGATCTTAGATTTTATAAGTGTAAATACATCACAAACTCATTGGAATTAGACAATTAAGAATTACACATATAATTTGTTTTCACTTGAACTTTCTATTTAATAAATTCATGATTCTAATAAGGAGACTATGGTAGGATACTTATTAATATCTGTAGTATTTTGGGCCAATATGCCATTTCATTAAATGGACACAGTATCATAAAAGTGAATCTCAAAAATAACTAACTTAAAAATATCTTATATTTAAGTAAGTCTTCTGAACATATTTCTAGCAATCGATCTCCTTTTTTTTTTTTTACTTTTCCTATTAAGGATCATAAGAAAGTATAGTAAGTTTTCACTTAATATTATCTATATATACTTGGAAATTTCAACCTGAAGTTATTTCTGATCACAAAAACCTCACAACCTTCTAAATAAAGATCCAAAACACTTCTAATTTTAAACAATAATTTGTATTCATTCATTCATTCATTCAATTTTTTTTTTCATAGAAGAACTGGGGTGTAGGCCAGAAGTGCAGGGGTAAGAGGGCTCACCAAAGACAGAATAGGGAGCAGAACAGGCAGACTGACTGAAATCCACTGCTGAGGTGAGCAGCAGGCCAGACAGGAGAGGTTTGCTGCACCCTATGTGGGTCAGCTCCCTGGCCAGGGATCAAACTCAGGCCCCAGGAGTGATAGCACTAAGAATTAATCCCTAGGCCACCAGGAGGTCCCCTTGTTCATTTTCTAATCATTTATTCCAGTTCAGACAGGCTCAGAGTGCAAGGTAATAAACAACCCTAGACCGGGTGCTGTTGTATCACAGAACTCGCACATACTCACAAACACACACACTGAAGGGACACTATAGACAAACCAATTAACATAACCGGATGTGGGAGGAAATGAGAGGGTCCAGAGAAAGCTGGTCAGACATGGAGAGAAGCTACGAACTCCACCCAGATGTGCCCACTGCTGGGAATCAATATTTTCTTCTCATCAAAGTTATAATGAAACAATATTGAATGAAAGGATGCTGTTATTCAAGGATCTGCTGTAATACTGAAATTTCCTTTTCCTAGAGAGGTCTAATTGAGTTGTGCTTTGCAGAGGTAAGAGGTTCAGAATCATTATTACAAAATGATTCAACAACAAATTTATTTGCAAATTTGGGGAACTTCAAAGCAATAAAACAAAAAAAAATCTAGAATAAAACTGAGGATGTGACTAAACACAAAAACATTTAGAAAAACTCAGTACTGTAAGATATTTTTCTACTTGAGGTTAAACAAAATACTCAAGAACTCACTAATTTCAAACGTCCAAACTACAAGTAATATTAAAGAATATTAGATTTCATCCATTGTGCTTTTAAAAATAACTCATAATTCTTATTCAAGCTAGGCTATCTTCACTAATGTTTCCTTTTAGAAAGTTAGTTCAATAAATGGTGCTGGGAAAACTGGGTTGCTACATGCCAAAGAATGAAGCTTGACTACTATCTCACACCATGCACAAAAAAACAACTCAAAATGGATTAAAGATCTAGACATAAGACCTGAAACCATAAAATATATAGAAGGAAATATAGGCGAAACACTACATGACATGCACCACAAAAACATCTTTACAGACACATCACCCAAAGCAGTGATAGTGAAGGCAAAGATAAACAGCTGGGACTACATCAAACTAAAGAGCTTCTGCACATCAAAAGAGACAATAACCAAAACAAAGAGAAACCCCACCGACTGGGAGAAAATTTTTGCACACAACACTAATGATAAAGGACTGATCACAAAAATCTACAAAGAACTGATGAGACTCAATAAAAACAAAGAAAATAATCCAGTCAAAAAATGGGCAGAAGAGGGCCTCCCTGGTGGCGCAGCAGTTGAGCGCTGGGTTGCGAAGCTGCCCGCAGCCTCTGCGGCGCCGGTTCGATCCCCGGCTGCTCCCCAGCCACCGGAGGAGGGTCCCACATGGCGCGCAGACCTCTCCTGCCGCCCGCTGCTCCCCTCAGCAGTGTACTTCGGTCCTTCTGCCTGCTCTGCTCCCCGCTCTGGCTCTGGTGAATTCTCTCACCCTCCCACGCTTCTGACTGTACCCAGTGCTTGTATAAATAAATAAATAAATCTTTAAAAAAAAAATGATTGTGACTTATGAAAGTTTAAAAAGGTGGTGAATTAGAAAATAAAAAAAAATGGGCAGAAGAACTAAAAAGAAACTTCTCTGAAGAGGAAATGCAAATGGCCAATAGGCATATGAAAAAATGCTCAACATCACTTGTAATCAGGGAAATGCAAATCAAAACTACAATGAGATACCATCTTACACCAGTGAGAATGGCACATATTAAAAAAACTAGCAACAACAAATGTTGGCGAGGATGTGGAGAAAAAGGAACTCTCCTGCACTGCTGGTGGAAGTGCAAACTGGTTCAACCACTATGGAAAGCTGTCTGGAGATTCCTCAACCTACTAAAGATAGAGCTTCCATATGATCCAGCAATTCCACTCCTAGGTATTTACCCAAGGGACACAGAAATATTAACTCAAAAGGGCACCTGCACCCATATGTTTATAGCAGCACTATTTACAATAGTTAAGCTATGGAAACAACCCAAATGCCCAAAAATAGATGACTGGATGAAGAAGATGTGGTACATATACACAATGGAATATTACTCAGCAATCAAAAAAGAACTCATGCAATTTGCAGCAACATGAATGGAGCTGGAATGGATCATGCTCAGCGAAATAAGCCAGAAAGAAAAAGAAAAGTAACAGATGGTCTCACTCATAGCAGAAATTTAGAACCTAATTAAGGGACCAGGAAAAAGACTAATTATAATAAAGAAAAAATCAAAATGAACAAGCAACTATAGACCAGAGACACACTATGGAGGGGGGAGGGATTAGGGTCAAAATAAGAGGGATGGAATTGTGTGGGGAATGTAACTAAAATGAAAATGCATACATTGTGTAAAAATGAAAAATGATGTAAGAATTATATAAAATAAAATATATTAAATAAAAAAATAAAAATAAAAATATAACAACAAAAATGTTTCCTTTTATTGGTGTAAATTATTTAAAAACTGCAAAAAATCCCAATTTTTATCTCATTTTTGGTAATCACTCATTGTATACTAATTCTTTTTATTGTCTACTCTATGATTAGTCTTATGGAATTCTCAAAAAGTGACAAACTTACATTACCTCTTATATGTCACTTTTCTATTTTATATATACGTGTGTGTGTTTATTACATCATTGTTCATTTTTGTACAATGTTTGATTTCTCCCCTCTGGTGTAGTCCCCATAAAATTCCCACCACCAAGTCACCCATGTACCATCACCATAGTCCCTTGTCCTCTCCCTTCCCCTGTTTCTTTAAGATTTATTTTTATTTATGCATACAAGAACTGGGGTGTAGGCCAGAGATACTCTCTGGTGAGAGGATTCCCCAGAGACAGAGTGGGGAGCAGAACAGGCAGAGCTACTGAAATCCACTGCTGAGGGGAGCAGCAGGAGACAGGAGAGGTCTGCTATGCCACATGGGTCAGCAACCTGGCCATCAATAAATAAAATAAATAATAATAAAATAATAATAATAAAACTCAGGCTGCAGTGGCTGGCAATTGTTGATAGAGTTGAGACTTAATCCCTGCACCACCAGGGAGGCCCTTCCCTCCCGTTTTGACCATTCTCCCTCCAACTCCCCTGCTGTATGTCTCAGATTTATACTTTGCCTGTTAATTTTGTCTTTTTTTTTTCCCTATCCCTTATTTGGTTCTCCTATATTCCTCCTATAAGTGAAACCATCTGATATCTTTCTTTTCCCTTCTGACTTATTTCACATTTAAATATAAAGAATTAGCATGAGAGGGTCTCATAATTTTAAAAATATCACTGTCTGCAGGATGCCCTGTCATCAGAAGAACTACATCGCCATCTTGTGGAAGAAATTCGTTCCTTAGTGAAATGATTTGGTTGCATTAGAGAAGAAAAGTCATTGAATTTCTTGGCCACCAATTCTAGTTTCTTTTAATGGCTATCATTTTAAAAAACAATTCAGTCTAGAATATCTAACAAGTAGCAAAGGACTGTGTTATCCCAGAACACTTATATACATAACACAGAAACCAAATGACTATGTGCATGTTACAGTTAAAGTGTCTTTGTGAGAGGTTATCCTAGAAACCAGGAAGGAGACCCGCAAGAGGACTAGAGGCCAGAAGGGAATAAATCTGGAGGTCTTGGCATTTCCATCCTTCTTTTCATCTGAAAGGAAATGAGGAACCCTTTAACAGGGCGGCAGCAGCTGTTGAAGAACATAGGAAGCATTTCTTTCAATATTCATCATCTTAAGAAGGCAGTTAAGTTGAGAAGGTGGGAGGACAAATAAACTTGGTTGGATAGGAATGGCACAGCTCTCTTTCTACGATGTCGCCAAACAATGCTAGGTGAAGGAAACAAAAAGATAAATGATATGCATCCTCCTGGGCGGAACACTGGGAGACTGGGGAAGCAGATGGATCTTCCTGGTTTGGAAGAAATGCTCAAGAAGGCTGGCATGGGATAGCATCCTCTCTGCAGGACACCTGAGGGGTAAGAGAAAAGCAGTTTTTCACTCATTCTCACAAGTCAGTGAGTAAAACCAAATGGTGAAGCCCTGGGTGAACTTCTTATCAGGCAGGTGAGGGGCACTAGGAACCCCAAACCTGCCTGCTCTAAGTAGGTTCTGCCATCCATCACGTCAAAACAAAACATACTCTAATGCGTAAGACCTTTAATAGGAATGAACTCTAATACAATCAGTGCACAATAGAGAGCCAGAAGAGAAGGAATAAATAAAATAGTTTCCAAATCAAGAGCCCAAAGTTACTTACCCATCCAACTCCCCCAGCCAACCCCCCCAAACCCCCGTCATGGATAAATGTCAGCCAAACAGGATTGGCCCAAAGCAGGGCCACTGAGGCCTAAAAGTCTGCCACAGTCTAAGGCCCCTCCTGGTAGGGACCCACAGGAAAGGGGTAGAAAGGGCCCAGCACATCTGGGACAGAAGGAGGAAAATCAAAATGAAGATCAAAGCTGCCATTGCTCACCTCCCCACGGGTCTCTCACCCACATCTGTTTCACCCAGTCCAGGACCAAGAAGCAAGTGCAGCTTCTTCACATCTCTGCTCCACATGCCTCCTCCAGGTCTCCTTCTGGCTCTCCCTCCTGCTTCCTTCCTTCCCCAGTCTCCTCTCCAGCTTCTCTTCCTCTCAGCTCAGCTCCACCCTTCCTTGAGTGGGGCAGGGAAGTGGAACCATCCCCTTTCCTGGGGACCCCCTGTTACAAACTGTGCACAGGCTTCCCAGGCAGTTAGAAAGTAGAGTCTTCCTTTGAAACCTCATAATGCTAAGAAGCAATTACCATTCATTTATAGGGAAAAAAGTTTGAGTCTTCCCAGACCTCAAAAATAACTGCCAAATCATACTAAATGACAATATAACACCTAAAGTAACAGTAGCATACAGTAATATCAGAAATGATATGATAAACACAGGCCACACAGAGCAGTTCCTGGGAAAGGGGCTTAGCACTCTGGCTGCTTGAGATATTCCTGCCTCTATAATGACTGCTGGAAAACAAACTCTGAATCCCATTTTCACTTTTTGCCTTTCATCTTCAAAGTGAAAATTCTCTTTGGATTTCTTGCAAAACTAGGAATTAATGTAAATCTTTCCAAAAAGAGAAGTGTCATACCACGAAGAGTGCAAAAGCGAGGATAACTGTCCTTTCCGAGGCACTTTCCAGATTACTGTGTATCCCACACAAATCAAAACAGCTGGCAGTACAGAGATTCCACTTAGAATTAAACACCCTCTCCTTGCTCTGTGTTCCCCAGACAATTTGCTCATTACCTGGTATGAAACTTAACTCCTAATGAATCCTTATGTTTAATTATTTACCTTCCTGCCTTTTCTAAGTCTGCGGGCTCTTTGGTCAGCCAGACTGTCTTACCATCCTTCTACACTGTACACCAGCCACCATGCAAATCCAGCACACAAAGCATGTATGTTGCTGTGATTCCATTATAATTTACAATAGTACTCGTGTTTGGCCCAAAGTATCATCAACTTCCTCAATAAGAATCACGTAGGCATTCCTTAAGGCACCCCGAGCAGCAGTAAACAATAGTGCTGATTTCTTTCTAAAGTTCTAATCCACCAAGAGGTTTGGGAATCTTCAGGACTGAATGCATTTGTAAAACTCCATATATACATATAAAGTCCTTGCATATCTATGTATTAAACTTGAGAATTTATCTAAAATTTTCTAAATTTTTGTTCTTCAAGCAAATAAAAACAGAAAGAGGTAGCTGGCTCACCTGACAGAAGACTAAAAACAATGAAGAGGAAAAAAGAATCAATATCATCCGAGAAAATGCCTTCAGTGCCCCAGTGAGGAATATTTGCTCTCGCTTCCCTCCGCCTTACCCTGGCCTCTCTCAATTCTTAGTTCCTGTTGACTCTCCACCCGTTTTTTTTTTTTTTTTTTTTTTTATTAACACCTGATACAGAAGTTAGCAGCAGCAACAGAAAAAAAAAAATTGTTATAAATCATAATGATTCACGGAGACATTTAGCAGAGGAGATGGGGGAGAGGGATCAAAACAGGGGAGGGAGGTGCACAAAGGATTATGGTGACGATAAAGGGTGTCTTGGCAGTGGGAATTTTATGGGTACTACACCTGAGAGGAGAATGAAGAACGATGTAAAAAGTATATAAATAATAATAATAATAATATTTCTAATCTTAAAAAAATCATCATGATTTAGAATAAACAAAGGGCAATTTGGAATTGAATTTCTGTGTATTGTTAACTTACATTTCTGTTTTATTTCACCATGCTTAAGCACACATCTCAAGATACTCGTATCAATGAACTTGACTGTAAAAAGCAACAGAAAAATTCACTTACCATCTTTTAACCAGCAAGTGGAAGCAAAGAGCTCTAGAGAAACTAACATTACACAAGAAATTGGGCCTCTCTGGTGTCACAAGGGGTTAAGACTCAACCTATGAAGCTATCGCAGCCACTGCAGCACGAGTTCGATCCCAGGCCAGGGAGCTACCCACATGGCTCAGCAGAACTCTCCTGACTCACCCACTGCTCTCCTCAGCAGTGTATTTCAGTACATCTGCCGGTTCTGTTCCCTATTCTGTCTCAGGTGAATTCTCTCACCACCCAGTTCTGCCTTGTACCCGCACCTCTGGCTTGTACCCCAGTTCTTGTATGCACAAATAAATAAATCTTAAAAAAAAAAAAAGAAATTGAGCACATCCTATACTTGCTGTGGGCTTGGACACCAAGTAAAGGAGGGTATCAGTGTGGTTGTACCATAGATGTCAGATCAAGAACCTAACTCTCAGCAACTCTACTTTTAAGAGAGAGCCAGCAGTTTTATATGCTGGTTTGCAAAGAAGAAATGCTTCCACAGTCATTAAATAAGAGGGAGAAAATTTTGATGTGGAATAGTGGCTCTTTTGGTCCTCCATAGGGTCAAGGATTTAAGCCTCACATGTAAAATGCAGTGCTCAAATGTGGAAAAACCATTAGAACACACTGCAAATCTCTCTAATTTAAAGGGCCATTTGATTTGTACTCTTGTAACACAAAGTACTAAGCACCAAGCTCATATTACCATGTATTTCTTAACTCCTCATTTTGATTAAACAAGAGTTATACCAAAGGTCCAGAGTAGCCTCTGGTACTTAATTGTTTCCTTCCCTTTTCCATTTGGATGTAAGAAGATTGTATGCATATTTCTCATTTCCTTGGGAAAATTATTAAGGCTCTCTGAATCTCAATTTCTTCCTGTGGAGGACAGTAATACCAGCTCAAGACGTCAGAGTAAGGGATAAAAGCTAGAGGTACAGAGCTCAATATAAGTGGTTGCCTGGTAGAAAGTGGCTATCATCCTGAGCGCTGTTATTTTTTTAGAGTGATTTGGTATACACAATATGTCCAAACATCCAACCTTTATAATAGTCACCCAAATCCTAGATAGAAAAACTGTGCATGAATCCTGTTGGTGTTATACAGAAAGCCTTGAAGGTCACTAAGTACCTTTTAAAATACGTATTTCTAAAATACAAATTTGCTCAAAATGTCAGCTTTGGGGTCTTAACAATAAAATATAATTACCCATCTACATTCTAGTTCATTCTTCATCAAAAATCAGTTTTAGAAATGGAAAATCCAATTGGAGCAATACAAAATCGTAGCTGGCTGAAAAATCTCAGATGTTGAGAATGACAAGAATGGGTCCTTTAGTAGCTCTGAGGTAGTTAAATTGGAAAAAGTTTTATTTTTGTGGTTGTACTTTATTTCTCTTTCCAGCAATTTTCCACTTGAATTTCTGTTAAACTTTTAATTTAGCCACACTTTATTATATTCCAATGGGAGGCAATAACTCAATCAACTTAGCCAAAGACTTGGAACCACCAAGAATTCTGGTTCTAGTCCTAGTTAAATAGTAAAAAATTTACCCATGGTTTTACTTTTCATGGTTAACCATGGTCTGAAAATATTATACACAATAAGATCATTTGAAAGAGAAAGACTATACTCATGTCATCTTTATTACAGGATGTTGTCATAATTATTTTATTATCAGTTATTGTCATTCCCAGTTGATAAACTAAATTTTATCTAAGTATTGTACATAGAAACAGAATATACTGTACTCCCTGTGGTTTCAAGCATCTAACTTGGAACCTATGTCCCACAGATAAAGGGGGATTGTTGCATTGATTTTACTCTTAATTGGCCATTATCGAAATCAGGGCAAAAACCTACTTTCAGGCCCATGTTGGCAAGAACACTTCTGTTCCATCTGAGTCTGCCCTACCATCTCCACTGAGGGAAACTCCACCCAACATGGCAGAATAAAGAGGCCGGAATCACCCTCTCCCTTGAAAACAACTATTAAAGAAAGGTTGATATCTGACAACTAGTACAATTAGACTCTTTGAACTAGCTATACAACCCCAACACGTCCTGAGATGGTCAAGAAATAAGGGTGGTGGCCACTGAGGGGAAAGAATAGGAGGAGGAGAGGGGAATCTTGTCAGAATGGGAGTTGGCTTTCCAAGCCACATAGAGGAAAATCCAGGACACTGTGAAATTTCTTGGAGGAATTCTCCTGACAGGACAGGGGGCCTGGGCCCAACCCGGGCAGTGGGAGCTGTGCAGACCACAGCTTGGAAATCGGGATCCCGGCTATTAAGGCTGACATGCTCACTGAAAGCTCCCCTGCCACACCCCCTCCCACCTCAATCTCCCTCCTGCCCATACCCCCACAGAGATAAAAAAGAAAAGCCAGGTGGAGCCAGGCTGGACTCAATAAAAAGCCCTATGGCAGAAAGAACTTTAGAGCAAATTCACAAATCCCCCAGGAAAGCAAAGCAAGACCACTTATACTTCCTGGGCCTGCAGAATCAGCAGCTGAGGCAAGGGGGCGCAGCAAAGGCCACTAAGTTAAGTGGGTACATGTGCACCAGCTATACGCACACACACACACACACACACACACACAGTGCCACCTCTGAGCCAAGTGCAAACTATCTCCGCAGTGTATTTGCCTTTCCCACTGGGAAGCCTAAGCTTCATAGATAATGATCCCAGGAAGAAAATAACAGCAAGGTGGGCAGGGAAGCAAAGACACCTACACAAGATAGAGCTCCCTGCAGAACAAAACCAGAGGCAGGGGTTTTGGTTTTTGATCTCGGTTTTGTCCTCAAACTAAGATCAAGCATTAAAGCTGTAGACCTGCCTCCTACCACCAGCTCACAAGGTAAACTAAGAAGAGGACAAGCAATGATAAATCCCCAGTGCCCCAACCACATACTCTCACATACATAGCAATTAATAAGGCAATATCCATGCTTAGGAAGCAAGGAACATCTCAACACAAGACGGAAAAGTAAAATGAGAAGGGCAGAAATTCCAGGACAAATACAAAGGAGACAGAAATAGAGAAATTTCTGGCAACTTCAATACAGATAATAACAAAATATATTTAAAAACAATAAAATAATATTAAATACTACTTTTAAAAGGTTTAAAATGTTAAGTGAGTCAAAGGCAGACAGACAGAAGCAAGATCTCAGAATGTAGATTCAGGAACAGTTCTTCACTAAAGAGATTGAATATATAAAAGATCACAAAAAGAGATTCTGAATGAAATACAGAAAAATTACTGCTTTACATTGAATCAAACTAGCAGAAGAAAGAATTTCAGCTACACAAGACTCAAATAAACAAACTGCACATTTAGAATAAGAGAGAGCATCAAGACAGGAAAACGAGGAAACTGAGAAAATATCAGATTCTACTAGAAGACAAAACTTACCAAAGGGGAAGAAGAAAAAATAGGAGTAGAAACCTTATTCAAAAAAATAATAAATAAGAACTTCCCAAGCCCACAGAATAATTTAAATATGGAAGTCCAGCAAGAAGAGACAATACCTAATAATTAAATGCAAAAAGATCTACACCCACACATATCATTATCAAAAATCAAAGACAAAGAAAAAAATTTGCTGGAGCCACAAAAAGCCCGGATTAGCTAAAACAATCTTGAGAGAAAAGAAGAAAAATGGAGGCATTACACTTTCTGACTTCAAACAATGTTACACAGCAACAGTAATCAAAACAGCATGGTACTGGCACAAAAACAGTAACTCAGACCAACGCAACAGAACTGAAAGCCCAGACATAAATCCACATAAATATGGACATCTAATTTTTAACAATGGAATTAAGATCACACAGTGGGGAAAAGATAGCCTTTTAATAAATGGTTTAATAAGTGGTGCAGGGAAAAATGGATAGCCACATGCAAAAAATAAATAAATAAATAAAGACCCATATTTAACACCCTACATGAAAATTCACTCAAAATGGATTAAAGATTTGGATATAAGAACAAAAATCATGAGGTACTTGAAATAAAATATAGGAGACACACTCCAGGATATCTATACCACAAAGATGCTCTGGGAATAAAACCCAAGCAGCAAGGGAAACAAAAGCAAAAATAAACAAGTGGGACTATATCAAACTTGAAAGTTTTTGCACCTCAAAAGAAACAAGAAACCATCACAAAAACAGTTTACCCAGATCTTTCCCAGTTTTAGAACCAAAAGTCAAACATGCTGGGAGTTCTTGAGCTAGGCCCAGATATTGCCCGGATCTAGCAAGGATTATGAAGGGGAAGAATGAGATATTTTTCTGGACTAGGCAATGAAAAGAGAATACCAGCTCCATTTTCAGAGTCTATCTGATGTGACTCTTAGAAAATTTAAATAAAAAACTGTCATGTAGCAGGTACTGCTAATATATTTAACTCCTCATTTCAGAATGCAGCCCAAACTCATTTTAAGAATTCTTTTCTGCAGTTCCAATCAACTGCTAAACATTTCCACTCAGATCCCACTGTCCCCTTCCACTCCATCAAAAATAATATTTGCCTAACTAAAACCAGTTCTTCCTCTGACTCCCCGAATTCCGCAGAAAGAGGCCACCAATTCATGGTCACCCAACTTAAAATCCATTATTTAATCCATCCTAGTGAGTTAAAAATGTTAGCTTATTCTACCTCCGCCCTAAGGCCGACAATCATTATTTCTTATTCACCTCCAGGTTGATAATAGCTTCTTAATCGCCTCTGCAGTGGTTTCTCCACCTCCCAGTCCATCTAGAATATTATTGCCAAATTGAACTATTAAAACCTGGTGTTACTGACACCCTTTATTCAGAAAATTTTAACACCCTCCTACCTACAAGGCAAAATAGTCAAACTACATAACCTCTGGGTACTTATCTTACAATAGGCACACCACTTAGATTCTAAAATCAGAAAAGAGGAAATCATGAAAATAAAAATTACCCTGAAAAAATCCTTTGGCAGGCCCTCCACTGGAGACCACGAGTTGTTTCAGCACAGCCAGTTTTTCCTCCAGCTTTGGAACAGATTCCTGTTTCTTTGGTTGAGCACCAGATGAAGTAGTTGGCTTGATTTTAGGGTCCATTTTACACGAAAAATGCATATATGCATATCTTTAAAAATTAGAATCACATCAGCTCAGCGATATGCTGGATCTTGAAAGACCCCCAGAACAGACAAAATGAAGGAAACACAAATTCACACCTTTCCTTTACTGCTCACTCCAGGCAGTCATGGAAAGGGATAGTGGGCAGTAATGCCAACACTGTTGAAATTGTAATTATTCCTCAGTTCTTATTTCTGGGATTGTTTTGCTAAAATTATGAAATTCCACTGCTAGGTCTTCTTTAAAAATTATTTGGAATCTTGCTTTAGATACCCCTCCCCCCTGAACACTAAGTTAAATTATGTCATATTCCTATTAATATTTACATCTTTCTATATAGCACTTGACACTATACTGAGTCACTCTGTAAATATTTTTTCAACAAATTGAATTTGCTTCAATTTGTTCATTCTAATTAAGTAGATATAACAAGGGAATTTTCAACAGAAATGTCTAATAGTGTTTCCTATTTTTACTAAGACTCTATATTTTTTCCATAAGACAAACGGACAGTCTTTTCTACTACAGATATTTAAAAGCAGCAGCTATTTTTTTACACTAGATTGGCCTATTTTAAATAAAAATAATAAAATAATATCCGTAAATTCCAGTGGAGGCAGTGAAATATATATATATATATATATATTAGCTATCTATGTCTGATAGCCAAAATTCATGTTAAGTCTATATACATATACAGTCTCATAATTATGCCCCAAAATAATTAAAATAATCTAGAGTTGTTCTGTTTAAATAAGGAAATAACTACTGAAATGCATCACCATAATTATACTGAAATCACGATTAAAAAAAACAGAAAAACCCGATCTTATCCCTCCATTAGACTATACATGGGTTGTCAATAATATGTAAATTATAAATATAACCAAAAACACCGCGGAAAAATCATAATTTTACTACCTCGTGTAACCTAAGATTGTTACTAAGCAGTTAAAATATTTTCCTTGGGCAAGTATAAAATATCCAGAGCTCGTTCTGAGAGTCAATTCAAATAAACCGCCCTTTGCATTTTGAGGGACATACAAAAATACACTTTGGACTTGCTGCCACATCCTCTAGACACCTGCGTTTGATTCTTACTGAAATTTAGTGGCAGAATCTAGCCTGCAGCCTCCGGGAGTGCACACGGGGGAGGTGAGAGAAGTCATCTCGAGCTGGGGCAGTGCTGGTGGGCTGACCCTGCAGGGAAGCTAAGAGGGTGACCCAGGTGGTGTCACACAGCCTTGCGTCCCCGGGCAACACCCGCGGGGCTTTCGCAATGTTCCTGGCAACTTTTATCCCCGTGAGGACCAACGCTTCCCAGGCACCTAGAGACCACGAGGACTCGGGAGCTCGCCACTGCCCCCTGGGGGTGGTGGAAGGAAACGTCTCTAGCTGAGTCCCCACTAGCTCAGCAGATGTTCAAAGACCCACTGAATGGAGGCGATGGACCCCAGGTATTTGGAGGCAAAGAAAGCTGCTTTCTGGGTACCTGACACCCGGTGTGTTTAGTAAGGCAAGACTTTTCCACCTAGAAATTTCTGACGTTTTACACCTATCCAGTAATGTTGCCCTGAAGGAGAAAAGTTAGGTCAGAATTAGAAAATAATAGAATATATTCAAGTTTTGGGATCTGACAGAGTTATTCAAATCTCAGTTTTGCTGTTTACTAGCATGACAGGATGAGTATTTTAGTTATTCTTGCTGATCTTCCATTTCCTTATCTGGAAAGGCAAAGTCCTTTGTCTAGACAGTGATTCAAAAGTAGAATGCATTCAATAAAAGCAAGTTTATTTGAGGTTCTGTTTTGTTATTTTTACTTAACCTAATACAGTTGGAACCTCAAACTCTCAGAGAAGGTATATTTCAGTGCCATTCCCCAACTAAACACTCCACATCAGGCTTAGAGACTCCCTGTTAGTGATTCTAATTCCCCTGATGCTGCCATCTGCCTTTCAATTAGACACTTGGACGCTGACTTCAGCCTGGATTTAAGCTAGTACACTATCAGTTTAGATTTCTGACTTTACATCTCCTTAGAATCAATTTGCCCCACAAATATCCCACCTTAGTCTCAAATTGTTTCTCTCTCCAAAATAAATCTCAACTGACCTGGTAGTTGGGGCTGCGTTATTTTTGTGTAAGATGGGGCTAGAGTTATGTTGCGAGACACTGAATGATAACTAAGATTTCTTTTTTAATATTTCTTTTTATTTTTTAATGCACGCAAGAAATGGAGTCTCGGCCAGAGGTTGGGGGTGGGAGGTAAGAGGATTCTCCAGAGACAGAGTGGGAAACAGAACAGGCAGCCTGACCAAATACACTGCTGAGGGGAGCAGTGGGCGAGACAGGAGAGATCTGCTGCTCCCTATATGGGTCTGCTCCCTGACCAGGGATGGAACACAGGCTGCAATGGCAGGTGATAGCTTGATAGCACTGAG
Organism: Talpa occidentalis; assembly: GCF_014898055.3. Classification (NCBI taxonomy): domain Eukaryota; kingdom Metazoa; phylum Chordata; class Mammalia; order Eulipotyphla; family Talpidae; genus Talpa; species Talpa occidentalis. The sequence goes on along the minus strand of NW_023601653.1, from coordinate 42,814,479 downwards.
ACTCAACCCCTACACCACAAGGGAGGCCCTGAACACTAAGATTTTTAACAGAGGCTGTGACTGTAGAAATAGGACGATGTATTCTATTAGTTGGTTAATATTCTTATCAAAGAAAAACCTAGAAATACACAGAGATAGCTACTTAATGACATTACATACGGTGTATACGGTGGTTTTTGTCTAATGTCTTTATGGTAGCCCATGTGCCTGGAATTTTGTAGTAGGGTCTTTTCTTTCTTTTGTTTGCCTGCAGTAATAATAGATTTCCACTGATCCGTTTCTCCTCTGAAAACCAGAACAGCAAGAGAGGAGGTAAGTGGTGCAGGAATTAACTACTGGCCCAAGAATTGCAAGAACAATAAATGGTCTAACTAGATAATGCCTTAGAATTTAGACTTCATCAGATCACACTGTGTCAAAATACATGGACACTAACATTTATCTCCAGATATAGAGCGCCTCTTACTTTCTCTCCATTCTCAGTTTACATTCTCTCTTTTATGTTCTTATCTTTATAAATTGATGATTTTGTTGAGAAGGAAAGAATTAATTTATTTGGCTGGGTGTTGGTCAATTTGGCTACGAAAAAATACCCAGTTGCTGCACTGGTACATTTTGTCCTCCAAAAATCTCTGTCTCTATCCATTTGTGAAATTGAGAATTTGCCACATTGGTCAATTACAAAAATGAACATTTGTATGACTCTGACTTAAACGACAAAGGATGAAATGCACCAGAAAGGCAACAACAGATTTTCCCCTCGTATGCACGTTATAAAACCGCAACTCTGAAAAGTATTTTTCTATTTTACTAAAGTTTTCTAGAGTCCTTGTCATCGAGTCTTGACTTGGAATATTTCAGGCATCCAATTTAGAAAACAAACAGCTACTAAATATCCAAAATGTCTATTGCCATAGGTATTTTAATAACAAAATAATGCTAATGCATCTCTCTCTGACTCCCTCTCAAAAAAATAGGCAGTTCAAGGTGTGTTTATTCATTCTTACAAATATATTTTCCCACTCTGTCAAAAAGAGAAGCATAATTCAATTGAAGTGTATCAGAACTGTGCTTCCTTATACCGCATTATGTAACAAGCTGTAAATAAAATGAACTTTTTATGAATACATTATGCATGGGTTATGTTGTGAGGGTTGCATATAAAGAGTATTTTAATAACATACATTTTTCTGGGTTACCAAAAGCAAGTTGTTATTCCAACAACCCATAGACTGAATAGAAAACAATTTTAATGTGTATGCTCAGAAGTCCTGGTACCTGAAATCTGGGATAGCTGTGGTACCTTGTGATATAAGTCCTGGTATAGCTGTGGATTATTGGTGTTTGGTGATGGGGGTGGTATAGTAATATATACATTTGAAAAAGTATGAATATGTGACCCTAAAACATATATGGTATTGTGAAGCAACATTACCTCAACAAAAAATAATTTAATATAATGTAAAAAATAAAAATAGAGGAAACTTAGGAAAATATATAGTCTCTGAAATAAATGATGTTGGGGCAACTGGGTACACACATGCAAAAGAATGAAACTGGACCATTCTTGCGCCAATCACAAGAATTAACTTGAAGTGGATTTAAGACATGTAAACTGGGAGCCATAAAACTACTAGAGGGAAACTCCTTGAGATTGGTCTTGGCAATGGTTTATGGGGGAGATTTAACACCAAAAGTACAAATGTATTTGGGTAAATTCCTGGGAGTGGAATCATTGTGTCATATGGTAGCTCCATTTTCAGTTGTTTGAGGAACCTTCACACAGCTCTCCATAGTGGCTGGACCAGTTTGCACTCCCACCAGTAGTGTAAGAGAGTTCCTTTTTGTCACATCCCTGCCAGCATTTGTTGGTACAAAAATGAACAATGATGTAGGAATATATGTATATATACACATATACACGTATGTGTATATATAAATATATTTTTAAAAGTATAAATGTAAACTAACAAAGCAACAAAAGTAAAAATAATTGGGACTACATCAAACTGAAAAATCTTATTCACAGCAAAAGAAATGGTCAAAAACATAAAAAGGCAGTGTTTGGAGGAAATATTTGCAATATTTGCAAAGAGAGGAAATAGTTACAAATCATATGTCTGATAAGGACTTGATAACCTGAAACTAAGGATCCTATAGAATGTGCACTTAGTAATATGCACTGGCTCTTGAAGTATATGCTTGCACATATGTGTACATTTTATGTAGTTCCAACTAATTTCAAACAGTGTCAGCAGGGAATGCTATTAAATATCCAGGTATTTTGTGGACCCCATTAATGGTGACTGGAGAAAGAAGGGGCCATCGAGATGACATAGTATTTCTGTGATTGCAAAGTAATGGAATAGTACCGTCTTAAATATTCCTTCCAAATATTGGCCAATTTCATCTGCTATGTAGCAAGAGATAATGGTTCCTTCAAAAAAAATTCCATAAGATTTTTATTCCGGGCCTCCCTGGTGGTGCAAGGGGTTAAGCACAGCACTATGAAGATATCTGAAGCCTCTGCAGCACTAGTTGGATCCCTGGCAGGCCAGGTTGCTGACCCACATGGATCAGCAGAACTCTCCTGTCTCGCCCTCTGCTCCCCTCAGCAGTGTTTCAGTCAATCCTCCTGTTCTGTTCCCCACTCTGTCTGTGGTGAATCTTCTCAACCCCCGCACCTCTGGCCTGTACCCCAGTTCTTGTATGCATAAATAAATAAATCTTAAAAAAAGATTTTTATTAAATAAATGTAGGTGTAAATAAGAACGTGTGTAAATTCAGTCTTACATAGTTTTATGTAAGAAATGAAAATTAGAAATGGGTAAACTAGGCCAAACTACTAACAGGCTAACAGAAAGTATAATAGTTCTCCAATATAAAATGTTTGGAAAGTCTCAGAAATAAAGTCTCAGAAATCCTAATTCGCCAGATGTATAAATACTTCTTTCATGTGAATGAATGAACACCTTCAAAGACAACTTATTTTCTGAAGATATTTTATTAACCATTGTGCTTTACCATCTTGCATTATCAACCTTTTAGAATGCTGTGTGCCACAGAAACCATCTAATTCAATCATTCTGTTTTATAAAAAGATGTCAAACTGAGATCAAGAGAAGGTAACTAAGTGTCGAGGAAGACTAGACGTATGTCCAAATTACTTTAGCACTCTGTACAGTATTTCTTTAGATTTTTTTTGTAATTAGTTGTCTAATTGAATGCTTTATGGTTCAAAGTAGATTTATTACAACAAATTATTGAAATATTCTTCTAAATATAGGAGTCAAGATATTATGTACATAATAATATCTAAGAATAAAAGTTCTAGCAGTAATCCAAAAAATATATATCTGATGGTTTCACTTATAGGAGTGTATTATGGCTTGAAGATTTTTTTGTCATATAGAGTCATTATTTTCCTTGAAACAGTTTTTGTATTGGAATGGTATTTTGGAAGGAACTTTATGACTTAGCTTTCTTGGATAAAAAAACCATTTCCAGGGAACCAAGGAACCTTTGCTATGATAGATTAGAAAACCTGAAACCATCCGCTTCTGGCCTGTTTTCCTAGTTCAATGAGCTGTGTACAATAGATTTTAAGCTGACATTTGACAATCTTTAGGTTTTGAAATCTCAGTATGGTGGCTACAGCTATGAGACATGGTTCAATAAGAAACAAAAATGCAAATGTGGATGTGATTAAATGATCATTCCCCTCCCCCCTAAAATCCAGCGTTCATTTAGGACTTTATACAAAACATTTTTGAAGAACTGTGGGGTCACTTTAGATTTAAGCAGCTGTGGCATAGAAGTGTCAATGAATAGTGAAACATTTTAGAGAATGTGAAGATTTACAGAAATTATTATAAGAACATATACAGCAATAGGGCAAAACGAACTCTCAGATATATGTTGAAGTTGTTGAATAGTTATTGAAGTTGTACAATAAAGTAGAAAAATAAATCCGAAGGAAAAAGAAAAATATCGGATGGTTTCACTTATAGGAGGAATATAGGGAAACAGAACAAGGGGTCAGAAAAAAAAGACAAAAATTTGCAGGCAAACTATAGAACTGAGACATATAGGGGAGAGGGAGGGAGAGGGGCCATGAAGGGGGACGGACCAACACAAGAGACTGTGGTGATGGTTCACAGGTGATTTGGGGTGGGAATTTTATGGGGACTACACCTGAGAGGAGAAATCAAACATACAAAAATGAACAACGTTATAAAAATAAATTAAATTTAAAAAATTAAAATAAGCTGAAATATTTGACATGGAAAAAATAAATTCAATAATGATTATGAGAATTCCAGTGTGAGGAGGAAAAATAGGTTTTGTGTTCTTTCTGCTGTTTAGAGTGTTTAAGGAATAAAGGTCTGGAGTTATATTTTCCTGTCTCCAAACTGAGTTCATCATCATTAAAAGAAGTTATGATCTAACTATTAAAATTCAAGCTTCTGTGTCTTATGTCTTTAACAGGCCCTCCACTAATTGTAGTCCTCTGTACTGGGTGTGCCAGATGTTGCCTGGATGTATAAACCACACTGGCATCATAATGATTTATAGTAAAAAATTCTTGGCACAACCTCAGTCCTTTTTTGTGGAGGACAGCTGTAGGGAGAAAATAACAGAAATGAATTTCTAAAGATGGTAATCTTGAAGATTTTCTGCTTAATGATTTTTATACAAATTACCCCCTCTCCCGCCATCCTTGCAGAGATTACTAAAAAAAAAAAAAAAAAAAAATTTAACTTTAATCCTTGTAAAAAGCCACAGGAATATTAAAGTTAAACATTTCAAAGCTCTTCCATTAATACAGGAAACTGTTAGAGTTCTTTGAACATTCATGATTGAGTTTCCTAATTATTTTCAGTTTGAAAATTTAACCGAAGTTTTTCTTCTGCTTTGAAATTTACACAGAAATAAAGAACACAATTTAGCTTAGGATTTAGGAGAGCCAGTGATAGTGTGGGCTATTTTCCATACCATTCACAAGAACTTTCTCAGTTGCTGATAACTTAGCAAACAGATACTTCTGCTAGCGTGTTAGTCTTTGTGTATTTTAAAAATTATTCATAGAACTCTGTAAATGGCTACATGCTTTTCTAAGATGATTTTTTTAACTTTTTAGAAATATTTCAAAGTTGGAAGAATGAACACTTCTAAAACATCACTTGATGCATCAGTAGTTACTACTTTTCTCCTCACTTCATATATGCAAGTGTTTGCTTATTTTGCAGATTTTTTAATTTTATATATATGTGTGTATGTATTTACATCATTGTTCATTTTGTACAATGTTTGATTTCTCCTTTAAGGTTTAGTCCCATAAAATTCCCACCACCAAGTCACCTGTGAACCATCACCACAGTCACTTGTGCTCATCTGTCCCCACCCTCCCACCCCCGCCTGCTGAATGTCTCTGATTTATAGTTTCGTTTTTGTTTTTCCTGATCCCTTATTTGGTTCTCCTATATTCCTCCTATAATTGAAACCATCTGATATTTTTCTTTTTCCTTCTGACTTATTTCACTGAGCATCATCCCTTCCAGCCCCATCCATGTTGCTGCAAATCACATGAGTTTATCTTTTTGATTGCTGAGTAGTATTCTATTACATATATAGACCACATCTTCTTGAACAAGTCATCTGTTTGGGGACATTTAGTTTGTTTCCATATCTTAGCTATTGTAGTTTAAAATAATTTGCATGCACCATGCTGCCACATTAAATATTTTAGTATCATCTTCTAAATACTATTACATTTTCCTACATACTGCAATGCCAATATGACATCCACAATTCTAACATTGATACAGTAATATGGTCCAATATGCAGTCAGTACTCAAACGTTCTGAATTATGCCAATAAAATTCCTTAAAATCCCCTTTAAAAAAATATCCAGGATCCAATTAAGGGCCAAATATTTTATTTAGTTGTCTTGTCTCTTGAATCTCTTCTCATCTAAAGTTGTTCCCAGACCTTTGTTTTGTCTTTCATGCTATTGACATATTCAAAGATTCCAGATCAGTTGTCTTGAAGAATATCTCTCATCTGATAATGATAATTAATGATAATTTCACCCAAAATAATGTCAATATACTATGTAATTATTCTGAAAAAATTAAGCCTTTCTAATTAAGATTTTATAGTTCCCTGTGCATGTTATACACAAAATTTTGGATTAGAATTGAATTAGTGTTGTTTTCTGGAGAATTTTGGAAACCTGATTTTTATGGATGAAGAAGGAAATTTTGGGGCCAACTTCAGTGAGCCCCCCTGAGAATCTTCCAAACCATGTCAATCTAACAGACCATAGGACTGACCTACAGTTACATTTTTTTTTATCATTCAGGCTTTATTTTACTTAATAAACTCATAAAGGCATAACATAATGTTAAATGCTCTGAGCTACATTACCTTAGACTTGAATCTTGATCCTGCCCTATATTAAGTATAGCACATATTAATCTTATTAATAATGATTAGTAAACCTGGACAAATTTCTTAATCTCTTTAAACTTGTTTCTTCATCTAAAAACATCATAGGATTATTGTGAAGGTTAAATGGAACAATGTATGTAAAGAGACATAGTAAACACAAATAAGTATAAAATTTTTTTATTATTTTTTAAAAGATTTATTTTTTTATTTATGCATGCATACAAGAACTGGGATGTAGGCCATAGGTGCAGGGGCTGAGAGGATTCACCAGAGACAGAGTGGGGAGCAGAACAGGCAGGTCCTCTGAAATCCACTGCTGAGGGGAGCAGCAGGCAAGACAGGAGAGGTCTGTTGTGCCATGTGTGTCAGTTACCTGGCCGGGGATCAAACTCAGTCTTCAGTGGCTGGCAGCAGCTTGATAGGGCTGAGACATTAACCCCTGTGCCACCAGGGAGGCCCTAAGTATAAATTCTTATACTGGCTTCTTATTCTCTCCAGTCTGAAATCCAATCTGATTTCCCTGTAGCCATAGGGCATCCACAACCACATATAGTCTCTCACTTTTTCTGTCTCTCAGGGTTTTCGTTGTTGTTTTTGTGTGTCGTTTGTTTATTTTTTTTATCATATTTGACGCTTAGTATTTGTTGAATAAATGAATGAAAGTATTAATTTCCATCCTCAATTCTTCACTCTTATTGCCCAAAATGGTTTTTTCCTTCTTCTTTTCCCCTAATAAGTCATCAACGGATTCTGATTGAAAGTCTGCTTGGGTTTTATAAGTATTGTTCTTTGTACTTTAGGAAATGACAAGAATCATCAGACATAAATCTTCCCTTTCTGCTCTGAATGAGTTTACAATTTAGTTGAGATGATTGGATATTTTCTCAGACTATAATAATGAAACATAGAAAGTCACTGATGACAAGAAAGATCAAAAGTGCTGAGAAAGCTAAGAGGTGGAAAATGTTATTTTGTAGCGGTGGTAGCCTTGAGATGTTATGATTTCCAGGGTGAGAGGCACTGGTGCAGACAGTGGGTAGGAGTAGTGAGGAAGCAGCTGGAATTGAATCACGAACATGCCCAGGCAGAAGATTCATCAGGAGGAACACAAATGCAGAGGTAGAAAGGGCATGTGGTTTAATTCAGCTTTAAAAGAGTTTACGAATGTTGGAAATGCAGCTGGGAACCTGTCTTTCTTAACACTACCTGGTTGCTTCAGCATTGAACTATCCAGAAAAGGAAGATAGAAGGGAAGAAAGGAGGAAGCGAAGAAAGGAAGGAAGAGCGGAAAAGAGGGAGAAAGGGCAGAGAGAAAGGAAGGAGAAAAGGGAGGGATTGAGGGAAGGGAAAAAAGGAGGAAGAAAGAAGGAAGTGTTTTTTAATTGGCCTAAGTAACCTTTTTTCCAAACCAAATCTGGGTGATAATGTTTGCATACATTCCTTTAAGCCATTTCCTGTTTACATTGTAATTCTCTCTTTTTTTTTTTTTTTTTTTTTTTGTGGGACCCTACCCAGTGGCTGGGGATCGAACTATCCTCGCAACCCAGCGCTCAACCGCTGCGCCACCGGGGAGGCCCTACATTGTAATTCTTTAACAACTTATGACATAATATAAAAAATATAAACATAAATGTCATGAACTTTTTTTCTGTTTGCATTCTTTGAGCATAGTTGGTTATAAATGAAGAAGTTAGGAAATGGGTATAGGCTCAGTTAGGAACAGGGAGCTTCAAGCCCCTAAATCCACCTATCAGCCTGATTAGGAAACACTTGGCTGGAACCAAAGGGTGCCTCTCCCTGTCCCCCGCCGGCTACCCCAAATGAGGTGCCTTAGGTCCATTTCTCAGTTTGACAGGAGAACAATCCCCAACCAGAAGAGTGCCCTCTGACCCCCTCACCTCCCAACCCAGTAAAAAATGGAATTTCCAGGACACCAACACGTACCACAATGTTAATGCAACGGACTAAAGCTGGCTTCGGGAATGTAAGACAGGAAACATGGACAAACTCAGTGGATGTAGGTAGCCTAGGGAACCCCGCAGGCCCAACCAATCAGCAAGAGACAAAAGGCAGAGACACCCCACAACCAAACCTCCATTCCTTGCCCACTGTACCCATATAAGCACCTGCTTCTCACCACTTCAGTGCCACCCACTTGGGGCCCTTTCTGCTCAGAAAGCTTTCCTGTCATCTTCCTACTTATCAATACCTGTCCTTGCTCATATCTCTCAATAAATCTCTTGTTTCTCTGTAACTTTAGTTTCAATGTTGAAGTCTTTCCTGGCCAAAGGCGAGAACCAAAAATGAGCCCTCCTGGGGTCCTCAACTCCAGACCTGCTCCCAAAAACCCCAACTCATAAACATAGATATATAGGGGAAATACATGTTTTTGTTAGTTTGGACTCTTTTTAGAAAACATGATATGTCTATTTCTAGTATAAGGGTGGGTAAATATGCCTGCAGTGTGGAACATTAATCCATTGTAAATTCAATGGTTATTGATTTTAAAAGCTGAACTCTAATTAAGAAATAGAAATAATACATTTTAAAAATACAAGGTGAGGGCCTCCCTGGTGGCACAGCGGGTTGAATGCAGCTGTGAAGCTGTCCACAGCCTCTGCAGCATGGGTTCAATTCCCGGCTGGCCAGGGAGAAACCCACATGGCATGGCAGACCTCTCCTGTCTCATCTGCTGCTCTCCTTAGCAGTGTTTTCAGTTTGTCTGCCTGTTTTGCTCCCTGCTCTGTCTTTGGTGAATTATCTTGCTCTCATGTGCCTCTGGCCTATACCCTAGTTCTTGCATAAATAAATAAATCTTTTAAAAAATAAATAAATAAAAATAAAAACACAAGGTGAATACTATAGCTTCAAGTCAGCATATGGATAAAAGTGAGGGAAAACACAAAGGAGCATTTTGAGAAATATCTTGAACTGTGTGTCCACTTAGAGGGATTGAAACATGCAAGGGAGGGAATGAATTTCTCTTGTGAGCAAAGAATTTCTAAAGGGGAAAGCTGTAGTCTTTGAGGTATCACTATGGGCTAAATCTAAAAACTGGAACCACAACTAATCTTTAAACAAATCAAGTTTTCTCAATGTCCAGCCAGGTCCCAGTATTATTGTAGAAATATTATATAGCTAATGATTATTGAATGATTACATTGTACCAAGAATTTACATATACTTCTATGAATCAAAATAATTCTTTTTTTATTATTTAATTCTTGCATAGAAGATCTGGGGTGTAGGCCAGAGGTTTAGGGGTGAGAGGATTCACCAGAGACAGAATAGGGAGCAGAACAGGCAGATACTGAAATCCACTGCTGAGGGGAGCAGCAGACCAGACAGGAGAGGTCTGCTATGCCCTATATGGGTCAGCTCCCTGGCCGGGGATTGAACTCAGTCCGTAGTAGTGACAGTGGTGAGACTTAACCCCTAGGCCACCAGGGAAGTTTGCATCAAAATAATTCTTCAATGAATTTACAAATATCCCCATATTTCCAGAGGAGGAAACAAAGGTTGATAAAAATAACTTACCAAGGCCACATGACTAGTAAGTATCTAAGCAGGAATTTGATCAGTTCTGTCTGGCTTCCAGATCTGTATTAACTCTTGCATTTTTATTTGTGGTGGATTGTCAACCCTGCTTTGACATTTTTGCCATCTACTTGATGATCCAGTGGGATAATTCCACTGACAAATATTTTGAGAAATATCTTGAACTGTGTGTCCACTTAGAGGGATTGAAACATGCAAGGGAGGGAATGGATTTCTCTTGTGAGCAAAGAATTTCTAAAGGGGAAAGCTGTAGTCTTTGAGGTATCGCCAGTTACTTTGAGTCTTATATCTCAAAAAAGAGATTATTCTGAAAAAAAGCTTAGTTATTGTTTCATAAATCACTGCTGGTATGAAACACTAGTTACTTTTATTACTGGCTCACTCAGTTGCTGAACTTGTTTCTAGTTCTCTGCACTAATATTGCTAACATCCAGTCAATTTTTTCCTCTGCAACATATGCATACTCCCACCCATAGAAACGGAGTTCAGAGAAACTCATCATTGGTCTTTTGCCTTACTAAGTAATAGACTGTTCTGAAACCAGCATCATAAATAACAGCACTGAATGCCTCACATTTTTAATAACAATTTGGCATCTTGTTTTCTCACAGATGGAAATTTTTGCAGAGAATTCTTGGGAAATATTTTTCAATATTTTATATTAATTTTTTAAAGATTTATTTTATTTGTTTATGCCTACAGGAATTGGGGTCTAGGCCAGAGGTGTGGAGGCTTAGCGGACTCACCAGAGATAGAGTGGGGAGCAGAACAGGCAGATCTACTGGAATCCACTGCTGAGGGAAGCAGCTGGCAAGACAGTAGAGGTCTGTGGTGCCCTATGTGGGTCAGCTCCCTGGCCAGGGAATCAAACTCATGCTCCAGGGGCTGCGGATAGCTTCAGAGTGCTGAGACTCAACCCCTGTGCCACCAGGGAGGCCCCATGTTTTTCAATATTTGAAGGAACAATTTATGTTTTCCCTTTTGTTTGATTTTCAACTAAAAACAGACTATACTTAAAAGTAACAGAATTAAAAGTAGAAGGATGAAAATAAAAATGACACAGAACCCTGTTATGCAGACATGACTGATGTTGGCTTTTCAGTATATTTTTATCATTTAGGCTTTTTTGATATGACATTTATAATCTTTTTGCCATGAATTTTGTTATACATAGTACATGGCATATTGTATACATATTTATTATATGTAATAAATAAAGGTATTTTATGCATTGTACATGAATAAAATAGTTTTACATGCATCCTCATAAATACATGTACAAATGTGTATATACACCTAATATATACATACACACATATATGCACACACATACACACACATGTGTATGAATATATATATATTTTACATATAGTTATTATAAGGACAAATAAAAATTTTAAAATAGGAGTGTAATGAAATAACATACATTTGTAGGGTGTAAATCTATACCTCAAGACATATTTTGTGATGTAAATCAACATTACCTTGAGAAATACAACTCTTTAAAATAAATATAAAAATAAAGATTAAGGGCCTCCCCTGTGGTGCAGTGGGTTGAGTGCTGCACCGTGAAGCTGCCCGCAGCCTCGGCAATGCTGGTTCAATCCCCGCCGGCTAGTGAGAAGCCCACATGGAGCAGCGGACCTCTCCTGTTGCTCCCGCTGCTCCCCTCAGCAGTGTATTGTCTATCGTCTGCCTGTACTGTTCCCCATTCTGTCTCTGGTGAATCCTCTCATCCTCCCACGCCTCTGGCCTGTACCCCAGCTCTTGTATAAAAATAAATAAATCTTTAAAAAAATAATAAAAATAAACATAAAGATTTAAAAAAAAGTGGTATATATATTTTTAAAAAGTCCTTCAAAGTTAGGGCATACAGAGGGGGAAGTGTTAGGACTAGGTGGTGAGGGGGGAATAATGGACTTGAGTGACTATCTCTGAGAGGGAAATCCTATACTGTCAAAATACTAAAGGATGTAAAACAATGGTACTTCATGAAAAGTAAAAATAAAGTAAGATAAAATAAAACTGCCTTCCCACTTAAAAAAAAGTATTAAATATCTAAATATAAGAACCAAAAAACCATAAAGTCCTTAGAAGAAAACATAGGCGGCAACAAAAAAAGACAAACAACCCAATCAAAAAATGGACAAAGGACTTAGACACTTTCCTAAAAAAGACATTCTGAAGTCCTACGGATACATGAAAAATTATTCATTATCACAGTGAGATCTCATCTTACCCCCATGAGAATGGTTTATCCAAAAAAAGAGTGGAATCAACAAATGTTGATAAGGTTGCAGTGAAAAAGAAACTCATCCACTGTTGGTGGTAGGAATGAAAATTGGTGCTTCCCCTACGGAAAATGATGTCTCAAGAAAACAAAAATGGAAATTCCTTTTGACCAGTATTACTGCTATCAGGTATTTACCCAAATAACATCAAAAACCTAACATGAAAAGATTTATCTACATCTGCATATCAGCAGTGTCCACAATTGCCAAGTCGTAGTCCCAAACTAAGTACCCTTCAACAGAAGAATGGATAAAGAAATTGTGGAATATATACTTGATGGAATACTGCACAGCTGTGAACATTGATGATATGGTGATAATTTTTAGAACAAAATGAATGACTCTAGAGGTGAAATACCAGTGAAAAATAGATACTGGATGGTTTCACTCATCTGTGAATATAAATAGCTAAAAAAAAAAAATGCAGGCCAAATACAGCAGAAATAAATCTTGAACTTGCTAAAAGAATATAATGGTTACCAGAGGGAACAGGGTAGAGGGAGAAGGATTGTGGTGGAAGCAGACAGATGTGGTACTGGCACCAGTGGGGGTGGGGGGGCAGGTGAGTAAAATATGCACATAGAAAAGGGGAAAAAAATACAACCTCAAAATTTCAAATTAGTTTTTTTAATTATAAAAAGAATTACCAGGGCAAACCAAGTAAAAGTAAACTTTTTATAGTTAAAAGAAAAATAGCAAGATTTCTGACATTTAATGTTAATTCTAATAGCAGTCTGTGAAATATTCTTTACTCACTAAAATAATAAATAACAAAAAAAGAAAAAACAATCCTGAAAATTAATCTTGTGATTAAAGCATGATGCAAAACAGTTTCCCAGTCATTAACTACTGGCCCATCTGTTTTAGGGCATTTAGGTGATTTCCATATCTTGGCTATCATAAATAGGGCTTCTATAAACATAGGAGTGCAGGTTTTCTTTCAAATTAGTGTTTTTGTACTCTTTGGATAGATAACTAGGAGTAAAATTGCTGGGTCATATGATAAATTCATTTTTAGTCTTTTGAGGAATTTCTACACTTCCTCCCATAGAGGCTAGACCTTGATGGATGCATCAAGATCTGGTACACATACACAATGGAATACTGCTCAGTGATCAAAAAAGACAAACTCATCCCATTTGACTATGGTGTATGATTCTTTTAATGTACTGTTTGTTCAATTTACTGGTATTTTGTTGAGAATTTTTGAATCTATATTCATTAGTGTTCTGTGGTTTTCTTTTCTTCTAATGTCTTTATCTGACTTTGGTATTAGGGTAATTTTGGCCTCCTAAAATGAGGTTTGGAAGTGTTCCCTTCTTTTCTATTTTTGGAAGAATTTACGAAATGGTATTAATTCTTCTGTAACTGTTGAATGGATTCACCAGTGAATCCATCTGAGCTAGGCTTTTCTTTTTGGGGGAGTTTTTTGATGATCAATTCAATAATCTTACTCCTTATTTATTTGCTTAGATTTTCTATTTATTTGTGATTCAGTCTTGGTAGTTTGTAAGCTTCTAGGAATTTAGCCATTTTATCTAGTTTCTCTAATTTGTTGGCATCTAGTTATTCCTAGTCATCCCTATGATTCTTTATATATCTGTGACATCAGTTATAATATCTATTTGTATCATATATTTTCCATTTATTGAGGTTTTATTTAATTTTCTCAGTAATGTTTTGCAGTTTTCAGTGTTCGTCTTTTACATATCTTATCAGCTTTATCCCTAAGTATTTAATAATTGTAGATACTATTATAGATGGTATTTTTAAAATCTCAAATTTCTGATTATTTGATACTAGTGTGTGGAAATACAATTAATTTTTGTTTATTAATCTTGTGTCCTGAATCCTTACCAACCTAACTTAGTAAGTCCAGTAGAATTTTGTACATTTAATTTCATATTCTACATAAATGTTCATATCTTTTGTAAACAAAGATCATTTTACTTCCCTAAAATCTAGATGCCTTTTATTTATTTTTATTACTCTATTGATAAAATAGAACTTCCAGTTCAATGGTGAACAGAAGTTTTGTGAGCCAGACATTGTGCTCCATGGCACTCAAGAAAAATTAAACTATCCATATGAATTTTTGTGCAAAATTATTTTAGCACCTTTGCCATAGCTCAAAATGGAAACAACCCAAACGCATGTAGTAGATACACATATAGTAGAATAAAAAAACTGCAGTATAGCCATGTAGTGGAATATTACACAACTATATAAAAGAATAAACTACTGATTTGCTACAATATGAATAATCACAAAATAATAATATTTATTGAAAAGTCAGACTGAAAATACATATTCCATTATTTCATTTGCATAAAATTCTGGGAAATGGAAATTCAAATTGAAGGGAAGCGGAGCAGTGATTGTTTAGGGGTGGGATATAGAAAGAAAAGAAAGAGACTGGAAAGGGGATTGCAAAGTGACATTAGGAGACTTTGGGGGTGATATATATTTTAATTATCTTGATGGTGGTTATGTTTTCATGGCTGCATAACTGTGTCAGAACTTATTTTGTACACTTTTTTTTAGATTTATTTATTTATGCATACAAGAGAGAGGGTACAGGCCAGAGATACGGAGGGTGAAATAATTCACCAGAGACAGCATGGGAGTAGAACAGGCAGATGTACCGAAATACACTGCTGAGGGGAACAGCCAGCAAGTCAGCAAAGGTCTGCTGTGTCATGTGGGTCACCTCCCTGGCCGGGGATTGAACTCGTGCTGCAGTGGCTATGGCTAGCTACATAGTGCTGCGTCTTAACCCCTTGCACTACCAGGAAACCTCCCTATTTTGTACATTTTAAACAAATGTCATTTATATGTCAGTTGACCTCAATAAAATTGTTAAAATTGGAGAAACAATAACTACAGACAGTAAATAAACTCAGGCCCTGAATTATCTGACTCTAAGTAGATATAGGAGATCAAATCTCTTTTAAAACTCTACTGCCAGAGGGCCTCCCAGGTGGCACAGCAGTTGAGCACTGGGTTGCGAAGCTGCCCACAGCTTCTGCAGCGCCGGTTCAATCCCCGGCTGCTCCCCGGCTGCTCCCCGGCTGCTCCCCGGCTGCTCCCCGGCCATCGGAGGAGGGTCCCACAGGTCCCACAGGTCCCACATGGCGCACAGACCTCTCCTGCCACCCGCTGCTCCCCTCAGCAGTGTACTTCCGTCCTTCTGCCTGCTCTGCTTCCCGCTCTGGCTCTGGTGAATTCTCTCACCCTCCCGCGCTTCTGACTGTACCCAGTGCTTGCATAAATAAATAAATAAATTTTTGAAAAAAAAAAAAAAAAAAACAAAACAAAACTCTACTGCCAGAAAGAAACTCTCTAAGTGAAGTTCAAATTCTGAGTCACCTGAAGAAGAAATTATAAGGCCTGACTAAACTAAGAAACTGAGTGGCAAAAATATACCATCAATTAAAATGTGAAATAAATAACATCAAGAGACAGTTCTCAGGGAAAATTTCCTAATCATGCTTGAATTTAGACTAAGGGTTGGGAATAATTTTAAAGTATTCAAGGCATAGGATAAGAATGTATAAGTTCAGGCTATAAAATGAAATATACCAGTAGTTTGTTTCTTGTACAAAGTAATGATACTCAAAGGAAATAGACACTCAGGGTTAAGTACCCCGATCCAGGAGTTCTGATATACTCTAGAATTTTGTTTATCTTGGAATTAATGGAAAGTTAACCACTGTTTTTAACTTGGAAAATAACAAAGTGAAACATGAACTTTAAAGTTCAATAGTCCTGTTTCAAATTTCACCTCTGAAATTTTACACTTGTGTGATTTAGGAGAACTTTCCTAGCACATCTAAACCTTGGGTAACTCATCTATAAAACTGGTATAAGAGTATCAACTTTTCATGGTTGATGTGTGGATTGGAAAATGTTACGGGTCTCCAGTGCAATATCTGGTAGCAACTAGGGCTCCACATGTACTGGCTGTTGTGATTAATTTAAGAACAAGATGTCTTTGGCATGTAGCATAGTCTGGGGATGATTGAATAGACAAGAGAAAGTAAATTGGATAGATGTCATTAGTACTAAGCAGATATTGCCAACTCTGGCTACTGATGATAAGTGGAGGAAACCTAGCCTCTTTATACAGGACAAATAAGAAAACTTTGGTGACCAACCACTGTCACTTACAAATCCATGGCCTCTGATTTCATGGAAATATTCTTGAACTTTGTGGTGATCACTCAATCCTACAAGGACCCTGAGCTATTTGTTCAATTCTGCATACCTATAACAGTATTCTGAAAGGGTTTACTTAAAGATCACCCTGCTGTGTGTCCGAGGCAACAATTTTATGCAAACACGGTTCATTCCCCATTGCTGTCTCGATCTTCTGCTTCATCCAAGAATATTATCAATTTGTGGATATAGTATCTTAGCCTGATCCTGTATCAGGCTTTCACAGTTTCTGAAATTTCCACCGGGGTTTTGATTCATGAGTTATTTTTATTATTTGTCTTGCATGAAGATATTCTGTGATTCACAACCTAGACATCTTAAGCTACTTCTCACAAACTTAGTTCTTCTATTTCTATCAAACTTTAAATATATCTGAATTAACTGAATTTCCACTGAAAATTTGGACTAAAGTGGCCTCAAAAACCCAAACTACAATGTCTGCCTCACTTGGGAGTCTTGAGATGTGGCATCTTCTCTTGAAATATGAAGTAAATAGTTAGCTAAGAGTTTTCCAAGATATTAAATTGATTTTTTGCAGTTTTGTCTGTGTATTCCAAATTGTTTGAATTCAGTAAGTTTTGGACTCACCAACTTAGTATTTATAGTCAAGGGGTAGTAAATTATAAAAAAGACATGAATGTCATGGTCACTGGAGTTCTCTAGCAGGTTCTCAACTGCTAGAGATAAAAGCCCATCTCAAAATTAAATATACTCAAGCACCAACATGTAGAAAACAAACTGTATTTGTGCCATAATCAGACAACTCTTTTGCAGATAGTTATTTAAAAAATATTTGGTAGCAGTGAGGGTACAATAGTTCTCCTTCCTTCCATGCTATTCAGGCTAGATATGCTGCAAAATTAAATCCCTAAAGCACTGCTAAAGAATCTTTGATAGCTCCTTAATACCTACATAAAATGGCACAGGTAGCTTAGTCTGGAGATAATCATAGATTTCTATTCAAATTTACTCAATAATACATCTTATGATCTTGAATAAATTATATAGTTCCTTTGAGCCTTTGTTTACTCACTTGTAAAATCAAAATATAATTTCTAGTTCACTGGAGGCTGAAGAATTAAATGAGTCTACCAAAGTATCTGGCACATGCAAGAGAGGCTCAATAGGTAGATGGGATATTGTCATTAATATTATTGCTTATAATCTTCTGCAGGAAGTCTATTTCCTATTATTCATTTGCCAAATATTTCTACTAATTTCCTCACTCAGGGTAAGCTCAATAAAAGTGGGATTTCTGGTGGTTTTGTTTGCTGATGGTTTTCCATGACTTTGAACTCTACCTGAAACATACATAGTAAGTGCTCAATAAACATTTGGTGAATGACTGAAAGACCTGCCTTTTTATTCACCCTGAATCACGAGCTCATTAAAGAGATGATCCCTGTTCAATTGACTTGATATTACCCCAGATTTCTAGTTCAGAGCCTAAAACAGTAAATAGTTGTTGAATGAATAATTGAGCAGATGAAACCCTGCCTAATTGCCTCAGTACTCTGTTTTCACTTCTCAGACATTAATGTACTCAGAGAACACTTTTAACTGCAATCATGATCATTCCTAACATTTTAAGCTCCCTATTGCAAGAGAAAAAGTCTTCAAATAATATGCCTACATGTTCAATCAAACACACATGCAGATTAAAGTTAAAAGCATTAAGAGCAGCAGTTATGTTGTTCAGTGGCATTAAAAATGTAAAGATTGCTCAATAAGTTGGAGTGTTTTTCCCCCTAAATCTGTTTGCTTTTCAGTCCCAGATAATAAATAGTAAATACCATCTATTTCATAAAACACTTCTAAAGTCAGGACATATAATTAAATGATCACTAAAACATGCCTTTTAACATATATTCAGAGTTGATATCATCCACTTTTAAAAGAATCCCCAGACTACAACAGAAAGTTTTTATAAATTCCAAATCGTGAGATTTTTATGAAAGTTATTAGCACACTTGTTCATCAAAGAACTTTACACAATTTCCTGGGATTTTTAACTGCTTTAATGAGGCAACAGTTACAAAGAGGCTTAAAGCCTAAATTTTACTGCCAATATAACAGAACAAAGATCTATTTAGCCATCACTTAAGTCATTCTCCAAGCACTTGCATTTTGGATAAGCATGATAAAATAAGGAAGAGATTACATATTTTTGCCAAATACTAATAGGACTGTGTACTTGAACATGACTTGAACCCGTGAATTTCCTAATGGAAAAATCCAATCTCCTACCTTTAAAAATTAAATGACCCTTTGGAGACTTACTAAAAAGAAGACTCCCTCCACTTGCTAATGTGAAATGGCCCATACAGAGCAGCAAATGTATGTGAAGCAAAAACATCTGTAGCATGTTTGGCTTGAAATATACATTGGTTTGAAAATAAAGTGGAAAGTTTTTGTAAAAGCGTGTGCTTTATTTCAAAGAATGTAAACCATTAAACACACTTTTGATACTACTCTAAAGTTTAATTCAGTGGTTTGAAATAAAGGTCAGAGGAGGCTCTCTTTCACCTTCTATGGGGCTACACAGAACCATTCAGCAAAGTTTTGACCTGAGATCAATGCATTAAGATTTACTGATAGCTTCAGAAATCCCAACATCCCTGAAAGTGAGTTAACAGTTTTGTGTGTATATGCATCAGGTCTTTATCCAGAGGAGAATTTCTCAAGTTTTGTATTGACAAGTAGACCAGATAATTCCTTGTTGTTGGCACTTCCCTGAGCAATGGAGGATGTTTGGAATTATCCCTGGCCTCTATCCCTAAGATGCCACTTTCACAGTCCCAAACATGACTACCAAAAATGTCCCTAGACATCATAAATGTCCGGAGGAGGGCCTTCCCGGTGGCGCAGCGGTTGAGCGCTGGGTTGCGAAGCTGCCCGCAGCCTCTGCAGCGCTGGTTCAATCCCCGGCTGCTCCCCGGCCACCGGAGGAGGGTCCCACATGGCGCGCAGACCTCTCCTGCCGCCCGCTGCTCCCCTCAGCAGTGTACTTCGGTCCTTCTGCCTGCTCTGCTCCCCACTCTGGCTCTGGTGAATTCTCTCACCCTCCCGTGCTTCTGACTGTACCCAGTGCTTGTATAAATAAATAAATAAATCTTAAAAAAAAAATAATAAAAAAAGATAATGTTAAAAAAAAATAAATAAATGTCCGGAGGATCACTGATATTTAGAGGGGTCGACTGCAGTGCATTGCTCAGATTCCCAAGCCACCTCAGTCACTTCCCAAGATAAGCATAGTGGTCTGGCCTTTGGGGTCTCCCCCTTCAAATGAAACCCATTGCTGTTACTCTTGTGACAGACAGAAGGATGGGTGCCTCATCACCATCCTTCCCTATGAGAAGTGCAATCATCTAAAAATCTGTTTCTTCAAAAACTTTGGTCTCAGATCTCCCAGTTGCAGAAAGACTTTTTTGAAATTCTAGGGAATATATCTAAAGGGAACCATAAATCTCGTAGGTTTGTTGAGGTTTGTAGCTCCTCTTGTATTGATTCCCTGCCACCCAATGCAGTGCCTGACATGTAATCATGGTTAATGAAAGTGACTAAACTGTGCAAT
Organism: Talpa occidentalis; assembly: GCF_014898055.3. Lineage (NCBI taxonomy): Eukaryota > Metazoa > Chordata > Mammalia > Eulipotyphla > Talpidae > Talpa > Talpa occidentalis. The sequence continues at coordinate 42,794,384 of NW_023601653.1, read as the reverse complement.
ACAAATCATCTATAAAAGCATTTTTTTTTTAAAGATTTATTTATTTATACAAGCACTGGGTACAGTCAGAAGCACAGGAGGGTGAGAGAATTCACCAGAGCTAGAGCAGGGAGCAGAACAGACAGACTGATGAAATACACTGCTGAGGGGAGCAGCGGGCACGGCAGGAGAGGTCTGTGCGCCATGTGGGACCCTCGCCGGTGGCCGGAGATCGAAACGGCGCTGCAGAGGCTGCAGGCAGCTTCGCAGCCCAGCACTCAACCACTGTGCCACCCGGGAGGCCCCCTATTAGAGCTTATTTTTAATTAAAAGACTTAGGGATACAAAAATAGATGACTGGATCAAGAAGATGTGGTACATATATACCATGGAATATTACTCAGCATTCAAAAAAGATAAACACATGCAATTTGCAGCAACATGGATGACGCTGGAAGGGATCATGCTCAGTGAAATAAGCCAAAAAGAAAAAGAAAAATACCGGATGGTCTCACTCATAGCAGGAATCTAGAAAACTTAAATAAGGGACCAGGAAAATGAATAACTATAAGAAAGTGAAAATCAAAATCAACAAAAACTATGAACCAGAGACACTTTTTGGGGGGTGGGGGGCGGGAGGGGAGGGATTGGGGTCAGAATGGGGGATTGCAATTGTATGGGGAATATAAAAATAAAATTTATTAATTAAAAAAAAATAAAATAAAATAAAAGACTTAGGGATAGAATCAACCCTTCTCTGAGTTCTGACTTTCTCTGTCTACTACCTTTCCTGCTTCTTCCACAGCAGCTAAATACGTTATTCAAAGGAACTCTCATTCACTGTTGGTGGGAATAAAAGTGGGGGCAGCCCCTATGGAAAATGATGTGGAGATTCCTTAAAATCCTAAAAATGAAAAGCCATGTGTCCTAGAAATACCTCTCCTAGGTATTGATCCAAAGACTATGATGACACCAATTGGAAAAGATGTATGTACCTCTGTGTTCCTAGCAGCATTATTAACAATAGCTAAGACATGGAAACCACCTAAATGTTCTCACACAGATGACTGGATAAAGCAGATGTGATATACACTTGGTGGACTATTACTCAGCTATTAAAAAGGATGAACTCTTGTCATTTGTGACAACATGAATGAAACCTAGACTGACTATGCTAAGTCAAAAAGTGGGCCTCTCTAGTGGGCACAGGGGGTTGAGCACAGCACTGTGAGGCTGTCCACAGCCTCTGCAGCATGACAAGAAACTGCCCACATGGTACAGCAGACCTCTCCCTTCTTACCCGCTGCTCCACTCAGCAGTGTGTTTCAGTCAGTCTGCCTGTTCTGTTTCCCATTCTGTCTCTGGTGAATCCTCTCACCCCCTACACCTCTAGCCTGTACCCTGGTTCTTATATGCATAAATAAATAAATCTTTTTTAAAAAAGTCACAAAGTGAGGAACAGTTATAGAATGCCCCCTCCCATATATGGAATATGAAATGAACCAAACCAAATGAGCTAACAAATCACAACAAAAATAATTCTAAGCCCATGAAAAATAGAGTGGCTACCAAAGGAAGAAGAGATGGGGTTGTGAGGGACGGGTAAAGGGCATCAACCAGGTAGTAGGAAGGGCACTAGAACTCTAGTGGTGGATGAGGTGAGGCTCTACACACACAGGGGTGAAGATGTACCTGTAAAATTTATATAGTATTATAAATCAATACAATTTAAAAAAAAAAAATTCAGTCTATGTGCTTTACGGGAAAACCCAGCAGAGAACAACAAAAACAACTAATCCAGGGAAATACCAAGTTGTAGTCTTACTAATATCTCAATATTTCTAACTAGCCTCACCCCATTCTCAGATGTTAACTGGAACTTCACTAGCCTTTATAGTTTTTACTTCAAGTAGACCTCACCCAGCTTCTTTTTTACACTGATTCTTATTTAGAGTTGTGTCTTCCATAGGCTGGGTCACCCATTTGATGTAGCACTGCCACTTGGGAGACTTCAAAGTGTAGATTCCAGACCTTACCCAGATCACACCAGATGATTCTGAATCTGAACACCAGGGACTTCCTGTTTCACTGCCTGGAATGCTCTTTCCCTGGACAACTACATAAACAATTTCCCCACTTCAAGTTTTTGCTCAGACAGCATCTTGAGTGTAGCCTTCCCAACTCCTTTGTTTACAACTGAAACTGCCCCCAGCTCTCTTGTATGACTTTCCCCCATGCCCTTATTCAATTTTTGCATTCTCTCAATTGACAGACACCCTACACTTACTATTTGTTATCTTTATTCCTCCACCAGCATGTACACCTTTAAATGTTACATCAGGCAACACCACACTGATAAATAAACGGGAGTTGTGGAGCAGGCTGCGTAACGCAGGATGCTGCTGAAGAGCCAGATCCCAGCCTTTTTATTGATATACAGCATAAGGGGGAGGAGAAAAAGGAAAGGGGAAGGATATTAAAGAAAGGGGAAGAATGTAGAAGTTCAGGGGTTGTGAGTCTGCCATCCAGGCACTTCTTATCTGCTTAATGACTGGTATTGTCATTGAGATCATGCCCTAGTTCCCCAGCCATGATTTTAATCTTATCAACAAGGCTCAGCTTCTGGGGTCCTTTGTTATACATCAGTCCTCAGCACCTCCGGGCTTTCTCCATCATACTTTGTGATGTATAGGTCCAAAGTACCTGTTATGCATCAGTCATCAGCATCCCTTCACCCAGCCCCCACCTGTGTTCCAGATCATATCTGGTGATGCATAGCCTTCCCAGCTTTGTGCTCTTGTTTGATTTGAAATGCACCTTGCAGGGCTAGGCGCCTGTACCTAACTGAGCAGGTCATTTTGACCTTGCTTAGGATTTAGAACTGTCGGTAACAAAATGGTGGCCGAACAGGATGCTTAGGAGAAGCAGACCCACATTTAAGGGCAAAGTTTTGCATCTGTTATTTCACTGATAAATCACAGGTACCACAAGAGTTCCTGGCATATGGTACACACTTGGTAGATATTTGTTAAGGGAAAAAGATGGATGAATGAATGAACAAATTAATACATGCATAGAAATCTGCTTCCTGGGGTCTCCCTGGTGGCGCAAGGGGTTAAGACGCAACCTATGAAGCTGTTAGCAACCACTGCAGCATGTGTTCAACCCCCAGCCAGGGAACTACTCACATGGCACAGCAGACCTCTCCTGACTTACCCGCTGCTCCCCTCAGCAGTGTATGTTACTCAGTCTGCCTATTCTGCTCCCCACTCTGTCTTTGGTGAATCCTCTCATTCCCCACACCTCTGGCCTATACCCCAGTTTTTGTGTGAATAAATAAATATTAAAAAAAATTAAAAAAAAGAAATCTGCTTCCCACATTGTTTTCAAAACACAAGAAAAGAAATTACAAAATTTGAGCATGAACATATATTCTAAACAAGTCTGAATAAATATAAAAAAACACCATCAGACAAACCAGTGTGGAGAAACACTTGCAATTTTATAAAAGTGGAAATAGAAAATCTGCATTAAAACAAAAAGAATGTTTAACTCAGAATTCTATGTTCAGAATTATTAATGGAGGAAATAATGCTTAGGAAATCAAACAGTATACAAAAATGAACAATGATATTAAAAAAGAAATTTGAAGTGTGTGTCCAACTGGGCAAGGGAAGGGGTGGGCATGCAATGTTAGAATGTTTTATGCAGAATGAAAAGACAGGAGCAAAGCCCCCAAGGCAATAGAGAGAAGAGGGTGCAGAGTCCAGCCAACTCTCAGGTTATTAAATTCAGGACCTGGTTATCTTATTTTTCCATTTCAAGAAAGAAGGAAATACTGGTGAAGATTGGAGAGAAAAGAAGAGCTCATTTGAATTTAATAGATCTGTGGGACATCCAATTCAATGTGTCTTCTAATTTTATAAGTAATATGAATTTGGAAAAATCAAGGACAAGGGGGAAAAAAGCAAACATTAATCCCACCACCCAGACACAGCTGCAGTTAATATATGGGTATATAATTTGTTCTTCTAACCTGAGCATGCACACACACAAGCATATTAACATTCTGTCTTGTAATCTGTTTTCCCTCTGAACACCAAATCCTCACTATTTTTATATATTGAATAGCATCATTATATTAAAATATTCTTTTAAATAGCTGCATAGGATTTTATTATATACATTTGCTAAAATTGATTTAATTCGCTCCTACTATCAAAATATATTAGGAGAGGGATTTGGGACCAGTGAAAGTATACTCTATGAAAATATAATGTTGGATACATGTCACTGTATCATACATTATTCAAAACCCATAGAATGCATAACACAAAAGTGAACTATGAACTTTGGGTGATAATGATGAATCCAATAGTTTCTTGAAATGTAACATACATACCACTCTGGTAGGAAATATTGATAGGGGGAAAAGCCTGTGGGGAAAGAAACTACTCAGGACATTTCTGTACCTGCTGTTCAATTTTTCTGTGAACCTAAAACTACTGTAAAAATAAAGTGTGATACAGAAACATCAATTCCAAAGAACACCTGCACCCCTATGTTTATAGCAGCACTATTTACAATAGCTAAGCTTTGGAAACAGCCCAAATGCCCAAAAATAGATGACTGGATCAAGAAGATGTGGTACATATATACCATGGAATATTACTCAGCATTCAAAAAAGATAAACACATGCAATTTGCAGCAACATGGATGGCGCTGGAAGGGATCATGCTCAGCGAAATAAGCCAAAAAGAAAAAGAAAAATACCGGATGGTCTCACTCATAGCAGGAATCTAGAAAACTTAAATAAGGGACCAGGAAAATGAATAACTATAAGAAAGTGAAAATCAAAATCAACAAAAAACTATGAACCAGAGACACTTTTTGGGGGGTGGGGGCCGGGAGGGGAGGGATTGTGGTCAGAATGGGGCAAAAAAAAAAAAAAAGAAAAAAAAATTAAATGTTTTGTTGTTAAAATAAATAAAAAAATAATAATAAAGTGTGATATGTTATGATGCCCATACTTAAATATAAAAGTGCACATTTCTGACTATTTCCTCAACATAAGGTCCAGTAAGTGGAGTTATCTGGTCAAAGGGTATGTTTATTTAACAGGTTATTTATGTTACCAAATTACCCGCCAGAAAGATTTTGTTAATTTATTTTTTTAAAAGATTTATTTATTTATACATTCAAGAGCTGGGGTACAGGCCAGAGATACGGGGTTGACAGGATTCACCAGAGACAGAGTGGGGAACAGAACAAACAGACTGACTGAAATACATTGCTGAAGGGAGCAGTGGGCGAGTCAGGAGAGGTCTGCTGCACCATGTGAGTTACTCCCTGGCTGGCTGGGGATCTAACTCGTGCTGCAGAGGCTGTGGATTGCTTCATAATGCGGTGCTTAACCCCTTGCACCACCATGGAAGCCCAACATTTTGTTAAATTATACTCCTACAAAGAATACACTTGAGCTGATTTTGATCCTTGACTCAACAAGGGCCATGTTATATTTCACTCCACACCTCCATGTACCCCATCCTCAAAATCGTGCTGCATAAACATTATTGGATGTTTCTATCAACAATATCCTCATTTTCTTAACCCTAAAGTCATAGCAAGTTCACTCTGTCTTTTGATTACCAGCTAGCTGCGTCTAGCTGCGTCTCTGAGCAAACATATTCCATGCTAATTTGTGTTTATTTAAAATTTCAAAGAAATTCCCACATGGATTCCAGATGTTGACCATTTAAAGCAAAAAGGTGTTTCCTCATTATACAAATATGATCCGTGTCCAAAATATTGGCAATGTTTAGTTTATGAATCACTTAAAATAACTCCGTCACAAAAAACAATGGTTCACGTGTGAGTCATAAATTAAACAATGCCAATTTTTTGATGTACACCACATTTGTATAATAAGGAAACACCTTCTTAGATTAAATGGTCAACATCTGGAATCCATGTGAGGTCTTTAAAAATTAGTGTTGCGTTTTCTTAAATTTTCCCAGTGTAGAAAGAAATCCAAAATAGAGGCAATTTTTGCAAAAAAAAATACTCTGCCTCAAATATTCTTGTAAGTCATGCATTGTTTAGTTGGTACAAAAGCTTAAATGAAAGAAATATGTCAAATTCTATTCTGAGGACCGCTAAGTCTATTTTGTTTGTTCTAGATCTTTGACTATGATGTTGTAGAATAATGTTATGAGTTAAAGAGTGGTCCTAAAAAGTTAAGTCCGTACCATAATCCCTTGACACATAAATATGAATTTATTTGAGAAAAGGGCAGATGAAATTAAGTGAAGTGTCCAAACTCTGAGGTGGCTCTAAACTCAATGACAGGTGTTCCTATGAGAAAGGCAGAGGGACAGTAGAGATATGGAAGCACCTTGGAAATCTGTAAGTAGAAATTAAGAGTCACACAGCCCCAAGCCAAAGAACTCCTGGTAAACTAGAATTTGGAGGAGGCAGCTTTGAAGATCTTTAAAGGGAGCACAGATCTGAGATCTTCATTTTGTATGTCTGGCCTCCCATACCTGTGAGAGTACCAATTTCTGTTGTTTTAAGCAACCGGGTTTGTGTTCATCTGTTAAGGCAGCTCTAGGACACTACAATGAAAATTCAAAATAAAAATACTAGATATGAATTTATTATATCACTGTGTTTGATTCAAATTTGGCATGCCTAAAGTCCTAAATATTTAATCCTCAAATAGCATCAAGTGATTGATAGTTCTGCTTTGGGTTTCCTCCATGCCTTTTAACCCTGGAATCTTCTGATCCCAAAGGAAACTTTCCATCATTTTTGTCATCCAAGCAATTTTGAGAGAATATGCATAGTTGTGAGCCCTTGAATATTCTAGACTCCATATACAAAGCAATCTTATCATGTCAGCTTTCAAAATGATAACAGATCCCAGATACCACCACTTTGCTTAACCTCTGCCTATGTTGTGGGAAAGAACACATACTCAGAAAATCTGGGTAACCTATCAGTGTTACTGAAAGCACACTCAGTGAACTGGACTGTTACCCTATTCCAGTAAGTTTGCTGCTGGTTATATAGTGAAATTCAAGTATGGTTACTCCTTGGATTTTTAATAGATGGGGTATGTTTTTATATAAACTTCATGGTAGTTTTTGGATGAAGCTCTCTATTTGCCTTGTTTGTTATTCAATCATATTCAATGCAACAAAAACATAAGGCCAAACTTCGCCAATTTTCTTTTTTTTTATTTACTTATTTTGTGTGTTTGTGGAAAAACAGGAGTGCAGGCCAGAGGTGCGGGGTTGAGAGGATTCACCAGAAACAGAGTGGGGAGCAGACAGGCAGACTGACTAAAATACACTGCTATGGGGAGCAGCAGGCAAGACAGGAGAGGTCTGCTGTGCCCTGTGGGTCAACTCCCTGGCTGGGGATCGACCTCAGGCCATTGCGATGATAGCACTGAGACTCAACCTCTGAGCCACCAAGGAGGTTCCAAACTTCCCCAGTTTTCATTCTAAGTTTTGCCTTTGCTCAGATTTCATTTAATTAAAATAATACACTTCAGATTGTTTTTCTTCAGTATATCTGATAGTACAGGGACCCACTGTCATTCTTTCCATGACCTGTCATTCTCCTTGTTCCACCCCCTGTCCGCCTCAAGAAATAAAAGTTACCATGAAATATTACATAGCCATCATAGTTTCAAAGAATTTTTAATGGCACGGGGAAATGTTCTTTGTATAAAGTTGAGGGGGGAAAAAAAGGATAAACTGAATATACATTATGATCCAAATTTGTTGAGACACATTTATATATACATACATTCAAAATGAACATTTTTCACAAGTTAAATTAGCTATCTCCAGATGGTGGCATTACACATTAATTTTTCTGTGTTAGCTCTATTTTCAAATGGTTCTTTATAATGAGCATGTAAAACTTTTACAACCAAAAATAATAATGGAATGGAACCCAACTAATAGCTAGAAGCTAAGAACCATCTCTGGGGGGCTAGTATTTCATCCTTAAGGTAGCTGCTTATTTCAGGAATGGTTTATAAAGGATATAAATTAATTCAGCAAGATTTTCCTTATACAGTCAAGAATCTTCATCACTCAGATTCTCTCCCACTTTACGTTCTTTGCTTTATTTTTTTCTCTCACCCACCAGCTATATAGGTTCATTTGAAGCTAAAAAGGTGGAAAGAGCAAAGTGAAGAGTAAGGCACATTCTGAACCAAAGAGAGTTGCTGAGTTTTTCCTTGGGACTCTTTCTAACTCCTCTTGTGACTGTGGTAGCCTGAATGGAGGAAAGAGAGCACAGAAAACTAGCAACTCCCATTCCCAAAAAAGTGTTTTTCTGAAGATGAGAGTACTTAATAACCCTTCCACTACAAATAAAGAGATGATATTTTATTTTTATTTTTTTAAAGATTTATTTATTTATGCATACAAAAGCTGGGGTACAGGCCAGAGATACGGGGGTGACAGGATTCACCAGAGACAGAGTGGGGAACAGAACAGGCAGACTGACTGAAATACACTGCTGAGGGGAGCAGCAGGAGAGACAAGAGAGGTCTGCTGCATCATGTGGGTTGCTCCCTGGTGGGCCAGAGATCAAACTTGTGCTGCAGAGGCTGCGGATTGCTTCATAGTGTGGTGCTTACACCCTTGTGCCACCAGGGAGGCCCAAGAGATGATATCTTAGAGAATGTTAGAAAATTACTTATCCCCAAAGACACTGGATCCAGTCACTGGTATGGAATATTTCAGGTGTTTAACAAGAAGACTAAATTTTAAGCTTCTTGAGGCTAAATTCTCCCTCATATTTGTTTAGAGTCTAGGACAGGATCTCACACACAGTGTCCAAGAAGAGGGTGAAATCTAGAAAGAAAAAAAATATTTCTGTGGGTTTTATATGACTGTGTTGTGTCTCACAAGCTTACAGACCCAGTGGAATCAGTCTTGTATTAATGACCAAGAGCTTGATGAAATCACTGGTCATCAAAGGATGAGCAATGGGACAAGTGGCGGAGGTTGGAGCTTTTCAAAGAATGTATGAAGAAGGGGGAGAAAGAACATATCTGGCTTGGACAGCATAACTAATGATGATTTAATATTTGGAAAAGTGAAAAACATGTATATAACAATTCTTAGAGGTGAAGTGCAAGGTGTGAATGCTGAGAAACGTGGATGAAATTTAACACCCACATCAGAACACACACCCCCCAACAGGTGAAAGGGATGTCATATTCATGCATATGGATTTTTTTTAAAAGTTTGAGAACCACTGTACTTAATCATTGGGTTGTTCAAATTATCTTATTAAAAAGGAAAGAGTTATCCTTTAGACAGCAGTGAGCATGACTTTCGCTGTCTCTAGAACTAAGTGTTCAATCCCAACTGTATATACTTCCTACCCTTTATATTTACCTTTATAAAATATTTATCTTTCTAAAAGCTTAGGGGATGATGCTCACCATTTGTTTTCTTTTAATCTACTTGTGATCCATTTAACAATTTTCTTAACATGTTAAATACTCCTAAGCATCTATGGGTCTGGTACTTACAAAAGCAGACAATATACTACAATGTGATCACATGGACAAAAAGAGTCTGCATATACTGCATATACTACTATGTGATCACATAGACAAAAGGAGTCTGGAAAACCCACATGTGTACACTGTAGCTGGAGGAGGGAGAGCAGAGCAGAAATTGAAGAAGAGAAACCCTCGGATAATGAGTTCATTGTTTCTCACCACCAAACCAGGTGAGTGAAGGCACAAATAAGCATGTCTGTGTACAGTGTGTGTACATGTTTGTGTGTGTGTGTTTCCTGAGTACACCTAACATATCCACCCAAAGTGTACTCTTGGCAACCTCAACACATCGCCGAGTGGAAATCAATTAAAAGACTGATCTGTATATTTGCACATCAGGCTAAACTTAAAGGAAGCCTCTCCTGGTGTCAGAGCCCTTGGGGAAGAACATTCAAGGAAGTACTTATCTTTATTCTACAACCTGGATAATCAAGTAGCCGTGAAATAGGCCATTTGGTTTTTTTTTTTTTTTTTTTTTTTTTTTTTTAATTTTCTAGAGGCATGTCTTATTTATTTATTTATTTATTGTTTGTTTTTTGATACATGCACTGGGTACAGTCAGAAGCGTGGGAGGGTGAGAGAATTCGCCAGAGCCAGAGCGGGGAGCAGAGCAGGCAGAAGGACCCAAGTACACTGCTGAGGGGAGCAGCGGGCGGCAGGAGAGGTCTGCGCGCCATGTGGGACCCTCCTCTGGTGGCCGGGGAGCAGCCGGGGATCGAACCGGCTGCAGAGGCTGCAGGCAGCTTCGCAACCCAGCGCTCAACCGCTGCGCCACCGGGGAGGCCCGGCCATTTGGTTTTTAAGTTATTCTCAAGAAACAGTGACCACTGGTAAGCATTTCATGGCTTTAGCAGGGTGTGATCAAAAAATACTTTTCCACCTCACAATTAAATCCTATGGAACTATTCTCTCTATACTTTGCAATTCTTTACCTGAACTTTAAAATAAAATAGAGAGAATACTAAAGGGAAAACCATTCTCTAAGTAAGACATTGTAAGTACAATGTGCTTCTGAATTGCTTTAATAAATCTCACTACAATCTCTTAAACATCTCTGGGACAGTGAATCCTTTAGAGGAAAAATACATTCCAAAGTGGTAATGTGCTCCCAAATGGGGGGTGAGATTTCAAGATTTGAAACTTGAATGCCAGGGCCAGAGTCCATTTGTTAATGTCCTAGTCTTGGATAATTGCCCTAACCTAACCACAGCCTCAGGTGCTGTGGGGGTCATAGAAATCCTGGAAGTAATAACTCCTCCCTCATAAAGGTTACTGTCAAGCAGATTAAATGAGATAATCCAATCACAGTCTCCAGCACTCAGAAAGGACCCAAAGACGTAAATGAGGTTAACATTACACAAAGAAAAGAAACCATGTACTATTAATCATTTTCAGACAGGTTTTAAAATTTGAATTAATATCAATTGATCCCTGCCACTATTCCCCACAAGGAAGGCACTTCGACAAACTTCTGAGATGATTTTTAGGATTTCATGATAAAGATACAGGCTAGCAATTCAAATTCCATTTATACAAAATAATTTCCTGGCTAAAACTGTCACTTCTGAGAATGGCACCTTTTCTAACCCTAAACCCTCAAAGTCTACAGCTAAGAACATAAGCAAATTAGAAGCCACTTTCTTTATGTAGCTTTCGAACAAAATTCCACAGCATGAACTTCTAATGTTTCTTGTCCATAGATTAATAATAACCTAATTCAAAACCACATCATTTCCTTTTTCTGCTTCATTTCCTTCAAAGTGAAACATATTTTTTTCTTGGACCAGGAATAAAAATTTCTAGATTAACTCAGCAAATTGTTACCAGAAATGCAATTTTATGATAATACTATGTCAGGGTAGTCAAAAACCAGAAAACATCTGTGTGGTGTTTGTTAATACATAAAAATAACCTAATATATATAAGGTATACCACCTAAGTGGAAAATTGACTATATTACTAGTAGTGCAAGCAGAAATTACTATAGATTCCATCATTACTGTGTTTTGAAGTCCATTTGGGACCATTTTAAGAACTGTGACACTTCTTTAATCTTGGCCAGAGGTCAGAAACTGCTTGGCACAGAAACTTTATTTGGCCAACACAGTATCTTAAAAATTATTAAATGTCTTCAGGTGGGTCATGCCCTCTATTTACCCAACAGGCCCTTATAGGCATTTTATTTCTCAAACCTTGTCTAAAAAGGCCCACGCTTACAGAGAAGAAACCATCAATTAAATGGGTAACTTCTTATAGCCTAATCAAGTCCAAAGACAGGACAATTAAGATACTAACAGTTGCACTCAGAATTTCTTCTGACTTGTTTATTTAATTTAAATATATACTTTCAGTGTATTTCTGTAACAGTAGCTCATTTGATTAAGGTTGCTGAATTGAGTTGTTCAAATTCATTCACAGGTGGTAGAGAAGGAAACAAGAAAATAGAGTTTTAAGAAATACAATGTATGAAAATTTGGACAAATTTTTCCATTATTTTCAAAAATTAATAACATTTGGTCAATGGTTTATTTTTCTTTATATAAAAGGTGAAAGTTCACTCAATGCAATATTCAATGTAATATTTAAAGAGGAACTAATTTCCACTAATGCATTTTGATGAATACTTACACACACACACACACACACACACACAGAGAGATAGAGACACATACATACTCATACTTGGAGCAAGGACTGAACCAACTATTATTTTCATTTTTTTCAGTTCCACTGTACCTACTGGTAGATTCTAGTCAACTGACAAATTATGAGTCTGGGACCCAAATAAGAGAACACTGGAGAAGGTTTCCTAAAGCATTAGTTCAGGCATCCCCCCAAAGGTGTTAGGTTTTAGGCACTGATGAAGCACAAGCTAGCTGGCTTTAGAGTCCAAAAATTAGTTCAGAGGTTTTTTTTAAATTATTGCAGAGGAATCCTTCCATTCAAACAGCCCCTGTAAGTAAACCCTTTCCTCCCACTTCTTCATCAGGACATGAATACAAGGCACCTGGTAGTAAATCAGCTTCAGCAGATGTTGCCTCTGAACTCCCCTGGATTAGTCTCTCTGAAGGTTCTGGCGAATTCTCTCTCCATCTTGGACTTGACTGCTGTTGGGAGATTTCCCAGAGAGAAGGACACGGAGAAGGGAAACCCAGAGCAGGTCGCACGAGTGGGTCCTCTTGAAGGCCTACTTCTTGGATACACCTGTTGGAAAGCACTTCCTTTTCTTTGGAGTTCCGCCATTTCATCCTTCTGTTCTGAAACCAAATTTTCACCTATTGATAAAAATGAGTGGACAAAATGATCGTTTATTCCATTGACAAAGTCCTTGTGCCTTGTTTGCATGAGTTTCTTAAAAAATATATGAGAAATGGCCAACAGGCATATGAAAAAATGTTCAACATCACTTGTAATCAGGGAAATGCAAATCAAAACTACCATGAGATACCATCTTACACCAGTGAGAATGGCACATATTAAAAAAACTAGCAACAACCAATGTTTTGCGAGGGTGTGGAGAAAAAGGAACTCTTCTGCACTGTTGGTGAGATTGCAAACTGGTCCAACCACTATGGAGAGTTGTGTGGAGATTTCTTGACCTACTAAACATAGAGCTTCCATATGATCCAGCAATTCCACTCCTAGGTATTTACCCAAAGGACACAGAAACATCAATTTCAAAGAGCACCTGCACCGCTATGTTTATAGCAGCACTGTTTACAATAGCTAAGCTTTGGAAACAACCCATATGCCCAAAAATAGATGACTGGATCAAGAAGATGTGGTACATATACACTATGGAATATTACTCAGCATTCAAAAAAGATAAACACATGCAATTTGCAGCAACATGGATGGAGTTGGAAGGGATCATGCTCAGCGAAATAAACCAGAAAGAAAAAGAAAAATACTGGATGGTCTCACTCGTAGCAGGAATCTAGAAAACTTAAAGGGACCAGGAAAAAGAATAACTATAAGAAAGTAAAAATCAAAATCAACAAACAGCTATGAACCAGAGACACTCTATGGGGGATGGGGGGTGAGGAAAGGAGAGATTGGAGTCAAAATAAGGGGGTTGTAATTGTATGGGGAACATAAAAATAAAATTTAAATTAAAAAAATTAAATATATATATATATATGAGAAATTACTTTAGCATAATATCCCACACTCACATGACTGCAGTAAATTGGTTACATCCCATTCAGAGGTCAGTCATGCATTACCTGGATTATTAATTTGATCCTCACAATGACTATAGGAAGTTCTCACTTCACAAGTAAGTAAACTGAAGTTCAGAAAGATAAACCAATTTGAGGTGGCTTTGCCAGTAAAACAGAACCTCTTAGAAAATGCCCGCCACTGTCTGACTCCCAAGTCCAGGCTCTCAGAGACTTGCAGGCCTCATCAGGAGCTTTTTTGATACTAAATTAAGAATATATTTTATTTTTTAATTATTATTTTTAAGATTTATTTTTTTATTTATTTATGCATACAAGAACTGGGGTATAGGCCAGAGGTACGGAGGTAAGAAGATTCCCCAGAGACAGAGTGGGGGGCAGAACAGGCAGACTGACTGAAACACACTGCTGAGAGGAGCAGCGGTGAGATAGGAGAGGTCTGCTGCGCCATATGGGTCAGCTCCCTGGCCAGGGATTGAACTCATGGTGCAGTGGCTGGTGATAGCTTGATAGCACTGAGGCTTTAACCCCTGCACCACCAGGAAAGCTCTAAATTTTAACATGAGAGATTGCCCCCATCTCAGATTGCCACTATCGTGCACCCACCACCAAATCACCCATTGTCCACAACCACAGTCCATTTTTCCCTCTTACCCCTCACCCACCCCCTACATATTATGTTTTGATAACTGTAGATTATAAGTTTCCTATTTTAATTACTCCACAAATTTATTAAACTTGAAAAATGAAGCTCAATAAATAATTGCAAAAAAAAGTTATGCCAAAAATTCTTATGATGGTAGTTCCAAATTTGAGCCAAACCTTTCTTCTACCTCATCTCACTGGAGCCTCTCTTTATTATTAACCTCCTCCTTTACCTACACATGCCTAAGCAGAAAAGCTTCCAGTAGACTTTCCGAATCTCTTAAAAGCCAATCACTTTGTTTTCCTGTTCAGTACATTGCATCCTTTCATGAACAACTAAGTTGATTTCAATTTTTAAAACAAAAACTAGAAAATTTTTGCCTAAAGAAATAAGTATTAAAGTGTATCATCCAAGTATTCCTGCAAGGAAAGAATTCTACCTGAGATTATCTCTTCTGATTGGCAGAACAATTTCTTCTTTTTGTCAACTTGATTGGCAATGTTCAAAATAGCCAAAAATGAAACCTTGGCCAGGTAACTGATTCCAAGACTTCCATCTAAGCTACAATCCTGTGATTAAGGTTTTTCAGGAGAAAACAGGACCAAAGTGTACATATCAGGGCATTTGATCTCATTCATAAACCCAGTTTTTATTTGCAGTGGGCATTTACTCCCAGAAACCCTGCCATGTATTTAAATGGGTTTTCACTATGATAAATATTGTTCCCATTAGAGATTCATCATATGTTGTTTTCTTTATCCCTTAGTTTTTCTGCATATCTGGGAATATTTGTTAAATGGTATCTCAATGAAAAAACAATCACAGGGGCCTCCCTGGTGGTGCAAGGGGTTAAGCACCGCACTATGAAGCGATCCGCAGCCTCTGCAGCACGAGATCGATCCCCAGCCAGCCAGGGAGCAACCCACATGGCACAGCAGACCTCTCCTCAGTCGCCTGCTGCTCCCCTCAGCAGTGTATTTCAGTTAATCTGCCTGTTCTGTTCCCCACTCTGTCTCTGGTGAATCCTCTCATCCACCGTGCATCTCTGGCCTGTACCCCAGCTCTTGTATGCATAAATAAATAAATCTTTAAAAAAAGAAAAGAAAAGACAATCACAAAACTCTTCACAATCAATGGTGTTGGTACAAATGTACAATATTTGGGGGAAACATAAAACATTCAATCTCTCAACAAATAAGATTGATTAATGGATTAAGCAGCTAAACAAAAAAGCAAAACTATAAAATTTCAAGAAGAAAATATAAGTGATTATCATGATAGTCTCAGGGAGAGGAATGTTTTCTTAAACAAGAAAAAACATACTGAGGTGATAAAGCAAAAGTTGAACAGAGCTGGTTACATAAAAATACAATAAACATAGGGAAAATTCACAAACTACCCAAAAGAATTGCACACCATGTTCATAGCAGTATTAGTCACAACAGCCAAAGAATGATACAAAATCCAAGTGTCCACTGATGGATATACGGAAAACAAAATGTGATCTATACATGCAATGGAATTTTGTTCAGCCCTTAAAAAGGAGTAGTTTTTGATACATGGTACAACATGGATATATTTGAAGACATTATGCTAAGTGAAAAAAGTCAGGCACAAAATGGCCAATACATTCATGAGGTACTAACAAGCATGCAAATTCACAGAGGCAGAATGTAAAATGGGAGAAACAGGAGGGAAGAATTGTTTCAGTTTTGCAAGATGAAAAAAATTTTGGAGCCAGGGGGTGGTGATGGGTGATGGGTGGACAACAATGGTGATGGGAAGGGAATTTAATGCAACTAAATAAATTATACACTTAAAAGACGGTTATAATAGTAAATTTTGTGATATGTATATTTATCAAAACTTTTAAAAAAAAGCTAAATTAACAACAAAACTTAGAAAACTGATTATAGAACTGTGATTACCACAAGGGGAAGGGGAGAAGGGGCAGGAACTATGGGGGTAGACTGTGGGTATTTTGGTGGTAGGTATAGTGTAGTAATAACACCTGAAATGGGCAATCCTATACTTCTAAACACACAAATAATGATATAAACCAATATTAACTCAATTTAAAAACCCAAACTTGTAAAAAAAACATTTCAACCGCTGTAAGAGGGAAATGTTATGAAGCATAATATTCTGAATATTTCTATCAACAGTTGAAATAATTGCTACATATCACTAAAAAGACATGAGGTGCAACCATGAACAGACCAATTCACAGATTAAAAATTGTCAGAAAAACAATTAAAAGATCCTTAAGTACTAGTAATTAGGAAAATTCAGATCAAAAAAATAACACATAGCATTGCCAGTGAGGTTGGCAACATTTTTAAAAGTTAAAAATCATGGAGTAAGAAATTTGATGTCATCCAATATCTTAATACAAAATTATATTTGAAGGAGAATTTTTTAATCTTTCAGAGTTTAAAATGTATATAATCTTGAACATATAAATCCCACCTCTCGTTCCCTATTTTTGCAGAAATGTTTTTAAAGTGGATAAAGATATCTAATAGTGAAAATTAGAAGTAAAGCTGACGATGGCTAGATGAACTTGATTCATATATATTTTATATCATGTCATATATATATTATATCATATATGCATCTGATGGTCTCTCAGAAGAGACTGAAGAATGAAGCAGACATGTATGCATTGACATGAAAAAACAGATCCCATGACATTTGAATGGGGTGGGAAGGAAGGCAAAATGACATTGATGATCAGCAGCATTATTCATAACAGCCCAAAACCAGGAACAACAAATGCCCATCAGAAGTAGAAAGGGTCAACTGCAGCATGCCAAGAATGGAATACTATACAACAATGAGTACAGAGGAGCTACTGCTACACACAACAGCATGAATGAACCCCACAAACAGAATGCTAAGTAAAAGAAGTCATAGATCAAATAATATGTACTGAAGTATCCTATGCATAAGGTACCCTATGCATAAGGTACAAACACAGGCAAAACTAATCTACACTGTTTGAAGTCAGGAGCACGGACAACCTCATAAGGATCAGGTAGTGACTAGAAGGGCTTGTGGGGCTTTCTGGCCCAGTGGTAACATGCTCCTGATTCATCTGTGTCTTGGTTGTCCAAGAGATTTGTACTGTCCTTCAGAGAAGTCAAGATTTATGCAGGGGTCTCCCTGGTGGCACAAGGGGTTATGACATAACCTATGAACTGAACACAGCCACTACAGCACAAGTTCGATCCCCAGCCAGAGAGGTGACCCACATGGCGCAGCAGACCTCTCCTGTCTCTCCTGTCTCGCCTGCTGCTCCCCTCAGCAGTGTATTTCAGTCGATCTGCCTGTTCTGTTGCCACTCTGTCTCTGGTGAATCCTCTCACCCCCCAAAACTCTGGCTTGTATCCCAGCTCTTGTGTGCATAAATAAATAAATCTTTAAAAAAAAAAAAGATTTATGTAGGTATGATCTTGTTTTTATTTAATGTATGCATAAAATTTTATGTATTTTTTAAGAGGTTTTTTTTTTTTTTGCCTAGAAGAACTGGGGTGTAGGCCAGAGGTGCAGGGTTGAGAGTACTCACTAGAAACAGAGTGGGGAGCAGAAGAGGCAGACTGACTGAAATCTACTGCTGCGGGGAGACAGGAGAAGTCTGCTGCGCCATGTGGGTCAGCTCCCTAACCAGGGATCAAACTCAGGCCAGAGAGGTGATAGCACTAAGACTTCAACCGCTAGGCCACCAGGGAGGCCCTAATGTATATATACAATTTAGGTCTCGTTTTTTCATTCATAAACTAGGGCTACTCAAACAAATTACTTTATGAGGTCATTGTAACAATAAATGACATCAACTATTGAGGCACATCGTTGTCACTTATTCAGGTTCTGCATTATAAATTGATGCATATACAACACATGTAAAAATTAATTTAAAAATAATGTGTTATATTCAAACAAATTTAGACAAGAGTCATTGATAAATGACAGTAGTAACCAGAAGATGGGTTAGGAGAGGAGTAGATGAGTTTGCATTTTAACTTTACTTATTTCCCTTTGTTTGAATTTATCATAATAGGTACTATAATTAACATAATTGTCTAAGTAGATGCATATATGCAAATAAGGAAATATTACATTACTTCTGAGATAGCCCACCAAATTCAGTAAGATAAAAAGCATCCACTCCTGAAGGACTTGAATTTTAAAAATAATATAATCAACGATAAAAAATATGTGTCAGTGGGCCACAGCTGGAAGAGAACACACAAATAGGAAAAGAGTTGGTTTTCTCTGGGGAGGAGAGATAATTAACAGCACCTCACAAATATTTTCTTTAATATGTTCTTAAGTTTTCTTTTCAATCCTATTTTTAAGAAGCCAGTATGTACTATCTCAGTTTCTCAGGGCACCATCAGACCAAAGCTAGCCACTTCCATCTTTTAACATTTACCTCAAATTCTGACTCAGCTAGAAGCCCCTAAACTTGCATATTTTCTCCCCTCTTACTCTGGAGCTTTCTATTATACCAATCAGATGTAGACCAGGCTACTGAATTCCCAAACGGTCCTTACTCAGACCAAATATTCCTCTGAGGGTCAGACAGTCCACTGCTGGACTCCCACAAGGGCCAGTCACACAGGCTGTCCCTTCTAGGCTCCAGAGAGACCACTTGATTATTTGGCAGTATATCTAACCTGCTAAGGGATGTCTCCTATATTACTTTCTCCTATTATCTAACTGTTCATAAGTTCTTGCTTTGTTTTCCAAATGGCTGTGTAAACTCCTGAGGTGCAAGGAGTGTACCTTAATTAGTATTTATCACTATTTTCTCTTACTGTGAAACAGCACAGGGTCTTGGAAATAACAGACAAACATGGCATAGCTACCGATATTTCTGTCATACGTATAAAACTGCTCTGTGACACACACAGAAGTCTGATATTTGTCCTTGTTTCTGAGTGAGAAGCTGGCCACACCCTACAGTGCTTCCGATGACTCAAAAAAGTTGGGAGTGGGGCCTCCCTGGTGGCCTAGGGCTTAAGTCTCAGCACTATCACTACAATGGCCTGACTTCGATCCCAGCCAGGGAGCTGACCCATACAGGGCGCAGCAGACCTCTCCTGTCTGGCCCGCTAACCCCTTAGCAGTGGATTCAGTAGATCCACCTGTTCTGCTCCACACTGTGTCTCTGGCGAATCCTGTCACCCCTGCACCTCTGGCCTACACCCCAGTTCTTCCACATAAAAATAAATAAAATTTTAAAAAATATGGGAGTGGCGAGGATATATCCTTAATGAAAGTAAGCAAGAGTAAGGAGAGTTTCATCCAATAATAACTGGTTTCCTAAAGACCAAAGCCAGAAACCAGATCATTTTTATTGAGGGAAGAACAGAAGAAAATGATGGTTAAGACAAATCCTCAAAATAAGCCAGGCAGATGTAACCCTGCACCCTGAAAGGAGTACCTGGCGCATTTCAGCTGCCACCACCTCCCTGAGTCAAGTGCTCTTGTGCTTTGAATATGTGGACAGCTGTGGGCACCGGCTCCAAGTTAAGGGGCTCGGACCCCTGACTCTAGATGCCTGGAAGGGAGCCCAGTTCCAAGCAGCTTTGCCATGTGACAGTAGACCTCGGTTTACTTATCTATGGTTCCTTACCAATAGAAAGGGGACAACAGAGTGCTTATTTTATGTGGTGATTCTAAGAATCAAAATGCTACTACCTTATATTATCAACTATTCGTAGCAAGTCAGTCTTTAATTGCATATTCTGGACTTCCTGCAAGGCCAGAAAATCAATCAAAGTTATATAAAATATGGAGGAAGCAGGATGGAGAGCCAGGAGGAGACCTGGAGGAGGCACATGGAGCCGAGGGACGCGTGAAGAAACTGTGCTTGCCTTTTGGTCGTAGACTGGGTGACACAGATGTGGAGGCAGTAAAGAAGAGTGGAGAAGCATATCAGCCCTTTCTTTCTCCTATGTGACTTGAAAGAGGTACCTCAAGCTCTCTGACCTTCTTAGCGCCTACAAGGAATTGGACTGTTCATAATAGTCCCAACTTGTTAAGCTTGTTGGGCTAGTGGAAGAAACTGAAAGGGTCCTCACTACAAAGGGGATCTATATATAAAAAAAAAAAAATTTAAAGCAGAGGCAAATGCTATGAATGATCTCGGGAGGGAAGAAATGGAAAATTTTAGAAGTATACAAGGGGCCTCCCTGGTGGTGCAAGGGGTTAAGCACTATGAAGCAATCCGCTGCCTCTGCAGCAGGAGTTTGATCCCTGGCCAACCAGGGAGCAACCCACACGCCAAGCAGACCTCTCCTATCTCGCCTGCTGCTCCCCTCAGCAGTGTATTTCGGTTAGTCTGCCTGTTCTGTTCCCCACTCTGTCTCAGGTGAATGAATCCTCTCACACACCCCACCCCCCGCATCTCTGGCCTGTACCCCAACTCTTGTATGCATAAATAAATAAATCTTAAAAATAAATAAATCTTTAAAAAAAAACAAAGTTATATAAAATACGAATGTACAAGTAAAAATTCTAACAAACATGAAAATATTGAACCGTAGTGTAAAATAATGAAATTTTATTATGAGAGCTAATGACTCACTCATTCCTGCCCTGATTTTGGATTGGCAATGAAAGAAAGACAGGAAAATTGATTCTTGTTGTATAAGGAATTATGTGACCTGCTCTCTGCATACAAAACAAAAATTGAATGATATAAAGGCCATCTCCTAAGTGTTTCTCTTCATCTGGGAAGAATTAGTCCAATGGTAAAAACCTAGACCCCTCAGTAAATATATCTAAGTAGGAATTGTGACATATATTTCCACCTACTAAAAAAATAAGAAAACCATTTCAACCACGCTGCAGGGAGGGCCCAGCACCCTGCCTAGTACAATTTGCCAAATGATTGCAATTCATGACATCCTGTTAGAAACATCCTGTTAGAAATCAGGACCCTCAGACATCTTTCTGCTATTAGTACCTGCGATTCCTTTAGTCCCAAGGTGATGGCAAGTTTCTTTCGGTCTGTTTTGCTGATGTATTTCTGCTTCTGGAACATTCTCTCCAGAGCCTTCCTCTGGTCCTCAGAAAAGACAGCTCTTCTCAAAATACCCCTCCGAGCTTTGGAATGAGAGTCCGGTGAAAGGAGGGGCAGCGTGCTCTCTTCTCCTAGGGGGAAATAAGACACAGAAGCTTGTGTTAGGGGGCCTACCTGGTGGTGCAAGGTGTTAAGCACCACACTTTGAAGCAATCCACAGCCTCTGCAGCACAAGTTCAATCCCCAGCCGGCCAGGGCCAGGGAGCTACCCACATGGCACAGCAGACCTCTCCTGACTCGCCCGCTGCTCCCCCCAGCAGTGTATTTCAGTCAGTCTGCCTGTTCTGTTCCCCACTCTGCCTCTGGTGAATCCTCTCACCCCCCCCCAATATCTCTGGCCTGTACCCCAGCTCTTGTATGCAAAAATAAATAAATCTTAAAAAAAAAAAAAGAAGCTTGTGTTAGGGAGAGAAGGGTTCCCGCTTTCCCAGGTGAGCGCCTACCACCTTCCCTAGGCCCAGATAGCTCATTTCTCTACATGAGAGGTACACAGGTCATCCACCCAACGTGGTTTGCTACTTTGGAAAGTACACATTTCCAGATCACAGAGCCCCAGTGCAGAGCAAGGAGTGAGGTGGTTTAAGCACTTCATTTTTTTCCTAATTCCTCCATTATCTATTCATTCATTTATTTTTAAAACATGTATAATAAAAATAAGTCTAGCACTCTGTTCAAATGCCCAAAATAGATGACTGGATCAAGAAGATGTGGTACATATACACAATGGAATATTACTCAGCAATCAAAAAAGATAAACACATGCAATTTGCAGCAACATGATGGCGCTGGAAGGGATCGTGCTCAGCGAAATAAGCCAGAAAGAAAAAGAAAAATACCGGATGGTCTCACTCATTGCAGGAATCTAGAAAACTTAAATAAGGGACCAGGAAAAAGAATAACTATAAGAAAGTAAAAATCAAAATCAACAAACAACTATGAACCAGAGACACTCTATGGGGGGTGGGGGGCTGGGAGGGGAGGGATTGGGTCAAAATAAGGGTGTTGCAATTGTATGGGGAATATAAAAATAAAATTTATAATAAAAAAATAAATAAATAAAAATGAGAGAAATTAAAAAAAAAAAAAAAACAGGAAGACTGATTCCAAAACAAATGCTCTTAATGCTACAAAATACAACATGTGACTTGTATTTTAGAAAGAAAATGTTAACAAATGAATAAATCTTGTCAATCATCCTAAAATATGATAGCTCTCTTTCAGATTTGTCTAAAAGATTATCAACACTTCCCCACTAGTCACCTGGTCTTCATTCCAGTTCAGCCTCACATTAACATTTCACCAAATTGATAAAACATAATTTGCTCATGTATTTTTTTGCCTTTGGATATTTCATTTTTTCCACTAATTTTTGATACATACAGCTGTGATAATGGTAGCATGTATTATTTACAAATTTAGAATGCCAGAACCAGGAAAAAGACAAAAGTTGCAGGCAATCATAGATCTGAGGCATATAGCAGGGGAGAGGGAGGGACAGCGGGTCAAAACAGGGGAGGGAATAGCACAAGAGACTGTGGTGATGGGTCAGGGAGCTGTAGTGTTTATCCTCCCAGTATTGTAATATTCACATCGCCTTATAAATGCCACAGAAAAACAACCTAAGTGCCTCCAAAAAAGAGAAGAGGATCAAGAAGATGTGGTCTATATACACAATGGAATACTACTCAGCAATCAAAAAGATAAACTCATACCATTTGTGACAATATGGTTGGAGATGGAAGGTAATGAGCTAAGTGAACTAATCTAGGAAGAGAAAGTTAAATACCAGGGGGTGTCACTTATATGTGGAATACAGAGTAACCAAACAAAGGGGGAGATAAAAAAACAACACTTGAAACCTGACCATAGAACTGAGACATCAGAGGGGGAGGGGTGAGGACAGGCTGGGGAGCTAGCACAATGGACTATGGTGGAGACTGTGGTTGCTTTGGTGGTGGGTTTGCTAAGGTAACTACACCTGAAGGAGAAGATCCTATACTTGCATAATACTAACAATGATGTAAACCAATGCTACTTCAATAAAAAAATAAATTTAAGAAAAAATGCCATAGCCCTTGGGATGTAATCAAGCCCAAATTTTACAATGTCTACTTTCACTGATGTCCTCACCCTTCATCCTCTCATGGGATCTTGGTTGTTTCTTTTTTTTTAATAAAAATTTATTTATTTATGCATACAAGAACTGGGGTACAGGCCATAGGTGTGGGTGTAAGAGAATTCACCAGAGACAGAGTGGGGAACAGAACAGGCAGATTGACTGAAATCCACTGCTGAGGGGAGCAGCAGGCGAGTCAGGAGAGGTCTGCTGTGCCATGTGGGTTGCTCCCTGGCTGGCCAGGGATCGACTGTGCTACAGAGGCTGCGGATAGCTTCACAGTGTGGTGCTTAACCCCTTGCGCTACTAGGGAGGCCCAATCTTGGTTATTTCTCCATATACAGCATCACTTATTTTTGCCTGTCTCATAGCTTGTTTTAAAGCTATTATCATGAAGTCAGGTTTTGCAATTGGAGTTACTACTGATGAAAGATTAAGCAGTTTGATGGAATATTAGCCAATGATAAAAAAAAATTTCTGAATCTCTTTCTTTTTCTAAATTCTTCTCTGAACTCTCCATGGTATAGAAAATTGGCCCTTCTGCATTATTTCAGAGCAGAGACTCATGTGTTGTGATGATGAAGCCTCAAGACAAAGGACTCTGGAGTATGGAAGACCTGGATCTGCACCTCGCCACTTACCTATGTGACTTGGAACAAGTTACACCGTCTCTGAGTTCTGGGATCAGTGCTCTAAGGATTTGTTGGAACTGAACAAGAAAATTTTAGTGCCTAGACCACAGTAAGGATCCACAAATCCACTTTATTTCCCCTTGTTGTATATCATTTGATTCTCACAATAATCATATGCCACAGAAATGCCCTACAGATAAAGAGGTATACAGGGCAGTTAAGGTCCAAAGCCACGCAGAGGAGGGAGTAGACTAGGGGAGGGGGCATCTAACTGCAAAGCTACGCAAGGACACAGAGCTCAGCTGGGAGCAAAGACTTCTGAATCCAAATTCTTGGCTCCTTCCTCTGCACCACAGTGATTCTTTACTCAGGCATGACTGGTCAAGAATGGGGAGGGAGAAACATTTATTAACACAGCTAGAGCCCCTGTCTGTGACTACAGCCTTCTCCACCCTGCCCTGGATTAGTACGGGAGCCTGGATACCTGGGAGAACCTGGCAAGGGTGTGCTGAAACTTCGGGATGTACTTCTTGCTTCATAGTTTGATTGCGGCATTCTTTTTTAATATTTATTATTTTTTTTATTTTCTTACACTGTTGTTCATTTATTGTACAGTTATTGGTTTCTCCCTTCAAGTGTAGTCCCTTTATTTCTCCCACCACCATAGCACCCTGACCCATCACACAGTCCCTTAGGCTCTTCCCTCCCCTGTTTTGACCGGCTCTCCCTCCCCCTCCCCTGCTATATGCCTCAGATCTATGATTTCCTGCAAGTTTTGATTTTTCCTGGTTCTGGCATTCTAAATTTGTAAATAGTACATGCTACCTTTATCAAAGCTGTATGTATCAAAAATTAGGGGAAAAAATGAAATATCCAAAGGCAAAAAAATACATGAGCAAATTATGTTTTATCTATTTGGCGAAATGTTAATGAATCATTAAAGCTGTGGCAACAGCAAAGAAAATATATTAAAATACACATGATATATAAGATACATTGTATGCTTGCAATTCAATAAAAATGCAAAGAAAAAGGACCAAAAAGGCAAAAGCAAACATTAAGCTAAGCGATTGCTGTAGCCTAGCTGTTATGGACAAATCATTCATCTTCACTGTGCATTTTAAGTCTCATTCTATTTGCTAAGGAAAATAAGCAAACATTGTTGGAAGTGTTTGAGGATAATCTGGATAATTATCGCTGAGAGACAATGCAAGATTAATTCAGTTCATCCTCCCAGAGTACACAGTTGATAAGAAACAGTCCAAGTTTTCTTACACAGAGAGCCACAGTTCAGAGAGAGAAAGATGGGTAGACCACAGCACTGCAAGCATTTCAGCACCACACAAGAAGCCACATATTCCTGAAGATCCAGAGAGTAGATGTTGAGAGAAGCAGCTCAAACAATAGTGATTTTTCTCGCCGGTCATCTAGACAAAGGCAGGCAGAGCCACGGGACTGGCATTTGCAAATGTATTCACTGGGTGAGGAATCTCACCAACTCAGTACTTCCAGTTTGAATGGGAGGAACACAAGGAATAGATGAGCTGGGAAGGCAGATCAGAGCTGGGGTGACTGAAACAAACTTAGGTGATGACAGGTCTCATAGAGAGAAACCTTTCAAGGATGAGCTGAGCAATTCAGCATTTTGGAAAGCCTGATATTCTCTGAACTAATAAGAATTATATCCATATAGAAATGCAAAATAAATTCATGGACCTGTAAACTCAGACAAGAAAAAAATACAGGGCCTTCCTGGTGGCCTAGGATTTAGTCTCAGTACTTTCATCACCGTGGCTTGAGTTTGATCCCTGCCAGGGAGCTGACCCATATGGCACAGCAGACCTCTGCTGCAGTGGATTTCAGTCGATCGGCCTGTTCCACTCCCAACTCTGTCTCTGGTGAACCCTCTCAACTGCCCCACCTCTGGCCTACACCCCAGTTCTTGTATGCATAAATAAATAAATAATTATTACCAGTGTGGTAACTGCTAATATTTGGGGGTCATGGTCCCAAACAAGGCCTCAACCTCTGATGGGGAGACCTGGAAGGGCTGTGAGGTTCAGAGAGTTACCTCCTGGGTCTGGCCCAGGAGGTTTCTGCACCTAATCACAAGCCCCAGTACACCCGAAGGACAAAGACAAGCTACAACAATGACAATATCTTCTTCTTTCTTGCCTTGTAGCTTTCTTATTTCTCCGAGTGCTGCTTTCAATACACATATCCTGCTCCTTTTCAAGAAGCCATGTCCTCGGGCACCTCCAAGAAGCTGTCCCAGGGTCTCCCTGGTGGCCTAGAGGTTAAGTCTCAGCACTATCACTGCTATAGCCTGAGTTTGATCCCTGGCCAGGGAGCTGACTCACATGGCGCAGCAGACCTCTCCTGTCTCAGCCGCTGCTCCCCTCAGCAGTGGATTTCAGTAGATCCACCTGTTCTTCTCTCCACTCTGTCTCTGGGGAATTCTCTCACCCCCCCCCCCAACCCTGCATCTCTGGCCTGCACCCCAGTTCTTCTATGCATAAATAAACAAATCTTAAAAACAAAAGATTAATGTGCTATGTCTCAAGTAAGAGGTTACCAACAAGCCTTTCAGAAACAGAGTTCGCTTATCATTTTATATAGAGTCAATGATAAGCTTCTCAGATAAGAAGAGACAGGAAGGCACTAGTTTAAACCAGGCCTCATAAACAGGCCAGCTAAGATGTCATCCATCTCCATAAACTATTTCCTCAAAAGGAAGTTATTTCAAACTTGGACTCTATTTCTCTCCTTCCTAGACTCAGTTTCCTCCAACATGGGCTGGTCTTGTCTGTAGCTCAGCTTTTCCTTTTCCATTTTTTAAGATTGATTTTATCTATTTATGCATTCAAGAACTGGGGTGTAGCCAGAGGTGCAGGGGGTGAGAGGATCCCCCAGAGACAGAATGGGGAGCAGAACAGGAGAATCTACTGAACTCCACTGCTGAGGGGAGCAGCAGGTGAGACAGGAAAGGTCTGCTGCACCATGCGGGAAGCTCCCTGGCAGGGGATGGAATTCATGTCACAGTGGCTAAAGATAGCTTGATAATGCTGAGACTTAACCCCTTGTGCCACCAGAGAGGCCCTTGTAGCTCAGCTTTTTCTGTAATCACTCCCAACAGCCACCGCCTCCTCTCCTATCTTCCAGGGATTTCTCAATTGTTATTTTCAATTGTGGAGCTGCATGTGTACTTGATGCAATTTCTGTGATTTAGAAAGGGAATAAAAATATTTGCCTGACTCCCTCTGTTTACACTAGAAGTCAATTCCAATCTCTAGATCATCTAGTTTTGGGGACTGTTATATGATATTACTTCATGAGGATACAGCTTGATTTTCTAAGACTTTCTCCCTTATATTGAGCCCAAATTCAACTGCCACTAAATTTTATTCATTGGTCCCGACTCCATCTTCTATATCTACATTGAATCTGTCAATACAACTTGAAGATAACTATAATGTTCTATTATTCCTCTGAGTGAAAGACACTCAATTTCTTCAAAAATTCCAGGATAGTCACTTAAACGTTTTACCATCTTAAGTGTTGCCTACCTCCTGGCCTGGTTTTCTTATTTAAGTTTATTCAATCTATCTTTGAAAGTAGATCTCTGGGGCCTCCCTGGTGGCACAGGGGTTAAAGCCTCAGTGCTATCAAGCTATTTTCAGCTTCTGCTGCCTGAGTTCGATTTCTGGCCAGGGAGCTGACCCACATGGCGCAGCAGATTTCTCCTGTCTCACCCGCTGCTCCCCTAAGCAGTGGATTTCAGTCAATCCATCTGTTTTGCTCCCCACTCTGTCTCTCGTGAATCCTCTCACGCCACCCCTGTCCCGCACCTCTGACCTACACCCCAGTTCTTGAATGCTTAAATAAAAAATAAATCTTCTTTTTAAAAAAGAAGAAAGTAAGTCTCCAGAACTGCAAAACCACAAGAGTCCAGAAGGACTCTGATCTCCCTTATTCTGGATATTCTATTTCTATTTAATCCAACATCCTCATGCCATTCTGCAGAAACACTGAGTGAGCCCTGGCCGGTTAGCTCAGTTGGTTAGAAACACTGAGTGAACAGTACAATCCTTTCCTACTTTGTTCTACAGAGCCAGTTCTCTCCCTCCTCTAAATCTGTATTTGGGTACTATAATCAGAACTATAATCTATAATCAGAACTTTATCTGCTGCCCTCTTAGACCCCTTAGGCAAGGGCTGTCAACAAGATTGGGACCCTACCAGGATGGATCCCTTCCCCATCACCTGCCTGGGATTTCTTAGTAGGGGACAGGGATACTCCACTCCAGGAATGTCACACAAACCCTTTCACTGCCTCTCCAGAACTGCTGAATAGAGCCATCAGCTTGGAAAATCTATTGTCTTTGAATCTCCTTTAAACATTCCCCCTGGTGGGCTGAATGTCATTTATCTAGGGGACACCCCTCCCTCCACTGCTGGGAAGTCAGCACCCAGGCTCAACTTACTGCACAAACTGATTAAGATTTCAACCAAAGAGCTGGGCTTCTTTCTCCATCACGACAAAATGCCGCATTCCTCTGAAGGGAAATCCCTATAAAAGAAACTTTTATGCTGCCTTTGGTGGACTTCCATAGGTCTCGGTCCATTTCCTCGGCGCCTGCACCACTCCAGCCGAGAGCAGCAAAAGACAGCACAGCCAGATCAGGTGGCGAGAATACTAATCAGAGCACTATCCATCTTGGACATGGCCCTCCACGGACTAGCCTGCGTGCACAATAGTAAAATGCCTTCCCTGCTGCCTTCAACAAAATCCTAAATTCGAATTTGGAGATCATAATACATCCTCTTTAGGTGGTAACAACTTAGGGAAAGGAAAGAGAGTAAAGTGACCTTACAATATAGAACCTAACTGCATCTCCCCCGAAAAAAGGCGGAACTGTTTGTTCCAGACAAATATTTCCTTGTTCATATTTTTATAATGCTGCTGAAATTTAAACTTTGTTTTTTACTGCATAAGATTCTCCAAAGGTCAAATTCAAGTTGGGTACTCCAAGACAAACCAAAATAACTATTAATTCAGTTAGCTAGTCTACCTATTAAAGACTCCTTTTTTGAGTATTTTTTTAAGTTCATGGCACAATTTCCACAACATTCCACTTGGCTTTATCTGACAAATATGTTATTGTGAAATGAACCTTATGGATGTAATAGCAAAGATTTTCCTTGCACTGCTTTGGGGGAGGGGAGACACTACTGCTTTTTAATTTTTCCCGACTGGAAGGGTTGTGCTTAAATAGCCTATTAAACTATTTACTGTATGTGAGAAGTGCCCCGGATGAACGATTGTTTCCATATTGCAAAACAAGTCAATCTCTTTAAAAGTTTAACAAGAAAAACTAAATCAAACATATGATGTTAAGAGAATGAAAATGATATTGCATCTGCACAGCTATGGCCGTGTTGATCTGATCCCACACTTTTGGGCAGATGAAGTTAATACTGTGAAATTATGAGTGCCACTGATTTCATTGCTTATTAAAATTGTTCTTAAGGCCCTTCATTTTGGCTGCCCAAGCTGAAACTTACCACAAGATGACTGTGACAGTTTTTTTTTTTCCTTATTTGGTACAGTGGAAATGAATTTAAATGCTTGGCGTTGAAAGCCTTCTCATTATTAAAAAAGAAAAGAAAGTCTAGTGCTTTAAATAAAAAGGATTACTGGGCACATGTAAGCTTTATTAGCAGTTCCTGGGTTCATGGTTATGTCTGTAAGACCCTTTATCAAAAGCACAATCCCACCATTCATTTTTTTTGTCACCAATTCAATAAACATTATAAACAAGAAAATAATAAATGGATTTCGTATCTACCACTGATAATATGAAACATCAAAGTTTATAAAAAATACTGTGGCATCTCTAAACTGTTGTAAAGGGCAACTGTAGAAATAGAGACATATAAAAATGAAAAATGATGTAAAAAATGTATAAAATTAAAAAAATTAAAATAAATCAATCTATCATTAAAAAAGAAGAAATGGAGACAAACCAAGGGCAGTATCCCCTCCCTCTGAAAGAACTGCATCAATTTTCCCTTGTGTGTTTTATTTTTTTTTAAGATTTATTTATTTATGCATACAAGAACTAGGGTACAGTTCAAAGGTGCAGAGGGTGAGTGATTTCAACGGAGACAGAGGGGGAGCGCAGAACAGGCAGACTGACTGAAATCCATTGCTGAGGGAGCAGGGAGTGAGACAGGAGAGGTCTGCTGCACCATGTGGGTCAGCTCCCTGACAGGGGATCAACCTTGTGCTGTAGTGGCTAAAGACTGCTTCGTAGTGTTGACGCTAACCCCTTGCACCACCAGGGAGGCCCCCTGTGTGTTTTATTAAGTAAAAAAGATAAACAGGACTTTATCAGCCTCGAGGAAGGACTGAGATGCAGGCATAAAGTAGGAAGAAAAGGAGCCT
This sequence comes from Talpa occidentalis, assembly GCF_014898055.3. Classification (NCBI taxonomy): domain Eukaryota; kingdom Metazoa; phylum Chordata; class Mammalia; order Eulipotyphla; family Talpidae; genus Talpa; species Talpa occidentalis. The sequence continues at coordinate 42,763,693 of NW_023601653.1, read as the reverse complement.
TGGTTGGGCCTCCCTGGTGTTGCAGCGGTTAAACTCTCAGCGCTAGCAAGCTGCTGCTAGCCACTGTGGCAAGAGTTCCATCCCCAGCTAGGGAGCTGACCCACATAGGGCACAGCAGACCTCTCCCGTCTTGCCCGCTGCTCCCCTCAACAGTGGATTTCAGTAGATCTGCCCGTTCTGCTCCACATTCTGTCTCTGGTGAGTCCTCTCACCCCCTGCACCTCGGCCTGCACCCCAGTTCTTGCATGCATGCATAAATAAAGTAAATCTTTAAAAAAAAAAAAAAAAAAAAAAACAGAACCCTGGTTAAAGTAATATTTCAAGCCATCAAGAAGACAAAGTTGTGCCTCCCCGGTGGCGCAGTGGTTGAGCGCTGGGTTGCGAGGCTGCCCGCAGCCTCTGCAGCACCAGTTTGATCCCCGGCAGCTAGGCGAGGGTCCCACATGGCGTGCAGGCCTCTCCTGCCACCCGCTGCTCCCCTCAGCAGTGTATCGTCAGTCTGCCTGTTCTGTTTCCTGCTCTGGCTCTGGCGAATTCTCTCACCCTCCCGTGCTTGTGACTGTACCCAGTGCTTGTATAAATAAATAAATAAATCTTTAAAAAAAAAAAAAAGAGAAAGTTATCTTAAAAATAACTTAGAATTACTTTCATGCATTCCATTTATTAAACTGACCCAGGGATTACAGTGCTTACATGACTTAGAGACTATACACGCTCAGATGCACTAAGTGGCTACCCATTAGGAAAGGTTTATATTTCTCCATTTACATTTACCTAAACCTCATTGCTAGAAACTTTCTAAGGCCAAAGGTGGGTATTATTGTCAAGGTGAAAAAAGGTGAAAAAAAAAAAAAAAACTAGTTGTGGGATCCATTTTCCTCTCTGTTCCTTGAATACAACATTAAGAATTGAATTCTAGGGGCCTCCCCGGTGGCTCAGGGGTTGGGATGCAACCTACGAAGCTGTCCACAGCCTCTGCAGCACGACTTCAATCTCCAGCCCGGGAGCTATAGGCCTCTTCTGTTGTGCCCACTGCTCCCCTCAGCAGTGCACTTTGGTCAATCTGCCTGTTCTCTTCCCCACTCTGTCTCTGATGAATCCTCTCACACCCTCACCCCTGCACCTCTGGCCTGTACCCCAGCTCTGGTATGCATAAATAGATGAATCTTTAAAAAAAAAAAAAGAATTGAATTCTACAGGGATCCCACTATGTATAGAATCTGATATTGGGAACTTAAGTCTTTCCTCCAGCAGTTTTTTTCCTGATACTCTAATATATGGTGATAAATGTCCCCTTAATTTGCACAACTGTTTTTCAATTGCCTTCATGGGAGACCACCTTGAAGGAGCGAGTAAAAGGTTTAGTCATGGTTTCTATATTCCTATTGGAATTCAATACATTCTAGTTAAATGGACAATTAATAGGTCACTTCCAAAATACTAGTGTATCAGCCCTGGTTAATAAACAATCCCCACAGTTGATAATGGGCCCTATGTATTCAGCAAGTCCCTGTATACACTCAGATCATCCACTAAACCCTTTTCAGGTGGACAGGGTTATATGGGAAGATGAGCTAGAATGAGTCTATAAAAGTCAGTTTCATTCATTGCTTTATTTTTCAGTCAAGTGCTTTAAATGGTGTCCAGAAACGCACTTGGAATGTGAGACAGGAGAAAAGACAGACACACAGGGGCTTGCTTTATGACCATACAAAAGGGCAGCTGACCCTTGCCCGGGCCTTTTCCATGTGAAATGGTGCCTAAAGGTCATCCGCATAGTGAAAAATCAGGCGGGGTCGCGTGTGGATGAGTCGAGAGAAAGTGACAATTGGTCACGGGTCTGTCACCCATTGTGACCAGCCCCTCGCCGTGCAAAGTGCTCTGTGGGAAAGTATCAGCCCCCTAAAGAGACGTTCAGAAGCTCCCAGCTCATTAAACGTCCAGCATTTGCTGCCTCACTTGTCAGGAGTAACTGCTGTCCTGAAACATTCATAAAACACACACAGGGAGGCAGCAAGTCTGAATCTGACCGTGGTGAAGCTCAAAACTGTCGCCTACCTCCCATTTCACCTTCACCTGACACCTGTTAACCTGAACAAATGCTTTCTCTTGGGCTGCTGAAATAAATGCAGCCCTCCGCTGATTTCTCCATCATAAACTCAAATTCTCCGCCTGTCGATTCTCAAGGTTAGGAGAACAAAGCTAGACCTTTTCTTGGCATGTGAGAGTATATCCACGCTCTACAAGTCTTTGAAAGTTGTTTTTATTTCATCCCCCAAACACTATGAAAATGGTGTAGCATGTGGATTAAAAGTTCTCCTGCTTTTCTTCAAGATCGTAAAGGGAGGTATTTACCTCCTGTAACAACCCTGCCGATTTTTCATTATTTTCTGCAGGGACCTACTGACTTTGGGCCTCACGTTTGAAATGGAATGGAAATTTTACACAGCACTGCTTTTTCGTCCTCCCTCCTTTTTCTTCTTTAAATGAGGATGGCTACACATTTCAGAAAGAGCCAAACCGGTCCCTCTGAGATCTTTTATAGCCAGTGGAAAACAAGTGGCTTTCCCTGGTGTGTCAGCCCCGATTTCAATGCCTTTAGGAGTCACTCACAATTGCTTAGTGTGCACCGGTTTGATAAATCTCTGCAAACCCCCTGAATAGGATCGCTGTGATTTTTAGTGAGGAATTAGCTCCTTGCCATTGCATTACCAATTAGTTTTCCAGAGCACATTAAGTCCTGCTGCTTTGGTTTACAGAATAACTGAGGCATTGCTGATGAAGCATAAAAACTTACTTGGAAAAGCAGTGGGGGATGCAGGACGCCGGCAGGACCCACCGCAGCACGCGGAGTAGAACGGAGGGGCGCTCAGGAAGAAAGGCTTGGAGGGTGCTGCGGGAAGAGCATTGATCCATCCATTAGACATTTCTTAAATACTATCTCCAGAACTATGGGTTCCCAAAGTCATTCAGGGAAAGGACTTGATTTTCTGGGCCGTGGCTTCCGTTCTTATAACGATACTGAAATTTAAGTCATTTTAGGCAGGGTTTATCTGTCAAGGAATTTGACAAATTTAATCTAGAGTTGGGAGATTGGGTGGACTCGAGTTATCAAAACCAAACAAGTGCTTGTTCTTTGTGGTCATTTGAGGATTATATAATCACAATCATGATGAAGATATTCATCAGTTTGCATTTGCACTATATTTGTCATAGGAAGACAAGAGATTAATGACATTCATTTGTATGAAGGTGGCTGAGTTGCACACTATGTCCATATTTATTCTTTGTTTCTTTAAATCTATGATGATACAATCATAATCCCGATTAATACTGGGCTGTCAGAAAGTCATAATGTATTGTTTTCTGTTTTCTATGCAGAAATGTGTCATTATTTTTCTGACCACTTAACATATTTATAATACATTACTAGAAGATTGAGAATTGGAAAAGTCCCGTATCTGCTCCTCCGAGAATGGTGTCTTGCAATCAGGTATAGCCACTGAGCAAGCACAGGTAACTGAATTTTATTTTAAATTATTTTAAAGGGGCCTCCCTGGTGGCACAGGGGTTAAGTGTCAGCACTGTCACTGCTGAGGCCTGAGATCCATCCCTGGCCAGGGAGCTGATCCACATGGCGTAGCAGACCTCTCCTGTCTTACCTGCTGCTCCTCTCAGCGGTGGATTTCAGTAGATCTGCCTGTTCTGCTCCCCACTCTGTCTCTGATGAATCCTCTCACAGCCCCCCCACCTCTGGCCTACACCCCAGTTCTTCTATGCATAAACAAAATAAATCTAAAAAAATAAATAATTTTAAATTGGAATACTCATGTGGCTAGTGGCTATCATATTGAATAGCACAGTTCTAGCCACTAGACTTACCAAGAAACACTCTGAAAGTGATGTGCTTCAGTTTAATTGTTAAGAGACTATATTCCTCTATTTTTCAGAAGGTTCTTTGCAAGCTATTCTAGGGAGTAGGACTCAAAACATGTAACAAGTAGTCTTCTGCACAATCCCATAATAAAAGGTGGTGTTTCTGAACACATTTACACATTCAAAGTGTTTGAGAATAGTAATAACATTTGATTGCAAGAGAAATCTAGTTAACCTGCAGTTTTTAAAAATATAGCAAATTACTAAATAACTGTTTTGATCATTTTATTCAACTATGCCAGTCAGACATTTTTGTCTTCCTTCTTGGAAATGTTGATTTGCACTGATCATAAAATGAATACAGTCTGATACCATTTAGAGTCTCCATCAGTAAATAAAAATGAAAATTACACATTTTTTATTATTTTCTAGACAGAAGAATTTTGGTAATAATTTCTCCATGACATGTAGCCATCCTTTATTGTGGGATACTTATATTACGGAACCACTGTTAATTAAGTTTTCAATACATATACTTGGAGTATTTATCATTACTCTTACAAATGAGACATTTTAAACTTCATCCCTCAGCAGATGAACAGTAACAAAGAGAGATCACAGATCATTAATAATAGTTATTCTTTATTGAGCACTAACTATATACCAGGCTTTGGTTATGTGTCTTAAATATACCATATCCTTTAAAATGATGGTGTTTAACACAATAGAAAATGGGTGAGATTTCCTGAAGCTGGGCAACTTACTTTTACTATTGCACACCCAGCTGATTACCTGGTTCTTTCTAAAGAGTCAAAAAAAAAATTCAGTAAGTAAACAAATGGTTGGCAAAACTAAGAAACAGAAAAGTTATCCCTAAGTAAAGAATGAGAAATTTTTCCAGCTTTTCAAACCCTAACAGCTGAGCTTACAATCTGGACGGTGAAGGTAAAATAAACATTGTTATTACTTTCCCTTTCCTATTCATTGGAAATACTGTTATTTTCTAAGTTATAATAGTGACTATTATTGCTATGAATACATATATTTTTCAAGACACAGTAATTTCTGACTTGTACTTTAAGCAACTGACGGGCATGTATTTATTTGCAACACTAACTTTGAAGGCTATAGCAAAATAAGTGTATTGTCCTGTAAGAATTCTATAGTCTGAGGGTCCTTAATGCCTTCAAATTGCAAATTAATAAAAAATGTAAGCTTTTTTCTGTAATACGATGAAGACTGTTGATATTTATACTTTGTTTCTTTAAATCTAGATTTATTTTCAAAAAATGAAATGTTTGTTTTGAAAATATGCCAACTAAGCAAAGGACGGAAAAGAGACCCACTTTGGTTGTCAAAAGTTTCTATGAAATTTAAAGAATTGTTTTCATTGCTACATCTGTTGTCCTGATATTAACGATAAAACCAACATAATATCTTATATTACAAAAATTTGGCATGATTTAGTCAGAGTTACATATCCCATTATTTTTATGAATATATGAAGTACATTAAATATGGAAATATGTTTTATGCATGAAAGCTACCTCATTATATTTATTCTTAGGCATTTCTGTTAGCTAACTTACTTCACCTCCAAAATAAACGCTCCATAAATAATTAAGTTATGGCTATTGTGTTATTTGACATTTTGAAAATCGAGGTAAAAGACAAAGATACAACTCTATTGCATTTACTTACTTAAACACCATAATAGCTGAAAATGCAAAAAATTATTTTGCTCAATATAGAAAATAAAAGTGTACACTAGTGATACTATTAAAATAACAATGCCAAATATATACAAAGTATAAATTTTTCTATTTTAACCAAAATATTTTTCTCAATCTTCTACTTCAGCCCTAAAAATGGAAAAATAAAGACTAGAAAGATAGCTGGCTCACTTGAAGACAAGTGATCAATTACATTCATTTGTATGAATGCGGTTCTGAGAGACACAATCTTAGTGTTGAATTTAACCAGAAAAGTCTTTTTATTGAATAGCTTGTTATATTTTAATTTTTATTATCCTATCTGGACATAGTAAATCTGTAATCAAAATGATAGGCTATCTACAGTAACAACACTTAATTTGGCCAAACAACGGCGTGTGACATGACCAGGCTGAGAGTTCTATTGTGTAGAATTTCTTACCATTTAAAATCACCTCTTTGACAATCATATATTGACATAGATTAGTCAGATCCTGATTGCTATACATAAATACACCTTGTTGGAGCTGGTTTATGTGGAAATCACTGTGAAATTTCAATTAAGTGCTCCATTTTTTGGTTCCATGCTCTACTTTGACAGAATCAAATGCTAATCCAGCTGAGCATGTGACTGTAGGGCTGTGAATAGGGTTAGGACAGAACCATTTAAAATAAAGCGATGCATTAAAAATGTATATGTTACATTTTTTTGTGTTGGTCAGCCACCTACTTTTGAGAGCAATGAACAAAAACAGCAACTCAAGTTTGATTCAAAAACAAAGGGACAAGTTGACAGGTGTATTGAAACATTTGTACACCATAAAAACTACTTGGAAGATGCTCTGAAAGACAGAAAACAAGAGAATTTCATCCTGGATTACATGCATTTCAAAGGCCATCAGCACAGTCTCCATGCAGCCACTTTATTATTCATCGTGTGTACAACACGTTATTGCAAGTTTAATAAACAATATTTTAAAAAATAATATTTGTGTGTCTACTCCATACAGGCAATGACTGGCTTTCCTACCTGAACATTCAACTTCAAATGAGCCCCATCTGGTGTGGTGCTGATTGTGATTTCTCTCAGCAAATATTTTTAAAGGACAAAAGAGACATAAGCATTTTAGCACAATATCTGGCCATAAAGTATGAGGGTATAGTCACAGAGAAGAGCCTGGGGTCCCCCTAAAATGGATGTATTTACTCATGTTTTCCAGAAAAGAAAAATAAATGGCCTTTCCCATGGGAAATATACACACTGTCAAGTTCTATAGCATAATGTTCAGTTCTCTTCGCAAAACACTTCATCAGAAGACAAATTTTGCATCCCACCAACAAATCTAACTTGTGGTGTTTGTGGGAAACTGCTATCAAATAAGATGAAATTTTTGGAACTAAATCATGGCATGTCTGGATTCAAATAACTTAATCACTTATTCACAGAAAACTTCAGGATCCTTTCACTTCTTATTCAGATGTTCTGAGAACCTGAAGACAAAAAATCAAAGGATTGATTACTTTGAGTGTTTCGTTAAGATGAGAGTTGAGGCCAACAGGCATATGAAAAAATGTTCAACATCACTTGTAATCAGGGAAATGCAAATCAAAACTACCATGAGATACCATCTTACACCAGTGAGAATGGCACATATTAAAAAAACTAGCAACAACAAATGTTGGCGAGGGTGTGGAGAAAAAGGAACTCTTCTGCACTGTTGGTGGGAGTGCAAACTGGTCCAACTACTGTGGAGAGCTGTGTGGAGATTTCTGGACCTACTAAACATAGAGCTTCCATATGATCCAGCAATTCCACTCCTAGGTATTTACCCAAAGGACACAGAAACATCAATTCCAAAGAACACCTGCACCCCTATGTTTATAGCAGCACTATTTACAATAGCTAAGCTTTGGAAACAACCCAAATGCCCAAAAATAGATGACTGGATCAAGAAGATGTGGTACATATACACCATGGAATATTACTCAGCATTCAAAAAAGATAAACACATGCAATTTGCAGCAACATGGATGGTGCTGGAAGGGATCATGCTCAGCGAAATAAGCCAGAAAGAAAAAGAAAAATACCGGATGGTCTCACTCATAGCAGGAATCTAGAAAACTTAAATAAGGGATCAGGAAAATGAATAACTATAAGAAAGTGAAAACCAAAATCAACAAAAAACTGTGAACCAGAGACACTTTTTGGGGGGTGGGGGGCGGGAGGGGATGGATTGGGGTCAAAATGGGGGTTGCAATTGCATGGGGAATATAAAAATAAAATTTATTATTAAAAAAAAAAAAATGAGAGTTGAGGACCTCCAGTGGCCTAGGGGTTAAGTCGCAGCGCTGTCACTGCAAAGGCCTGAATTCCATCCCTGGCCCAGGAGCTGACCCACACAGGGCACAGCAGACCTCTCCTGTCTTGCCCACTACTCTCCTCAGCAATGGATTTCAGTAGTTCATCCTGTTCTGCTCCCTACTCTGTCTTTGGGGAATCCTCTCATCCCCCACATCTCTGCCTACACCCCTGTTCCACACACACACACACACACTCACATACACACACAAAAAAAGGTTAAAACAAAAAATGGGAGCTTAGAGCCAACTTACTGTTGAATTAGTCTGATTTTTTTAACTTAATTAACAATATAGTTCTGTAACATAAGTGTTCCAAGGTCAAGGATGCTACAAGTCACATAGAAATTATTTTCCAAATTCTTTTGTCTAGAAAAAATATTAAAAATTAGGGCTTCCCCTGTGGCGCAGCGGTTGAGCGCTGGGTTGCAAAGCTGCCCGCAGCCTCTGAGGCGCCGGTTCAATCCCTGGCTGCTCCCGGGCCACCGGAGGAGGGTTCCGCATGGTGCGCAGACCTCTCCTGCCGCCCGCTGCTCCCCTCAGCAGTGTACTTCTTTCCTTCTGCCTGCTCTGCTCCCCGCTCTGGCTCTGGTGAATTCTCTCACCCTCCCGCGCTTCTGACTGTACCCAGTGCTTGTATAACTAAATAAATAAATCTTTAAAATATATATATATTAAAAATTATAATTTTCATTTTTCTTTACTGATGGAGAAACTAAATGACATCTGACCACATGCATTTTACGATCAATGCAAACCGAAGTACTAATTGACTTGGGTTGACATTTCAAAGAAAGAAGACTAAACACCACTAATAAAACCTTCAAATGAATTTCAGGAGCCTGCTGAGATTTTGTGCCAATTGGGCAGCACACTTCAAGAAGAGTGAAGAGAAATGAAAAAGATTCCAAGATGTCTTACTACAGCAACCAAAGGAAGAAAAAATAACTCTAGAAAAGTATAACAGGGAATTAAGTAATTTCTGAAAGACAGTTTTAATGAGGTACTTCAATGATGGACACATGCACACTGAGAATAAAGAAATCTAAACGTCTGAAATGAACATAATACACGCTTGGGCAGGCAGTCTAGAACACAGCAGACCAAAACAAGAGACTCTGAAGAATGGCAACCATCTAGGAAATATCAATTATCTAGTGAAGTTTGATGTTTCATCACACAACATGGAAGTAATTCCTCTATGTGATCCAATGCAAACTTGCCTTTCGTCACAAGGAAAGCAAGTTAAGTCAATTTGTCCTTCAGCATTCTGTTCATCAGAAAACCACAGAAGTCAGTGGTTTTGCTTCTTGTCTGTTGCCTTGAATATTTCAGAGACAAAAAAAAAACAAATAAAGACCTTAACGTTAAGATCATGAGAAAATAAATCAAGTGCAGTGTCTATGTATTTGATTCTGTCCTTTTAATTGAGTGCAAATAATATTTACTGCATGTCTGCAAGCATCAAGGAGTACAAAAGCTGAGACTACACAGATTCTAAAAATCAGAGGAATCGTTTCCCTCCCTAGAAGAATTTTTGGGTTTTAGTGTTCCTTAACTTACAGATTTTGAATCTGTTTTCAAAGAAATAATATGTAAACTTCTATACACTAAATTCACTTTTGTCCTGTCAAATCTTAACATTCACCTAGAAGGAGATAAAATCAGCGTATTTCCCTAAGCAGGGTAATTCTCAAACCTAAATGTACATTAGAATCATCTGCAGTGCTTTTTAAAATACAGATGCCCAGGACCCACAACACTTGGGTTAAATCAAGCTGGCCAGAGTTGCCCCTAAGCATAGCTTTTTTTCAGACTGTGCACAGATGATTATGAGGTAAACCAGGCTGAGACCAGAAGAAAAATCATCAAACAGAGCCTCCCTGGTGGTGCAAGGGGTTAAGCACCGCACTATGAAGCAATCCACAGCCTCTGCAGCACGAGTTCGATCCCCGGCCTGCCGGGGAGCAACCCACATGGTGCAGCAGACCTCTCCTGACTCGCCCGCTGCTTCCCTTAGCAGTGTACTTCGGTCAATCTGCCTGCTCCATTCCCCACTCTGTCTCTGGTGAATCCTCTCACCCCTACCCGCCCTGTATCTCTGGCCTGTGCCCCAGCTCTTGTATGCATAAATAAATAAATCTTTAAAAAAAAAATCAAACAATGCCAGGCATGCAGTAGGCACTCAATAAATGTTAGCCTTTGCTCCTACCATGAAGGACATCATCTGAGCTCAACTGTAAGACAATACTGAAAAAGAAGAAGCATAGTCCAGATTTGTACTGAAATAAAGAAGAGTAAAAGGAAAAGAACACTGTTAGGAAAGCTCAGTCAGAGAAAGTTAGAATAAGGAAATGTATCTTCTTGACCTGGATTTGGAAGGTAACTAAGTGGCAAAAGAACAGAAAGATGTTATCTCAGGAAGGAATAGCCCCATGAACAAAGGCAAAGTGGCAAGAATGGTGGTGATGAACAGGTGAGGACCAGGTGAGGAACCAGTGAGGAACAGGTGATGAACCAGTGAGGACCAGGTGAGGAACCAGTGGGGAACAGGTGAGGAACCAGTAAGGAACAGGTGAGAATAGGTGAAGAGACCAGCCTGACTCCTGGAACAAGGTCAAAGAAGGGAGCAGCAAGCAATTACGTGGTTGGTAGAGCTAAATGAAGCAAATTATCCTGAAGGACAAACTGAGCATTTTTATTTGATCTGATAATGAAATGGGATAATTAAGGTTTTCCTGAGTAGCTTGGTGATGTAACCAAAGCTGTATTTCAGAAAATTTTAACTAGCAGTGGTGGATAAGACATGATGGAATAAGTAGGAACTAAAAGGAAGGATCCTAATGCAGTAACAACAGGTGATGCAAGAGGTAATAATCATGGGTTCATACCCTCCCACCTTCTCTAGTCTGACATCTCGAGCTGCAGAAACCCAGTTCATTGCAACCACCAAAGATAGTCACCACCTACCTCTGCTGCCTCACTCTTCAAGGAGTCTTCCTTATAGCTCTGGAAAGACTAACCCAGTCTTTCCAGAATTTGAGGAAATTCCTTGCTCTGTTTATTACAAAGTTGATACCACAGAAGAGGACATCATAACAGAGAGTACCTGCAGCTCTCGATGCCCTAAAAACCTTTTTGAATAGCTGTTTGCTCAAGATGAAGCTATACAAGCCTTGTGTAATCCATCCCTGCACTGGTCTACACCAGCCAGAGACCACCTATCGGGAACTATGTCCAAAAATGATCTCACTCTATGGCACAGTGTAAAAGACTGCAAGTGATCGGGCATGGTTTTCATTAAGAGGGGGTCTGGTTCCCCTCCTCTTGAAGTTAGACTGGTCTTGCTGACTTGTTTGACCAAGGGATATGGAAGAAGTGACATTCTGGAACTTCCAAGGTGAGGTCCTTTGAAGTTTGCAGTGACCAAGTGGGTTACTTGGACTGTGTACTCTTAGAACACACTCCGTTTCAGCGCCCAGCCATGATGCTAGAAAAGTGCGAGACACCTGGGAAGCCCCATGTGGATGCTGCCGTGAGCCTGGTCAGCAGACAGCATCACATGGCACCTGGCACCTGGGACACGAGCAGCCTCAGTGGACAGCCAGCCCAGTCAAGCCTTCAGATGACGGCAACCCCAGTTGACATCTAACTTCATTTGCATGAAATTCCAAGTTACAATCACCCAGCTTAATCTAGTCCACCCATAAAACTGAGGGTAGAGTTAGTAAATCATTCCTTAAAGCCCCCAAGTTTTGCAATGGTTTCTCAACAGCAATGCTACTTGTGATGGAGTGGTACAAAGAATCTTTCCCATCTTTCCCTGTTCCTTATCAATGAGCTTTACAGTCAAATTCTGACCCTGACATCTGTTCTCCTCTCAAGAGTATATGAAAGTTATCTGGATTGCTTAGGATTATACAATCAGTGACAGAAAGACCTCAGGCTTAAAATTTAGAATTACATAGGCTTTAAAATGATAGAAATGTTATTCATATCAGCTGAAAAATCATATATTATTTTGAAATTTAACCAATTTGCCATTTATGCTTTGGAGAAAGCATTAATAAACTTTTACTAAAAAGGGACAGATAGTAAATATGCATTGGTTTTTGCAAGTTACAGAATCTCTACTGTAACTATTCAATTTGTAGCGCAAAAGCACCTACAGAAAATATATTAACAGGAGTGAATCTGTTCCAGCTTTGATGAATCAGTCTTGTCTGACACCCAATGTCACTACAGAATTGGTTCAGCACACTTAAGCTCACTCCAACCCTAGATTAGCCTATTATAAACCTCCCAGCTATCATGGTTTTTATTCTTTTTTAATGTGCACAAGTCTTCTCAGAGAATAACTCACTAACTCCTTCTATATTCCACTCAGAGATTTATTTTATAAGATTTTAATTTATTTATTTATTTGTTTGTTTGTTTGTTTGTTTTTGCATGGAAGAACTGGAGCATAGGCCAGAGGTGCGGGAGTAAGAGGATCCCCAGAGACAGAGTGGGGAACAAAACAGGTGGATCTACTGAAATACACTACTGAAGGGAGCAGTGGCAGAGGCAAGAGAGGTCTGCTGCACTCCTGTGTGTCAGCTCCCTGGCCTGGAACTGAACTCAGGCGGTAGTGGTGACAGCACTGAGACTTAACCCCTCGGCCATCATGGAGGCCCCATACTCAGACATTTAAATTTAAAGTTTTAAAGAACAAAAATACTGACCCTCTAAAAAGGACTGGTAGAAATGTATGGTTAGTGTGGTGTAGGGACAGAAAGAGTAGAGAAAAAACCTAATCCACCTTTAGAATATATACAGATAATAAGGCAATTCAGTCTTCAGCAATATACAGAATAAAGACTTGAAATTTTCTGTTTTTTTAACTTTCCCTTTCCTGGATGCTTTGGTTCTTTAACAAAAGTCTAAAAAGTTAGAGCAGCTTTTTGATCTTGGACTTCAGAGAGAATGTTGGTGCATTAAGTTTACTGTTCACAAGCTTCACCAAAAAAAATGTGCCCCTGAAATATTCCCAAGTTGACAAAATGAATAATGCTATTAAAAATAAAATCGTTATGGTAACTATATAAAGTGATGAATCAGTCAGCATTGCCAAATCAAGAATTGACTGGAGGCTAAAAAGAATGAAAGAGAGAGATTTCATTAAAAGTGGAAACATTACTGACAATAAAATAAAATATTTTGGAATAAAATATACAAGGGTCTGGTAAGCATATTATATGTTAAGGCAAAAATCCAATTTATTAGTAAGAGAGTATAAAAGAGAAGTATGATCTAATGAAGTCTTAAATAAGGATTCTAACAAGCATTCTTAGATAAAAATCTTATTATTTCTTTTTTACAATCTGCCTTTTTTCTTACTGGCTGATTCCAGTGTATTTGAATGAAAACTTTAGAGTGATTTAATTGACTTAAAAGTGGTCTGCCTTTATTATGAATAAAGGAATCACTGTAATTAAGAACTTTTCCATCTCTATGAACTCACAATTAAATGGACAAATACTGTCTTAATTAAGAGTTGCAAATCAAGTCCCCTTGAAAGATGCAATAAGAAATAAAAAAGATATAAACAGAAGTATGGTGGGAGTAGGTTGAGTGAGGAATAACTGAAGTGTTCACCCTCACCCTAATATAAGGGCACACTTGTTTAAATATCTTGAAAATGATAACACTTGACGTCTGCAAAAACATTCATAGCAAAGTATTTAAAGTGTTTTATGAAAATTTATTGCCAATGTCCAATGTTCTTTCCTTTACTTTTAAGTTGCTACCATTTCTATCATGGTTTAGTAGCAAAACTCATCATAAAATACCTCCTTACAGCAAAAAGAGATTCCCCCAACCCCCACCCAGTGGTAACAAGAACAGGAAGGAAAAGAAGCAGAATCTAATGCACAGCTTAGATTCCAACATCTGAGGCACATTTATGGCAAGAAAATATAGATAAAATCACTGTTGACAATCCTATAAAATTGTCCATAACATGTGACATCTTTGGCCTCCTGTATCTAATTCTGAATGCTCTAAATCCTGTATTCTTTCTGCATAAATCCATATGCAATTTCCTGGGCGTTCAAACATTGTGCCTCTTAAAATAATCCTCAAATCCCGACAGCAAAAGTCAGGGAAGAGTTCTAAAATGTTCCTACTTGCCTGTTGCATTCACTCCTGTTTTGTTATTAAACCTCAATAACGTCCATATATGTTAAGGGATTGTGATTCCTGCTGGGGAAGCCAAGCAGAGAGGTATGTGTTAGAGACTGGGAGTGACCCAGGTGCCTGGATCAATGAAAGGCATGTAAATTGCTACCCTGATATAGTTCCAACTCCATCATTATTTTGTAAGGAGCTTGGCTAACGCAACCAGCACAGAAGTAAAGGAATGGTTTCTTAGTTCTGTTGGCTCTCTTCAATTCAAGAACTCCTTGAACCTTGAGTTCATTAACTTGGGGACCGAGAGTAATTAACGCAGAACGGATTCCTCATGAACTACAGGAAAATCATTAACGTGTTCATATATAATTCCAAAACTGTGTTAAGGAGATTTTTAAAAATACACAGATGCAGTAAGAATACGATTTTATACTATCTACAAATTCCGCTGAAGGATGGAAAAGGGAGATGGGCTGAACAAGAAACCATTAGGCTGGGTCCCGTCATTACCCTTTTCTCTAAATACCCCATTCTCATTTTCCTGCTTCTGGGTCAGCACAGCCCATCGTAAGATTCTGTGATTTTAGTTTGCAAAATAAATCTAGAGCATGAGTTAGCAAAAATAAGTGACAAACTCTGGCTTCATAAATCAAACCACAGAGTCTTCCTAAATTAAGGCTGGAATCCACACTTGAAGCACAGCTCTGTCTTGTTCTCCCTCCCCAAGTGCCAAAAGTGCATCTCAGGAAAAACATTTCGAGCCCAAAATTTAAGTGCAAGTTGTTTAACCCAGTCAAGGAAAAATGAACCAATAGTAAAACTGGGACTGGGAGATGGACAAGAAAACTTGACAGCACAAAAACTATAAATAGTTAGAAATGATCCTAACAGGTGCCAGAAAAATGTATTATGAATCTGGTTGCATTTCTGTACTACACATCACAGACTACTGGACAAAATGACTTTAATTTAAAAAAAATGAACAGTTCAACTCATCAATCCAGAATAAACTTTTCTCCCCAGTCCCTTTTCTCTGTAACACAAAGAGTAAATTTAATAATCAATAAAGAAAATTGTGTTCAGGAAACATTTTATGTCAAACATTTTGCAAAACGTTTGAAAATAACAAATACTATTAAAAAGTAAGTCTATTTGTCCCACTTCTTTGAATAAAACTGATAAACTGCTAGCAATTTCAAATGTTCAGCTTTTTACATTTCAAGACCTTTATTTATAAAAGCAAGAGTATTTTAATCTAGCACAATATTCATCAAAGAATATAAATCAACTTCTGTGGAAAGATCTCTGTTGAAAGGCTTTACTTGCAAACCTTCTTCCCATTAAAAAAACTATAGCAGACCGAAGACCTTATTTTTTTCCCTTTTCAGCTACCTTCTCTGCAGGCGCATCTAAATACTGCCTACTACTGCAGTGTGCCCTCTCACATGGAGGAATGCCTTTGATTTTGAAAATAATATTTTCAAACTACCCTATATAAACAAATGACAGGGCATGGTTGTGGGGTGTCCCCTTTCTCCTCTACAATCCTGCAAGACTTGAACCAGTTATACTTTCATCCCTAACCTATAAATCTTCGTTCCTGTTGGAGTATCAGCCCCCTCAGACCCATCTCATAGAAGATGAAAGGGAAGCCAGTTTTTTTCCCTATTGAACTCAGATACAAAAATCACAATCTGATTTGTTATTGGGATAACATACAATTGATTTTCTCATTATCCCTCATTAATCTCTCATATTCAAAAGGAGATTAATCTAGGGGACCTGAGGAGTTGAGGCATCTTTTTTCTCTTTGACAAGTTCAGAGATGTTTAAAATGATACATCAGACAGGAACAAAATCAGCAAGTGGAAAAATTATAGAAAAAAATGGCCAATTACGAAAATGCTAGATAAACCATAAAGCAGTAGCGAACAAGGAATGTCAGTTGCATGGAGCATGCCCTCTGTTTTGTTCACAAGTGTCCCAATGGCCTAGAACAGAGACTGACCCAGGAAAGAGGTGTGAATAAAATATAAGATATAATCAACAGTGGGTAACAAAAGTTAAAACCGCCTAAACACATGCAATCACATAAAGTACCTAATTAAAAGACACTGTTTTTCATCAATGTGCTTTTCTAAAAAAAATCTGATTTTCTTATTGAACATTTAGACTGGTGAACTCAACAACTTATGAGAAAAAAAAGAGTTAGTCAATATGAGAAGTTCTTAAAATTCACATTTTGTGACCCACTCCCAAGTTAGAATCTAAAGAATCAGAACTGTTGTTCATTAGCATTTCAGAAAACAGTCGTTTTTCCATAACCTCTGCGCTTGCTATAGACCCTCAGTCACTATTTCATCCTCATCTAAACCCCAGGTGACAGTGAATATTCATTTTAATTCTATATAAAACAGTATCCAAGCATTTTGGGAGGGCAAGACTGTCATTTAAGTAAAACTAGAGCAATCTTTAGAAAACTGCATTCTTTGCCAAATTATTAAAATAAAGTAATGGAAATGCTGGTTTAAAGCAGCATATTGGTGAACACAAATTTACCAGGTCTTAATTTGCATAAAATATTTTTCTAGTTTTAAAAAAATTAAATGCACTACTGATAAGAATGATTTCAAAAAAATAAAAAGGTTATTTGTTCAAATGAAAATGAACCCAGGAGAACATCAAATCTTCCATGAAGACTGAATAAGTTATTAGGAAAAATAGATGCTCAAACTATATTGGAATACTTCAAAGGGAAATGTAAATTCTTATGCCCTCTTAATTATTCAAAAAATCATTTTTGCATTTTAATACTTTAATAAGGGTACAAGAATGAACATGTTCTTGAAAATAAAAAGAATGTAGTTAGGAAACTTTCTCAACAGTTACAATATATTGGATGAAATAAGTATGTATACAAAATTATTTTGAAGTTATTGAAATACCCACACTTGATTAAATTTACTTAAACTGTATCTGTAAAATCTGCAAAGTTAAGAATCCTTGAAAAATTACTCCTATGAATACAACACCAAGCCCTCCAAAGTTATTGAAATCACCACATGTTCTTCAAAAGGTTATTTTTATGAAACATTATTTACTAACTCTTGTCTACTTTATACATTTCTAATTTTTCTAATAAGTCAAAAAGAACAGAGTGGAACAAATTTCCAAGCACATACATTTTGCCATAACTGTATTTGTTCCTCTCCCAAGATGCAAAAAGGATTTTCCAGAGTTTAGGTTCTACACTATGTGAATAAGAAAGGCGCTCATATAATTCTATTTGTTCCATTCATTTTGTTCAGTAACCACTTCAACCAGAAAGATCAGGACAAGTTCGAAACATGTTGAATTCTATAAAACCATTAACAAAAAAAAGAAAAAAGTTGATCCGACAGTTTGCTGGGACAATGGAATCTGTTGAAAAAGCGTTTCTTAGTCATTCCGGACAAACCCATCGGGATTAAAAGAATTAGTTAAGATCGTCTAAGGACAAAGTTTTTTTTTTTAAAAAATCCAAGTGTATCTTAGTTTCTGGGTCTCTAAGAGGTTCTTCCCGTTTTCACTCCCACTTCGGCAGTTAATATTTGACTAAACGGCCTGCATCCCAGTGACACTGCTTAAGTTTCTAGGAATTAAAACAAATCCAAACTGCCCTTCTTTTGGAAAATTCCCATTTATCAGTGAACTTCCCACTCCAGGTGCCAACTCAGCCATTTCAGCAAGAAGAAAAAGTTGGCCTTGCTTTTCCTCCCGACTTAGGAATTCACAGTATAAACACGGAAAGTCATGACGCTTTGCAACTCTCCTTTCCAAAGATCGTTTTGAACTGTTGCGACTGTCATTAACAGTTGGCGAGACAAAAGCCCTCAAAACCGGCGGCACGAAGCTAACCTTGCCAACAACTTTCCACCCGTCTGATACCGCCCGGCCTCCCGAACCGGAGCCGGCGGACAGACTTGCTGAACCTGGGAAACCCAGAGAGAAACTGGTACAGCGAATCCAAACATCCCGAGTCAGGGGCTGCCCTTTGCTACTAACACGAGGTACCTCCAAGGGTTGCACCCGAAAAGCCAGAAAAAGTAGCTCTCCACTTGTTGAAACAAGGGGACAGAGAAGAAGATGGTGGAAGAGGGGGGACAGAAAGGAGGCAGGGGTCACAATGAACAGCAATCACCTCCTTATCCCTAAACGGCATCGCCACTAAAGTTCGAGCTGTGCTAGGCAGGTCCCGGGCCAGCGCTGACTGGGGCGCACGGCTGCCGGGGCGCCCTGGGCGCAGTGCGCACCGCGGCGCGCGCAGATGCTGGGCCCAGCGGGCTGGGAGGTGCCGCGCGGCGGCTGCCGAGGGAGGTTCTGGCTCACCTGGCGCTGAAGGCTGGAAGGTACAGTCTCGGTCCCCTGGAGCCCGGCCTGGCAACCTGGCGCCGTCCGCCGCGGGACTGAGCACTTGGAAAGCCCACCGCGTGCCGAAGGGCGCCCCGGCCGGACTGACCTGCTCGGCCGCCGGGCACAGCTTGAGAGGTACCGGGTTGGCCGGAAGGGGCCGAACCTGTGCGCCCGCGGCCGCCGCGGTGGGGGGCAGGACGGCCGCCGGGCCGTGGGGCGCAGGCGGCTGCAGCCCGTGCGGCGGGGCGCCCCCGGCCCGCAGCAAGTTCTCGATCAAGAAACTCTTGCCCAGGTTGCCAAAGCCCGGCGCGGCAGGGAGATTCAGGAGCGCGGAGGAGGCCACCACGTCCCAGTAGGCACCGGCGTGGGCCGCCACGGCGCTGGGGAGCATGATGTGGCGCCCCGGGCCGGCTGCGCGCCCGCCTCGCCCCTCGCGCCCGGCTCCGGGCCCGGCGCTGCCGCCTGCGCCGCCGCCTCCCGCGGGGCTGGAGCGCACCAGCTGGGGGAGAAGAGGGCACCGAGGACGCCGGCAGCCTGGGGAGGATATTATTTATTTGGGTTGGGCGGTTTTAAGGGATGGGAGGAGAGTGGGAGGGGGAAGCTGTGTGTTTCCCTAACCCGACCGCGTGGGCTCTGGGGGCGTCCGGGGGAGTCCCTCCTGCTCGCTATGCAGATCCGAGAAGGAGTTTTTCTCCAGAAGGCTGGAAGGTGTGTCCAGTCCATTCATTCATGTCACCAGGCCCACAATGTGACAGACGCAGCCAGCAACAATCGGGACAGCCCGAGACTGCGCTTTGGCCTGGGGAGAGACGCGCGGCGGGAGGAGGAGGTTGGCGCCGAGGCGCTGTGTTCGGGCTCTGTAGCCCCCTTCCAGGGGCGGGGCTGACTGCAGCCCTCTCCCAAGAGCCGGCCTGCCCCGGGAGCCAGAGCTCCTGAAAACCAGCGAGGCGAGCGCCTTGAGGGCAGGCGGCGTTCCCATCCCGAGAGTGGTTAGCTTAGCGCAGCTTGGCCTGGGCCATCCTTGCTCTCCATGCCCATGGCAGTTCTGCCAGTGCCATCCGGCACCCGGGGGAAGTGAGCAGAGTCCCCTGTGTCGGAAAGGAAGGACTGCAGTCTGCAGAGAAAGTCAGTGTTGCTTGAGACTGTTATGTCACACACGTGGAAAGTATTCTGTTGTTGGTGTATTTAATGCGGCCCCATTTTTTTGTGGGAAAAAGAAAGAACTTATCCTGAAATACCTTTTAAGAAATTTGTTTCTAGTGATTCACTTATTCATGAGATTTGATTCGGAGCCACTCTGAAGACGGGCTCTATTAGATTTTGATCTAGAGAAGTGGATCTTAGGCGGAGTTGGCTTAATGGCAACTGGCAGAAGATCAGGGTCAAAGCCTGGAAGAAAAACCGTCCCCAAGTTCTCCGACCATCCGTGGTTGGGTCCTACCTCAGGGGGAGGCGACAACACTAATTGAAGAGTTAAGTTGTTCTTTTTTTTTTTTTTTTTTCTCCTTTTCCCCTAGAAATTTGGGTACTTTTCAGTTTAACAGTCTGCTAAGTAGAGAATGGACTGGTGAAAAAGCTCTGTGTGTGTGTGTGTGTGTGTGTGTGTGTGTGTGTGTGTGTGTGTGTGTGTTAAAAGTACTTTTCACCACAAAGCAACTTGCAGGTTCCTCACCTTGGAAACCAACAAAGCGTTAAAACTGACTTCTCTGTCAACACTTGCCATTGCAACTCTCCTGAGCAAATTTAGATGAATTTCTCTAGAAGAGATTTTTTCAAGGATGGATGCAAAGTCTGCAGTCACATGATTGTAAAGATTTCCTCTTTTCCAGAAAAATAATTTGGTCCCTGGCTTCAGTTCGCTGAAAAACTGGCTGGAGTTGCCATGCTAGTGAAGTAAATTTCCTTTTAAAAATTTACCTTCAAGTGAATTGGTTGATTTTTGTTCCATTTACATGAGATTTCTCTAAAGCTTTTTAAAAGTCCATTGTCTCACCTGCTGCTAAATGAGAGGGGGGTTATTCGCAGGGTCTGTGTACACTACTGTTCATCCACTCTAGTCAACAAACTAACTTAGTCACATTATACACCCCATCTTTCCTGAACCTTTTCCTATTTAGTGAAGACTTGTGGGATATAATCCTGGGAACATGGAGAGATAATGAAGGTCTGGCCCTTACCTTGTAGGACTTCACAGTCCAGTGAGGGAGAAGTGCAAGAAACATCTGTTAGAGGACTTGTAATTAGGAAGACTTCCCTAAACTGAGTCTTGAAAAGTTAAAAAGTGATTGAACATAGGAAGTGGAGAATCACATTGGAGATGAGCAAGGAAAACAGAGATCAGTGAGGTCTCCCTAGGGGTTAAGTCTCAGCACTGTCACCATTGAGTTAAGGCCTGAGTTCAATTCCCTGCCAGGGAGCTGACACACATGGTGCAGCAGACCTCTCCTGTCTCCCCCGTTGCTCCCCTCAACAGTAGATTTCAGTCAATCTGCCTGTTCTACTCCTCACTCTGTGTCTGGGGAATGCATTACCCCTCACAGCTCTGGCCTACACCCCAGTTATTCTTTCATCTCCATCCTCTCCTTAGTTCACCATAGATCTTTTTGCTTATTTTTGTGGTTCTCTTGCTTACATGTCTAATTAATGAACCTCAAATTCTATCGATAATAAATTAATACAACAAATAGGTAAGTCTTTTTTATTTTAGATACACATGCTTCAAGGAGTTCCACTAAGAACTGGACTTCTCTAGGGAGTATGAATCTCTTCCCTGTTCCTTCATGATCACCTAATTTCTTCTCTCTGTGCCCGGTGGGGAGAGAACCTGGCCATACCCTGGGTGCCGTGGCCTCTGGATGACAAGATCCAGGATGGAATATTGAGTCCTCTTCGTAGCCTCTGAGTCCTGCTCCGACAATCAGAAAACATTGAATGTTGAGGAGCTGGATTCTGATCTCAACTATATGGAGAAACTTCAAGGGAAGCATTATAGCCTCTTTAGTAACATACTAGAAATCTGACCCATGCCGAGTGACATAGGGAGAAAAAATATTTCCTAATTGCTAACTGAGTAGATTCTCCTCACCGTGCACCCACTCACGCTCCAGGGCCTTCATCAGATTACATCTTAATCCTAAATGAGAGAGGAAAATTGTCAAAGAAAAGTGTACAAATGTGTTAGGAGTTTTTTGGGTACCTTCCATCACTCCAGCACTTATTTCTCAGTTAAATGCTACACAGTTATATATTTTCTTAAATATTCTCCCAATCCTACCTTCCCACCCCATCACCAAATAACCATGGGCCTTTAAAATAAATTCAAAAATCTGGCTCCCCTCAGAAAGGCATTATAAATATGTTTTCAATTTTTGATCTGGCAGGACTCAAGCTTTTATTGTCCCGCTTTTCCTGCACATGTCCTTTCTGGCTGGCCCTGTTGGCTTTTTATGTATTATTTTGCCATGCCTGGGACATTGTTCATCTCCGTGCCCTGCATTCTACCTTCAAACTCTATTTTACTGACTTTCTTCTGTAACTGGGAGGCTTCCCAGTTTCTTTCCAGGCCATTCAGTTTCTTTGGCATTACTTGCTCATTGATCATTTCTAACCACTTTTCCACTTGTCCTGCTTTGCCCAAAGTGAAATGTGACACCACTGAAAGATTTTGAGGAAATTGCTGGGGGAGCTGCTGAGCATCCGCTGTCTTTTCAACTGCTTCTCATTTTCTCCGTGTCCTCACAGTCACAGGTGCTATTCTGTCATGCCAAAATCCTACAGAGTTTTAAAGTTTGACCTGAATTGCTGCTTTAGACAAAAGTGAAGACTGGGTCTCCCTGGTGACCTAGGCGTTAAGTCTCAGCGATATCAGGGCTGAGTTCGATCCCTGACCAGGGATCCACATAGGTCACAGCAGACCTCTCCTGACTCGCCTGCTGCTCCCCTCAGCAGTGGATTTCAGTAGATCTACCTGTTTTGCTCCCCACTCTGTGTCTAGTGAATTCTCTCTGGCCTACACCCCAGTTCTTCTGTGCAAATAATAATAAGAAGAAGTATTTTTCAAAAAGTGAAGACACGTTACATAAAGAATTTTGTCATATTCCCAAAAGTTGACACCAGAGTCCCTTCAGATGAACAATAAGCTTTTTATATTTACTGCCAGAATTATAAAGTGCATACAAAGAAGTTAATTTCTTGTGAGGCTGTGCTCTAAGGCCATGAGACCAGGCTCTCTGAACCACAGTTGGGTGTGTCAATATCCTTGCTTTAGAGTGTCGTTTCTCTGGTGAGAATTTGCTTTATTTAAAATATAATAAACTTTTTGGATAAATAAACAAAAATTAATCCTTAAAGTTTGTTTGTTTGTTTTAGTCTGTCCATCTTATTGTTTCACAACTTTGATTTATTTGGAAAGTAGAGTCATATGCAAAACTTCTGAAGAAAACATTGTTTTCAGTTCAGCCAATGACATGGTGTGGCATAATTTTCAAGTTATTTTCTCAGCTTCTGTGTATTAGTACTCCGGGCTCAGGTCAGTTTCATGCAGTCCTCTGACTCAGAGCCTCTCACAGGCTGCAATTGAGGACTGCAGTCACCTTGAGACTCAGCTAGAGATAGTCTGTTTCCAATCTCGCCCGGTGTTCCTCAGCAGAATCCAGTTCTTCACTCACTGTGGGCCCCGCTAGCATTTTTGCTGTTTGCTCTCTACCTTTCCACAACATGGCAGCCACCTCCTATCAAATGAAAGAGTAAACAAGATGTAATGAGGTAGACTACAAAGTCTATTTGTAATCTAATCTCAGAAGTATCATTCATCACTTTTGCCATTTTCTCTTCATTTAGAAGCAAGTCCCTAAGTCGAGTCCAGACTCAAAGTGTCACTACCAGGAGGAGGCAATCACTAGGAGAAGCTGCCCCTATACTCGGAGACCATACACAGAGGCTGATAGAGGAGCGTTCCAGAAAGCAGGAATGGTCAGCAATTAAATCTTGCTGAAAGGGTTAGATTAGAATAAAACAGTCAGTACTATGCAGTGGTAGGTTACAAAATCAATGTATAAAAATCACTTGCATTCCTATCTATAAAAACAAACTAGAAGAGAAAAAATCAAGAAAACAATTCCGTTTCCCATTGCATCAGGAAGTATTAAATACCTAGGAATAAACTTAACAAAAGAGGTGAATGAACTGTACAATGAAAATTATAAGACAATGAAAATACAATGTACAAATATTTGGAGAGGTATAATGTTATTAAAGTGGCCTTCCTACCCAAGGCATTATATAGATTCAATGCAATCCCTATCAAAGTTCCAATGGCGTTTTAAAGAAATAGAACAATCATTCTTGAAATTTATATGGAAACACAAAAGATCCCAAAACAATCCTGTCAAAAAATAGGAAGAACAAGATTATCACAGTCCCTGAATCAAAGCTATAGTTTTCGAAGCAATACAGTATTGGAATAAAAATAGACACACGGCCCAATGGAATAGAATTGAAAACCCGTAAATAAACCCATATCAATGGACAGCTAATCTGTGACAAAAGACCAAAGAGTATATGTTGGAGTATAAGTATACCCAGGAGTATAAGGCTCTTCAACAAATGGTGTTGGGAAAACTGGGCAGTGACATGCAAAGGAATGATACTAGACCATTCTCTCACACTGTGCAAAAACTAAGTCAAATGGATTGAAGTCTTGGATGTAAGACCTGAAACCACAAAATACACAAAAGAAAACAACAAAACACTACATGACATTGACTTCATGGATGTATTTGGGGACTCAACTCTAACAAGGGAAACTGACGCAAAAATAAACAAATGGGACTAGATCCAACTAAAGCTTTTGCACAGTGAAGGAAAATATCAGTAAAATAAAAAGAGACTGAACGTGCAAAGATATGTACATATCAAATATCTGACAATGGGCTAATATCCAAAGTCTATGAAAGTCTTATAACTCAACAACAGCACAAGGAAACTTTAAAAACACACACCATTTAAAAAAAAAATGGGTAGAAGAGCTAAAGAGACACTGCTTCAAAGTAGACACACAGATAACCAACAGGCATTTGAAAAAATTCTTATAATCATTTATTTTCAGGGAAATGCAAATCAAAACCTGAATGAAATACCATCTCACACCTGTGAGAATGGCCCACGTTAAAAAAAAAAAAAAAAAAAAGAATATTGTTGGTAAGGTGTGGAGGAAAAGGAATGCTCTTACACTATAGGTGGGAATGTAGACTGATCCAGACCCAATGGAAAACAGTATGGAAGTTTCACAAAAATATTAAAAATATATCTATCATATAATCCAGCAGTTCAACTCCTAGGAATCTACTATCTCATACTATACAAGAAAATCAACTGAAAATGGATAAAAGACATAGATGTAAGACCTGAAACCTTAAGATACATAGAATAAAACCTGTTCCTTTTTTTGACCCTTTGTTTGATTTCCTTATATTCCTCCTCTCATATTTTTCTTTCTCCTGACTTTATTTAACTGAGCATCATTCCTTCCAGCTCCATCCATGTTGCTGCAAATGGCATGAGGTTGTCCCTTTTGATTGTTGATTCATATTCCATTGTGTATATAGACCACATCTTCTTGATCCAGTCATCTGTTTGGGGGCATTTAGGTTGTCTCCATATCTTGGCTATCGTGAATAGTGCTGCAGTAAACATAAGAGTGTAGGTTTCCCTTTGAATTAATGTTTTTTGTGTTGTTTGGATAGATTCCTAGGAGTGGAATTGCCAGGTCATCTGGTAGCTCCATTTTTAGTAATTTGAAAAACCTCCACACAGCTTTCCATAGTGGTTGGACCAGTTTGCATTCCCAGCAGCAATGCAGGAGAGTTCCTTTTTCTTCACATCCTCGCCAGCATTTGTTGTTGTCAGCCTTTTTAATATGTGCCATTCTCACCAGTGTGAGGAAGTATCTCATGGTAGTTTTGATTTACATTCCCCTGATGGTAAGGGATGTTGAGTATTTTTTCATATACCTGTTGGAACACTCTTTTGTGGCAAATAGGAGAGCAGACATAATGGGGAACATATTTTGTGATTGCCTGACCTGATTAAGATTTGTGTCTGTATTTCACTGCAATTCAGTCAGCTTTATGGACATTCAGCTGCTCAGGTTTGCATACAGGGCATTGGATAACTCGAGGTATTGCTGTAAGAACAACAGGGAAGAGGAATAGAGGCACTGATTCATTTACAAGAGGGTAAATGGTGAATCAAGGCCAGTCCATAGAGAAATGAAACCAGGTCAGTCTGAGAGTGAAAGAGGTGAAATAGTATAGGAGATGCTTCTTTATAGAAAACTGAGATTCCAATGAGAAGTCGGCTACTTTTAAAGACTCTCATAAATAAAGTGTCCTTAGGAGAATATTTTCCATGTTTAACTTTGAATTAGTTTGATTTGATGATTTTGTTAAAGATTTATTAATTTATTTATACAAGCACTGGGTACAGTCAGAAGTGTGGGAGGGTGAGAGAATTCACCAGAGCCAGAGAGGGGAGCAGAATAGGCAGAAGGACTGAAGTACATTGCTGAGGGGAGCAGCGGGCATGGCAGGAGAGGTCTGCGTGGCAGGAGAGGTCTGCGCACCATGTGGGACCCTTGCCAGCCTGACAGGGATCGAACTGGCACTGCAGAGGCTGTGGGCAGCTTCGCAGCCCAGAGCTCAATGGCTGCGCCACCGGGGAGGCCCAATTTGATGATTTTAATTTACTCATAAAGAAAAGGGATTTTCTCCTTTAAGAAACATGGTGCTAAAATGAAGGAATGAGTCACTGTGAGAGAAGAATCATGAACTTGCAAAAGGAAATCGTGATCTTTCAAAGATGAGCCGTGTTGAGAAAGGGCAGGAGAGGGAGGATGCTGAAAGCTCATGGAGCCATCAGGTTCCCTCTCTGGCTTCCTGACCCTGTCATTTCAAGCCTGGAAGTGCTCAGAATCGCTCTGGAGAGCTTGCTGAAAACCACGCCAGGCTTCACTCACCGCTTGGTGAATCAGAACTAGAGTCAGTCCCTTTAACAATCACCCCAGATGTTGATGAACAGTGAGGCTGTGTGTAGACCTTAACTGACAATTGACTTCTGTTTACTGCTTCTTGGAAGCAAGTTTCCCTGTGAGAAGGGTGTGCACCCAGCCACCAGCATGCTTGGTCAAGGCCACGCCATGGACAGACACCATGGAGAGGAGATGCCACTTATGGAGAGTGGCAGATGGGCAGTATCAGAGAGACAGACAGGCTAAGACACGTGGAGGCAACAGACACATAAATGAGCTATTCTGCATGCCCCACTCTGTTGCGCCTTCAGTTACTGCCAGCCCCAGTGTCCATCTGACCCAGAAGCAACAGACTGTTCATATGACCCTGGTCAGCACAAGACACCATGAGAACTAGTGTCTAGTGTGTTCGCCCAGTGACTTTTGCAACACCATTTCCGCTGTCTCTCCAGGGACTTTGCCATCAATAATCTCTTGGCTGTGAAAAAAAATAATAATAATAAAAAGTTACTGGCATTTTCTATATTCCATATACTGTTCTCCACACTTTTCAGGAAATCCTCTCCATACCCCTATTGAGTTTAAACGCTGTTTTTCACATAGGGGTAAATTTACTCAGTCACAAATAGAAAGTCATGTGTGGGAAGCAGTGGGATCTCACAGCCTTTAATATGTGCGCCTCTCTCTCTCTCTCTCTCTCTCTCTCTCTCTCTCTCTCTCTCTCTCTCTCTCTCTCTCTCCCCCTCCCTCTCTCTCTGTAATTTCCTTGCCAAATTCAAAAATCACCATTTAGTCCTCCTTAAAATCTTGCTGATAATCCTGATTACCATTTCTTCTTTCTTGCAACTGTTCTTCCTTTAATTTTTTTGACCTCAGTCTTTTCTAATTTTTCTCCTGCCTTTTTTTTTTAAAGATTTATTTATTTATGCATACAAGAACTGGGCTTCAGGCCAGAGGTGTGGGGAGTGAGAGGATTCACCAGAGACAGAGCGGGGAACAGAACAGACAGACTGACTGAAACACACTGCTGAGGGGAGCCCGGGCGAGTCAGGAGAGGTCTACTGCACCGTCTGGGTAGCTCCCTGCCCGGGGATCGAACTCCTGCTGCAGTGGCTGCGGATAGCTTCATAGGTTGTGTCTTAACCCCTTGCACCACCAGGGAGTCCCTTTCCTTCCTTTCTAACTTCATGTTCTATTTTCTTCTACCAGTGTCTCATCGTCTGCATGTCTTAAATGCCGTTTCTAATATTCTCTCATTGATTGCTCTAAACATCCGTCCCTGGGAGTTCAACAGCTCTCTCATGATGAGAATCCTCAAACAGGTCAGGACAAGACTTCTACCCAAATCAGTATTCCTAACCCGTTGGTCCACAGACCTGTAGAATTCACTGGAGTCCATAATCTCTGATGGAGAAAAAAATACTATATATTTTTTTCACTGACCTTTAACTGAAATTTATATTACTTCCAATTACAAATGTAGGCCAAAAATCACGCTATTATTAGTAGTACCTATACCACTAGAAGGCATACATTTCTTAAATGAGCTTATACATTCATTGAAAAAAAATAGAGAACCTTGTTAGCTGGGAAATAATGGTAGCTTTGATTTACATTGAATTTATAATGTATTATAAAACCTGAGCTTTTTGCTGACATTTTCCTGTAGACTTTTTTTATTCAAGTACCATTGGTTTGCACCCTTATTAGTGTCTTAGAAATATAGGATTTCCATGCTCAGCTGTAGTTATTCAATAATAGAACACCCATCACCAAAACACGTAACCGTTTTTATATCAAAATATAATTATGGTGGGTATCTTGAAATATTTACATTATCACACCTCAATTTGTTGGTAGCTATTTAACCCACCACTCTCCTGATCTTGAAGGATTGGTTTTGTGCAGGTGATATTCCATCTTCTGAAGGAAGTGCCTTGTGTCCTCCTGGGTGCTGAAGTCACATTCCACGGATGGACCACACTTGCCCACTTGGTATCTTGGGCACTAAGGTGTGGGTGGGGGCTGTTGGCCCAGTACAGCTGTGGTGTGATTTTTGGGCTCCACATGGCTCAGCTAGAGATCTGCACATGAGGATAAAGGCCCAGCACAACAAGGACAGGAAAACTAGTACCCAGTGACAAGAAGTGCAGCCTGATACCTGGGAGCCCAGCACAGAGCAACTTGGAGTCTCGTATGGGATCGCTGTGTGCCCATTGGAGGTCTAAGGCATGACACTATGAAATGCTACTACATTGTAGAAGTAAATAAAGTCCACACTGGGGGGTCACCTTCAGGCTCCAGTGAGCTGGGAGGAAGGTGCCAAAATGGTACCCAGCAGTAGTGGCAAGTTTATAAGAGTTTGCAAGATGGCATCTCCCGGGTTTCCTGACTGGGGGTTATGTACAAAGCTTCCTGCCTCTTAGCTATGAGTGTCTAGTAGGATTCTTGCCCCCGGATTCAGGCACTTTTTGGTCTGGTGTTACTGCATTGTGTCCTGGTGTGAGTGAGTCTTCCTGCTGGCCCTTTAAGGCATATTCTCCACTCCCTGCAATTCTTCAATTCTTCTGGATGTATTTCACATCAGCTCTCAATGCTGCAGCCCCAGGGACTCCTCTACACTGAGCTAGATTGAGGAGTTGGGGTACCCACTGCAAGGCACAACCCTCTCCCACTCCATAGGGAGAAGTTCTGCTCATTGAGGAGCCCTCTGTTTGTGAATTATAATAGTGGGTTTTCTTCCTTGGTGTGAAAGCCATCTCTGTATTTTGTTGTGGAAGGTCTGTTTATCCAGATTTCAGGTATTTATCCTATGTATGAAATAGAGATTTGTGTTTCCAGGGGAGGACAAAGGTTAAGTTCATATTCTTCTTATGCCACCACTGTTTTTTTTTTTTATACTGTTCTTTAATTATTTATATACAGATTTAAACTATTTTTATTTGTACTATTATGTTTCATGCATACATTTTTCTTCAACCTATTGGAAAGTAACTTTTTTGTACTGTTACCAGGTCTCTCAGTTCTGCTTTATAAGGCAGTCATTTTGTTGTTTTTTTGCCCTTATAAAGCCAATTTCTGTGTCATCACCTTGAGCCAGAACCTTCATCCTACAATAGATTATGAATTATAACTATAAGATTGTTCATATTCTCCAAAATACCTAGAAGTGTCTTCAAAAATTGGGCCTCCCCAGGTGGCACAGCAGTTGAGCGCTGGGCTGCAAAGCTGCCCGCAGCCTCTGCAGCACCGGTTCAATCCCGGGCCACCGGCGAGGGGCCCACATGGCATGACAGACCTCTCCTGCCACACCCGCTGCTCCCCTCAGTCTGCCAGTTCTGTTCCCCGCTCTGGCTCTGGTGTATTCTCTCACCCTCCCACGCTTCTGACTGTATCCAGTGCTTGTATAAATAAATAAATAAATAAATCTTTGGGGGGGAAAAAAAAGAAGTGTCTTCAAAAATCAATAGATATGTAATTATTTAGATTCTTCCCTTTATTCACTTAGGTCTCCTGACTTCACTATAACATGATGGTAGTAAATAATTCTTAGGCAACCCAAGCAGAGGTGATCCGTGCTGTCTCTAACTCATTCTCCCTATCCTAGAGAGCCTGGCCAGTGCCTTGGGGATATTTAGTATAGGACTATGAATAGTCATTTTTGATTTGTAAGCCATGGACCTGCCCACAAAGATATGAAAATAAAATATCAGCCTAGTAAGCTAGAAACTGGGAAAAAATAGCATTTGCAAGCTCATGTATGCTATAAAATACAAATATGGAGCATGGAGGCTAAAAGATTTTGCATTCATAGTAATGATTAAAACTAAAAGTAACTTAATTTCATAATGATTATGTTTACCAATGCGAAATATATAAACACACCCACATCCATACATAGCTTATAAAAACCAATTTTTGTCTATGTAATTAAAACTTAAGGACATTTGAAACCGATTAACCAATTAATATGTGTTTTTATGACCACCAGTGATACATAGGTACAATTGTCCTGTTATACTCCAATTTAATAGTATGCATTTAGTTTTTAATGCACTGTGAGATGAAAATATGATGATTTCACAACTGAAAAACTTTTTCTCTACATAAGCATAATTTACTTTTTCACTTGGCTGAAGAGATTCATTTTAAGATGCACCCATTTTATTTTTAAATTGTCCTTGTATTTCGTGTTTCTTTTACTGCTTAATGTTCCTTAATTTTGTTACTATAAATCTTTTATGTGATTTACATGCCTCTGACTGCCTTTCAAAGCTGATGAGCTCTTCTCACATTCATTCAAACACACATGATGAAATTGATTTTTATATTCCCAAATGTCATAAATAATCATTTCTAAAATAATCCAATGTGAAATTAAACCTTTTCTGTGGAAAACAAATAGAGTTTAGCTTTTTTAAGCTGCTCGCGGCTGTCAGTTAATTGCTCCGAGTACTACAATGACCTTGAAAGTCAATGGGCCGGGTTTTTTTATGGGTGCTGGGTACAGAATTAAGTTTGAGTTAAATTGCATTGTTGTCCTTTTTCTCCACATACTCACCAGCATTTGTTGTTATCAGTTTTTTTTTAATGGGTCCATTCTCACCTCTGAGGTGATGATATATCATAATGGTTTTGATTTGCATTTCCCTGGTACTTAGTGATGCTGAACATTTTTTTATATGCCCGTTGGCCATTTGCATTTCTTCTTTGGAGAAGTGTCTTTTTAGTTTTTCTGCCTATTTTTTGACTGGGTTGTTTGCTTTTTAGTTCTTCTGCCCATTTTTTGATTGGGTTGTTTGCTTTATTTTTGTTGAGTTGTGTGAGCTCTTTGTAGATCCATTATCTGTCCATTATCTGTCATATGGTGTGCAAATATTTTCTCCTATTCAGTAGGGTGTCTCTTCATTTTAATTATTGTCTCTTGTGCTGTACAGAAGTGTTTTAGTTTGATGTAGTCCCAGCTGTTTATCTTCTTTGTTTTCCTTGATTCTAGAGAAGAATCCTCTGAGGAATTCAACAAAGGAGGTGAGGAGAGGAGGGTCAGAACAGGGGAGGATAGAACACAAGGAAATATGGTGATGGTTCACAGGTGATAGGGTGGCAGGAGAACTATGGGGACTACAAATGTAAGGGAAAAAAATAATTAAAATGCATTATTGTCAAAGTTGTATGCCAGGCTGAGGATGCACAGGGGCACATACAGAGCAACCTAAAGTCAGGTTGCCTGGTTCAAATCCCAGCATTATCACATATTAGGAGCATGACTGCACTGCCTACTGTTCCCTGCAGATAAAACATTCTCAACCTGTTGTTTGTCTTTTTCTTCTTGACAACCCTTCACACCCATCCAGAAACCAAAAATACCAACTATTCTCCTGACTTTGTTGAAGCTAGGTATTGTCTGTGACTCACTCCAGTCCTATAGGATGTGAAGAATGTGGGCCAGAGATATTATTCTAGGACAGGGTAACCTCTCTGTCGGGTAGACAATAGGATGCAATACAGTTTTTCTTTGGTTGTTGTTCTGTTTCTCTGATTCCTAAAGCTGTAACAGCCATCCTGTGAGAGCTGAGAGGATAGGTCTAAGGGCCAACCTGAAGGAGACAGCAGACAGAGCTTGGTCCTTGACAACATCACCAAGCCACCAGAGTCCTAGAGCTTTTGAATAGAGTTTCTGTTACGTGAGGTTAAAAAAGTGTCCTCGGGCTTCCCTGATGGCGCAAGGGGTTAAGCACAGCGCTGTGAAGCTATCTGCAGCTTCTGCAGCATGAGTTTGATCCCCGGTGGCCAGGGAGCTACACACATGGCATAGCAGACCTCTCCTGTCTCACCGGCTGCTCCCCTCAGCAGTGTATTTCGGTCAGTCTGCCTGTTCTGTTCCCCACTCTGTTTCTGGTGACTCTTCTCACCCCCCACACCTCTGGCCTATACCCCGGTTCTTGTATGCATAAATAAATAAATCTTTTTTTTAAAGTGTCCTCATTATTTAATCCATGTGTAATAGGGCATTCTGTTATATCCACATAAAAGAAAATTAATGTCTCCAGATCAGTATTGTATAGATACAATGGTAGAGTCATCCTTGTCTTGTTTTGAATTTTAAGAATGTTTTAAGCATTTCACTATTAAGTATAATGCCATCTGTAGAGTTTTTTGGAAATTCTACTAGTAAACCATTTCTAGATTTAAAAAAACGTTTTTAAAATTGTAAGTGAAGGTTGGATTTTTCTGTAAGTTATTGAAAGGATCACACAATTTTTCTCCTTTTACTTTAAAGTGGCAAATTATATGTTTCTTTGTAAATTAAATCTAAACTGGAATTCCTGAAAACCCAATTTGTTTATGACATAATTAACTTATTGACCATTTTGGGTATTTTTATGCATACTTTGCTGTTTTTATTCATACTTACAAGTAAGATTGCTTTTAATTTTTTTTCTCGTAAAGTTCTTTTCAAATTTTGAATTGAAGATACGCTGGCTTGATAAAATGAGTTCATAAAATTCTTTTTGTTTTCTGAAAGACTTTTGTAGGAATGAAAATATTTCTTCTTTAAATAAGCTTTAGAGGGCCTCCCTGGTGGCGCAATGGGTTAAGCACCGCACTATGAAGCAATATGCAGCCTCTGCAGCATGAGTTCAATCCCCGGCCGGCCAGGGAGCTACACACATGGTTCAGCAGACCTCTCCTGTCTCACCTGCTGTTCCCCTCAGCAGTGCATTTCAGTCAGTCTGCCTGTTCTGTTCCCCACACTGTCTCTGGTGAATCCTCTCATCCCCTGCATCTCTGGCCTGTACCCCAGCTCTTGTATGCATAAATAAATAAATCTTTAAAAAAATAATAAATAAATAAATAAGCTTTAGAATTTGCTAATAAATACATGACAGCCTGGAGCTTTCTTAGTAGGGATTTTTTTTTTAAGATTTATTTATTTATGCATACAAGAACTGGTATATAAGCCATAGATAATCAGAGAGAATGCAGAGCAGAACACACAGATCTACTGAAATCCACTGCTGAGGGGAGCAGTGGGTGAGGCAGGAGAGGTCTGCTGTGCCCTGTGGATTCATCCCTGGCCTGCAGGGGGATCCAACTTGTGCTGTAGTGGCTGGCAATAGCTTGATAATGCTGTCTTTAATCCATGCACCACCAGGGAGGCCCCCAGTAGGAATATTTTAAATTAAAATTTAATTGTTAAATAACTATAAGAAAATTTAGATTTTTTTCTTTTGGGGGGTCAGTATGAAACCAAATATATTGTCCAAGGACATATCTGTTTTGCCTCAATATTTTAATTTATTAATACTTTAAAAGTATAAATGACACAAAATATTATTTTACTTTCCAGTGTATAACATAACATTTGTATCCATTGCAAAATGACCATCACAATAAATCTACTTATGGTCTTTTCGTAGCAACTTTCAAATTTATAATACCGTGTCATTAATTATAGAAACTGTGGGATACATTACATCTCCTTGACTTTCTTATTTTGTCACCAAGTTTGCCCTTTTAGATCCTCTCCATCAATTTTGCCCTCCCCTGTTAAGTCATTTCTAAATATTTTTGTATTAAATAATATCCTGGGCTTCCCTGGTGGCCTAGGGGTTAAGTATCAGTGCTATCACTGCTATGGCCTGAGTAAGATTCCTGGCCAGGTTGCTGACCCACATGGCACAGCAGACCTCTCCTGTCTCGCCCGCTGCTCCCTTTAGCAGTGGTTTTCAGTCAATCTGCCTGTTTTGTTCCCCACTCTGTCTTTGGTGAATCCTCTCAACATGCCCCCCAATCCACACCCCCCACATACCCTGCACCAATGGCATACAGCCCAGTTCTTCCAAACAAAATAAATACTGTATTTTTAACACCTGTATGGTTGTAACAACTTGCTCTTCTATATATCTTTGCTTTCAATTTCAATGATGTCTGCTTTTGTATTCATTCTTTCCTGTTGTGCTTACTTTCTTTAGGCGTATTTTTGGATTCCTTTACTTCTTGCTCCCTCCCCACCTTGCTCTTACCCCTGCCCTTCCTCATCCCCCTCCAGTAGCCTCAGTTCTAGGGTTAGTACTTAGTTTGGCTTGATCTGAAACTTTGGTTTCTCTATATTCCACATCTAAGTGATGCTGTCCAGTATTTGTCTTTCTCTTTCTCCCTTTTTTCACATAGCATCATCCCCTCCAGCTCCATACATGTTGCCACAAACAGCAAGAGTAGTATTCCATTGTGCATATAGACCACATCGTCCTGATCCACTCATCTGTATTTGAGCTCTGGGTTTTTCCCATAGCTTGGCTATTGTAAACAGCGTTGCCGTGAACATGGGAGTGCATGTTTCCCTTAGAATTAGTATCTTCTTGTTCTTCAGTTAGATAGATATCATATGGCTGATCCATTTTTAATCCTTTGAGAAAACTCCATACTGTTTTCCTTAGACGCTGGACGAGTCTACTTTCCTACCACAGTGTACAAGGGTTCCCATGTCTTGACTTATTTTTAGTCTTTTTGACATGGGCCATTCTTGCAGATATAAGGTGGGATCTCATTGTGGTTTTGGGTTCCTGATGACAGGTGGTGATGAACATTTTTTTCATGTGTCATCTGCATTTGGAGAAGCACCTATTTACCTCTTCTTATTTTGATTGGATTATTTGTTTTCTTTTTGTTGAGTTGTATAAGTTCTTTGTAGGCTTTGGATATCAGCCTCTTATCAGATATATGGTATGAAAATATTGACGAGGGTGTCTTTTTGTTTTAATAACGATTTCTTTTGCTGTGCAGAGCTTTTTAGCTTGCTGTAGTCCTAATTATTTATATTAGCTCTTGTTTTCCTTGCTGATGGAGGTGAATCCACTATGACATCTCTGAAGCATATGTTCTAGAGTATTTTGCTTATCTTTTCTTCTATGTATTTTATGGTTTCAGGTATTACAACCATTTGAGTTGATTTTTGTGTAGGGTGTGAGATGGTGGTTTAGTTTTATTCCTTTGTACACAACTGTCCAGCTTTCACAACACAACTTATTAAGGAGGCTTTCCTTGCTTCAATGTATATTCTTGGTTGCTCTGTTGTAGATTAACTGTCCATATATGTCTTAGATGTGGGTCTTATTTGGTCTAGGTACCCTGGTGGTCTTTCAGTGTCATGACTTATGTAATTATTTCCTTCTCCAGGTTCAGGAAGATTTCTTCTATTATTTCTTTAAATAATGTGTCTGTACCCTTCTCTTTCTCTTCCCATTCTGGAATACTCATCATTCATATAATGCCTTTCCATGTTACATTGGGTAAGCATCAAAGTGTTTCTTAATTTTTTGTCTTCACATTTCTTCCACCTGGATTCTTTGTGCATCTCATCTTCAAGGTAACACAACTTTTCACAAGCCAACCCTGACTTTCAGGTAATGAAACAAAAATGGCAGATTTATCATTTGAAGATGCACAATTTAAAAAAGGAACAGCTGCTCTTTTGAAGGATGCCATCTCAATGGTGACACTGGAAAGTCCAGATTGCCTGACACATTTACAATCACTTTTTTGTAGTCAGGTCTCAACAGGTCTCGCTAAGTTCAAGGGAGTCAAGTCTATGCTGAAGACAGAGAAGGAGAAGAGGGGATAAAAACAAATTCCAGTTTTCCCCCACAAGGCACCTGTGTCAGGGTGCTTACTGTTTGTCAAGAAAAAGGAATCCCTCTTCCTGGGAACCGAAAAGAAGCCTTTCAAAACTAGAAGGAAAAAGGCCCTTTTAAGGCTTGGCTCTGGCTTTGGAGGAGCAGGTTAGCAGATAACTTTGTGGACCTTCTCTGTGGTTCATCCTTCACCAGGAACGTCGGCTTTGATATACCCACTGGTCATCCTCAACTCTTCTTCTTCACACTGCTGCTCAAGTTGTTTTAGATGGAATATTAACTTGTTATTTGGGATTTTTCCTGTTTCTTAGTATAGGCCTGTATTTCAATTATCTTCCCTTTTAAGACCACGTAAAAACCGCAAGACCTGCTACTTTATTGTACAGCACAGCATTTCATCTTTCTTATGTGGATATACCACATTTTCTTGATTCATTTCTTTATCAGTGAGCACTTAGGTTGTTTTTAATGCCTTAATAATTTTAGATAAAGCTACAAAAGTACATCATAGAGCATACAGTTTGGGGATTGATAGTTTCACATTCTATAGATAGGTGCCCACGTGTGCAATTGCTGGCTCACATCATATTGTCATATATAGTTTTTTAACATAAATCCAGATTACTTTGCATAATGGTTTTACAAGTTTACATTCTCACCAACAATGTCAAAGTGTTCCTCTTTCTCTGCATCCTCTACAGCACTTTGTAATTGAGGGTCTTTTTAATAGGTACCATTTTCGGGCCTCCCTGGTGACTCAAGGGGTTAAGACGCAACCTATGAAGCTATCCACAGCCACTGCAGCACGAGTTCGAACCCCAGCCAGGGAACAACTAACATGGTGCAGCAGACCTCTCCTGACTCGCCCGCTGCTCCCCTTAGCAGTGTATTTCAGTTGATCTTCCTGTTCTGATCCCCACTCTGTCTCTGATGAATCCTCTTACCCCACATACCTCTGGCCTGAAGTCCAGTTCTTGTATGCATAAAAAAATAAATCTTTAAAAAAAAAATAGATGCTATTCTCACAGGTGTGAAATGATACCTCCTTTTGAATTGAACTTACATCTCTTTTTGGAAGCAATGATGTACCCCAATTCTTCTATGCAAAAAAAATTAAATAATATCTTTTTTTTTTTTTGTGGGACCCTCGCCGGTGGCCGGGGAAAGAACCAGCGCTCACAACCCAGCGCTTAACCGCTGCGCCACCAGGGGAGGCCCTAATATCTTTTTTAAAAAAAAAAGTACCATAAGATATTTTGCAAAACAGGTAAGCATAGACATTTCGTTACTTAGTTTTGGGGCTATCTATTCATATAAAATATTTTCCTGTAATTCCTATTCTTGAACTATTCTCCTCCTCAATCTTAAATCATAGTACATATTTATGCAACTAACTTGCCAGTGATTATTTAAAAATGTGTCAGTGATGCTCATCGCATTGAAATTCTAAACACTGTCCTGTTTTAAAATGCAAGTCTACCTTGTACAATGTCCCTTGCCCTCTTTTTTTCCTGCAGGCTATTCTAACCTCTAGCCTGGGCTTGAAAATATTATAATTTGGTCATAATATGTCTTTGATACTGGAAAATAAAATTAAGAAAATGCATTTCCTCACCAACAACAAACTCTTGAGGAAAAAAAGGTTATGTTTTCTTAGTTCATGTAAAAGCAAATACAAGTAACTTTAAGGAGGGACGAGAGGTGGGTCCAATGGTTTCTTTTGCCTGTTGCCAGAAGATACTAAGTCATTGTGTTTTCTCACTCAGGCATAAATGCCTGAAAACTCCTTTTTCTCCTCCCTACCCTTGCCTTAACCAGTTATGCTTTTCTCAGTCAGCAAGATACCTGAATGTCTAAACATTTATCTGTGCTAATACAGGCTCATTTCATGCGAATGCCTGCCAAGCAGGAACTAGGCTGTCAGCCTCATCCCATCAAAAAGACTTTCAGTCCCAAGGAGGGATGGCAGGTTCCAATTGTTAAGTCATTCTTGCTTGAACTGAATTTTAAAGTCAGGCTCCTACTGTTAAAGAATGGAGCTCAAAGAGGGTATTTAGCCAGAAACGTTGCAATTCTAAATATAATACTCTTGGCTATGGATTTTGTTCTTGTCATTATTTTAAAATTTTGAGTGCTGAGTGAAACTCCAGGGCAGCAAATAATGTGTAAGGGCAACCAATACTGCATAATGGTTCTTGTTTTGGTACATTCACTTTGTCGTGATTTATTAAGGGAGATTGAAAAAGCCTGATTAAAATGCGTAAGCAGTACTGAACAGTAAACAACCATGTCTAAGGATGAAGAAATGGGACCCACATGCTGTGCATGGAAATTGCCCTTAACAACATGGCCTATTGTTGAACAGATAGGAAGCCAAAGGTTGCTTGTAATCAAATTTGAAGTTTCCCATCACTTATAAAAGCAACACTTCCTTGTGCAAACGTTTCAATTTGTTGTCGTTAAAAACTGCTTCCTGACTTAATCCTTACAGAAACCAGGAGTTATTTTGACTGTCAGGTGGATAGCAAAATTTAGGCAGAGAGCTTACTGGACTGAAAAGACTAAATGAAACGAGTGTGTATGTTGAGGGAGAAATAAAATCTCAAGAATTAACAGGAGCAAGTTAGAGCAGTGATATGGCTTGAGATAATTTTTAAATATATATTTCATCTAAACAGGAAGAAGTAAGGAGTTTTATGAGTTGGCTTATGCCCAAATCTCTTTTCTAATTCAGAAATAAAATCATAATTTTAAAGAAAAATTTCAAAAGAATAAAACTTGCCCACCATGACTGAATCAAGTCTATGGGCAAAGACTTAGAGAAAAAAAAAAAATCATTGTTAATGTGCAAAGACTTATCTGATGTGCTGAATTACATGAGAACAAATATAAGAATTATTATACAATAATTACTTAAATTTATGTTTTGAATAATATTGATTGCTAATTAAAGAAACCCCCCCCCAGAAAAAACCTATTGAACTTTTAAGCCATATTCTTCTATCGTATGGCTGTAGTAGAGTTTAAAGAAAAATAAAATAAATTTACATAACTTCCCTGAAATGCTATTTATATTATAATTTGAAGTGTCTTGTTTGCATGAAGAACATTTAAAATGTTGTAATATTCTTTATCCAAGGAAATTTGAAGAATTAACAAAAACATTCTTCATCTTTCATCCTTCTCATACAGCAATTAAAAAACAACTCACAAACTTCTTATTGCTAAGCACTAAGGTCTTTTTTTATTTCCCAATTATCATGTTGTAATGAATATCCTTATACCATAATCTTTGTCTTCATATCTGATTTTTTTCTCTGGCACAAATCCCCTCATGTAATTTTTAAGGTCATGGGGACATAAAGATTTCTTTTATTGATAAATACCTTTCTGGAAAAGTCTCACCAATTTTCATACTATTGGTATATACAGGAGACTATATCAAAATCAACATTTGTTATTATCTTTTCTTTTCTTTCTTATTTATTTATTTATTTATTTATTTATTTATTTGTTTGTTTGTTTGTTTTGTTTATACAAGCACTGGGTACAGTCAGAAGCGAGGGAGGGTGAGAGGATTCACCAGAGCCAGAGCGGGGAGCAGAGCAGGCAGAAGGACCGAAGCACACTGCTGAGGGGAGCAGCGGGCGGCAGGAGAGGTCTACGTGCCATGTGGGACCCTCCTCTGGTGGCCGGGGAGCAGCCGGGGATTGAACTGGCGCAGCAGAGGCTGCGGGCAGCTTCGCAACCCAGCACTCAACCACTGCGCCACTGGGGAGGCCCTGTTATTATCTTTTCTTAATCTGTACCAAATTAATAAGTGCAAATGGTTTAAAAAGAATTTGCACATTTTTGATGTGCCTCGTATTTTAATGTTTGCGATTCTTTCATTGTTCTTCTTGTCCACACTGCCTCTTAGTAACAGTTGATCTTCCTATGAGGTTAGTCAGAAAACTAAATGAGATCATTCATATAAATATATAATCCATATAAATTACTTCTACTACAGTGATTAGAATATCTTAAGTATTTGAAAACAGCTAATGAGTTTCAGTTCCCATGATGAGTAAGTCTGTATTACAGATATACAGGTCATCACTAAAGAAACGCAATATAACTGAAGGTATTACTGCCATGACTCTGAAGTGATCCACTTAGCAGCAAAATAGAATAGAATCACAAATCTATAGAGGAGGAAGTTCTTGATGAGTCCCGTATTCATGCTTCTCACAATCCCTGTAAATATTACAGGCATTTCCTTTCACTTCGGGGACAGAGTCCAAGTGCTGAATCCATGGAGGTGCAGGGTGTTTGCCATCCCAAAGAGTTTCTGTGCACCTCTTAGGTATGCAGGGGGCTGTTGCAGCCTGCAGCCCACATTGCTTCCAGCGGTAGAGAGAGAAACACAGGCCTGGGCCAAGCGCAGCATCCGTGGCCAGGAGCAACAATTGAAGGACCCATTACTCCACTTCAAAAGCAGAAAGTAGACTTTTCAGGACATAAAGGACAATGTTTAATTTTTAATGAAATCATGAGTATAATTCCTGATATGGCAGTAATTGCTTATAATTGCAAATCATCCTGCAAAATGAACTCCCTGCCTCTAAACTCTTGCCTCAACAATCCATCCTTACATTGCTGAGGATTTGTCATCCTAAGACAGGGTGGATTCTGCTTTTCCTATTTTAGTATACTTGAGCTCTTCCTACACCCACACCTTTGATCATGGAATAAAGTCTTAACTAATTAGCATAACATTCCAGTCCCTTCTCCATCCAGTCCTTGTCTACATTTTCAGCATCAACATCACCTCATTGTTCAGCACTTTCTGTGTTCCAGATACTCATCCATTCCATACTCTCAACAAGGACCAAGCCTCTCTTCATAGTTAGCCCTGTCTTCCCCTGTTGACAGAGATTCTACATGTTTCTCAAGGTCTTACCCAGATTTTTCCCGTCATATTTAATCACCCCTTCCTCTGTCATCTTAATACACAATCTATTTGGCACATTTCCTTTTATCTGTATTATTGGTGATTATTTACACAAATGCTTTCTCCCTTACATGATAAGCTTGTGAGAAGGTTACCCTATTTCAGTCATCTTTGATTTCTTCACAACTTAGCACAATACTTTGCAAAAAGGATGTGCCCAGTAATTGTTTCACCAATTGAATCATCAGCTAGTTTTAGTTACTTTCTAGATAAATATATGACTAGTTCTCTATGAGAAAAGACCTTCCTCATGGGTTCCAGAATAGGGCTGCCAGATAATGACAGAACACACGGTTAAATTGGAATTGGAACTGAAAACTCAAATCTAACTGGATGTCCTAAAGTTTTATTTGCTACATCTGGCAGCCCTAGTCCAAAAAACATGCCAGTTTCACCACCATCAGTTAACTTCTGGGCAACAGTAAATCAGTGTGGGCGTAAATCTGTTCCCATCTAATTCTGCTTTAGCTATGTGCTTATAGCCAGTGAATCTCTTCATATAAAGCGAAGGGAACATTGGGGGGGGGGAGAGCAGGGCGGGGGGTTGGGGGGGAGAGTAAAAGACAAAAGTAAAAGACAAAAATAGCCATTTATAGTTTGAGCCTTATGTTCTCATAGGTAAATTAGTGAGTATTGGTGGAATCCAGGAGAAAAATTTCAAATATTAATACAAATTTTCCAAATAACTAGTTCTGATCAGCAAGATAGCCAAGGTAAACTTTTGAGGTCATTGAGACATTGCACTTTGGTATCGGCCCTCGGAACATTTCTTCATGTTGTTCTTTCAGTGTCCGTCAGCCATGTCAGCCACAAAGAGGTCATTATGTGAGCCGAGACGTGCCAATCTTCTACGCTCAGCCCTGAGCTTTTGCATCTACCTCAAACTATTGGATGACGTCCGCTAACCTTATCCCTTATTCCCACCTCTTCTCTTGTTTCCTAGGCAACAGTTTGTTAGTCTAATAATAAAC
The DNA here is from genome assembly GCF_014898055.3 of Talpa occidentalis. Classification (NCBI taxonomy): domain Eukaryota; kingdom Metazoa; phylum Chordata; class Mammalia; order Eulipotyphla; family Talpidae; genus Talpa; species Talpa occidentalis. The sequence goes on along the minus strand of NW_023601653.1, from coordinate 42,721,559 downwards.
TAGGGCTTGCCATCGTGCAGAGAGAGAAGATCAATAGAAACTTCAGGATTCTTCTTTGCTCCCTGATAACATCTGCAGCTCAGGCTTATGTTCTGGGGACAATTCCTGGCTTCCCCTAAGTTGCCTGATCAAAGCAGGTTGGAATTTCCTGTAGGAGTGGGTGATGTACTCTGTGAAGAAATTTTTTGGAGCCAGAAACTTTGTAGTATCCTTCAAATCAAATTAGGTAAGCTGACAAGTTAGGCAGAATCTAGCATTTGCAGAAGTGAAGCATCAGATCTTCCCATTCTGACTACAAAGTCCTTTCTTCTCTATCAGATTACGCCCAAGTTGACCTCTCAGTTGCCCATTGGAACTTCCAGCTCCTCAGATGGGCACTCTGCTCCTCTCCCTGTAGGTTATTAGGGAATGAAACTCTTTATGACCTTCAAGCCTGGCCTCCATCAAATCTTTTTTCCTCTACTTTTGCAAACAAAATTCCCAGGAGTCCATGGATTCACTGAGAAAATACTCCCACAGAACCACAGACACATTGAAAGTAATACAGTTGATGAATTGCAGAGAATACTTTTCTGACCATGCAACATATTAAAAAAATAACTCATTCGGATCAAGCCAACAATTTGCCACTTTAGCAACTATGATTTAGTCAATCACATGAACTAGTAACAGAGATGTGAAGAAACCTATGGGGAAATGGTGACTGCTAAGTTAGACAGAATGGAAGCTGTGCCTGGATTTTCAAAATGTTTCCTGAGAAAAGCCTGGACAGCCTCCCATCTGCCAGCTCTGAGACCCCACGTGGAAGCAGTGTGCTCTTTACGATTCTACTTGCTGGGCACAGACCCAGTTGTTACTGGCTTTTAAGAAAACAAGAGAAAAATAAAACAAAGGAACTGACAAAACTAAACCACAGCAACTCCTAGAAGAATGATTGCAGAATCAAGGTCACTACAGGGGGAGGGAGAGTGGAGGTGGTATAAGGGGGGAGGGAACAAATGGGTCTAGGGTAGAGGACTGTGGGTGGGGGTGGTGTGGTGATTTACATCTGAGGAGGTATGAACCAATTCCCCTAAATCACTCAAAACATTGAAAATCAATGTTCCCTCAATAATAAAAATAAAATTTTAAAATAAATAACAGCAAACATAAAGGGATGCATTACAAGGAAAGCACGATTCAACGGGATTCAAGGGAATTCTCAGAATTCAGAAAAGAAGAGGTGAATAGGAAATAAAAAATGGGAAACTCCAGAAAAATCCATAATCCCGCCTTTCTGCTCTCTTCTTGTGTGTTTTTGCCATCTGTGTATCTGCTCCCAAATCTTGTAAAGATTTGATCCACCATATTTGAGGTCAGCACCATAAAGAATATAGTGTTTTGGGTGATTCACAAAATGGCTGCTGGGGCTGGCTGCTGGGGCCGGCTGCTGTGGAGGGTAGCAAATGGCCTTTCAAAACTGGACAGACACCACAAGAGGTATAGACCTTGAGCAATCACAACTGCATTTCTCTGGATTTTGCTGAAGATAGACTTGGAAGAGGAAATGATGATGCTGGATATCTAGTTATATGGTGGCATTAAACTTGTAATAAAGCAAGTTCATAATGGCAGTAAAGTATTTGGGAAAAAAGTTGTAAATCACATAATGGTACAAGAGTGTATATCAAACCTCTTGTATCACAAAACCTGTTTATGTACTTGTCTCCTACAATTGCTAAGAAGAGATCTCTTAGAAATAAACTAGTTGAATTGGATTAAAACATCAATCCATCATGGAATCATAAAGTTTTTTGCTGTATAATTATTGATGGTTTACCACCGGCAGACTTCGGACCTCCTGCCTAAGTAAGTTTCCTCATGCAATCAGATTTCATTCAACTACTCTCAAGTAAGTGAAAAACAGTCTTGCAAAATGAAGCTTTGGAACTCATTAAGTTCTCTTTTTCTTTGGTGTCCCATTTTTTCTTTTTAATGTTTGCGTAGAAGAACTGGAGCGTAGGCCAGAGGTGCGAGAGTGAGAGAATTCACCAGAGACAGAGTGGGGAGCAGAACTGGTGAATCTATTGAAATCCACTGCTAAGGAGAGCAGCAGGTGAGACAGGAGAGGTCCGCTGTGCCCTATGTGGGTCAGCTCCCTGGCCAGGGATCAAACTCAGGCCTTAGTGATGATAGAGCTGAAACTGAACCCCTAGGCCACCAGGGAGGCCTAATTGCCCCATTTCTTCAATGGTTATACTTTCCAGTTACCTTACAGTTATTTCCAAAGCATTTTTGTTCCTTACGATAAAAAAATTTGTCCATTCCTCCAATTTATGTTTATTTGTTAAACTATTAAAACATCATGAAGTGAATAGATAATAAAAACTTTACTATGTGATCTACAATAAGTATAAAGAGAACGTCTAATATTTTCTTCCCAAGCCCGGCAATCCTCTTAGGCACTAGTATGCGGTCACAGGACAGCAAGTTCACCTGAGTTGAGTTGTTCTAAGTGCATCATTTTTTAAAAAAAAAAGATTTATTTATTTATGCATACCAGAGGTGTGGGAGGTAAGAGAGTTCACCAGAGACAGAGTGGGGAGCAGAACAGGTGGGTCTACTGAAATCCACTGCTGAGGGAGCAGCGGAGGAGATAGGAGAGGTCTGCTGCGCCATGTGTGTAGCTCCCTGGCTGGGGATCAAATTCATGTTGCAGTGGCTGAAGATAGCTTGATAGCACTGTGTCTTTAATCCTCCCTGTGCCACCAGAGAGGCCCATCATTTTTAACATCTGAAAGGGCGGTCCTGAAGTTTAGGTAGAGCATGTTCCTGGTGACCACATCTTAAAGTGATTTCTCCAAGACTAAGTTACTCATTGTACAAGTACAAGTACAATGAAAATTTGTCTATAGTGCCCCAAACCAGTGAATGAATATAAAAAAGCATGAAACATGGGCCTCCCTGGTGGCACAGCGGTTGAGCGCTGGGTTGCGAAGCTGCCCGCAGCCTCTGCGGCACCGGTTCGATACCCGGCTGCTCCCCGGCCACCAGAGGAGGGTCCCACATGGCGCGCAGACCTCTCCTGCCGCCCGCTGCTCCCCTCAGCAGTGTGCTTCGGTCCTTCTTCCTGCTCTGCTCCCCGCTCTGGCTCTCACCCTCCGGTGCTTCTGACTGTACCCAGTGCTTGTATAAATAAATAAATAAATCTTTAAAAAAAAAAAAGCATGAAACAGCTAAGCAAATTTTCTAAAAAAAGAAAAAAAAATGAAAAATTGGAAAAAGCCAGACTACTTGGCTTGATGTAATAGAATGGCAGGCAAAGGATTCACACCTCTGATCTATAAGAAGTGCATACAAATTAATTCAAACAGGAAGATCTAATATCAGCAAAGGCTAGTCACAAAAGAAGAATGATTGGTTGACAAATGTTTGGGACACTGTTCAATTTTCACTTTTTAAAAATTCATAAGTTAAAACAATATACTACCTTTCTGCTGTCAAATCAACAAAGATTTTAATACGTCATAAAGGTACTGCTAGAGTGGGGAGATGAACACTTGCATTCATCAATGGTAGAAGTAAAAATTATCCTGACTCTTCAGAAATCAAGATTTCAGCCCAGCTCAAAAGCTGTAAAGTGCATATTTTTTTTATCTTATAACTCCTCTCTTATTAATTTATCTCAGGGAAATAAAAAAATAGATGTAGAAAGCAGCATATATACCAATATATGATATAAAGTATTAAAAAATTAATTACTTGACAATACAAAAATATGCCAGTAAATTATGCTATGTCTCTATAAAACATCATTGTTTAGTTCTATAATTTGTGTTTACTAGAAGAGTTGATAATGTGGTGGATGCTTATGTTAAAATCATCAGTGAAAATGGTAAGATTGTGCAATTGACCTATAGTAATCACAACAACCAAGAAAAAAAAATATTGTTCTTGTTGGTGGATCTATGAATTATTTTAGTTTCTTTCTATCATTCAGTTTCTATATTTCTGTCTTTTCATATTTATATTCATTCATGTAACAAATATTTATTACAGACCTACCTCACATGTTCCAGAAACTGTCCGAAGGGCTCAAAGTAATGGCAACAACTAAATTTCCACAGACTAAAAAAATATGGGCTGTCCAATTTAAATTTTATTTCAGATAAATGGTGAATGATTTGTTAGTATAAATATAATTTTTTATTTGGAAACCCTAAAAATCCCCAGGAATTTAATTTAATGGAAAATAAATTTTCTATAATGAGCATGAATTAAATTTTAAATTTTTCTCATAGTAAAATACACATAGAAGTTTCCATTTTAACAATTTTAAAGTGGACTATTCAGTGGAATCAAGTTCTTTCATAGTTTTGTGCAACCATCACTACTATCTAGTTTCAGAACTTGATCACCTCAAGGTGATAAATCTGTGTGTATTAAGTATCCATCCCCCTGATCCCTAGCCCATGACTTACTTCTCTATAGATCTGAATTCTGGATACTTCATATAAATGGAATCATGTAATGTGGGGAAATTTATATCTTTCTCTCATTTTGCCTGATGTTTTTAAGGCTCATTTGTGTATGGCATGCATCATAATATTGTTCCTTTTCAGGGGTGAATGATACTCCATTGCATGTCACTCATTATTTAACAACAGGGATACACTCAGAAATGCAGTTAGGCAATTTTGTCATTATATGAACATCATAGAATGAAATTACAGAAACCTAGATTATATAGCCTACTACAAACCTAGACTATAGGTTATAGTCTATTGACACCATGCCCTAAATACTGTCCACCAATGACCAAAAGATTGTTAAGTGATATGCACTAATGTATATCACATTTTATCCATTGTTTATCCAGTCACATGTTGATAGGAACTTGGGTTATTTCTACCTTTTTGGTTTTTGTGAAATATGTATTAATTTATATTTTTTTAAAATATACTTTATTTAAACCATTAAAAACCCCTGGGGAGGGGCTTCCCCTGGTGGCACAGCGGTTAAGCGCTGGGCTGTGAGGCTGCCCACAGCCTCTGCAGTGCCAGTTCGTTCCCCGGCTGCCAGCAAGGGTCCCACAAAAAAAAAAAAAAAAAAAAAAAACCCTGGGGATATTGAAATCTTTCTCAAACCTTCCTCTGTCTCAATATTACATGTTTAAATAATACTGAATAAAGTACAGGGCCAGACATATTCAATCAACACAGAATAATATAGTAAGCAAGATAAAATAGAAACTAGATTCTTTGCATAAAATAGAAATCTCACCATCAAGAAGCTTACACCACATTCCGGGAAATGAATGTCAACAGTTCAGCATTTAATCACAGCAAGGCTACTGTGCATCTCAGTCAGAAATAGCTGAATTTAGGCTCCCAATTCAGGATTGCCCAGAGAGCAAATAAACAGGGTGCATCCATCTGTATGACTAAAAAGCTTACAATGAAAAACTGAACTTCTGGGGATTGGCAGGGAGACATATCCAAAGGCAAATCATATTTTCCAACCCTCAAAGCTACAAAAGTTCAAAAATATTGGAGTCTGTCCTCCTGCACCTCCTCATAGCACGTGTAAGATAACTAATTCCTGCCTTCCCTTTTTTTAAGTCCACTGAGGTTTTCGGACTTACATCAGCAGATTCTTCCTTACAACAGCTGGGGAAGCTGGCCTGCAAAACCTTGTGTTGGCATCATGACAAAGCATTATGAAGCATAAGAGACAGAAGTGGCAGGGGGACACTTTTACCCTCTTCTCCTCTGGCAGTGCCCCAAGGAGCCAATTCCTGGCCCAATGCCAGATGAGACACAGTGCTGAGGCTGAGTGCAATGCAATTGTGAAGAATAGGGTCAGGGACTCATGATTCCTCAAATGACTCCTATGGTTCAACTGGAGCCTCTTCCCTCTTCTAGAACTTGCTGGATTTTCTCCCTTTACCTGGCTTAAATAAGCTCCGAGGGCCCACTATTGTAAAAATTTAAAAAAAAAAATTTAAAAAAAAGCCATTAAAAAGTTGAGTTCTTTTAAGGCTCAATGCAAATCTTACCTTTTCCAAAGAAGCCTTTCGGGTCATCATTCCTCCTCTGATAAATTTGATGTGATTTCTTCTTTCTTTGGGTTTTCTAATTGCCATGTGGATTATCATGGCTGAATATTCAAGGTGTTGATGTCTTTGTATTGGCACTTGCTCCCCTAACACCAGTCAGGAGACATCAGACAACCCCAGAAGCTGGTCTCTTTGTGATAGAAACTACATTCCACTTGTTTCTAGATCTTTCCCATCCTTTCATTTACCTGTCACTCACCCATAACAGGTTGACCAGTGTCATACACAGGCTTCAGTAGATTTTTTTTAATTTTAATTTTGTGGTTCCATTTACTCTTCTCTTTTTGCACATGTCCCACTCACTACCAAACTGCCATGCTAGTGCCCTTTTTGCTCACCCCCCCCCCCGCTGCATTGAATAGATCAATGTCTAATTATTTTTTACTCCAATTTCCCAAACTTCTGCCATAATTTGAGCTCTAGATTTGTATTTCCATTAACCTAACATTCTTCTCTCCTGAATGTCTCAAACTCTGCTCTTCCAAAGCCAGACTTACTACCTTCTCCCTAAACTTGCTTAGTTATTATTATTTACAGCCCCCCAATCTGCAGGCTTAGATCTCCTTTCTCTTAACTCTTGCTGTTCATCTGCATATGTGGTAGATCCTAAATCTATATGAATTCTACTTTATAAATGTCTCTTCAATATTGTGGGAGTCATGGAGCAGACTGTACAATGCAGGATGCTGCCCAGCGAGCAAGATCCTGGCCTTTTTATTGATAGAATAATTATACAGCATCAATTGCATGAGGTAGGAGGACAAAAAGAAAAGATGGTTGAAAATAAAGAATGTGCTCTTGTCATCTAGGGCTTGGGGGGGACATGTGTCTGCTGACCAGGTAATTCTTATCTGCTTGACAACCAAGTGGTGTAACCAAAACCATACCCCAGACCTCCAGCCATGGTTCCAATCTTATCAACAAGGCATTCCACTGATCAGCTTCTGGAGTCCCTTTTCATACATCAGTCATTGGCCCTCTGGGAGTTCCCAGTAATATCTCGTGATATATAAGTTGGGAGTACATTTTATGCATCAATCATCAGCCCCTGGGTGTTCTCCATCAGCCTCATGATGGGTAGCCTTCCCAGAGTGATCAAGCTTTCTGTTCTTGGTTGATTTGAAAGGCACCTTGTAAGGTCTGGCTCGATGATTGATTGACTGGGCATTTCTGACCTTGTATAGGAATGCAGAACTATAAGTAACAAAATGGTGGCCAAATAGGCCACTTAAGTCTAGCAGACCCACACCCAAAAGGGTCATATAGGTTGTTGTCAATATGCCCAGAGTAGGCCTCTTGGCACCTTGGCATGGGGAGTAGAGGTCCACCAGGCCTGTGAGTCTTAGGAGGTCTGTAATGTGCCCTATAGAACACAGATCACTTTGCACGGAGAGCAGTGAGCAGGATAGGACCTCAGCCAGGAGCCGTGACCCGACGCCTGCCTTGGAAGTCACCACACTACATTCCTCAGGGCTATGAGGATGGGTTGCCTAATGCTTAACAAAATATTTCTGTTCCTTCTGAAGATGCTGATAACATCAGTGGCTGACAAACACCCACAGGGCATTAGGAATTAATAACACAGAAGAGAGCAACTGTTCCAGAAATATCACCCATAGTCATGATTGACTAGATGGCCTCACACGTGTGCCTGACTCTCATGTCTGCATGTTTCCACCATCCTTTCTCTCCTATATCATCTTTGTTAGTGCCGTTCTGGGAGGCAGGCTTTTTCTGGAGCCCTAATTCTGCTGTTCAACCCATTCAGGACCAAGCCTTCCTTTGCAAAGACAATCTCCTCGGTCAGAGTCTGACTTCCGGGGCACTGAGGAAACAACCCAGCTGGGTTGGTACATGAGGATGCTGGGGGTTAGAAGAAGCTTCTTTTCTTGCCTAAGTCCTTTGTCTTTCCCTGGTTGAAAAAGATCTCACGGTGGTCTTAGATTCTGCCCTTATCCTAACAGAATAAGTACTTGCTGTGGTTTATTTTATGACCTAGAAAATGTAGTTTGAGGGTCTCAGCCTGTTCTAGTTTTATCAGTAAACATGCTCTAAGAATCTCATTTTTACTTCCAGAGTAAGGATGGTCTCCCCCTCTCTGTCCTGGATGCCCTAGGTCCAAAGACATAGGATAAACATTCCTGTCCTGCTCCAATATTCCTTAGTATTTACAGCCTCGTAAATTCTCTATCTGTATGTTATTAAATTGTTTTCCTTGCTATCCTGCTTGACACTGTTTCCATGACTCAATCAGCCCAAGAAGAACCACTTTCTTAGTTTAGGCATTTGTGGATTGTCTACATGGATTCCTATTATAGCCGCTACCTTTTCCACAAATGAATAAATTTGCTCTACAAGTTAATTTCCTCCTTATCATCAGTTATCTTCCTAAGGCTTTGATCTACCATATGGTCTCTTTCATTTCCATCCAAGCGTCCTTAAAATCCTTCAATGACAACAGAGAAAATATCAAACTCCTTCTTGGCCTTTTACATTCCAGCCCCAAATTGTTTTTCCAAGCACAGTTCTCCCCTCTTCCTAACCCCCAGCTCTTGATTCAGGTGTATAGTACAAGCCACTCTATGTTACAAGGCAGGATGAGGGACACCCCAGAACCCTCAAACATGCCCACTCTAAATAGGTTCTGCCATCGCTCCATCAAGACAAAATATATTCTAGTGCTTAAGACCTTTAATGGACAGGAACCTTAATACAGTTAGTGTGCAACAAAGAGAAGGGGAAGAATGTAGTTTCCGAATCAAGCACCCGAAGTCACCCATCCCCTCGTGGGTAAATGCCCAGCCACAGAGGGTTGGCCCAATGCAGGGCCACTGAGGCCTGAAAGCCTGTCACAATCTAAGGCATGGGGACCATAGGAAAGGGCCAGAAGGGGCCAGCACATCTGGGACAGAAGGAACAAAATCAAAATCAGGATAAAAGCTGCCATTGTTAACCTCCCCACAGGTCTCTCACCCACATCTGTTTCAAGCAGTCCAGGACCAAGAAACAAGTGCAGCTTCTTCACATGTCTCTCTGCTCCCCGGACCTCCTCCAGGTCTCCTCCTTGCTCCCCATCCTTCTTCCTTCCTTCCCCAGTCTCCTCTCAGCTTCTCCTCCTCCCTGCTCAGCTCCACCCTCCCTTGGGTGGGGCAGGGAACTGGAACCTCCCCTTTTCCTGGAGACACCCCCCCTCCCCATTACAAATACACTACATTTATTCTCTCATACTGTGTAATCTGCCTAGACTGTCTTTCCCCCGCTAGCTGCCTAGGGAAATTCTCCTCCAAAGCTTAGTTGGCCCTGTCTTCTTCCATGCCCCCTTCTCCCTTCTTGAGCCCAGCCTCCATCCATAGCTCGTGTTGCTAATGTATGATGCTTAGTTTAACTTTTTCTACCAGGCTGTTGACTTGTAGTTATACATTTTTGTATTTATAATTTGAATAGCAGCGCACATCGTAGTGGATCGTGAGTATTCTTCACCTAGGCCAAGGCAAGCAAGCACACCCTCATACTCTCAGTCACTTTTGTGGCTGGTTGGTAAGAAGATATTCATTTGGTTTAAACATTTGTGTCTTGAATTAGAATTTTTTGAGTTGCCAGTTTTCCCAAGCCTCCAGGAAAATTGTCTTGAGAAGTTATGCAGGCAGTTGATTCATCCAGACTTTGTGAAACAAAATTGTCCCTTCATTTTCTTGTTTTAGAAACAAAACAAAACAATCAACACTTGATTGACATCAGCAGAAAACCCCTTTTGTTTTCGATAATCCAGTGTTTTCATTAAGTAATTTGCAGAGTAGTGGGGGGTAGGAAAAGAGTCTTTGTAGGAACCTCCAGAGGCATTCTGCCCAAGGAAATCTGATTAATTTGAATAGTAGTTAGAATCTCCAAACATACCTCATAAAAGCCATTCCTAGAAAAAAGGACTTCACAGTAACAAGCTGCTTCTGCTTCTGGATAGAAATCCCATTTCCTGCTGCCTATGAGCTCTTGAAAGATAGTGTTTCATGACACTTTTGAACTGAAATATACTTTATTTTTTTAATTATTTTTTTTAATTTTTTACATCATTGCTCATTTTTAAACAATATTTGCTTCCCCCCACCCTGAAATGTACTTTAAAGAGGGACACTCACTTACTAGTTGGGCATAATATGATATAATCAGATGGTGGTGGTTATGTAATGACATAACTTGACGATAAAATTTAAACTGTTAGAAGGTAGATCAGAGAGTTAACACACACTAGACTTTAAAATTTAAACTAAAGTAGCACTGTAGTTGGGTCTTCCCTAAAAGTTCTAATAATCATTACCTATATTACAGAGCTGTATTTAATGAGGCAGATAGGATTAATGAATTACAAGGCAGTTTATGAGAGATGAGGGCCACCATTCAGATTAGCAATTCACACTGGAATTCTTTCAACAACCATGAAAGCTGATATAAATTTTGCAGTCCAAAAATATAAGTGGAAGCATTAAGAAATGGATCAAGACATAGAATCAAGACATAGAAAGACGGGAGAGAAATCCCACAAAGATAAGATACCAGTGAGTGAATCTTTCCTACAAAGACAAAAATGCCAGATTACAAATGAGCCCTCCCTTTATTCCAGGGCTCAAATGGAGAGAGGGGACAATGGCATCTCCTGACACCAGGCTGCCTGTCTGGAGAGCATCCCTCAGTGCAAATGTTAGTACTGTGTGAGTATTTATTGTGTTTCTATAAAGTCCTAATGAGCTCCTTGGGTGAGAGTGAAACCCTTTGCTTTTTCACACTGTGCTCAAGACCCTTAAACTTCATGGGGTCAAATCTAAAGAAAGGGTAATGGACCATGAGGTCCAGCTTAATAGACCCGATATTAACACAGCAGCAAGAATGTCACCAAATGCAAAGTTTAGGGCAAGCAATGAATGAAGTATTTGTTACATTTAAATAATATACAAAGGTTATAACAGAGCAGTGGTACTATATCAATGTCATCGGTAGAGGACTTTGAAAATCCGCCATGTATGAAATAATCCTGTAACATGTCTTTAGGCTCCAATGGATGAATCTGCTTTCCAGTGGCAAATAATTAATTAGAATAAAACATCACAGAACTGCTGTGACTGCTTTCAATTATTTTTAGATATTGAAAATCACTTGCCCATAGAAATTTTCAGGATACTGTCAGTCTCTTATAATCATATAAATTGCATTGTACTCTCTGCGTACATGTTCTCTAAACGAAACAGAGAGATTTTCTCTTCTAGTGGTCTGGTTTCTTTCTTTCTTTTTTTTTTTTTAAAGATTTACTTATTTATGCATGTAAGAACTGGGGTGTAGGCCAGAGGTGTTGGAGGTAAGAGGATTCAGCAGACAGAGTGAGGAACAGAACAGGCAGATCTATTGAAATCCACTGCTGAGGGGAGCAGCAGGTGAGACAGGAGAGGTCTGTAGGTTGCTCCCTGGCTGGCCAGAGATGGAAGTCCTGCTGCAGTGGCTGCTGATAGCTTGATAGCGCTGTGTCTCTAACCCCTGAGCCACCAGGGAGGCCCCTGGTCTGGCTTCTTTAGGTAAGACTTATGTCGTTTTTGGAGTTGATGGGTTTGGAGTGCGGGGTCTTTGGGTTCACTTGGGAAAGGTTTCACCAGAGCTCCCCTCGAACAGCGGCACTCGGCAAGTTTCTCCACAAGATAGAGACGTTAGTTATATTTAAAGAACAGGTTTATTAGGGAAAGGGGACATAAGAATGAAGGACACTTGCATAGACACAAGTGGGCAGGAAGAGCTGCCCCGAAAGGGACAGGTTTGCTCAGAGAGGCCTGTGTGGTTGCAGGCGGGCGGCCTTGAGGAGAGCAGCCTCCGCTGAGGGAGGTCAGAGAAGAAAAGTCCGGCAGGTATAGGTCACGGGGCAGGCAGGAAGGCTGCTGCCCTGCGGAGGGAGAGAGTTGGTGAAAAGAAGTATCTGCATAGTCACAGATGGGTAGAACAGCTGCCCCGTGCCAGTGCAGAGACTGCACTGATATAGTATGCTTCTCTTTGGGAGGGCTCACTACTTTGTGGAGTGGCCTGCTTTGTGGAGTTTGCTGCTGATCTTGCATAACTATGCAGAATCTGAAAGGGACCTGAGATTCCACAATGGACCCAATCTCCATCTCTTTACCTTTGGGTCTGCACTTTTGACAATCCCTAAACAGTCTGATACCTGCTTGGATCTTATGCTTTGTAATCTGGGCATTGGCGCCTAAGGATCTTGTTTTCTATAGCTGGGTCAATGGCTCTCCTAATCCCTTCTACCCCCACCTCCTTGTGTGAGCCAGATTTCTGGTCTTGTGGCACCTCCTTTCCAGTTTTTCAATTCTTATCCTCCATCATTACCCCCCCCCCAAGCATATCCGGCCCAAAATCTTTTGGGAAATTGAAGGGAGGAGGTCTATTTTCTGTAGCTGCTTCCTGCTGGATTGAGACCTAGAGCTGGCCCTACCTAAAAGGGTCTGGGTTATGGTCTAGAAAAACTTTTTATTGGATTTTTGGATTTTTACCATTATAATAGGTGTATAGTGATGCATTATTGTTTTATTTTCATTTCCGTAATTATGTATGATATTTAATATTGTTTCATATGCTTATTTGCCATCTTACAACTCTTGTGGTGAGGTGTCTGTTAAGGTCCTCTGCCTATTCTTATTCAGGTAATTTGATTTCTTATTGTTGGGCTTTAAGAGTTCTTTGTATATTTGATTAACAATCCTTTATCTACTCTGTCATTAGCACATATTTTATCCCAGTCTGTGATTGAAGTTCTCATTCTTTTGACACTTTTGGGAGCAGAAATTTTAAATTTTAATGATGCACAAGGCAATCCAAATTTTTTTTTTTATGTTATCTTCTATGAATTTTGTTGTTTTGCATTTTGCATTTAATTACTCGATTTAGGCCTCCCCTGGTGGCACAGGGGTTAAAGACAGCGCTATCAAGCCATGGCCAGCCACTGCAACAGGAGTTCCATCCTCAACAGGCCAGCAACCCACATGGCACAGCAGACCTCTCCTGTCTCACCTGCTGCTCCCCTCAGAAGTGGATTTCAGTAGCTCTTCCTGTTCTGCTCCACACTCTCTCTGGTGAATCCTCTCACCATCCCCCGCCCCAGTTCTTATATACATAAATAAATAAATCTTTAAAAAAATAATTACTCAATTTATTTGACTTAATATTTGTGAATGATATAAGGTCTGTGTCTAGATTCATTTGTGTGTGTGTATGTGAGGATTTCCAGTTGTTTCAGCATTGTTTCTTGAAAAAACTATCTTTTCTTCATTGTATTGCTACTGGTCCTTTGTCAAACATGAGTTGACTCTATGTATGTGGGTCTATTTCCAGGCTCTCTTTTCTATTTCATTGATCTATTTGTCCATTCTTTTGCCAGCGCCTCACTGTCTTAATTACTATAGCTTTATAGTAAGTCTTGAAGTCAGGTAGTATTAATCCTCCAACTTTGTTCTTGTCCTTAATATTGTCTGTCCTGGGGTGCTGTTATTGTAGGTCTTTTCTCTCTCCATATATATGCTAGAATCACTTTGAATCATAGAAGTACGTCTTAACTAGGGTAGTATTGTTTTCCTGGGGACCACCCTGTTACAGTATCATTGGGGGGAAAGGAGGTCCTGAACAACCTACACAAATAGATTTTATGGACCCCACCACTACCCCAAACCAAAGAGATCCAAGACACCAAGGACTGCACAATCCCATAATGTCATCACCACCGAAGGGAGGGTTGCTGGGAACTGAGGGTGTGTGACATGGTGGTTCCCAGGAAAGGGGGAGGTTCCAGGTTCCCTGCCTCACCCAATGCAGGGTGGAGCTGGGCAGGGAGAGAAGAAGCTGAGACTGAGGAAGGAAGGAAGCAGGATGCAGAGCCAGAAGGAGACCTGGTGGAGGCACATGGAGCCTAGAGACACGTGAAGAAACTGCACTTGCCTTTTGGTCGTGGACTGGGTGACACAGATGTGGGTGAGATCCTTGGGGAGGTGACAATGGCAGCTTTTATCTTGATTTTGATTTTGCTCTTTTCCTTCCAGGTTTGTCTAGTTGTTTCTGACCCTTTTCTGTGGGTCCCCACTGGAAGATGCTTTAGACTTGTGGCAGGCTTTGGGGTCTTGCTCTGGGCCAATCCCATTTGGAGGGAGTTTTACCCACGAGGGGACGGGTAACTTTGGGTGCTTGATTTAGAAACTAGATTCTTTGCCTTTCCTGTATTGTTTCCTAGTTGTATTAAAGTTCCTTCCCATTAAAGTCTCATGTTTTGTGTTGATGCGGCGGATGGCAGAACCCATTTAGAATAGGCAGGTTTGCGGGGTTTGGGCTGCTCCTCTTCCTACCCTGTAACAGGTGGAGTTAAGCAGCCAGGCTTGGTACATTACCAGACATGTGGGCCTTGGGGGTCTTTTGGTTTCTCCGCTGGCTTTCAGCATGCTATTGGGGTTCCAGCTCAGTAGAACTGGTAGGGCGCATTCACCAATTTATCTCTCTCTCTTTCTACCTGAGTTAATCATTTCTTCATTTCCCCTTTTTTGTAAATAAACCCTTTGTTACCCTTTTTGTGGTACCTGCAGTTGAGTCTCATAATTGTAAGTCCCTTTTAAGCAGTTGTGAGGACCCACAGTCAGGTCAGCCCGTTTCACATTGGGGTTGCCCTGTAACACTATCACTTCTCCAATTTTGTTCTCCTTCAAGATTGTCTGTTCTGGGTCTTTAGCATCATCATTTAAACATTAGAATTAGTTTGATAATATCTACATAATAACTTGCTCAGATTTTGATTGGGGTTACATTGAATCTATAGATCAAGTTGGGAAAAACTGACATCTTGACAATATGGAGTCTTCCTATCCATGAAGATGGATACTTGAGGTTTTGAAATTTTTTTAAATATTTTGCATAATTAGCTAAAGATAAATAAGAAATACATTGGCTGGAAAAATTACTGAGTCATTATTATAATAAAATCAGCTGTTTCTGGGCCTCCCTGGTGACACAAGGGGTTAAGACGCAACCTATGAAGCTGTCCGCAGCCACTGCAGCACGAGTTCGATCCCTGGCCAGTAAGGGAGCAACCCACATGGCACAGCAGACCTCTCCTTACTCACCCACTGCTCCCCTCAGCAGTGTATTTCAGTCAGTCTGCCTGTTCTGTTCCCCACTCTGTCTCTGGTGAATCCTTTCATCCCCCACACCTCTGGCCTATACCCCATTTCTTGAATGCATAAATAAAATAAATTAAATTAAATCAGCTGTTCCTTAAAAGAATGCTTTTGATCTCTTTATAAAAAGTATTAAATACTCTCAAATTTTCTTGCAAGTTCCCAAACAGAAAATATCCCCAAAGTTTTTCACAAATGCTGAAACAATTCATTTTTTCAATAAATATTTACTGAACACTAATAAGATTCAGGCACTACACAATAGCATAGAATACAATAGCATACAAGATAATGTTCCTCTCTCATCGAGAAGTTCACAGTCAAGGGGAATGAGAAATAGAGTATTGTAAGAGTTACTGAAGGGACTCCCTAGTGGCGCAAGTGGTTAAGACACAGCCTATAAAGCTATCTGCAGCCATTGCAGCATGAGTTCAATTCCTGGCCAGAGAGATACCCACATGGTGTGGCAGACCTCTCCTGTCTCACTCGCTGCTCCCCTCAGCAGTGTATTTCCGTTGGTCTGCCTATTCTGTCCCCGTTCTGTCTCCGGTGAATCCTCTCACCATCTCACACATCTGGCCTGTATCCCGGTTCTTGTATAAAAATAAATCTTTTTTAAAAATTAAAAAATAAAATAAAATATAAAGGTATAAAGATAATGATATTGCCTAGTGTTACAGGGCAGGCTGAAGGGCACCCCAGGACCCCCAAACCTGCCCACTGTAAATGAGCTCTGCCATTTGCTGCATCAAAACAATACATATTTTAGTGCTTAAGAGCTTCAACAGAAAGGAACTTTAATGCAATTGATGTGCAATAGAGAGATGAGAAGGAGAATATATTTTTCAAATCAAGCACACAAAGTTGCCCATATCCTCCTGGGTAAATACCCAGCCAAACATGGTTGGGCCAAAGCAGGACCAGTGATGCCCAAAAGTTTGCCTCAAGCCTAAGGCACCTTCTGGTAGGGACCAATAGGAAAGGGGCAGAAGGGACCAAACATGTCTGGAAGGAAAACAGCTAAATCAAAACCCAAGTCAAGATAAGGCTGCCCCTGTCAGCCTCCCCATGGGTCTCTCACCCACATCTCTGTCTCTTTCTCTGTCTCATGTCCCCCAAGTCCTGGTACAAATCCATGGCCGAGAAACAAGTGCAGCTTCTTTACATGTCTCTCTGCTCCATGTGCCTCCTCCAGGTCTCCTTTTTGATCACCTTCCTTCCCAGTCTTCCCTCTCAGTCTCTTCCTCCATGTTCTTCCCTCCTTCCTTCCTTGGGTGGGGCAGGGAACCCAGAACCTCCCCTTTCCTTGGGGACCTTCCTGTTACACTAGCCTATTGAAACTAAATCAGAAAATTGGCAAGATAACTACAATCTAAATGTAAACTAAAAAATGGTTTTTTTAGTTAGAGATAGAAATTCCAAACCATCCAGCTATCCAAATACAAAACCACTAATTCAAAAAGAAAAATTTACTGCCATGTTTATTGCAGCATTATTTGCAATAACCAAGAGCTGGGAACCACCCAAGTACTTATTAGGCGGATAAAGAAGATGTGGTATGTACACACACACACACACACACACACACACACACACACACACAGAGAGAGAGAGAATGGAATACTATTCAGCTATAAAAAAGGTGGAATTCTACCATTTGCAGTAACATTAATGGACCTAGAGGATATTGTGCTGGTGAAATAAGTCAAGCAGAGAAAGACAAAGAACATGATTCATCCCACGTAGTATATAGAGAAAACAACCAAAGAAATTAAATAACAAAAATATTGGGCCTCCCCTGGTGGCGCAGGTGGTTGAGCACCTCTCTATGAAGCTATCCACAGCCTCTGGAGCGCTGGTTCGATTCCGTCTGGTTGGCAAGGGTCCCACATGGCACGGCAGACCTCTCCTGTTGTGACCGCTGCTCCCCTCAGCAGTGTATTTCGTCAGTCTGCCTGTTCTGTTCCTCTCTCTGTCTCTGGTGAACCCCCTCACCCTCCCTCGCATCCAGCCTGTACCCCAGTTCTTGTGTAAATAAATAAATCTTTAAAAAAATAATAAATAAATAAAAATAACAAAAATAATTTTTTAGACTATAAAACCAGTGGTAATCAGAAGGGAAGGGTGTATAATAAATAAGATAAAAGGGATCAATCACGTAGTGGAAAGTATAAGTGGAATTTTAGTAGTTTAATATAGTATTTGATATTTAATGATGTATACATGAAACTTATATAATGTTATAATGCAATGTTATTTCAATTTAAAAATGGTTGTCTTGAAAATTTTTTATAAAACTACTGTATTTTTTTTTGGTCTTTTCCTTTTCCATTCCCTTAATCTTCTCTCAAACCATCACTTATAGGATATACCAATAAAAATAACTACATAAAGGAAGTCATTGAAAAAATAAAGTTACTATAGCATGGCTGAAGTCAAAACTATAGTTTCTTTTTAATAGCAGTGACAGGGAAAATGTAGTGTCCAGGGCCTTCCCTGGTGGCGCAGCAGTTGAGCGCTGGGCTGTGAGGCTATCTGCAGCCTCTGCAGCACCGGTTCCTTCCCCCACCGCCAGCGAGGGTCCCACCAAAAAAAAAAGAAAAAAAAGGAAATGTAGTGTCCATCCAGTTAAAAGGCGTGTTATTAACATCTCACGATCTACATAGACTTCACTGGATCAGCAGCTCAGCTGAAGGAGACCCTCACAGTGATCAACCTCTCCAAGTTTGGTTCTTTTTTTCTACTGTAATATTTCTTCACTAAATTGCTTATGTGAGCCTATGCCAATGGTTTCAAAGCATTTTGTTTTTTCTTTTTTTTAACATTAAAATGTATGCTCCCCCACTGAAGTTTCAATACAATCATTTAAACTGTTGGGAATGAAATCTTTTAATGGCAGTAATGATGATGAGTTAGCTACATAAACATTCAGTAGTTATCCAAAATAGCTACATCAGAGGCTAAGTAAAAATATGAGATTTCATCTTTTATTCTCAAAACTTAGATGCCGTTATAAATAAACATCGGGAATTGGGAGTGATTTGTCATTTCCTAGGAAATCTCTGCCACCTGGAATTTAAATATAGGCGTCTACAGTTTGAAAAATGAAATAGACCTCATAGCTTTAGGGAGAATTGTGCAATGTGGATGTACTATTCTATGTGCAATTACCTGTGGAAAAAGGGAGAAATCAGGGAGGGAAGTCTTGGTGATAGAATCAGGGTTTTAGGGGAAAAGTTATGTAAAGTTGACAAAGCATCTTTACTTCAAGTATTAGTAGTTCTTCGGGTACAGATTATATTCTGCTGGTAAGCATAGTTGTAGGTCCTTCTAGATCAAGCCTCCAGTTATCTATAGAAAGTTCTGTTTATTTCATTTATTAAATTACTATGTGTCATGAAATGGGCTAGCCAAAGATGTAAAATAGTTCTCATCTACTGGAGAAGAGCTGCCTGAATAATAAAAAGAAACCCTATATTTAATTCCCAAAAGATTTGAAAGTAGGGTCTCAAATAGATCATTGTGTTCATAGATCTCAAATGGGTCTCAAATAGACCTATGTTCATAGCTGGATTACTCACGATAACTAAAATGTGGAAGCAACCCAAATGTCCCTGGACAGATAGATGGAGCCACCAAATGCGGTTATTACATAAAATGGAAAATTGTTCAGGCGCAAAAGGGGAGGAAACTTCATCATGTGCTAAACATGGTAGCCATGATGCAAGGTGAAATCATCACACACAAAAAAGCCAGTACTCTGTGATTTATATGAGGTACCTAGAGTAGTCAAAATCACAGAAACAAAAGGTAGAACAGTGGTTGCCAGGGCTGGGGGGAAAGAGATGAAATGCATACAGAGTTTCCATCTTGCAAGATCAAGAGTTCTGGAAAAGAATGGTGGAGATGGTTGCACAGCAATACTTCATGTATTTGATTCCACTGAGCTATTCACTTCAAATTGGTGGAAATGGTAAATTTATGCTACCACATTTATAAGTCATGGATATATTGGGCTTCCCAGGCAGCACAGGGGTTAAAGTCAATGCTATTAAGCTATCGCCAGCCACTGCAGGCTGAGTTCAATCCCCAGCCAGGAAGATGACCCACTTGGTGCAGCAGACCTCTCCTGTCTCACCACTGCTCCCCTCAGAGGTAGATTTCAGCTGATCTGCCTGTTGTGCTCCCCACTCTTTCTCTGCTGAATCCTCTCAACCCCTGCACCTCTAGCCTACACCCCAGTTTTTGTATGAATAAATAAATAAATAAATAAATAAATAAATAAATAAATAAAATGTGTCATCGATACATAACAAAAATATAAAAAGCATACCTTAGAGGCACAGAAGAGGAAGTGATTACCTCTGTCAGGTGGGGAGCTGGCCCAAAAAATCTCACCATGGAGAAAATAGCTGAGTGAGGCCCTAGAGGACACAAAACACATTAGTGTTTGCTTAATCAACTCAACTTAACACCAGATTAACCAACTTTCCCTCCCCTGTGTAAACATCCTGCCTGATAACCAGGAGAGGCTTGTTGGAACTGCCTTCTGGAGCGCCCCAGGCTTCCTCTCACCTGAATATTTGTTTATGGAGAGTCAGAGGCATTGATTCCCTAGTGTTTATGTCAGTTTTATTTATTATAATGACTCAATCAAATTAAATATTAAGTAAACCAGATCAATTTAGTATGAAAAGGAAGAAAATTATTTGTCTGTAAAAATCTAATGCTTTGGAAAGGCTCCATAACTTATTCAGTATAAAAAAATTAAAATTGTTTGTTGTATTAGTTGTCAGTCAGACACCTATAAATAACTGGAAGAAAATTATAAATACCTAGATGGATTTTGTACTCAGATTATTTGGCAAGTGCGTTGAAGTTTCTGCTCCTCTTTAATGAAATTAAAGCTAGGAAATGTAGAACAATGCAAAAAGGATAATGACAGTGAACATGAGAAATGTTAGCCAGCAGACTCATTCTCAAAGAAAAGCCTTCACTACACGAAAGTTTGACAACTAAATGATATGTGTATAATGGCTTAATTTGAAATATATGCCTTCTATTAATTTCCTTTCTCTACCATATTGTCCATTGCAAGTGTGATTTCCTTGGTTAAAAAGACATTTGCACAATTCCTCAAAAAGCTAAACATAGAATTAAATATGACCCAGTGTAGTATTGTGATATGATAAATACATATTTTAGTCTTTCCCAGCCCCAGTGCATTCCTGACACATAGCTCATAAAACCTTTGAAATTTGCTGCGTGATAAGGTCTATGATAGGCTATGAAGGTGTCTTTTGTTATTTCTAACAAGCCCTTTCAACCTCTTCTGAGTTTATATTAATGAAGTGACTTTTGCAAGGCCACTGTGGATGGGGCCTTGTTGCCAGGGGAACCAACCATGTGATTAGCAGACTGGAGGTTGCGCTGTGATCGATAATGTTATCAACTGTGCCCACATAAGAAAACCTTCATAAAATCCCCTATGGTAGGTTCAGAGAACGTCCAAGTTGGTGAACAAGAACAGGTCCACATGCCCTGATGATGTACCCAAATGCCCCAGGGACAGAGCTCCTGGGCTTGGGACCCTCTGACCTGGCCTATGTGTCTCCTCATCTAAGCATTCATTTGTAAGCTTTTTTTTTTTAAAAAGAAAAGATTTTTTTTTTTTTAAGATTTATTTATTTATGTATACAAGAGCTCGGGTACAGGCCAGAGATGTGGTGGGTGAGAACATTCACCAAGACACAGTGGAGGGCCTCCCCGGTGGCGCAGCGGTTGAGCTCTGGGTTGCGAAGCTGCCCGCAGCCTCTGCGGCGCCGGTTCGATCCCCGGCTGCTCCCCGGTCACCGGAGGAGGGTCCCACATGGCGAGCAGACCTCTCCTGCCGCCCGCTGCTCCCCTCAGCAGTGTACTTCGGTCGTTCTGCCTGCTCTGCTCCCCGCTCTGGCTCTGGTGAATTCTCTCACCCTCCCGCCCTTCTGACTGTACCCAGTGCTTGTATAAACAAAACAAACAAATAAATAAATAAAACATGCCTCCATTAAAAAAAAAAGTAAATAAATAAAAAAAAAAAGACACAGTGGAGAGCAGAAGAGGCAGATTCACTGAAATCCACTGCTGAGGGGAGCAGCGGGTGAGACAGGAGAGATCTGCCTCACCATGTGGGTAGCTCCCTGGCTGGGGATCGAACTTGTGCTGCAGAGGCTGCAGATTGCTTCATAGTGCAGTACTTAACCTCTTCCACCACCAGGGAGGCCCTAAAGATTTCTTTATTTATTTATACAAGAACTGGGGTACAGGCCAGAGGTGCGGGGTGGGGGGTGTGTGTGAGAGGATTCACCAGAGACAGAGTGGGGAACAGAACAGGCAGACTGTGAAATACACTGCTGAGGGGAGCAGCGGGCGAGTCAGGAGAGGTCCGCTGCACCATGTGTGTAGCTCCCTGGCTGGGGATCGAACTTGTGCTGCAGCAGCTGCCCACAGCTTCATAGATTGCATCTTAACACCTTGCACCACCAGGGAGGCCCTCATTTGTAACCTTTTTTTTTTTTTTTTTTTAATAGCAGCATGTTTTATTTATTTATTTTATTTGTTTGTTTGTTTTTGTTTATACAAGCACTGGGTACAGTCAGAAGCGCGGGAGGGGGAGAGAATTCACCAGAGCCAGATTGGGGAGCAGAGCAGGCAGAAGGACCGAAGGACACTGCTGAGGGGAGCAGCGGGCAGCAGGAGAGGTCTGCGCGCCATGTGGGATCCTCCTCCAGGGGCTGGGGAGCAGCCGGGGATCAAACCGGCGCCGCAGAGGCCGCGGGCAGCTTCGCAACCCAGAGCTCAACCGCTGCGCCACCGGGGAGACCCTCATTTGTAACCTTTAATAGCCCTTGGACTAAAACAGAAATGTAAACTGTTGAAGAAGAGGAAGAGGGGATGAAGGAGGAGGGGGAGAGAGGAGAAAAGGAGGGGACATGAGAAGGGGAGGAGGAGAGAAGGAAGAAAGAAAAGCAGGAAGGGAAGACATGCACAGTGCTTAAGGGCATAGACTTTGGAACCAGATGGCCTGGGTTGAATTATGACTCTACTGTTTACTAGCTACATGGCCTCAGGCAAATTAACCTCTTTCCTTAATCTTATCTATTAAGTAGGGCTCATAATACTATCTAGCTCAGAGATTTGCTTTAAGGAATAAATTGGAAAATATATGTAAAGCACCGAGAACAGTCCCTGAAATCATAGTGTTAGCTGTCACCAGTACTGGTAATGGCTCTTACACTCCTACCACAATTAACTGTTTTGCCAGGAGAGAGGAGGCAGAAGAAAGAAGGGGAGTAGGGGCCTCCCCTGGTGGCACAGGTGATTGAATGCCGCACTGTGAAGCTGTCTGCAGCCTCTGCAGCACGGGTTCGATCCCAACTGGAGAGATACCCACGTGGTGGGGCAGACCTCTCCTGTCTCACCCACTGCTCCCCTCAGCAGTGTATTTCATCAATCTACCTGTTCTGCTCCCCACTCTGTCTCTGGTGAGTGTTCTCACTCCCCACACCTCTGGCCTGTACCCAAGTTCTTGTATAAATAAATATTTTTTAAATACTATTAAAAAAGAAAAGAAGAGGAGAAGAATGTTCATTTGGATGAGGGAATAGCCTCCCAACCATGGAGGTGGGGTCATGCCAGCTGGAGTGAGACATGTGGGAGAGCTGAACAGTGAGGAGGTACAGGTTCTCCCCTGCCATATGACTGCTAACCCACCTGAAACTCTAATTCTGCTCTGTCAGTCATTTATAACAGGCCAGGTTTTCAGATGTGGATGAGCAGATTAAGAGTGGTACTAAACTCTCACAAACATGCAATATAAGAGGCTCATAATATGAGATAAAACATGTGTAAAATGCATGAAAGATACACTACCCCAAATGTTCAGAGCAAACTCCCCAAAATGTCCAGAACCTGCCTTCCCAAAACGTGTCACTTTAGCATGTGGATTATTTTGAATTTGGGTCAATGGAAGCCCCACAGCCCAGAAGAAACTTTTAACAGTCCATTTACTACCTAGAAGAATTTAAAAAACCCAGAATTGGGATTTTGACCAGAAGGAGCTTTTCTATCAGAGAAATCTATCTATATGGCAGAGCAAACTCCAATAAACTCCAGAGCGTCTGGTCGTCATTCAAGTCTCCCTACTCACTCCTTGAAGCCCAGGTCACTAACCCAACCCTTGGCTCAGAATATATACCCTCATTTTATTTCATTCGCTTTAGAATCTACATCCATGTAAATTATCCATGGATATGTGATTAAATTTGTTCATTTCTCCTGTTAGGGGGAAAGGATGTCAATTGTTAGTGGGAAAGGATGTTCTGAGCAAACTCCACACAGGTTTTGTGGACTCCATCCCTACTCCAGACCAAAGCCATCAAGACACCGGGAACTACAAATCCCATCATTACCGAAGGAAGGGTTGCTGGGAACTGAGGGTGGAGTTAAGCAGCCAGCCCAGACATGTGGGCCTTGGGGATCCTCTTGGCCTCCTGGCTCTTAGCTTTTTACCAGCTCTCAGCATGCCATTGGGATTCCAGGTCAGCGGAACTGGTAGGAATTTATCTCCCTCTCTTTCTCCCTAAGTTATTCATTTCCCTCCTTTTGTAAATAAACTTTTTATTAACCTTTTTGTGTGTGCCTGCAGTTGAGTATTATTATAAGTCCCTTTTAAGCATGCAGGTGAGGACCCACAGTGTGGCAACCCATTTCATATCAGGGTTGCCCCTGTAACACTCCTGCTACCTGTCTGACGTTAATTTCGTTTGACCAGTTTGAGAAAAACCCAAAGGATATGTGGGAAATATTCTCTCCACCCCATAAGCATTATACATCCAATGTGTGATGATGCAAAAAATAATTTGGTCTGAGAGACAGATTATGATAGAAAGCAATAATTGAATTGGATATTAAGGCTGAATAGGAATTTATCCATGAACAATAACATACAATAATAAGCATTGAACATACATAATTACCATCACTAGACTTAATAGTGCCCTTTCCAAGAGTTGGAGCAATAAATAAACATGCTGCCTTACACTAAAATATGTGAAAAGTATAACATTTATATTACAAGGTCACAGGTATTTTCTATTTGACTTACCCTTGATCAAATTTTGAAATATGTGATTGAGCCAAGCTACTCCACAATGATTAAGTCATCTGATTTCTGAAATATTCTTTTCTTCCATCTTCCTATTTTTTATCTTTTTAGCAAGATATAAATGAACATGGAATGTTGAGACTTGCCAAGAAAACTATAGCCATTGTTCACTGTATTTCCTTTCAATATGATACAATATAAGATAAGGTGATTCCATAAAATCATTCCACTTTGGTGTCATATTATAGGCAATGTCATTCTGGCATTTTTATTCAGTGCCTCATGTTGGAATTTTTTTCTTTCTTTTTTTTTTTTTTTTGCATAGAAGAACTGGGCTGTAGGCCAGAGGTACTTGAGGTTGAGAGGATTCACCAGAGGAGACAGAGTGGGGAACAAAACAGGCAGATCTTCTGAAATCCACTGCTGATGGGAGCCGTGGGCGAGACAGGAGAAATCTGCTCTGTGCTATATGGGTCAGCTCCCTGGCTGGGGATCAAACTCAGGCCTTAGTGGTGATAGCACTGAGGCTCAACCCCTAGGCCAAAGGGAGGCCCCATTTCTGCAAAATTAAGTAAAATAATTAATATAGAGTAATTGACACATTCAAGATAATAACAATTTCTTGAGTATATAAACATAAAATCCAGTCTTTTCACTCCTCACCTTTTTCAAAAATACTTCATTGGTTTTAATAATAATTGTATTTATTTGCTATAGCTACCATAACAAAGTACCACAAGTGAGGTGGCTTTAAAATTTGTTGTCTCGGGCCTCCCCAGTGGCACAGCGGTTGAGCGCCGGGTTGCGAAGCTGCCCGCAGACTCTGCAGCGCTGGTTTGATCCCCAGCTGCTCCCTGGCCACCGGAGGAGGGTGCCACATGGAGGGTGCCACATGGCGCGCAGACCTCTCCTGCCTCCCGCTGCTCCCCTCAGCAGTGTACTTCAATCCTTCTGCCTGCTCTGCTCCCCGCTCTGGCTCTGATGAATTCTCTCACCCTCCCATGCTTCTGACTGTACCCAGTGCTTATATAAATAAATAAATAAATCTTTAAGAAAATAAAATAAAATTTGTTGTCTCATAATTTCTGGGGCCTGGGAGGGGAGGGTCTCTTCCACGTCTCTCTTCCTGACTCTGAGATGCTCTCCCCAGGTCTTCATGTGGTCTTCCCTTTATGCTTGTCTGTCTCCATGTCCAAATTTTCATTTTTACAAGAACATAAGTCATAAGGACACCGACTCCAGGATGACCTCATCTTAAGTTTAACTAATTACATCTGCAACTAATTTCAACTATGTTCACATTCTGAGTTACTGAGGGTTAGGACTTCAGCATAAGAATTTGGAGCCTCCCTAGTAGCCTAGGGGTTGAGTCTCAGTACTATCATCCGTAGGACCTGAGTTTGATTCCTGGCCAGGGTGCTGAGCCGTGTGGCAAATCAGAGCTCTCCCATCTCACTCACTGTTCCCCTTAGCAGTGTGTTTCAGTCAATCTACCTGTTCTGCTCCCCACTCTGTGTCTGGGGAATCCTCTCACCCCCCGCACCTCTGGCCTACACCCCAGTTCTTCTACTAAATAAATAAATATTTTAAAAAAAAGAATTCCAAGAGGACACAATTCAACATGTAACAGTAATGAAGACGGCATAATAATTCAAGTAATAGAGAGAAAAAATTAATCACCTCCTCCTCTAATCCAATTCTATTACCCTGCTTTAACCAATTTTAATATTTTGAAATCTATCCTTCATAATTATTTCTATGATTGCACACACACACACTCACACACACACACACCCGTGTATTATATAGTTTTGTATTTAGACGTGTGCACAGCCTTTTTCTTGTCATAAAAAATCAATTATACTAACACATTATTTAGCCCTTTGCTTTTCCATTCCACAGTATATTATGGGTTTCTATATTGATATGTATCAATCTATGAGTATATTTTCTTTTTTTTTAAATTTATTTATTTATGCATACAAGAACTGGGGTACAGGCCAGAGATGCAGGGGAGTGAGAGGATTCTCCAGAGACAGAGTGGGGAACAGAACAGGTAGATTGACTAAATGCACTGCTGAGGGGAGCAGCGGGTGAGTTAGGAGAGGTCTACTGAGCCATATGAGTCAGCTCCCTGGCCGGGGATTGAACTCATGCTGCAGTGGCTGTAAATAGCTTCATAGGTTGTGTCTTAACCCCTTGCACCACCAGGGAGGCCCCTATGAGTATATTTTCATAATCTATAGTGTAAACCAATCATGAACTTCAATGCTTGCCTATTGGTGGATATTTGCGATGGTTCCAGGGTTGGGGATATTCATTTTTAAGTTTAACAATATGCACTTTCACTTATCTTCTTCCTAAAAACTAATACGTTTATTTATGTAAGTTATATTCCCAGAGTGGCATTTCTAGGTCAAAATAATGTGCACATTTAATTTTAATATGACTGCATGTATTTAAAAAATGTTTTAGCATTAAATCATTCTATTACTAGGGATAGAGAAACTATTAACTGATTCTAGTGCCTACGAAGTGTCAATTTTCTCTGCACTTTTGCCAAAATGTTTTTGACCAATTTTAGAACTTTCCTGGGAAATGGTATTTCTTTAATATACATATCCCTGATATACGAGTGAGGCATAGCTTGTTTTCAGATATTTATTGGTTAATTGTATCCCTCTTCTAAGGATTGCTAAATCATCTTGTGTGCCAATTTTGCTATTATATTTCTTATCTCTTATCCAGGAGTGGTTGTATTAATATATAATGGACATTTAGACCTGGTCACATAGGCTGCAAATATTCTTTTTTTTTTTTTTAAAGTGTAGTACAGGACAAAGTCGCGGTGGGGGGCAGGGAGGAGATTCACCAGAGAAAGCGGGGAGCAGAACAGGCAGATGTCCCTGAGGGGAGCAGTGTGTGAAACAGGAGAGGTCTGCTGCGTCATGTGGGTTATTCCCCCGCCTACCAGGGTTCGAACCCACACCACAAAGGCCATGGACAGCCTCAAGCCCTGCGCTCAACTCCCTGCGCCACCAGGGAGGCCCTAGGCTGTAAATATTCCTTCCCAATCTATCATTTATCTTTTAACTTCAAGTGGTACTTTTTGCCATTCAAAAATGGTAGGTTTTTATGTAGTCAATTCTGTTGTTTTATGATTTTTAGATTTTTCCACCTTCCCCTTGAATGTTCCTGCCCTGAACTCAAAGTTATTTATAATCTCCTTCATAATATTCCAGTATATTTTATTTTTATATATTTGCATTTAGGTCTTTTACATAGCTGGACTTCCTCCTTATATTTGTCCTAAGTTACAAACCTATTTCTTTATCCAGATGAGGATTCCATTATTTTGACACTATTTATAAGATAATTCTTCCTTTCCCACTAAATTGAAATGTCAGCCCCATCATAGACCAAGTTGTCATCGTAAAGATCACTTGAGTCATTCTGTGCTCTTCATTTTGATGCATTGATCAATGTGTTCATCCCGGAGGCAGTACCCAAATTATTTTCACTATAATAGTGTAGAGGAAGTTTAATACGTGGTATGGCAACTGTCCCTGCACAATTTGTTTCCTTTCACAGTTTTCTTGATGATATGTGTATGTTTTTTCTTCCGTATTAACTTTAAAATTATTTTGATCAGGTATAAAACAACAATAGCCACTGAGCACTATTCCATTGTGTACATGGACCACGTCTTGATCCACTCATCTGTTTGGGGGCAGTTGGGTAAGACAAGACTTACAAGCTGATCTGAGCCATCCAGCAGGGGAGGGGGAGGAAGGAAGAGAGGTCAGAACAGGGGAAGGAAGAGCACAAGGGACGACCCCTAGGGGTGATGGGTTGATGGTCATAGGTGAAATGGTGGTGGGAGAACAGGACTATGCCTGAGGGGAGAAATCCAATACTGCCCCAAAATTAACAAAGGTAAGAAAACAAATTTAATAAATTTTTAAAAAAACAACAATGTAACTCTGATGCAAATTCCCATACATATTTGGAGATATTAACAATTTTCCCTGTGCGGGATCCCACACATCAATCCCGTGAGTTTCATGGGGAAGGTGGAACTCACAAAGGTCCTGTAACTTCCTCAAAGCCACACAGCCAGCAAAAGGCAGACATAACCTTTAATATCTGCCCTGCACCAATTCCACATTAATCACCTTCTTTGTTCATATCAGAGAAGGAAAGTGATAAATTAAACGATGAGGTCTATTGATCAAACTACACGCTGTTTAGCCATTTACAAGGCTCAGACAAAGCTGAACACCACCAGCGCAGCACGGTTTATAAGCCAGTCATTAACTTTTATCCCAATGAATTGTTCCTCATCCTTCAAAAGCAGAACATTGAACTTCCACTGAAGAAGTACCTAGAAGCTTCCTGGCTCAGACATATCCTTACTGAGATGACATTTTGTCCTTATGCCTTTATTTTTTGGCTTACAACTTCACTTGTCAATTGCTGCTCTTTTAACAAGCAGCTGACAAAGTCTATTGAAAAAAAAATTTTTTTTTGTAGAAGAACTGGGGTGCAGGCCAGAGGTGGGAGGGGTATGTGTGAGAGGATTCCCCAGAGACAGAATGGGTGCAGAACAGGTGCACTGACTGAAATCCACTGCTGAGGAGATCAGTGAGAGACAGGAGAGGTCTGCTGCACCCTGTGGGTAGCTCCCTGGCCAGAGTGGAACTCAGGCAGTAGTTATGATAGCACTGAGACTTAACCCCTAAGCCAAATTTCAATCTTGGGTAGTAGGGCAGGCTCTGCAGAGTAGTCTGTGCTCAGCAAGTCCAGGAGGGATGAAGGCACTTGCGGAGCAGAGGCTACAAAGGGGACCTCAACCAGTAAACTGGGCTCAGTGACTGGGTCATTTCACGCTCTCCTGGCTAATAACTCCTTCTAGTAATTAGGTGCCAAGTAACAACGATCATCGCTAAGAAACTGAATGATTGGCTTTGCTCTGCCCCACCTTCTGGCTGGACAGGGGTCCCCCCAGCTCCCCACCCTTGTCCCCGCCCCATCCACCCCCAACCTCCCCCTCCACTGAGCCAGGTCACAGTGACCATCTCTGTTGCTCAAAAGTAAACACCTTTTCAGAATATCTCAAAAAATGAAACAAAGGAACAATAAAGAGGCTAGTTTCAAGGAAGAAGCCAAGCCCTAAGGTGGAAATTAGTTGTTAAGAGATGGACCCACCAGGCAACAAACAGGAAGACAGATAAGGACTAACCCAGTCAAACAAAGAACTTATCAAAAGCATTTACCTGACCATTCAGTACTCTTGAGCACTGGTTATGTGCAAAATCCTGGTTAAGTCAAGTTTTTAAAAATCATTCAGGGGCCTCACTGGTGGCCTAGGGGTTAAGTCTCAGCGTTGTCACCCTTAAGGCCCGAGTTCCATCCCTGCCAGGAAGCTGATCCACATGGCACAACAGACCTCCCCTGTCTTGTTCACTGCTCCCCTTAGCAGTGTATTTCAGTAGATCCACCTGTTCTGCTCTCCACTCTGTCTCTGGTGAATACTCTCATGCTCCAGCACCTCCGGCCTCCACCCCAGTCCTTGTATGCATAAATAAATTTAAAAAAATCTTTAAAAATCATTTAGTTGAACAAACTGACATTGGACACACATGACCTGGATGCCCAATGCTTTCACATGTCTCCACGCCTTTTATTCCTTTTTTTAAATCAATTTTTTTAAAAAAGATTTATTTATTTATGCACATAAGAACTGGGTGAAGACTGGTGTTGGGGGGGTGTGAGTTTGATAGGAGTCACCAAAGAGAGTGGGGAGCAAAACAGGCAGATCTACTGAAATACACTGCTAAGGGGAGCAGTGAGCAAGACAGGAGAGGTCTGCTGCACCACGTGGGTTGCTCCCTGGGTTTGGGGATGCTGCATCTGCATCCAGTGATATCTTGATAGTGCTGTCTTTAACCCCTGTGCCACCGGAGAGGTCCCCATTTTTTTCTTATTTATTTATTTATTTATTTAGTTAGTTAGTTAGTTTATTTTGTTTATACATGCACTGGGTACAGTCAGAAGCGCGGGAGGGTGAGAGAATTCACCAGAGCCAGAGCGGGGAGCAGAGCAGGCAGAACGACTGAAGTACACTGCTGAGGGGAGCAGCGGGAGGCAGGAGAGGTCTGCGTGCCATGTGGGACCCTCCACCTGTGGCCGGGGAGCAGCCGGGGATCCAACCGGCAGAGGCCGCGGGCAGCTTCCCAACCCAGCGCTCAACCGCTGCGCCACCGGGGAGGCCCCCCATTTTTTTCTTGACAAAATAAAATTAGAGTCTTCCTCTTGTTAAATCGAAGTGGTGATTTTATGCATAAATTTTCTATTCATTCTGCTTGTGTGTTGTCCATATTTCTTTAAACTGTTGGATCAAAGGCATGCTTATAATATTTCCTCAAAAGAAATCAGTGGGCATGGCATAAATTGATAAGTGAGCAATTTTCATTATAAAGAGATATAATGGCAAATTAGTATTCCAGAAGGTAGGATGAAATCTCAGTCAAATATTCATTAGCTTATTAAGAAGATTGGCATCTATTCTAAATTTACCATATGTGGGTAAAATAGAGTTGCTTAAAACATTTCAAATAAAAGAGAAGCTATTTTATTTTTTTTGGTTGTCAATCAAGTTAAAAGACAGGTTATCTTAAATTGTAGCACAAAATGTCTATTATTTAAGAGTTTAAAAGATATATTTCAATAATCCCCACTAAACAACAATATTTTAATACAGCCAGGTGTCTAAAATAATTATATGTTATTTGCAATAGACATATGCATCCACTAAAGACAAACAAACAAACAATCACCCTCGTAGGAATGGAATTCTGTGAAAATGGTGCTGGATTAGAAGGTATAGGCTCTATAATAGATTGTGTTTCCTCTACTGGGGATATTACACATAGTTGGATGAAAATGCAAATGAGATAAAGGCTTGAGAACTGCAAAAACTTAATAAAGGCAAAGCATACTGTTAGCATTCAAAAGTGGTGCACACTTTAATACCAAAATCAAATTTTATTTTGAATAGAAAACTCACTATTGGAAGAATTTTGCAAGTTTTTTGGTACTGTTAATATATATCTCTAAATCAGTTTGTTTTGTGAATTCAACTGATTTGGTTTTCTTACAATGCGGTTGCAAATATATAATAGCTTCACTTAATTGACTAAAAACTCTCTGTACTCAAAGGTCCCTTAGATGTTGTGTTTGGCAGGATTTTCAGCTCAAGTACACCTTGTTTTGGGAACAGAAAGTAAAGTCAGTGCTGCCACCTACAGGAAAATGCAGGTTCCAGTATCTCCACCTAAGCCAAAGGTCTCCATTTTCTCTCCTTAGAACTCCTGTTAAGTATAGAGTGGGCAAGAGATTAAAAATGGGAAAGAGCCTCTTGGATGAATAAAACTCAAATTTAAAACTCAACAAAATTACACCCTATAATTGGGGAAAAAATCCTGGAATAATGGACTCAAAGGCAAATTCTGAGGGGTTCGGGGAAGTGCAATACAGACATCACTAGCTGTGACTGATCTCTTAGATATTTAGTAAGGAATCTCTATGAAAATATTTTTCCCTCTCTACGACATTTGATGCCTACAATACAAAGAAAAAAAACAAGAAAATACTAGCATGCATTTAAAAGAACTTGGTTGGCATAATGCAACTTTAAGACTAGTCTTAATGTATAATTTTTTTTTAATTTTTTTTTATAGAGGCATGTTTTATTTATTTATTTGTTTGTTTGTTTGTTTGTTTTGTTTATACATGCACTGGGTACAGTCAGAAGAGCGGGAGGGTGAGAGAATTCACCAGAGCCAGAGCGGGGAGCAGAGCAGGCAGAATGACCGAAGTACACTGCTGAGGGGAGCAGCGGCGGCAGGAGAGGTCTGCGCGCCATGTGGGACCCTCCTCTGGTGGCCGGGGAGCAGCTGGGGATCGAACTGGAGCCACAGAGGCCGCGGGCAGCTTCCAACCCAGCGCTCAACCACTGCGCCACCGGGGAGGCCCTTAATGTATAATTTGAACTCTGCTTGCTCCAAAGTTTTGTTTTTATTGAAAAAATAAATTTTTATGTTATCAAAGCATCACTCAAAATGACTGAGAAAAGTGAACTACTAACATTCTTAAATATATGATGGTAACATTTTTCTTAAAACCAAGAGATTCTTATAATCATAAATTTTGATTATATATATTACTTGTGATTTAAAATTTGGACAGAATTAAGTGGTATACATTCATATAAGGCTTTTGTAACTCTTATATTCAAATACTCTCATGGACCTTTGTGTGGAAGCATCATTCTGAGCCTTAGAGGGAATCAGAAAATATTCTTTCTGTAATCATATTAGGAGAAGAAAGTTGTGGGGTGATATCAAGCCCCCATCTTCTAACATCCATTTTTTAAAACTGCTCAAGCCTTCTGATTTCAAATAGTTCAAAATTACAAAAGGCCAATTTCCTCACTTAGTTACTACCCAGTGTTTTGGGGGTTTTTTTTTGTAAATTGTATAACTATATCTGAGGCCACATTTATTCCAAATGAATATGATATTCTTTATTTCATTTCCAATTAATATTTGTTGGATGTTAAAGAAATTTTTAGATGGCCTCCCCTGGTGGCGCAGGCAGTTGAGCACCGTGCTGTGAAGCTGTCCGCAGCCTCTGCAATGCCGGTTCAATCCCAGCCGGCCAGCGAGGGTCCCACATGGCGCGTGGCAGACCTCTCCTGTCGCACCCGCTGCTCCCCTCAGCAGTGTATTTTGTCAGTCTGTCTGTTTTGTTCCCTGCTCTGTCTCTGGTGAATCCTCTCACCCTCCCACATATCTGCCCTGTACCCCAGTTCTTGTATAAATAAATGAATAAATCTTTAAAAAAAAAAAAAAGAAATTTTTAGAATTTTGATGAAAATCATCAGAGGCCTAGAAAATCCATTTTAGTCTGAGTGTTTTTAATTCTTCACTTTTTTTTTAAGATTTATTTATTTATGCATACAAGAGCTGGGGTACAGGCCAGAGATGTGGGGGGGTGAGAGGATTCACCAGAGACAGAGTGGAGAGCAGAACAGGTAGACTGACTGAAATACACTGCTGAGGGGAGCAGTGGGCAGGACAGGAGAAGTCTGCTTTGTCATGTGGGTTGCTCTCTGGCGGGGGATTGACCTCATGCTGCATAGGCTGCAGATTGCTTCATAGTGCGGTGCTTAGCCCCTTGAGCCACCAGGGAGGCCCTAATTCTTCACTTTCAACAACATATTAAGCCCTTTACTGTGAACAGCCCCTGTTGGAGGTACTGGGAGTGCCAAAATGAGTAAGATACAGTCTTCTGGATTCTAAACTAAGAATTAATAAAGGAATTTTTTTTAATCTCTAACCTATGAATATATTTACTTGGATAAATTCCATGTCGCACTCACAAGATTAAACTGAGTGGCTCTAAAAGTAACTGCTGGTGAATTTGATTATCTCCCTGACTTTTTTCATCCCTTTCAGAGACATTGAGGTGCCAATTTTGCGACTCCGTATTGAGTAATGAGAGCTTGTCCTTTGATCAAATTGCATTATGTAGACTACACTATTCGGAGTGTGTGATTCTTTAAAAATGAAAATGACGTGATTTAACAAATCTTTTTTGTTATTTTTTTCTTTCATTTTAATATTTATTTATATATATTACATCATTGTTCATTTTTGTACAATGCTTGATTTCTCCTCTCAGGTGTAGTGCCCATAAAATTCTTACCACCAACTACTAAACATAGAGCTTCCATATGATCCAGCAATTCCACTCCTAGGTATTTACCCAAAGGACACAGAAACATCAATTCCAAAGAACACCTGCACCCCTATGTTTATAGCAGCACTGTTTACAATAGCTAAGCTTTGGAAACAACCCAAATGCCCAAAAATAGATGACTGGATCAAGAAGATGTGGTACATATATACCATGGAATATTACTCAGCATTCAAAAAAGATAAACACATGCAATTTGCAGCAACATGGATGGCGCTGGAAGGGATCATGCTCAGCGAAATAAGCCAAAAAGAAAAAGAAAAATACCGGATGGTCTCACTCATAGCAGGAATCTAGAAAACTTAAATAAGGGACCAGGAAAATGAATAACTATAAGAAAGTGAAAATCAAAATCAACAAAAAACTATGAACCAGAGACACTTTTTGGGGGGTGGGGGCGGGAGGGGAGGGATTGGGGTCAGAATGGGGGGGCTGCAATTGTATGGGGAATATAACAATAAAATTTATAAAAAAATAAAAAATAAAAAATAAAAAAAAAAATAAACTACAAAAAAAAAAAAAAAAAAAAAAAAATTCTTACCACCAAGTCACCTGTGAACCAGTCTCTGCTTTTCCCCCTCCCCTGTTTTCATCCTTCTACCTCCTCCTCCCCTACAGAATGTCTCTGATTTATAGCTGCTGGCTAGTTTTGTTTCTTTCTTTATTATTATTATGTTTTTTCCCCTGATCCTTTACTTGGTTCCCTTATATTCCTCCTCTCAGTGAAATCATCTGATATTTTTCTTTTTCCTTCTGATTTATTTCATTGAGCATCATCCCTTCCAGCTCCATCCATGCTACTGCGAATGGCATGAGTTTATCTTTTTTGATTGCTGAATAGTATTCCATTGTGTATATAGACAACATTGAAACCACAGAGAAAGATTTAGCAATTCTTAAAAGGCCAGGAACACAGAATAGTTAAAAATTCTTCCACCTGTCTTGTCATTCTCAGCAGACTTGTGACCACACAATTGTAATAAGCTACCAGTCGGTGGCTTCAGTTGTGGGCCTCCAGACCCTCATGTTCCCTCTGCTTTTCACAATAGCCTCTTAGCTACAGTCCTTTCCTCCAGACTCACCTGCACACCAGTCCATCTCTATACACTTATGTCTGTGTAAAATCTTCAATGTTGACCTAAAGCCATCAGTTTACAATTCAAACTCCTGGAATGGAATTTAAGGAACTTCATGATGTGGGGCTTCCATCATTACAGCTAAATGACTTCTTGCATTCTGAAACTTCTGCTCTCCTGACCTTTGCACATATTAACCGCTCTACCTGGGATTCCATTCTTGCCTTCTGTTCCCTTACTCTGGCTAACTTTTATGTGTCATTCAATGCTCTGCTTAGCTCTCTTCTTTCCCCAAACCTTCCCTGAAGCACAAAAGGGTCAAGTGGCTATTACAGAACCCAGTGCTCACTCTGTCCTGTCTTAGCACATATCATTTTTTGGTGCTTACTTGTTTTATTATCCATTTCCCCAATTATATATATATATAAAAGATTTATTTATTTATTTATTTATTTATTTATTTATTTATTTATACAAGCACTGGGTACAGTCAGAAGCGCGGGAGGGTGAGAGAATTCACCAGAGCCAGAGCAGGGAGCAGAGCAGGCAGAAGGACCGAAATACACTGCTGAGGGGAGCAGCGGGCGGCAGGAGGGGTCTGCGTGCCATGTGGGACCCTCCTCTAGTGGCCGGGGAGCAGCCGGGGATCGAACCAGCGCTGCAGAGGCTGCGGGCAGCTTCGCAACCCAGCGCTCAACCGCTGCGCCATCGGGGAGGCTCACCATTTCCCCAATTATAAACCCAGGGAGTCATCCTTATTCATCTTTGGTCTTCAGTCCATGACATCAGTAGTTGCTCAATAAAAATCCCAAATAAAGAATTGAGCAGTAAATTTGCTCTTCCTAAAATGAATCCTGTAGGTGTATCTGCTCAAGTTAGCAAGAGATTCCAATCTACAAAATTTAGCTCTCTCAGGGATGGATAACTCACAGGAGAACATTCTCTTGCTATAAATTATGCAAATGTAAATCTGTATGAGGTGAATACTTAAGACATTTTTTAGTGGCTAAGAATTATGACTCAACTTACATCTGATTTTTAATTTACTCATGAGTAGGACAGCAAAAAATATCAGAGAAAGGGAGGATATTTGAATACAGATTGAGGAGTCATAAACCATGTTTATTTGTCCCTATGGAATGTTCATTGAAGGTTAACTGACAGGCAACAACCAGTTGGTTAATCACCTCTCAGCCTTCCTCAAATGGCCATTGTCTTTCCCAGGTGCCACCTTTATTGTTTCTCACTATAACACAACTTGACAAATAAGTATTCAAAATTAGATTTGTTATTCATGTAATAAAAGATATGTCACTGTAAGCTAAGTAAAGACCCACACCCAGGCATAAAAGTAGGCCTGATCGTATATGTTCTCACGGCTGCCCCTGATACCGTATTTTCTTCATCACCCAGATAGGTACTCTTAGACTAGGTAGTCCTTGCCCACAAGGTTTCCATTTTTTATCTTAATACTTCTGTTTCTCTTCATCTATGTGCTTCATTTCGTAGTGCAACTTCAGCACTTTAAAATGAAATCAAGGGGGCCTCCCTGGTGGCCCCAGGGTTGAGTCTCAGCAGTATCACCGCCACGGCCTGAGTATAACAATACAACAGTACAACATAGATGAAAGCATAGATAATACATTTTATGGCATCAGTGATAAAGATGTTTTTGGAAATCCAACAAGGAACATAAAAGCAAAAATAAACAATTGGGATTCCCTCAAAATAGAAATCGTTTACATGGCAAAAGAAGATGTAAGTAGATTAAAAAGACCTCTTACCAAATGAATGGTGAGTAATATTCACACATTACACTACTGACAGGGAGTAAATATCCAAGATATATAAGAAGTGATACAATTCAATAATAACAACCTATCAATAAATGGGCAGCAGATCTGAACAGACAATTTACCAAAGAGTGGAAACCCAATAGGCCAATGAAGACATGAAAAAATGTTCAGCATTTCCAGTGAGAGAAATTTAGGTTAAAAAAATTTAGGTTAAAATGACATTGCATCTCCCACGCATGAGAATGGCACATAGTAAAAAGACCCCCACAAGAAGTGCTGGAAAGGGTGTGAGAAAGGGGAATGCTATTACACTGTTGGGAATATAAACTGGTGCCGCCGTTATGGAAAGTGATCTGGATTTCCCTTAAAGAACTACAAATGGAAATATCATATGACCCAATGATCCCACTCTTGGGGCTCTATCCAAAGAATATGAAAGCACTAACTCAAAAAACTATATGATCTACAGTGTTTATTGTAGCACTGTTTACAGTAACTAGGACATGAAAGCAAACTAATTATTTATCAACAGAAGACTGCATCAAGATGTGGTCTATCCACACCACGGAATACTGGAATAATTCCATAAGGAAAGAGGAAAGGCTGCATTTATAGCAAAAATGAAAGGAGTTCAAGGGCATTGTGAGTACTAAAGCAAGACAGAGCGACAAAGACAAATACTAGAAATTTACACAGTAAATGATTTGACAAAGTAAAATACTTGTAAAAACCAGTAGACACTAATAAACAAAGTAAAGTTTCTGAGATTAAGAGAGTTGGGAGAGGGAGAAAGGTCAAGGGGATATAAGGGATGGTGATAGGGAAAATAAATCAGTTCAGTTTAAAATATTCAGTAAGGCCTCCCTGGTGGCACTGTGAAGCTGTCCACAGCCTCTGTAGTGCCGGTTCAATCCCCGCCGGCCTCGGAGCAACCCACATGGCTAGCAGACCTCGCCTGTCTCGCCTGCTGCTCCCCTCAGCAGTGTATTTTGGTCCATCTGCCTGTTTTGCTCCCCGCTCTGTCTCTGGTGAATCTTCTCACCCTCCTTCACATCTGGCCTTGTATAAAATAAATAAATAAATAAATAAAACCTAAAAAATAAATAAAATAAAATATTCAGCAGCCAAAATAAAGTGCATGTGATGGTAAAAAAAAAAAAAAAAAAGAAGAAACCCTTTCCTTGGTGGTGAAGGGGTTAAAATCTCAGCACTATGAATCTATCTCCAGCCACTGTGGCCTGAATTTGATCTCTAGCCAGGGAGGTGACCCACATGGCACAGCAAACCTCTCCTCTCTTGCCCACTGCTCCCCTCAGCAGTGTATTTCAGTCAGTCTGCCTGTTCTGCTCCCCACTCTTTCTCTGGTAAATCCTCTCACCCCCGCACCTCTGGCCTACACCCCTGTTCTTGTAAGTTAAACAGGTCAAGTACAACTTTTGAATTCATGTCAACCCAGCTGTGCTACATAAAAAGACAGGAGGCAGACACAACTAGCTGAGTTTCAAACCCATAAAGAAAAAAAATCTGTGTTCTCAGAGGGAGGAAAGTTTTATTTAGGAATTTTACCAAAATTATAGGCTTCAAAAAGAAGGAGAAAAATGCCCACAATTGAACGAGGGGTCCATCCTGGAGTGCTTGGCGCTCACCATGCCTTTCCAGCAGGGAGAAACTGCCTTTATAACAGTACAGGCTCATAGTCAGTAGGGATGAGCATGGCCTGGGGAGGAGTCCAGTGAAATTCCAAAGTAACAAAGAGTGTTACAAGATTTTCTCAGAAGTGGAAATTTTTGGACACCTCCTCCTATGCAAGCTTATCTTTTTCGGTCTCAATATTGACCCTAGCTCATCAGTTACAGGGACAAAAGTCTCTGCGCTAGGAGGACAAATCAAAAGAAGTGCAAAGAACACACTTTTCATGCAGAAGTTAATCAATACCTGTGCCTCATCTTTAAATTAATTAATGAGTGAAATAAACAAATAAGATCAAGTCCAACAAATGTCAGAAAATATTTAAATCAAGGAGATAAGTTATATGTATCGTGGTCTATCACGTCTAAATATTTCAGTGATTCCCAAGAATGGGAGCATTTCCTCCCGTAACCATTGTTGACTTTTCAAATGTAGTAAATCAAACCTTGGGGCAGTCCGGTTTTATCTCATTTGTCATCTAGATCTCAATTTTGTCCATTGACCCAGCAATATCTTTAATAGCATTTTTTTTGTCTCTTCTAATACAAGTTTCAGCCTAAATCTGGTATGGCATTTAATTGTCTGGTCTCTTTAGTGTCTTAATCTGGAACATTTCCACACTCTGTCTTTCATAATGTACTTTAAGCTGTATTTTAGAATACAGCCGTCCCCCTCTCTTTTTTTAAATAGAGCATTCCTGGGGCCTTTCTGGTGCTGTAGGAGTTAAGTCTCAGCGCTGTCATGGTAGCATGGCTGGCTGCTGCCTGAGTTCGATCCCTGGCCAGGGACTCACATGGCACAGAAGACCTCTCCTGTCTCACCAGCTGCTCCCCTCAGCAGTAGATTTCAATAGATACACCTGTTCTGCTCCCCACCCTGTCTCTGGTGGGTCCTCTCACCCCCCACAACTCTGGCCTACACCCCAGTTCTTCTATGTATAAATAAATAAATCTGAAAAAATAGAGCATTCCTCATTCTTTAGTTGTTTCATTTTTTTAATAATTATTTTATATTCATCAATTGACGTATCCCTATCACTGGCAAATCAGAAGCCATCATTGTGTAGAAAGAGCATAGGTCAGGAATCTAATCTGCTACAGTATAATGTGCTAACTCCATCCCTTTAATCTCCTGCCCTATTTCTTCACTCCTACTGACCCTTAAAATGTGACATCCAAATTACTGTCTCTGTTATCTAAGCTAAGTGGATCATGGATAGAAGGACCTGTCCCCATCCTTCTTTCAAGGTGAGAAAGGAGCTAGGAAAAGCTGATGGTTCCAACAGTCCCACTAGAGGGCACCATCCTTTTTAACTTCTGGTTCTAAATGATCCCTGATTCTTCTGCATCCCCCACCATCCTATCTTGGGTTCTTCCCACTGAAAGATTCCCATCACTGTTGCCCCTCTGAGTTTTCAGCATGCCAACTTGAGCTTTATTTCACTGGAACAGCCAGATATGTTCAGCAGAATTTATTATCGCCACTTTGCAGAGAAGGAACCAGAAGTTCAAACATACTAAGCGATTTCTCCAAAACCAGGTGTTTACAGGATGATAGATAAGGCTGAAGTCAAAACCTCCTGGTTGCTTATCTAATGCTTTTCACTACGTTTTCATGCCTTTCTGTGGTAATTCACAGCTACAGGCCCTGCTTAATCCCTTGGTGGCCCAAGACATAATAGATTATTTAAACAAACTTGAAATTTAGGAAAAAAATTAAGAATAAATTTGTTGTGATATACATCTAGAAAATGTGAAGGTAATGGCTCTGGAAATTTTCCCATAAGTATTCACTAAAATTAATCTCCATTCTCAAGAATATCTTTAGATGAGGGAATCATATTGTGAGGATACTAACTTGTAAATACTACAGCCACAGAAAACATTAAAGAATAGACAGAAGGAATCTAAGACATCCTGCTCAAATTCCTTGTTCTCCTTAGAGAAAATGTATAAATACACAAAATTTTAAAGGGGGGGGGTTTACAAATATGAAAACAGAGAGTTCTACGTGTCTTATGTGACCACACCAGTCTTTAATAGCAGATCTGAGATCAGAACTTGGATCATTTGGATCTCTTTATTGTTTGTGCCTTTTATTACAAGCTTTTAGTGAAATGTAAATTTGAAAATTTTCCAGTCCTCTCCTATAGAACATATATGTGCATTGTCCTGAGTTATATAAAGGAAAGACAGACATTATAAAAATCAAATTCAAATTAATTTATGTATATGCTGCAAGGTAAGAACTGAGGTTCACTTTTTGTATATGGATATCTGGTCGTTCTAGCACCAGTTATTTGCTATTCTGAATAATGAGATAGGATATTAATTCTACAAAATCTCAAACCTCAATACTAGATTTGGGCAATATGCATGTTGCATAAGCAAGTTTTCTTCCCCCTTAAATAGACCTCTCTAGAAAATAGAATTAATCTTTAAAAACTCACCCAGAGATAATGAGGAACTTGTTGATCAGACAACCAAGGTACAAGAATGCAAAATATGAAATTTGCAATTTCTCTGGCCACAAAATTCTCTTTTCAAAAGACTTTCATGAGTTGAGTTGTTCAAAAACTTTCCACTTGGTGGCGCCGTGGTGCTGCTACAGGATTGAGCCTGTTGATTTGGGTAAAGGTTCATTTGGGGATTGAATTCTTATGTAGGGTTTCGTGATTCTGAAACATGTGGTCATACCACAATGCGTGCCAACAATAGACAATTGCCCTAGTCATTTGTGCAAGGGAAGAAAAAGAAAAAGCATTTGTAAGTTGTTCAAGCGAAGGCAGAATGGGCAGGATTTAATAGCACTGGTCGGGCTGGTTGAACGAGTGTATAGATGAAAGCCAGCCCAACCTGTGTTTTATCTACAGTCTTAGACAAGAAATACCTCTGCAGGGTTTTTCTCTCTCTTCTTATGACTTGATTCTGAGGGAAAAAAAAAAATCGAGACTAACAGTATCAGTCCAAGTGAAAAGTAGCTCAAGTTGAACTTCATTCATTTCTTAATAAATATTTATTGGACACCTACTGTGCAATCGTTATTGGGCAATGTAAGTTACATTATAGAAGGCCAGACACAGTTCTTACTTCAGTTACACAGTTCTTACACAGTTCAGACTGCCTGAGAAGACAAGACATGTGTGTGAAGAGTAATTGATGAGTTATGTGCTCAAGAACTTGGAAGCTGTAATCATGGAAACTTGCAACGAGCAGGTGGGACTCTAGCTGGTCTTTAAAAATGGCTTTGTTGTGGCAGGCAGCTTGTCACTGCACAGCTGAGTGGAAACCAGGCCGGAGGGAGGAGGGCAGCATTAGCAGCTGTTTTGGGGAGAGGGAGGTCAGCACCTCCTGCCCTCCAGCAGTGAGAGGGGAAGCAGCCATTCCTGCCTCTCCACCCCAATGGACCACTGCACAATGGCTCCAAAGAGTCATCGATCTATTTTTAAAATTATATGAATTTTTCCCTTCTAGTTATTGGGGTGATCCCAATCTATTGATTGATTTAATTTGTACTTTATATAGTTGAGTTAGAAGTTTAAACACCAAATGTGATGTCTATGGAACAATGTGGTAAATCATGAACCCAGAGACTAAAATCCAAATTTCTTAGGAAGAGCATGGACGGCACTTGACAACTTCTCAATCCATACTCAAATTTTTGGTTTTTTGTTTTGTTTTTCTTAAAGATTTATTTATTTATACAAGAACTGGGGTACAGGCCAGAGGCAGGGGAGGGTGAGAGAATTCACCAGAGACAGAGCAGGGAGCAGAACATGCAGACAGACGGGAAACACTGCAAAGGGAGCAGCGGGCAAGCCAGGAGAGGTCTGCTGTGCCATGTGGGTATCTCCCTGGCCGGCCGGGAATAGAACCTGCATTGCAGAGGCTGCGGACAGCTTCACAGTGTGGCGCTCAACCTGCTGCACCACCGGGAAGGCCCTCAAGTTTTTGTTTTTTTAAAGATTTATTTTATTTATTTTTGCATACAAGAACTGGGGTGTAGGCCAGAGATGTAGGAGGTGAGAGGGTTCACCAGAGACAGAATGGGGAGCAGAACAGGTGGTTTTACTGAAATCCACTGCTGAGGTGAGCAGTGGATGAGACAGGAGCGGTCTGTTGTGCCATGTGTGTCAGCTCCCTTATGGGGATTGAACTCAGACCACAATGGCTGTCGATAGCTTGATAGTGCTGAGGCCACATCCGTACTCAAGTTTGTAAGGGTGGAGTGGTAGGAAGTATGGGGTTACTGTAACATATTTCTACAGAGGAAAACAATACATTGCAGTGCAGTATGATTTTGGTAATTTTTTATTCTGGATGCTGGGTCTATCGACATTTATTGGACTATTCTATTTTGTATATTTCTGAAATAGAGTATAATATCTTTTTCTTCAGAATTACTTGATAGTTTGGAAAGATCATTATGGGAATAGGAAGACTGAACTTGAAAATAGAAGTGGATCCAGGGGAAGAAGTGGATGATAAGGAAATGAAGCAGAAGCTAGAGCCAAGACCCTCCATCTGGGAAAACATTACTTACCAATTTATTCTACCTAAAGCATGATGCAAATAATGTCTGTCCTCCCTGAGAGACTTACAATTCAATACGAGAGAGAGAGAGAGAGAGAGAGAGAGAGAGAGAGAGAGAGAGAGAAAGAAGAGAGAGAGAGAGAGAGAGAGAGAGAGCTGCTTCTTGCTTCAACCATTTGTCCAGATGCGAAAGCAGGAGTTAAAGAGATGATCAGTTAAATGTGGATTATGGGGAACTGCATTTGAAGATAATAGCACCTGCTAAACAAGGAATCCAGGCACGCTTAACTGTAAAGCCGTTTTCATCTCCAGAGTTCCTCTGGTATCTTTTCACTCATCTATAGGCCAAAGAGGGAAACATTAGCAAATCAAAAAATTTTGATAAAGAAAAAGAAAGAAATATTTTCCAAAATGAGCTACTGAGTTGTAGTGAATAGAGCAAAGACCCAAAAGTAAGAAGACGTAGCTTAGAACTGTCATTCCACTTTTGAGTTGCGGAATTGAGATGAGTCACTTCACTTTTCTAAAATTCAGCTTATGCCTTTATAAAATAGTGGCACTAATAATTTCACAGTTCTGCAGTAAGGAAGAGATAGTCTAAGGAATAGTGATGTTTGAAATGTTTACATGTGCCCATAATTTGCATTGCAAATTCTCTCTCCTCCAGCTTCCCTTGCCTGCACACCTCAAGTCCCCAGCAGAGAAGAATACACAAGATTACAAATTACAAATTCAGGAGA
Source organism: Talpa occidentalis (assembly GCF_014898055.3). Lineage (NCBI taxonomy): Eukaryota > Metazoa > Chordata > Mammalia > Eulipotyphla > Talpidae > Talpa > Talpa occidentalis. The sequence goes on along the minus strand of NW_023601653.1, from coordinate 42,677,474 downwards.
GACCCAACCAGGTACCAGGTATAAGAGGAAAGCCATCTAGGGATAACAGGAAAAAGAAAACCTGGTTGTTTCCCCCAAGTGGAAGGCACGATAGAGAGCAAGCCAGAAGACTGGAGAGAAATTAAGGAAAATGCAGGAAACCTCCTTAATGACATAAAAAACACTTCTCACTCTTGGGGAGAAAGTTTTCTAAGGTAATAGTTCTCTGCCCTCTCACTTTGATACTCTACTGGGGAGATGGGGACTCTATTTGATCGGTGAATTCAGAAAAAGTCTCAAGACCAACATAAGGCAGTCCTTATTATCTCTCGCGGCAGCATCCACCTACCTGCCAAGTGCATGAATCCTGGTATGTGTTTGTAGCAGTAGCACCTCTGTAAGTGTAGCGTGGGTACATGGCAAAATGGCTTTCCAACACTGACATCCAGGACTAGAATTAACCACATATTTCATGGATGATAGAAAAATATAGGCCTGCCCCTACAGATGGCAAATTCCCATTCATGGCTACACTTACCGAGTCTGCTATGAGATATATTTATTTAATTTATTAAAAATTAATTTAATTTATATTCGATAAATTTATATAATGTAATATTATAAATGGGATTGATTGGTTGCAACTTTTATTTTTGTAAAGATTTATTAATTTATGCACACAAGAACCAGGGTACAGGCCAGATATGCGGGGGTGGGGGTAGTGTTGAGAGGATTCACCAGAGACAGAGTGGGGAGCAGAATAGGCAGAGTGACTGAAATACACTACTGAGGGGAGCAGCGGGAGAGTCAGGAGAGGTCTGCTGTGCCATGTGGGTTGCTCCCTGGCTGGGGATCGAACTTGTGCTGCAGTGGCTTTATAGGTTGTGTCTAACAATCACCAGGGAGGCCTGGTTGCAACTTTTAAATCAAGTGGAGGCAAAGCATAGGTGGTGTATCTAGTCATAGGATAGAATGTAATTGCTATAAATCTTGATGATGTAAAAATAATGATATTGATTAGTAGTGGGATATAGAAGAAAAATTATGTTATGCATTTAATGTTTGTGCCCCCACCCCAGATTATATGTTGAAATCCTACCTCCTATTGTGGTATTATGACATGGGGCCCTTGGGGGGTCATAAGGTCATGAGGGTGGGATTAATGCCCTGATAGAAGGCACGCCAGAGAACTCCTCACTCTGCTGTCTGCCACATGCATTTGTAAGAAGATGAGTAGTGGATCCAGATACTGCAGCTATTAGAATCTTGACTTTCAACTTTCCAGCCTCCATAGCCAGAGATAAATCTCTGTTGTTTAAGCCACCCAGACTGTGGTCCTTTGTTATAGCAACTGAAACTGACTACGATAAAATGCAAGCTTTTTCAATCACCTTCTAGGTCACACAGGATCTGCCTCTGCTTCTCTCCTTTCTCATCTATTGCATACTGACCCTCATTCATGGCACTAAATCATCCTGGCCATAAGACAGCTCCTAAAAAAATGAAAACTGTTCCATTTCTATTCTTCCTACCTGCCTGCCTTCTTCTCATCTTTGAAGCTTCAGCTTAAATATTACCTGCTCAGAAAGCCTTTACTTAATCACCCAGTAATTTCTAAGTGCAGCATCCTGTTGTATTCACAAAACACCTAATAATAAATAGTAAACATTTTAGATAGTTATGTACCTGATAATTATTTTGTTTCTTTTCTTCAAGTGTTATTGACATGTAATTAACCTATTACATTATGTAAGGTTAAGGCATATAACATAGTGATTTGATACACTCCTTACTGCAAAATGATTTCTGCAGTAGGTTTATTACATTCCTAGAACTTACTCATCTGATAACTGGAAGCTTATACCCTTTCACAAATGTCTCCCCATTTCACCTACCCACCCACCCTTTTACTCTATTTCCATGAATTCAGTTTTTTAAGTTCCACATGTAAGAGAAACCAAACAGTATTTGTCTTTCTCTGTTGGTTTATTTCACTTAGCATAATGTCTTCAAGTGCCACACATATTGTCACAAATGGCAGGGATCCCTTCTTTTTAAAGGCTGTATAATATTCCATTGCTATGTATACATATATATGTATGTGTATATATATATAAGAGATATAGGTACATAGCTCTATATCACATTTTCTTTATCCCCTCATATGTTGATAGGCATTTAGGTTGTTTCCATAACTTGTCTATTGTGAACAATACTATAATGAGCATGAGAGTGCAGATATATCTTCAAGACTCTGTTCTCATTTTCCTTGGATATATTTTCAATCCTTCCCACTATAATTACTGGAAAATTCCTTCAAACTTCGAAGGTGCTATAGAAAATGATTAAAGAACAGAAGAAGACATGAAATTGATGTTGAATTTTATAAAGTGTCTTTTCATTTATCTATTGATGTTAATTTTTTCTAAGTTTATTGATTTGACTTATAGTGTTACTAAAGGTCCTAATAATAAATCATTGTTTGTTGCCATGGTGGAGAAATCTCTTACTATTGAAGTCAATTTGCTGGTCTAAACACAAAACATTATTTTAATTAAATAGTTAATTGAAGGGGAGACTTGAAGAAATTTATAACATGAGAAAATGCTTATGAAATGATGTTGTTTTTTAGTCTATTTTATTCCCTCTAGTGGGTTGAACATTATATATCTTTAGCACTTCTCAATCCTAAATTCCACCTTGCCTGTTGTTAACACTGCTGCCTTGACTTTTGATGTTTCTTACAATGTGGTTTATTGATAACTGATTGTCTACAGAGGTTTATCAGATGGTCTGCCAGTAGTTTGACAATTTTAGAGGAAAAAGTGGTGAAAACATTTTGTTCACATTTTTGAAATAGATTTTTTTAAATGTTTATTTATTTATTTATTTATGCATACAAGGACTGGGGTACAGGCCAGAGGTATGGGGGTGAGAGGATTTGCCAGAGACAGAATGGGGAACAGAATAGGCAGATTGACTGAAATACACTACTGAGGGGAGCAGTGGGTGAGGCAGGAGAGGTCTGCTGTGCCATGAGGGTAGCTCCCTGGCCAGGGATCGAACTCATGCTGCAGTGGCTGCAGATAGCCTCATAGTGCTGAGACTTAACCCCTTGTGCCACCAGGGAGGCCACCTCCCTTCTTATTCTTAACATCCTGCTTATAATCCGAGTTAAGATTCTGAACCTTCTTAGGATTTATGCAAGGAGACATGCTGAAGTCTCTTGTTCCATTTCCTCTTTTCTATCCCTAATTGTTATAACTCCAGACAACCCTGATTCTTTCTCTAGGCCCATAGTTCCTGCTCACCAGCACCAAACATTCCCTGCACTTTAAGTAAAGGTCATTACAACTTTAATCAGAGGGGAGCTAGTTTGCTTGCTATTCTGTTGCTGCTCAGACTGGGCAACAGATGCTTCATTATCCTGAGCATCCCCCCCACAACCTCCCTGCTCAGGTTGGTCCTGTGCTGTAGTGCCTGAGGCTCCTGGGGAAGGAGCCTGAGGTGTGCACAGGTACTCGTGTGAGTGTTTGGGGTTCTGTTTATTTTTCTCTTTTCTGTACTGCAGAAAGGTAGAAACTAGCAATAAACAAGGGAAGAAATAATCAACAAAGCTGGTTCCGGAGGACCTGGGAAGGGCAGGCTCACAGGTGACACACCAATAGCAAAATGGAGAGAAACAGCGTAAGCAGGGAGCAAGGACAGCCTTATATTAATTGCCATAGTGCCTTGCAGGTAACAGGGACGCAAATACTTATAAAATTCAATAGATGTTTACGAGTGACAAAAACTACCAGCTCCTAGTGAATAAGAAAAGGTGTCATTGAAATTTTATATTCAGCAATAAGCCACATGGAAACTGAATGTAGATATTTAGTGCAGAGCACAGGGCTGGGTGGGCTACAAAGTTGACCTAATAGAGTAAGAGGTATATTCAGTAGTCACCTATTAGTTAATGGCCTGGCAGCCCCACACCAGCACTAACTGGCACCAGCAATGTAAATCCTCCCCCATCTTTAAACATTTCTAAAAGAATAAAGAAGGAAACTAACAAGGACTGAGCTCCTAGGTGTCAGATTAGCCTAATACCCTCATACTTTGTGGTTTCATTGAATTCCTTGCAAAAATACTAGTGAAAAAAGTGACTCACAGACATTAAGTAATTTGCCAAGGTCGTGGGTCTAGAAAGAGAAGCTGGGATTCAAGCTTCAGATCTGCCTTGCTGAAGAAATGCCTACTCCTTCCAGGTGCCACAAGGAACTCAGGAGAGAGAGGGGGGACAAGGAGAGGGCAAGAGAAGAGAGATGTCTGGTTAGTTAATTTCATGCCAGAAAGAGGCCATTCAATTACCTAGCAGAGCCAATGTCCAACAGAAAGACAGGCCCACTTAGCCCTGACTCTGTAGTTCTATAATATGTCCTAGATTTGTGAGTATTTCCAGAAAACTGACAACATGTGGACATAGCATAACTTGCTGTTCATCTCTAGACTGTCTCCAATCTAAGTGAGAAAGCAATTTAAAAAGGCCTCCTATTTCGTTCCCTCTGAATTTGAAGTCCTCTATTATTTTTTGTTGTCAAAATGCAGACAAATCTTATTATTTTATTAGGTCACTGGATGTGATTTATCTGTCTCCTCGGAGGAGTGACTCTAGGAAGGGAGAGTGATACGACTTCTCAGGCCCCAAGTGGACTGAGCTCACGCATTAAGTCAGCCTGTCTGCCAGGCTCTTGACAGTTATTAATACTTCCAAGTCCTGCAGCCTCCAGTGCTTGTTCTTCTAGAATGCCAATTGCAGATGTTATCTTTGCATTGGGGTAGCCCTCAACCCAAACATGCCAGTGGCCCAGCAACCTGGGCACAATCCTGCTGTAACAGCTCCCTGGTTCCCTTTCCAGTGCATCCTCTGGGAGGCCAAATGTCCAGCATGATTCAGTCACACTCTGAAATGGCTAGCACACCTTAGGTCCAGCTACTTCCATGTTCAAGTAGTTGCTCACTAAGCCAAGCCTTGGTGTTGCTAAGTCCCCAGTAGCCTGTCAGTACCTTCATCAGCCTTTATTGTATTATAATCTTATATGGCTAATGAGCCCTAAAAGCAGACTCTGTGCCCCCCATGGACACAGCCATTTCCTGCCACAGGGTGTGTGAATAGGAGCAATAAGAGATGTTTCTTTGTATCCGTCAGGCACACTAGGTTATTCTGTGGTAACAAATTTCATGACTTTCATATTTAAAAGTCTGTGACAGAGGCAAAGGAAACACAAACGCAAGTTCATTCTAGAAACTTCTGTCCCCACATTGTCAGCCAGAACAGAGTCACTCCTGATATCAACAGAGAAGGGATATGAATCTCCCTCAGAAGAGCACCTATGGGGGAGGAGACAGCAGTGCTAGCCTTAGCATAATGACTGCTCTCCCTTTGATGGGCCCCTGTGATAACATTGCCAAATTGCCTTAGAAGGAGCTCCATCAATGGAGACCAAGTCTCGAGACTGTTCACAAGAGCCTGCCAGGCAACAAGACCTGCTCATTTTCCAGTCACCAAAGACCTGTGAGTCAATCTCTTCTGAGATTAACAGGTGCCCTGGTTTCCTAGTGACTTCCTAAGGTGAGTTAAGGTGTTACTCCTGATCTAGGAAATTGCTAGGTGCTACCATATGACTCAGCAATTCCACCCCTGGGGAATCTACCTAAAGGACACAAAAACATTAATTCAAAAGGAAACCTGCACTCCTATGTTCATTTTGGTACTATTTACAATAGCCAAGATAAGGAAATGACAAATGCCCCAAAACAGAGGAGGGATTCAGATGTGGTCTATATACACAATAGAATACTACTCAGCCATCAAAAAGAACAAATCCCTGCAACATGGATGGAGCTGGACAGGATTATGCTAAGAGAAATGAGTCAGAAAGAAGAATAATATCAGATGGTCTGACTTACATGTGGAATATAGAAAAACTAAAGGGTCAGGAAAAAGACAAATCTTGCAGGCAAACCATAGATCTGAGGCATCCAGGGAGCGGGGGGAAAAGGGTCAAAACAAGGGAGGGAAGAACACAGGTGACTGTGGTGATGGCTCATGAGTGCTGTAGTGGTGGGAGAATTATGGAGATACACCTGAGGGGAGAACTCCAATATTTTACAAAAGTGAAGAATGATGTAAGAAAATAAAAAAAAAAATGGTTAAGATGCTAAAAAAATAAAAAATAAATGTTAAGAAAAAAGAAATTACTAGTTCGTATGATCCCAAGACCTAAGAGGCTGATCTTAACCCCTGCCCAGTACTTGGGGTATGATAGAAAGAGATGCCCCACCACCACCCCTTACACACACACTAGATCCTGCATGTGCAAGGCAGGCAAGGACACTGCATGGACTCACTTCTTTTTACAGCCTGTCAAAGACCAAATTAGATCACTTTGGAGGAATACATTATGACCCATCTGTCCACTCAAACAAATCGCTGACCTTCCTATTTTGCCCTAGCAAAAGGATCTTTGAGACAGTTGTCTCCATGATAAATATCAGTTTAGTAGTATAAATGTCATCTTTGATGTCTTATGTTGTGATTATTTCCCTATTCAAGTGTGTAGGACTTAAGAAGATAATGCTGTCCTTAGCAACTGGAAATACATAAGAAATAAAATGACTTAATGATTTGAATGAAAGTTTCATACAGAAAATGCCTGTATAGGAAGTTCTTCTAAATACGGTATTCCAAGCCTAGTTGGAAAATCAAAAGATTTAATATAAACATATATATGTACATATGTAATTTATTGAGTATAAGCATTTGTTACTCATTCAAATCAGTGAGACAAAGAAAACCAACTTAAGAAGTGTCTCCCGTGTTGCTATATTATGATAAGATCACCTATAGATTCTAATTGAGTTTTAAAACTCCCATTAATAGGCGTCCCCGGTGGCACAGCGGGTTGAGTGCGGCGCTGTGGAGCTGTCCGTGGCCTCTGCAGCATGGATTCGATTCCCGGCCTGCCAGGGAGATACCCACATGGTGCGGCAGACCTCTCCTGTCTCGCTCGCTGCTCCCCTCAGCAGTGTTTTCAGTAGTCTGCCTGTTCTACTCCCCACTCCATCTCTGGTGAATTCGCTCACCCTCCCGCGCCTCTGGCCTGTACCCCAGTTCCTGTATAAATAAATAAACCATGAGTCAGGCACTGTCCCAGGTGCAGGGCATACAGCAAGGAATAAAGCAGGGAAAAATCCCAGTCCTTGTGGAACTTGGGTTCTACTTGAATGAGAAAGATAGCAAAGGAAACAAGATGGCTGTTCTCTTCTCTCGGTTCCTCCCGACTCACCCGTAGCCTGTCTGTCCTCGTCTGCGCATCTGTCTGGACCACATCAGCGCCTTTGCTGCCCTCTAATCTGGGCGGTTGGAGGCGCGTGTGGCACAAAAGGAGAGTAAAGTCGGGCAGGTAATTCCTGATGAAACGGAAGCATCCGTTTCCTGCAAGCCCTTCCCTGCACTGCCCTCTCTCTACTCTCTTCTCAACTCCTCCAACGGCTCTTGTGCTTCGCTGCCTAGCCTGCTAGTAGTGGTGGTGCCTTCACAAGGCGGCCATTGTGTGCCTCCCAAGGCGCCATGTTAGGTCTCCGCGTTTCCCCGCCACTGGGGACGTGCGTTTCTCGATAGTTCCTTTAGGACATGGTCTTCAAGTCAGCCAATTCACGGATGTTATTTCTTGCTCTGACCTTGACCAACACACAAAATTAAGAAATAAGTTATTATTAGTGGTATGGTGGTGAGCATAGCTGCTTTCCAGGAAATAACTCAGGTATGTCTTAGATGTTGGTAAATGCTGTGGAGGAAGAACAAAGCGGGGGGAGGATAAGGAGTTTTGGGTGGGGGGGGGCAGGAGCATTGTAAATATGTCATCAGAGAAGGCTTTATTGGTAAAAGTAGGTAATACTGCAAATTCGCATATCTCCTGGCAGAACTTCCTCTTTTTTTTAATTTAAATTTTATTTTTATATTCCACATACAATTACAACCCCCTTATTTTGACCCCAATTCCTCCTTTCCCCGCCCCCCATCCGCCATAGAGTGTCTCTGGTTCATAGTTGTTTGTCAATTTTGATATTTTCTTTCTTATAGTTATTCTTTTTCCTGGTACCTTATTTAAGTTTTCTAGATTCCAAAGATAAACTCATGCAATTTGCAGCCACATGGATGGAGCTGGAAGAGATCATGCTCAGCGAAATAAGCCAGAAAGAAAAAAATACCGGACGGCCTCACTCATAGAACTTCCTCTTAAAGGAAGGTTTACAAGGAACCACAAATGTAAAAGTGAGTATTGCGGAACACTGCTGATTGAAGCAGAGGCAGGATTGGGGTTTGAAGCCCCCCAGGTGGTTTAGTTAATTCCCCAGCCCCAAGGCGTCACCCCGCCCTTGACATCTAGCACACCCAGAATCTGAGATACATAGAACCACAGATGGTACATATAGTTCTTTTTTTAAAGATTGATTTATTTATGCATACAAGAGCTGGGGTACAGGCCAGAGATGCCGGGGTGGGGGAGGGGTGAGAGGCCTCACCAGAGACAGAGTGGGGTACAGAACAGAGACTCACTGAAATGCACTGCTAAGGGGAGCAGCTGGCAAGACAGGAGAGGTCTGCTGCGCCATGTGGGTAGCTCCCTGGCTGGCCGGGGATCGAACTCATGCTGCATAGGCTGTGGATTGCTTCATAGTGTAGTACTTAACCCCCTGCACCACCAGGGAGGCCAGATAGATATAGTTCTTAATGAACAAGTTTTAGGACACATCATTCCAAAGAAACATGAAACTACTCATCTCACCCCCAGGAAGACCTTTTGTAGAACATGGTTTAACCTTTTATCACACCCTTTGCTGAAAATAGAAGTGGACTCACATATAACCATCTCCTCATCTTCATGTTCTTATTTTACTCAATGTTTTCTTCATAAAGACCCATGTAATAAACCATCTTGGATCTCAGGCCAAGGAAAATAGTTTTCTCCCAATAAACAGATGTTTCCTTCTACCAAGCAATTAGAAGTGCATATTTATTCCAGTTTTCTTCCTGTCATCGGCTAATAGGAAACTCAGAACTAAGTGTCTTGCTAAATTGCTATGACTTTTTCCAAAAAGTTTTCTTTTTTTTTTCTTAAAGATTTATTTATTTTATGCATACAAGAACTGGGGTACAGGCCAGAGGTGTGGAGGGTGAGGGGATTCACCAGAGACAGAGTGGGGAACAAAACAGGCAGATCTACTGAAATACACTGCTGAGGGGAGCAGTGGGAGAGTCAGGAGAGGTCTGCTGCACCATGTGGGTAGTTCCCTGGCCTGGGATTGAACTCGTGGTGCAGTGGCTGTGGACAGCTTCATAGGTTGCATCTTAACCCCTTGTGCCACCAGGGAGGCCCTCAAAAAGTTTTCTTAATGTAATTTCTCTCTTCTATGGTTGCTGTTTTATGTGTTTCACTATATTGTATTTGTTCCTTTTTTATAGACAGAGGTAGGCTGTAAATAAATACTATAATGCAATTATATTTTATTCTATTTTAGTGACTTTTTTCCTGGCTGTATAGATAAAGTATAAAACGCTCAACCAATTAATAATTTTTGCTCTATATACTACCCAAAATAAATAATTTGGCCAATTTTTCTTTCCCACTCAAGACACTGTTTCTTCATTCGTGGAAAGAAAAAAACAACTTCTTGATAATTTATTATGGCCAAGTTTCATGCGGATTGAGGGTTCCAAGATGAATGTTGCAGACTGCCTAGAATTAAGGCTATTCTTTCAAACTGCTCATTCAGAACCAATATTTATTTGTAGTGAAAAATTAATTTGCCTAAGATTACATTTTTTTTAAAGAGGCATGTATTTTTATTTATTTATGATTTATTTATTTGTTTGTTTGTTTGTTTTGTTTATACATGCACTGGGTACAGTCAGAAGCACGGGAGGGTGAGAGAATTCACCAGAGCCAGAGCGGGGAGCAGAGCAGGCAGAAGGACCGAAGTACACTGCTGAGGGGAGCAGCAGGCGGCAGGAGAGGTCTGTGCGCCATGTGGGACCCTCCTCCGGTGGCCGGGGAGCAGCCGGGGATCGAACCAGCGTCGCAGAGGCCGCGGGCAGCTTCGCAACCGAGGGCTCAACCGCTGCGCCACCGGGGAGGCCCTAAGATTACATTTTTAACACCAAATTAGTTTTCCCACTTAGTTTTGTTCTTTCATGCCAACAGACCTAGAACAAATGCAAATATAAATTCCAAACATTTTATAACAGTCACTTGCCCTCCAAACCTACATAAGATTTTTTTTTTACAATATGTTCTGCAATCAGCATTTGTGGGTGTCAGTCAAGGCTCTGAAAAGCCACTGGTGAGCCAGGGTGCTCTTGCTCCCAATCCATCCTACTACTTTCAGCATCAAATCCTCTTAAGACCTTTGAAATCAATATTTGGCTTGGAAAACCTAAAATGTCTCAATCTCATAGGTCAAGCACCTTTCTATATCAGTCATAATTCCTAGCAAGTTTTGCAGCTTTCCAACTTGATAGATCATCAGTCGGATGCCACCAACTGTGATAAAACTATCCACCAAAGTATTTTAAGACTTCCAGGTTACAGATATGACCAACCCGGGTGAATCTCGTTCATTTGACAAATATTTGCTAATCCCTTACAGTATTCCAAGAGCAATGCTACATGCTGGGGTATAAAGTGGTAAACACAATGGACATATTCTCTGCCTTCATGGGGCTGCTGTTAACAGAAAACACATGCAGTAAATAAATGACCCTAAATGAGATGAGGGCGAGGATTTTTGTCTGTTGCTGTATCTCCCTGACATGTAACAATGCTAGGTGTGAGAAATATTTGCCAGATGAATAACGTGAAGGCATAAGCACAGCCTGTTGGGGGAGTGTATGCTAGGAGACCTCCTCCAGTCTGGGAGCGGAGGTGAGTTCCCCTAGACAAATGGTACCTCATCTGATACTTAAATGGTGAGTTTGAAGAAGAAAGGATAGAATGGCATGGATAAAATCCAGGTGTGCAAGAATTGAAGTTTAAAGAGTGAATGAACAAATGAATGATTACCCAGAATGACAGTGTGGAAAGATCATAGAGTGATAAGAGATGGGATTGGAATGACCAGTATTGGTGCCAACTCAGATAAGCTCACCAAGCAAGTTGAGAATTTTGGACTTTATCTTAAGGGCAATAGGGGAACTTTGGAGTGATGTGATCAGGTGTGTATTTTGAAAAGATGCTTCCAGGTATAGAGGGCAGTCCTCATATCTGATGTTAAAGATGATGTCTTCCTTCCCATAATCCTATTACTCTAAACCTTTTTGCCTGCTCTATAGTACTCTCTAAGACATCTTTATCAAACTTCACAGCCCTACTGTATGGGCAACTTCCCAGAGAGAGTAGCAGCACTCCTCTCAGAGACCTTGTTCACCCATTCATGTCTTTTCACTCCATGTTTTTTCACTCTCAAAGATAAACATAGTGTATCTTGATTTACAATACCATATATATGAAACTGATATCCCAAGATTTTCCTTTCTTCTCTGCCGACTCAATAACCATAATATCCAACCAAGAAATTTAAACTCCTCTGCCTCAGGAGATCCAGAGCCTTCACATTTCTGAGAACACCCAGAAAATGCTCACATCTCTGTTGCTTGTTCTTTCATCTCTAATCACTGCTCCTCAGGTTTTTCTAATCACCTTTGCTGGGTTCATTCCTGTTATGTGTGGGCCCAAAAGTCTGCACGTGTATGTCGCCCCCAAACGCAGACTTCCCTTCAGTCCCCAATGCATAATTGAAGACTCAGGAACAGAGGAAAATTCAGGAAATAAAAGTGGAGCCTCAGATTGGTCATCAGCTGTCACTACTATCATCCCCATTAAGCAGGGGTACTGCATTTCGTCTCCTCATGGTCCCCAGCAGATACTATGTCCCTGGAACCCGTGTCAATTCAGTTGAGAGTTTGGAGCTTGTGAAACTTTTTTCCCTCTCTACAGGACAAATGTCCCCTTTCCCTTAGCCCTGCACAGCAGGGGTTAACCCAGGAAACCCTGTCATCTTCTGCAGGAGCCTCAGCCTGTACAGGTGGGGGAGATGAAGTGGGAAAGGAGGTGGAAGAGGAGGTGAGAGGGGGAAGGGAAGGTGATAGAAGGAGGGAATGGGGGAAGAGAGGGAAGGCCTATGCTACAGCCTTTCCCTTCCAGACTAAATAGACACTTTTTTAAAAAAAAAAAAAAAGATTTATATATGCATATAAGAACTGGGGTACAAGCCAGAGTTGCAGGGGGTGAGGGAATTCACCAGAGAGAGTGGGAGGCAGAATGGCAGATCTACTGAAATCCACTGCTCAGGGGAGCAATGGGTGAGACAGGAGAGGTCTGCTGCACAATGTGGGTTGCTCCCTGGCTGGCCGGCAATCCAACTCATCCTGCAGTGGCTGGTGATAGCTTGATAGCGCTGTCTTTAACCCCTGTGCCACCAGGGAAGCCCCAAAATAGACACTTTTCTTAAAAAGACACTCAGAGGGCTTATGGGCATGTGGAATATTGTTCAACATCCCCAAATATAAGGGAAATGAAAACGAAGCGACGAGGAGTGATTAACTCACCCAGGTGAGAATGGCCCATAGCAAAAAGAATGGGAACAACAAATATAGGTGGGATGTGGAGAAAAAGGAACTCTCATCCACTGTTGATGGAAATGCAATTTGGTACAGTCTCTTTTAAAAATATTTGTGCTATACTTGTTCCCCCAATCATATTTTTGTTTGCTCTAAGTCAAGAACCAAAATAATACAGCGTAAGAGTTAAGAACAGGGGTATTGAACACTTTACTAATGATTACAAGTCTCAATTTCCTTACAAGCTCATTCTTTCATAAAGAAAAATGAACTAATGCATGAGAAATAATTTGCAAATGTCTGCCATATTTGATAGTATTATATTATTACTAAGTGTGGAACATATCATAAATATTCAATAAAAATTTGGTTTATTGATTTTATCTATACAGGAACAAATACAATGCTTCTCTAGGAATTATTTTACTAATCAAATGAAAGAATTAGACTAAATTACATCAAAATTGTTTAAAATTATTTGTCATCTGTTAAGATCATTGATTATTTTGAAATATTCACTGGTGAGCTCTTCTAGTTATAAGCAAATATAAGTATGACATGTACTATTATGGAGAAATTATGAAAATAAGTACAGGGTGTGTAAGAGCTGACTCATAATGATGATACTGGTGATGTTCCACTTAGATATCTAACTGCCCTAGTGAAGTTGAACATATACACAAGCAAGCTCATCATCTTCCCCCATAAGTGTTCTCTTTTTCTCTCTACAGTGACAAGCAGTAGATTAATTCAACCAGGAACTCACGACAAAGGCCAGGATGTTGGCCATGACATTTCCTGTAATCTCAACATATCTTGTTATTTCTATCTAATATATATATATATATATATATATATATATATATATATATTTGAATCTAACACTTCCATCTTCACTAGAACCACCGAGTTCAAGCCGCCATCTTCCCTATAAGAAAAGGTCATTTCCTCACTTGTTTCCTACCATTTTTTTGGAAGCTGCTAATTCATTCTCCACATCCCCCAATACACACACATTTATCCATTTCTCCCATTTTCAGGTTGCAATCCCTCCATGTCTTCTGTGGTAGATTATTGTTGAATAATACAATTAAATCTGCTTTAGATTATTCAATTGTGCTTCCTAGATGTGTGCTTGATTTTGTTCAACAGGATGTTTATTTATGACACAAACAGAGGTGGTACTTGTTGTCTGCTGTCAGACTTGCTCTTTTGTGCCTCTCATCACCATGGAAATGCTTCCCTAGATACTCAATGGTCTTTAGGTCTCCACCCCAAATGATCCACATGGAGCAGCCTAGTTAGCTGACCCTTAGACCTGCAACCTCAAGCCAGGCCAAAACAATTGACTTGTGTAAGCAAGATAAAAGTGCTTACTGTCTTATGCTGCTGAAATTCGGTGGTTGTTTGATATGCAGCAATGGCTAACTGATATAGCTGCATGTGAAATCAACTTAAAAATCCTTCATAGGACCTAAAAGACCTTGTAACATGCTCCCTCTTCTTCCTCCTCACATTATCCTCTAGTTCTTCAAATATGTCAAAGCCCTTTTCCAGTTTGGAGTGTTTAGAGCTGGATTTATTTCTTTCTCTTGGTCAATTCAATTTGCTCTCCACCTCCAATCTATCCTTGTATGTGTTGGCCTTGGGAAAACCAGCCCTAAACACCTTCTTACCCAAATACCAGCCCAAAAATCATCCCCATAGTGATACATATTTCCACCTCACTCTGTGTATTTCTTTCATAGCACTCATAAGAAATGTAATTTATTAACTTAGGAAAATATTTATTTAATGTCTCTTACACTAAACAGTTAGATCCATCTTACCAAGGACAATGTCAGTCCTGTTTACTTCTGTATCTTCATGACTAGCACATGCTGACATGATAAATATTTGAATAGACAACTCGAATCACTCGTATTTCCTTGATTGGAGTAGACTTAAATAGCACTTACATACAATTTATCTTATATCAAATGATGTCCAAAAAAATCATCATTTAGAGCTTCTCAATTGAGATTGTTTGGGTTGAGGAGACAATTTTCTTGTCTTTCTAAAATCCAGTCTATTTCTCATATTCTTGTCACTGAAATGCATCTAAGTATGTCACCAGTTTGAAATGACAGGCCCCATCTACCTTTCCCTTATTTCTCTAGCAGAAACATTTGACAAATTGAATTATGATACACCATATGTATGTAAAAACATTACAAGAAATTTTAATATTCTGGAGCTTATTTTTTAATATTAAGGAAATTTTTAAAAATTAAAATGCTGGACCTCCCCAGTGGCGCAGCGGTTGAGCGCTGGGTTGCGAAGCTGCCCCACAGCCTCTGCAGCGCCGATTCAATCCCCGGCTGCTCCCCGGCCACCAGAGGAGGGTCCCACAAGGCGCACAGACCTCTCCTGCTGCCTGCTGCTCCCCTCAGCAGTGTACTTCGGTCCTTCTGCCTGCTTTGCTCCCCGCTCTGGCTCTGGTGAATTCTCTCACCCTCCCTCGCTTCTGACTGTACCCAGTGCTTATATAAATAAATAAATAAATCTTTAAAAAAAGAAAAAGAAAAAGAAACTTTAAAAAAAAAATTAAAGGGCCTCCCCGGTGGCGCAGCGGTTGAGCGCTGGGTTGCGAAGCTGCCCGCAGACTCTGCAGCGCCGGTTCGATCCCCGGCTGCTCCCCGACCACCGGAGGAGGGTCCCACATGGCGCGCAGACCTCTCCTGCCGCCCACTGCTCCCCTCAGCAGTGTACTTTGGTCCTTCTGCCTGCTCTGCTCCCCGCTCTGGCTCTGGTGAATTCTCTCACCCTCCCACGCTTCTGACTGTACCCAGTGCATGTATAAACAAAACAAACAAACAAATAAATAAATAAATAAATAACATGCCTCTATTAAAAAAAAAAAAAAATTAAAATGCTGCTAGGGGAGAAGGGAAAAATGAAAACATCTGGAGTTCAGAGTTGTGATAGAGGAAGAAGGGACATACCCTTCTTTTTAAAAAAAAAAAAAAAATCAACCCATAATCTTATATGTGCAAGAAATTGAAAACTAAATGGAGGGAGGAGAGGAGGGCTAAAAGGAGAAGAGGGAAGAAAAGAGACATTCAAATGTATCATCAGCCTAACTGGTTAAAAACCAAATTGAAATAGAAACTCCTATGTATAAAATAGCTATCCCTTATGTCTGTTTTTTTCCTTCTAAAATAGCTGCTAAGGGGTTAACAGGCAGCCTAGAGGCTGGAAGTCTGCCTAGGCCAGTCTCTGTGAGAGCAGCTGTGTAAGCAATAGATTCTGTAACCTTCAGAGCAGCTGTTAGGAGCAGAGAGGAGGGTCAGCCCATATGGGCAGAATAGGTCAAATCAGCATTTTCACAGAAATTTCAAGGTAAATCATCTCCGCAGTCTTTTGATAGTATGCCCACAGTATCTGAAATCTATTCCTCCATCATGCTTAGCCATTAGCTAACAAGATTTTCTCTTGAGGTTTCTGTAAGAATGACCCACATAGATGGGCCCCAGAATGCCTATATTTCTATACCTGGGGGACAAAAAAATTCGAGGACAAACTAAGCTGAATCTTAAGTGTTATTTGCATACCATGACTGGATTCTCATAAATAATAAATGTAGGATACTTAGCATTATGCCCATGCAGTGAGCAATCATGGTCTGAGTCACAAAATAACACCTGTTTCTGGGATGCATTACTGCCTCTCCTTAGCCATGTGGGATTAAAAGGAAAATTGCCATTTTTCTCACAAATCCCAGTTACTCGCCATTATTGATTGGCTCAGGGATACTTATCCAACAGCAGCAATATTAGAAAGAGTAGCCCATGTCTTGTAGACAGTTTATTGGTCTGGGACAGAGTACCTGGCATCTGCTGGGGAAATTTAAACTTCTCCTTAGGCTACAGTTTGTTAGTTAACTTGAGACTGGAGAGTGTTTATTCCTCCTCTTTGGTGCAACAGGCAGGAATGAGGAGAAAAGCCACTGGCATCTGTTTCCTGCTGTGTAGTGAGAGCCAGGGTGAGAAAATGAAAGCAACATGCAGAGACATGCGAGCGGAAGGACAGACCAACCTAGAGGCTGTCAAGCCCACATTCTAGATGCCTCTACAACCAGCTGGGGGTTGATTTCCGTCACTTGAAACCTAAAATTCTGACTAATATGTCCTGACATCTAGCAACAATTCATGGTGAAGACTGTTGTTGAATCTAGGATACCTTAAGGATGCCAAATCTAGAGTCTTCATCTGAAAAATGATTTCTTCTATTTGTTATTTTTCTTTATTGAATTCTTACAAATGTGTAAATATCCAGTGACATTTTATGAAATATTTAACACATCTTTTATAAAATTAATGAAAGTATATGGTTGAAGGGGATGTTCTAAAATACCCAAGGATGGGTGCCATAATCTGGGGTGCTGAAAGCAACAGACATCATTTGGAAAGACACCAATTTGGGCTAATCCTCATAAGTTCAAGGAAAGTCTGAATTGAAAAAAATAAGCTATGGTACCTAAAATCTACATTCTAATTATTATCATATTGCTAGAGGTGCCAGAAAAAAAATATATATATAATCTGATTATGTCCATGGAGAATTTCATGTATGTATGAAATAAATAAATATATATGTGTGTGTGTGTGTATTCTGTTTTCAAGTTTTAAGCAAAATAGCTCAGTAACTAGCAGTCCAAGACAGTTCCTCTACCCAGGCTGGGGCTAATCAAAAGTGTGAAAGAGGTAAAACGTGTCTTCAGTGTTTTCTTCATAAGTGCTGCTATGAGCTTTCTCTAAATCTAACTGTGAACATATCTTAAGAAACCTTCCTGGCAAAATTAATTGCTCCCTGCTCTGGATTCTTGTAAGGCTGTGTTTCACACTGCATGCACATGCTATAGAGTATTTCCTCTTCCCCTGCTCCAGTCTGAGCTTTTCAAGGACAAAGATTGTTTTGCAAAACAAGTGTTCACCAAAAGGATTGTTCTCTCTTCAAAAGAACTGAATTGTAGAAGTGAATTAAAATTCAATGACTGAAAATTACATTAAGATAAGCTTCTTATATTTTTATGCCTTAAGGACAAAAGCAGTGGCTGTTTTTGACCATGACCCAAAGTAAGATCTATATTTGACTTTGTGATATAGACACATGTATGTAGATATATAAAACCAAACAGAAATTCCACATATTTATTCTTAAAAGGTAACAATCTCTGACATTTAGCCTAATCTTTTCTTTTATTTTTAATAATGCTAGTTGTATCCATTAAATCAACTCACAGCCCCTAATGAGTCATGATCTGTAGTGTGAAAATATTGCTCCACTGAGAACCTAGGTCTTGATAGGTTTATCAACAGAGGTGGAAAGTTGAATGGAATAGGTGGAAAAAAGAGGCTTATAGATGTTAGAATCACCATCTCATGGAAGTAATAACCCAGAAGCCAAATTTACAGAATGCATTCTCTCAATCTCAAAATACTTTTTTAACTACAAATTATAAGATCTGTATAGGTAAAGTAAAAAAATTTCTTTAATTAGTTCATTCCTTCAATAATGATCTATCGAGCACTATATTGGAGCTAGAGAGGTCAGTAAAATATACAAAATCGTTGCTCTCATGAATTTTTTAAAATATATATATTTGTTGAGGTAAGGTTGGCTTACATCATTGCATCTTTGGGGCTTCCAGGTTCAAGCCTCCACAAATGCATATCTTCACACCATGCCCACCACCAGTGCCTCAGTTATCTTCACCAGAGGGTGGACCCTCTCCACCCCCAACTCTTACTCCACCAACCTCCCCTTCTGCTGCCTTAGTTTTGCAGTCAGATGTTAGGAGTTCTTCATTGGTTTGATTTTGACTGACTCTTAGTTATGTTTCTCTATGTTTAATATATATGTGAGAGCATGCAGTATTTACATTATCTTCTCCAGTTCCATCCACATTATTTCAAATGGCAAGAATTCATCCTTTTTTGTAGCTAAGTAGTATTCCATTGTGTGTATATGTATGTATATATTTACACACACACATTTTCTGATCCACTCCTATGTCCTTAGGCACTCAGACTGCAACATGTAAATAAGGCTGCAATAAACACAAAAGTACATATTCCCCTTCAAACTAGCATTTTTGTATTCTTTGATTAGATATTTAGAAGTGTAATTTAGAAATTTAGAAGGTCTTTTTTTAATATTTTGAGGAACCTCCATTCTGTTTTCCATAAATTCCCATGAACGGTGTACAAGATTACCTATTTCCCCACATCCTCACAACACTTATTTCATTATTCAGCTTGTTGACATATTGGTACTTGTAGCAATCTTTTATTATCTTCTATATTTCTGAAAGGTCTGTTGTAATTTCTCTTTTATTTCTCATTCTATTTGTTAGATTTTTCTCCCTTTTTTTCTTAGTGAGTCTAGTTAGAGGTTTGTATACTTTGATTTTTTCAAAGAACCAGCTTTTGGTTTCATTAATTTTTTATCTATTTTATTTCTATTAATCTTTTATTTCTATTTTATTTCTCCCCTAGTTTTTTGTTTTGTATTTTTGTTCTTTTTTTGATCCAACTTGCCACTTGATGCCTTTAGATTGATGAATTCAGTCTGCTTAGTTTTAGGATGGTTATTGATATATACGGATTTGTTATCATTTTGGTTTTAGTTTTAAGGTTCTATTTTTTATTAGTTCTATATTGTATTTCCTTCTATATTAGTTCTATATTCATTATTTCCTTCCTTCTACTGCACACTTATGCGGAACTTTATATGGAACTGAATTTCTATACACTTTCCTCTTAGTACCACTTTTTCTGTGTCCCATAAGTTCCAGTAGGATGCATCTTCATTTTCATTCATCTTCAGATATTTTTTTTAAAGATTTATTTATTTATTATTTATACAAGCCCTGGGTACAGTCAGAAGTGCGGGAGGGTGAGAGAATTCACCAGAGCCAGAGTGGGGAGCAGAGCAGGCAGAAGGACCGAAGTACACTGCTGAGGGGAGCAGTGGGCGGCAGGAGAGGTCTGCGCGCCATGTGGGACCCTCCTCTGGTGGCCGGGGAGCAGCCGGGGATCGAACCGGCGCTGCGGGCAGCTTTGCAACCCAGAGCTCAACCACTGCGCCACTGGGAAAGCCCCATCTCCAGATATTTTTTAATTTCTTCTTTGACTTTCTTATTTATCCAATAATAGTTCAGAAGTGTGTTGTTCAACCTCCATTATGGTAGAAGTTTTTCCTCCTCTCTTCTCATAGTTGATTTCCAATTTGACGTCATTGTGATCAGAAAACATACTTGGTATGTTTAAAATCTTCATGAATTTATTGATATATGTTTTGTGACCCAGTATCTGAAGAATGTTCTGTGTGCACTTGAGAAGAATGTCTATTCAGGTTTTTTGGGGTGCAGTGTCCTAAAAATTTCTGTTAAGCCCATGTGGTCTAATTCCTCACTTAAGGCTACTGTTTCCTTGATTTTTTTTTTTTTTTGTCTGATTGAACTGTCCATTGGTAAAAGTATGGTACTGAAGTCCCTAAGGATTATTGGGTTGCTGCAAATGTCTGGCTTCAGATTTGATAATTGTTGCCTTATGTTGATGTGCCTATGTTTTGTGCTACTATATTGATGAGTGTTGTATCTTCCTGATATATTTATCCCTTAATCATTATGTAGTATCATCTCCATCTCTTGTTACATTTTTTATCTGGAAATCTGGCTTAGCTGATATAAGTATTGCTGTTCCAGACTTTTTCTGGGTCCCATTTGCTTGTAGGATTTCTTTCCAACCTTTTATTTTGAGTCTATGTTTACCTTCAAAATTCAGATGAGTCTCCAAGAGATAACAAAAGAAAAAGTTGGGCTTTGTTTTTTGATCCATCTGGCCACTCTATGCTTTTGGATTGATGAATTTTTTTTTTAATTTTTTTTTTTTTATAAAGGCATGTTTTATTTATTTGTTTGTTTGTTTTGTTTTTGTTTATACATGCACTGGGTACAGTCAGAAGCACGGGAGGGTGAGAGAATTCACCAGAGCCAGAGCGGGGAGCAGAACAGGCAGAAGGACCGAAGTACACTGCTGAGGGGAGCAGCGGGCGGCAGGAGAGGTCTGTGCGCCATGTGGGACCCTCCTCCGGTGGTGGCCAGGGAGCAGCCAGGGATCGAACTGGCCCCGCGGACGCCGCGGGCAGCTTCGCAACCCAGCGCTCAACCACTGCGCCACCGGGGAGGCCCTGGATTGATGAATTTTTTAATTGCCATTTTGTTTTTAGTTTTATGGTTCTATCTAATTCCCTGTTAATTTGTATGTGTGTTTGTGGAGTTTTCTCTCTTTGATTTAGGTACAGTGTCCTTTTCAATATTTCTTGTAGGAGAGGTCTGCTGTTGGCAAACTCCTTCAGCTTCTGTTTGTCTGAGAAGACCTTTATTTTTCGCTTCTGTTTGAAGGAGAGTCTTGCAGGATATAGAATTCTTGGCTGGCAAATTTTCTTCTTGAGTATTTTGATATATCATTCCATTCTCTTTTAGGTCATAGAGTCTCCTCCAAGAAGTCTGATTTTTTATAGGTTTTCCTTTATATGTTATCTACTTTTGCCTCCTAGCCACCTTCAATATTCTTTCTTTCTCTTGAATTCTTGTGTTTCATGACAACGTGTCTTGGTACAAGTCTTGTTGCATTTAGATAACTGTTCTTTTAGCTTCATGAATTTGTATATTTATTTCCGTCCCCAGGTTTGGGAAATTTTCTTTCATTATTTCTTTGAATAAATTCTCTGCTCCCCACTCTCTCTCATCCCCTTCTGGGATATATATTATCCTTATGTTTCCTATCCTAATGGATCTGGATATGTCTCAAAGTGTTTCCGTTCTTTTTCTTTGTATTTCTCTTTGTTTTTCCTCTTGGATCTTTTGTGTATTATGGTCTTCAAAGTCACTAATTCAGTCATCCACTTGGTATAGTCAGCTTCCATGGCTTTCTGCAGAATTTCTTATCTCCTCTATTGATCATTTTTGCATTCTGCAACACCCTTAATTTTTTTGTTTAAATCTTCAATTACTAATTTCTGTTCATTAATTGTATTTATCAAGTCATTCAAAGAGGAGAGGCTTGAAAAGGCAGAATAAAATAATGAATTTGGAAATCTGATGGGCTATTCTCCAGAAAGAGAACAATTCTTATTTTTATAGCATTAGAGAGTATTATAAGGTATGGAAGTCACAAGGAATAGGTTTCACCTTAAAATGAGAAAGAACAGTCTAATGATTCAAGTTATTTGAAAACAGAATGACTCGCCTTTTGTGGTGGTGATTTTCCTGTTACTAAATGCACTTAGGGAAAAACTATTCAATATCCATGAGACACACTATAGTAGAGATTCCTGTGAACTCATTGCTAAAATTCTATACTAAATCGATACCCTGCCTATTCCATTGATAAGCCAGTGGAATATAGTACTGCTTTCAATAAGATTTCATGTATATAACATCTTGTATTGCCAAAATTCTATGCTAAATGGATACCCTGCCTGTTCCATTGATAAACCAGTGGAATATAGTACTGCTTACAATAGCATTTCTGCCCTTAGCAGTTTTTGTTCAGACTGCTTTGTAGACATTACCATAAACTAGTAGTTACTATGTCTCTTCTCCTGTAAGATAGATGTCATTAGTGTCAAAACAGAGGAAATCATATTTTGATGAATTATGAAGAGAAAACCACAAAAACTAGCATGTTTCAACAAATCTCAAAACCACCCTATAGAGGCCTAATGTATTTTTTCCCTCAAAGACTAAAGATGGTGGCATGACCTAGAAACTTTCTCGTCTCTCCACCGTGGACAGCAGACCATTGGAAAGGGAGCCAAAACTAAAGTCTCTGCTTTAGTTTTAGCATGCACAACTCACCACAATCAATGGTGGCTTTTTTTTTTTTTTTGAAGATTTATTTTATTTATACAAGAGCCGGGGTACAGACCACATGCGCAGGAGGGTGAGAGGATTCACCAGAGACAGAGTGGGGAACAGAACAGGCAGACTGATGAAATGCACTGCTGAGGGGAGCAGCGGCCGAGACAGGAGAGTTCTGCTTGCCATGTGGGTTGCTCCGAGGCTGGCGGGGATCGAACCAGAACTGCAGAGGCTGTGCTTTACAGTGTTGTGCTCAACTGCCTGCGCCACCAGGGAGGCCCAATGGTGGCTTTTTTGCCCACTAGTTAAAGGGCAAAACAAAGAAATCTGAAAAGACACCATCTGTTGCACCTGTTCTAAAGAACAATTGGTCCTGAGACTGAATTGTAGATTGCAATCAAGAGTGGGTGTTTTGGGCCTCCCCGGTGGCGCAGCGGTTGAGCGCTGGGTTGCAAAGCTGCCCGCGGCCTCTGCGGCGCCGGTTCGATCCCCGGACGCCAGGCGAGGGTCCCACATGGCGCGCAGACCTCTCCTGCCGCCCACTGCTCCCCTCAGCAGTGTACTTCGTCAGTCTGTCTGTTCTGCTCTCCGCTCTGGCTCTGGTGAGTTCTCTCGCCCTCCCACGCCTCTGACTGTACCCAGTGCTTGTATAAAAAATAAATAAATCTTAAAAAAAAAAAAAGAGTGGGTGTTTTTCTTTTTCTTTCTGGCTTATTTTGCTAAGCATGATCTCTTCCAGCTCCATCCATGTTGCTGCAAATTGCATGAGTTTATCTTTTTGATTGCTGAGTAATAGTCCATTGTGTATATGTACTACATCTTCTTGATCCAGTCATCTGTTTTTGGGCATTTGGAAAAATACCAGATGGTCTCACTCATAGCAGGAACTTAGAAAATCTAAATAAGGGACAAGGAAAATTTTTACTTTATAATAAAGTAAAAATCAAAATCAACAAGCAACTATAAACCAGAGACACACTACAGGGGCGGAGGAGGGAGTAGGATCAAAACAAGGGGGGCTGGGGGGTGGGAATTGTGTAGGGAGGGACTATAACCAAAACGAAAATGCATACATTGTGCAAAAATGAAAACTGATGTAAAAATATATAAAATTAAAATAATAAGAATGATAAATAATTTTTTTAAAAAGTGGGTGCTTCCAAAATTGCTATTTCTTTGGGCTTCAAATTGCTGTAGCAGCACTTTGTGAAACTTGACTTAAATGTAGATATCGCAATGTTTTAAGTGACTAGACAAATAGGATAAACTAGAAATCCTTTGTGTTGACTTGTGAATTTAGCTGTTTCTCTCTCTCTCTTTTTTAATTTTTTCACACCCTTGTTAATATTTTAACAGTTTAGGATTTTTTCCATCAGGTGTGCTTACCATGGCTCTCCCACCACCAAAACACCTATAGTCCTCCTCCATAGTCCATTATGTTTTCACCCTCATTCTCACTCCTCACCATCCTCTGCCCCTACCCTCCACCTCTCCCATCCCCCATGCCTCAGGGAGATGGTCAACTTTCCAGGATTGGTTTTAAAGTTTGTCTGTCTGACCTTTGTTTTTTTCTCTATTTTCCAAAAGTGAGATCATCTGGTATTTATCTTTCTCCTTTTGGCTTATTTTACTTAGTATAAGCCTTACCAGCTCCATCCATGTCACCTCAAATGATATGATTTTCTTTTCTGATTGCTGAGTAGTACTTCACTCTGTATATATTTCACATCTTCTTGATCCACTCGTCTATTTTGGAGTACTGAAGTTCTCTCCATATCTTGGTTATTGTACAGAGAGCTGCTGTAAACATGGGCATGTGGGTGGAGATATTTTTTCTAAGGTTCCATTTAGCTTTTGAACTTGAATCCCAGTAAGTGGGTTTGTTTTTACCAGAATGTCTTTCCCTCCACATACATTTGCAATATTTAGTACTATAGAATAGATCAATAAATATATAGTTATACATTTATATATGTGTGTGATTCTAAATGTATAGGAGATATTATATGAAAGATATATTACATTATATACTATATAAGTCTTTAAAGTACTGGATCAAAAGTGGCTATTCCACTTGACATATTATCATATTATATGATGTACCTATATTAGAAACATGCCAGAAAAGAGTAAAAACATGCCAAGTACAGCTCATTCCTTTGAATACTTTAAAGAGAAAAAAAATTTTACATGGAAATATTATGTGCCAATATCTGAGTCCTTCTCACAGACTTGAAGATCATATGACTTACAAACAATATATTCTAAAAAGGCAGAAATTTAAAAATACTTGTTTTTCCTAAATTTGCCTGTTTCAAAAGCTACTTCCTCCTCCCTCACCTTTTAAAATTCCAAATAACCATCAGATTAACCATCAAATGTATTTGTGATGTAATCTTGGCATTTTCCTTCAGTTGGAAGACTATTTTTTTGATGAAGTTATGAATCCTTGAACTATTTGGAAGATCTCCTTTGAAAACTAGTATAAAATACTGACAAGATTTCTTTCTGACTCAGTTCCTAGGTTGAATCAGAATCTAGTCCTGTATGTATTCTTCTGAAGGAAGGAGAACACTTTTGCTTTTATTTTATTTTTTTAGCATCTAATTATTATTATTTTTTTAATTTTTAATTTTAATTTTTTTTTATTTTTTATATCATTGTTCATTTTTAAACAATATTTGCTTCCCCCAACTCCCTCAGGTGTAGTCCCCATAGAATTTCCTTCCCCAATGCACCCGTGCACCATCACCCCCTCCCTGTGCTCCTCCCTCCCTCCCTCTGATCCATCTCCCTCCTCCTCCCCTGCAGGATGTCTCTGGTTTATAATTGTCTGTTTTTGCTTTATTGTGTTTTGTATTGTGATTATTTTTTTACACTGATGTCTTATTTGGTTCCCCTATATTCCTGTTATAAGTGAAACCATCTGATATTTTTCTTTTTCCTTCTGGCTTATTTCACTGAGCATAATTCCTTCTAGTTCCATTCACGTAGCTGCAAATGGCAAAAGTTTATCTTTTTTGATCACTGAGTAATAAGTCCATTGTGTCCATATACCACATCTTTTGGGGGGCATTTTTGGGCATTTCATCTATTTTGGGGCATTTGGGTTGTCTCCAGGTTTTACCTGTAAATAGTGCTGCAATAAACATAGGGGTACAGGTGTTCTTTTGAATCATTGTTTTTGTGCCCTATGATTTTGTGTCCTTTGCTAGGTCCCTAGGAGTGGAATTGTCAGGTGATATGGTTGCTCCATTTTTAGTAGACTGAAGAACCTCCAAACAGCTTTCCATAGTGATTGGACCAGTTTGCACTCCCCCCAGCAATGCAGGAGAGTTCCTTTTTCACCACATCCTCGCCAACATTTGCAAATCAAAACCACATTGAGATGTCACCTTACACCAGCGAGAATGGTACATATCAAAAAATACTAGCAACATTTCTGGTTTTAGAAGAAGGTCTATTAACATTAGACCACTAGGCGGCAGCATGCACCTGGGAATCGGGGGCCTAGGGGCTAGTGCTGCTCTGTACCCACTATCTCCCTCAATATCCTCTAAACTCGGAGCACCAGTTTCCTCATCACAACCCTACCAGGAATTTTTTAATAATTTTTAATTGAAGGACATTGCATTATAACATTATGTAAGTTTCAGATATGTGTCAGGAAGCGAACATCTGAATTTACTACATTAATTAATTCACCACTGAAAGTCTATTTTCATCTTTTACTCTACAATTGACCCCTTTAACCGGGTTTGCCTACCCCTTCTCTCTTCCTTTCTGGGAACCACTAATTTGGTTTTATAATCTAAATGTTTATTTTTCTTTTATTTAGTTCATTTGTTTTTTTCTCCGTGTACCACCTCTGAGTGTTTGCCTTTCTCTGAATGACTAATTTCACTAAGCGTAGTACCCTTTTGGTCTATCCATGTAGTTGCAAATGATGGGATTTCATCTTTTGTATCTATCTATCTATATTTATATAGATATAGATACAAAAGTTTAGTGTTCCTTTAGACCACATCTTCTTTATCTAATCATCTGTCAATTGGCATTCAGGTTGTTTCTAGCTCTTGGCTATTGTAAATAATGTCATCCTGTACATGGGAGCATATATCTCTTTGAATTAGTGTTTTTGTATTCTCCAAGTAAATACCTAGATATATGACTGGATCATAGGAATTTCTATTTTTAATTTTCTGAAGAATCTCCATACTGCTTTCCATAATGTACCAATTTACATTCCCATCAATAGTGCACAAGTTTCCCTCTCTCCATATCCTCTCCGGCACTTGTTGCTTGTCTTTTGGATGATGCCAATCCTCGCAGATGTAAAGTATAGCTCATTGTTATTTTAATTTGCATTTCTCTAAAACAAGAGATGATGAACATCTTTTCATGGGCCTGCTGGCCATTTGAGTGTTTTCTTTGGAAAAGTGTCTACTCAGACTCTCTCACACCAGGAGTTTCATGGAGTTACTTTGTCATTTATTATCAGTTGGAGGGCCAGAAGTTCTGGGATATATGGTTTGGGAAGCCAAGGGCAGAGAATATGGAGCCTCCTGGGGAGTCTCTACTGTAGGCACACAAAAGGGTGGAGAAAGTTCGGTACAGCTCCAGGGATGGGGGTGGGACGGTGGAGGGTTGGCTTCTCATTCCACCGCTGGCTTCCACTTGCCTCTGAGATAGAATGTGATGTGGTCAATTCTTGAAGTAAAGCATAAGCAGATAAATATCAGTCTGCTCATTTCTAAGAAGACATGACTGTCTCGGGGATCAGAATCCTCATCTCTCTGTGGTCTCAGTATTCTCTCCCTTTGGGCAGACTCACATGGGAAATCGAACAATAATCGCAAGGCTACTGCTGCATAGATAGTATCTAAGATGAAGCCTCTGCCTCCCAGAGACGGGACCTCTGAAGCGTGGTATCTAAAGCCCACTTTCCTCTCTGGGTGTGAATAAACACTGCTTTCTAGTGCTTTTGTGATAAACATTTTATCCATAGGCCTGGAGAAACAGCAACTGTGCATTGTAAAAGAACCTGCACAACTGATCCCTGATTTTTCCTCTGAGCTAGTATCTGTGATTCTGTGGAATCACCAAACACCAATATAGCTTAGTGGTAAAGAGTTTTGTTACTGAAGTCATAATACTGGGTTCAGGTCTCAATGCTTGACTTGTCATGCCCACTGAAATGGGCATGACATTACTTCATCTTTAAAATGAAGGATAATAGTATCTGTTTTCCAGGCCTCCTTGGTGGTGCAGTGGGTTGAGCACAGCTCTGTGAAGCTGTCTGTAGCCTCTGCAGCACGGGTTCGATTCCCGGCCAGCCAGGGAGATACCCACACGGCACAACAGACCTCTCCTGTCTCGCTTGCTGCTCCCCTCAGCAGTGTATTTCACTTGTCTGCCTGTTCTGCTCTCCACTCTGTCTCTGGTGGGTCCTCTCACACTCTTGGCCTCTGGCCTGTACCCCAGCTCTTGTATAAAAATAAATAAAAAGCTCTTCTGCCCATTTTTTGACTGAATTATTTACTTTGTTTTTGTTAGTCTCATAAGCTCTTTGTAGACTTTTGTGATCAGTCCTTTATCATTAGTGTTGCATGTGAAAATTTTCTCCCAATCGATGGGGTGTCTCTTTGTTTTGGTTAATGTCTCTTTTGCTGTACAGAAACTCTTTAATTTGATGTAGTCCCAGCTGTTTATCTTTGCCTTCACTATCACTGCTTTGGGTGACGTGTCTTTAAAGATGTAACTGAGGTATATGTCATGTAGTGTTTCACCTATATTTCCTTCTATATATTTTATGGTTTCAAGTCTTATGTCTAGTTCTTTAATCCATTTTGAGTTAGTTTTTGTGCACGGCGTGAGGTAGTAGTCAAGAAATGTCTCCAAAGAGGAAATGCAAATGGCCAATAGGCATATGGAAAAATGTTTAAAAAAAAAAAACTCCTTACTCTCACCCTTTAAAAAAAAAAATCTAAGTAATGATAGTATGTTCCAAAGCAAGTTGGTTGTGTAGCACAGAAAGCAGTTAATATAGCATACACATAAATATACTGATCAGTTGACATTGCAATTTTTAAAATTTATTTATTTATGCATACAAGAGCTGGGATACAGGCCAGAAGTGTGGGGGGGGCGAGAGGATTCACCAGAGACAGAGTGGGGAACAGAACAGGCAAATTGACCAAAGCACACTGCTGAGGGGAGCAGCGGGCGAGCCAGGAGAGGTCTGCTGCACCATGTGGATTGCTCCCTGACCCCCTGACCAGCCGGGAATCAAACTCGTGCTGCAGTGGCTGCGGATTGCTTCATAGGTTGCGTCTTAACCCTTGCGCCACCAGGAAGGCCCTAACATTGCAATTTTTAGCAGCATTTAATATGTAGCTAATTTTTAAAAGTTTTATTATTACTGTTATCATTATAATGAATCACAACTCTAAAATAAAACATTGTGTTTTTTAAGATTTTATTTAATT
This sequence comes from Talpa occidentalis, assembly GCF_014898055.3. Lineage (NCBI taxonomy): Eukaryota > Metazoa > Chordata > Mammalia > Eulipotyphla > Talpidae > Talpa > Talpa occidentalis. Next base: position 42,648,433 of record NW_023601653.1, on the reverse strand, counting down.
ATGCACACAAGAACTGGGGTATAAGCCAGAGGTGTGGGAGCGGGGTATGTGTGAGAGGATCCGCCAGAGACAGAGTGGGAACCAGAACAGGCAGACTGACTGAAATACACTGCTGAGGGGAGCAGCAGGCGAGGCCGGATAGGTCTGCTGTGCCAGATTGCTCCCTGGCCAGCCAGGGATCAAACTCGTACTGCAGTGGCTGGCTCAATAGCTCAATAGCTCTGTCCTTAACCCTGGCGCCACCAGAGAGGTGCTAAAATAAAATATTTTGTAATTAATGACCATATTTTTCTCAGGCACAAAGAAAATAAATATCTACACTTGGGTGAAGTCTTTTCAACTAGAGTCATGGCCTTCAAAAGGATAATCTATTGATCATGCCAAGAACTATGCTATGGAAGAAAAAGATCAGAAAAAGGAAGGCTTGGAGATGAGTTTTGCAGGCATTTACAAATTCCAATGTGGATCTTTACAAATTCCAATGTGATCTTTCTGCAAAAGTGTGTCACGGTGTGTTTGTGCTAACTTATTCCAACTCCCACTGTTGGGTCAAACTAATTCAGGAAAACAAGTAGTTTCAAGGTATTGGGTGAAAGTGGCAGGGAAAAAAAAACACTGGCCATAAATAGGATCCTTTAGCTATTCTAAATACAGCCATTGAATTAGCTTTTTTTGCAGTTGTTTTAAATCATCTAATTTATGCAAAGTGTGTTATCCCAAGTAATTTTTAATCTCATCTTTCAAAAGTTTAAGGCTGAATAAGCAGCAAACTAAAAATATAGTTATATGTGTAAATCATTTGTACAAATAATCAATAATAAAATTTAGTAGAGAATAGACTAGCTAGCATAACACTTTAGCTCGAGTAAATGAATAATTGGTGAAGGATTTTATGACTTTCCAAGAAATTTATAATCACATGGTTACATTTAAATCAGTAGTTTGGTTAATTTTGGGATATAAAATAATAAATATAGAGAACAAATTCTTGAAATTTGGGGAGAAAAGAGGTGGTTGATTTTGTGAAATTGTTTAATTACACTTCCTTTAGCAGATGGATTACATTCACTTATTGTTAAAGCCAATTTTTGTTATTTAAAAAGTCTTCTCAGGGGCCTCCCTAGTGGCGCAAGGGGTTAAGACACAACCTATGAAGCTATCCACAGCCACTGCAGTAGGGGTTCAATCCCCAGCCAGGGAGAAATCCACATGGTGCAGACCTCTTCTGACTCACCCGTTGCTCCCCTCAGCAGTGTATTTCAGTAGATCTGCCTGTTCTGTTCCCCACTCTGTCTCTGGTGAATCCTCTCTCTCGCTCTCTCTCTCTCTCACACACACACACCCCGAGCCTCTGACCTGTACCCCAGTTCTTGTATGCATAAATAAATAAATCTTAATAAATAAATAAAGTCTTCTCATTCATCTCTATTTCTAGCCCCTTTCCCTGCTGTTTCATTTTTCCAGGGACACACATGCAAACCATGAGGAACGACAGAAGTCATTCAAAATATACTGCTATGAAAAACTAAAGCAAAAAAAAATAATCAATGTTTATTTTTCACATAAACAGGATGGCATCTGCCTGGTGGGCCATAGGAACTGGTATAAGAATTGCCCTTCCTGTTGACAGTCACAAAAATGTGCTCGAGCTCTCACAAGGAGCCAATGCTGAATCCCAGGTGCAATGCCCAGGATGACATCACCTTGGGTATCTCTCCAGGGATTTTGATGTGGCTCTCAGTTTAGTGGGTTCAGAAACTCAATTTTTTTTCATGTGTCTAGATAATCAGTCCCATGGGGGACTCACACTAACCAAACCACCCTATTTTGATGCATAAATCAGCATTCTTCTCTCTTATTATAACAGTGTGGTCCCCAAAGAAAGGGGACGTTCCAGTTCCCTGCCCCAACCCAAGGAGGGTAGCACTGAGCAGGGAGGAGGAGAAGCTGAGGAGACTGGGGAAGGAAGTAGGATGGGGAGCCAGGGGACCTGGAGGAGGCACATGGAGCAGAGAGACATGTGAAGAAGCTGCACTTGCTTCTTGGTCCTGGACTGGGTGAAACTGACATGGGTGAGAGACCCTTGGGGAGGTTAACAATGGCAGCTTTGATCTTGATTATGCTCCTCTGTCCCAGATGTGCTGAGCCCCTTCTGCCCCTTTCCTATGGTACCCACAAGGAGGGGCCTTAGATGTGTGACAGGCTTTTGGGCCCCAGTGCTTCTGCTGGGCATTTACCCATGGGAGATTGGTAACTGGAGTGTTTGATTTGGAAACTTTATTCTTTCCCTTCTCTTTATTGCACACTAATTGCGTTAAAGTTCCTTTCCATTAAAGATCTTACTCACTAGAGTATGTTTTGTCTTGATGTGGCAGATGGCAGAATCTATTTAGAACAGGCAAGTTTGGGGGTTCTGGGGTGCCCCTCACCCCACCCTGGAATGTTACCATATCTAGGCTGAGCGGGGATAGTGCACATGCAGCTCCCTTCGTGACCAAGGTGTTTTTGATCAGATGGTATTTTGCGCATAGCAGTCATGCAGTAGGTAAGTCAAAAAGCTTAGCATTCAATCCTGCCTCCTCAGAAAACATAGTTGTGATTTATTAGTTCATTTTAGTTTTTCAGATTCTGGTTTTTTCTCTTGAGAAAAAGAAAAAGAATTGACCTCTTTTAGTCCCCTTGATTTTCAGCCTTCTCTTTCTCTTTAACAGTCTTTCTCCAGAGAGCTTACATTGTAATGCTGAAGTATCAACTTTTCCAGGTAAACTCTTCTCATCCTGCTTGCTCAGACTTTGTGAAGCTCTTTAGGAGAATACTAACAGATCCCCTCTTTGTTCCTTGAGGCTGACTCTTCCAAACCTGGTGTCCCCTCCTTGGCCTGCTTATGTGCACCATCTACACAGAACATCTGAAAAAGAAGCTCAGGCTCCCCTGATTAGATGATGTATTACATCACACCTCCCAACCCCCCGAAGAGATATTGGCAATTCAGAATCCTGGTGTTTACCACCATCCCCACCCCCAGCAAAAAGAGCAAAAACAGGGGCCTCCCTGGTGGCTCAGGGGTTAAAGTCTCAGCACTATCAAGCTATACCCAGCCACTGCAGCCTGAGTTAAATCCCGGGACTGGGAGCTGACCCACATGGCACAGCAGCCTCTCCTATCTCCCTGATTCTCTCCTCAGCAATGGATTTTAGTCAATCTGCCTGTTTTGCCCCTCACTGTGTCTCTGGTGAATCCTCTCACCCCGGCACCTCTGGCTTACACCCCAGTTCTTGTATGCATACATAAATAAATACAAATAAAAATCAATAAATCTTAAAAAAAGACCAAAAAGCAAAAGCACTTCATATTCAATTTCTAAATTCCTACATTTGAAACAACATGCTGTTTCAGAATTATGTGTGGACAATAAAGATTTCATCCTGTCCCATTTGGGGGTCCAAGTTTGCGGAACAATTCAATTTGTGAAAAAGTTGAAAATCAAATAACCCCCTCCCTCTAACTCTTAGTCCAAAGCAAGACTGTGCATCCCTGAAAGTAAGAACAACTTAACTGACAGCTCAGAACTCCCACTGCTGGTCAGTTATCAGAACAGCTCTGAAGCCCCCTGGGAATGTGTAAAGGACACCAGGACCAGATGGTATCCCCTGGGTTATACCAAGGAACCTGCAGGCCTTTCCTGTCCCCCGTCAGTGCCTCAAACACAACATTGACTTAGGAGGAAGCAGGCACAGAATTAAAACTGTCTCTCTTCATTTTCTTCCCCAGAAGATGCCTGGGGAGATTTTCCCTGTATTTTGATCTTCATTATTAATGGTAAAAGTAATCAAGATAATGTTTGAGAATGGCCATTGTTGTCATGATACCAATAATGACTAACTTAATCAAAAGTCTGTTCTGGCCAAGCCTCTCCCTAGTACTTTTCAGATATGGTCTCATTTAATTTCAGAACAACTCTATGACGTCTACTCTTTCTCATGGAAACAAAGACCTGGAGAGTTTTCCTCCTCCCCTCTCTTCTTTCTCCTGCTCCTCTCTTTCCTCTTCCCCCTCCTACTCATCTCCTATCCCCTTCCCGCTCCCCTCCTCACCCCCTAATAGCAATTAAGTGGCATTGGAGTTGGACTTTTGGATTGTTTGATTTCTAGTTTCTTATCTAGTACTTTTGTCCTATACAGTTTCAAATTACAGAAGGGAAATTAGTTGCATGACATCTGACAAGAGAATCTTAGTCCCTTAGCTCCAAAATCTCATTACTTTTTACCTTTACCCCTTGGTCAATCATATCTTATCTGGACTGAGATATGTCTAGCCAGCCCTCTTGAATCACCTCACTTTATGCTCTGTTCAACTCTGTAATCTCTTTTGGATGTAGGACCCACCCTATCAGAAGGGAAGGAAGGAAAGTAGAAGGGGTAGGAGAAAGATCAATTAATGGCATAACTGTTGTAGAGCAACCCCGATACAAAACGGGGTGCCTGACTGTGGGTCCTCACCCGCGCGCTTAAAAGGACTTATCAATGCTCTACTGTAGGGACACGTGAAAGGTTAATAAAAGGTTTATTTACAAGGGAAGGGGAAATGAGGAAATGTACAGCTCTGGGAGAAAAGTGGGAGACAAAGTTTTAAATGAGTCCTACCCAATCCGCCGATCAGGAATCCCAAAATGGCGCTCTCAGAGTTGGCCGCCAGCCAGGAGCGGTGAAGCCAGGAGGCGAGCGATCATGAGCCAGAGAGACAGCCACCCCAAGGCCCACGTGTTTGGTTTTTATATCCAACCTGGCTGCCCAACTCCACCCTCAGGTCCCAGCCACCCTCCCTTGGTGGTGATGGGATTTGTCTTTCCCAATGTCTTGATGGCTTTAGTCTGGAGTGGGGGTGGGGTCCACAAAGCCTGTGTGGGATTAACTCAGGACATCATTTCCCCCTAACATTACCATAACAGCTTTGGGTACAGTTGAGAGTCTTTAAAACTAATGTGTAAAGTTAAGATTCTGGATTATCTAATTCTTTGGCACGTCATTCATCTGGATATAATAAGGTGAGTCATCCAGTAGCTAAATCCACTTACAACTGTAAGGTAGTATTAGGAGCAAAACCTTGATATAATATGATCTGCCACTGTTGCCCTAAAAACATGTGCTCTGTGTTATTTTTATGGTTGGAATTATGCAAACAGAATTAATCAATAGCAAACAGAATTGATCAGTAGCATTTAATTATTATGAAACCACTGTTTTCTAATTTCTTAGTCTTGACTCAGTTTTTAAAAATGTTTATAAAAGCAAGTTAACATTAATTGCTTTGCTATCTGGCTTTTCTATTATTTTGTTCTTCTATAATTTTCAGAGATTAGCAGTATTAATAATAAAAAGATATGCAGACAAATGAGAGTCTATCCTATTTTTAATGATGTCTAAAGAAGGTAGCCCACATTTTCCCTTGAAATTTCTTTCCTGAATTTTTCAGTATTCACTTTAGAAATTGCTCTTAAATATCTAAATCCTATGCCTGTGAAAGAGTTGGATTTCCTCTTGCTCTGATCCTGAAGAGATGGAGAATACTTTGGCACAGAAACAAGGAAGAAAGGGTTAATTTGTATTCCATGAGATGTTCTGAGTTTTATATTTATGGAGAAGACCCAGAAATTAAATGTTAATAGGCCTCCAGATTTTGGCAGCAATCAAAGATTTTTCTTTATAGCAACAATTACACATTTCACTGATCTGAGATCAAATATTTATGTCTTCCCCACATGCTCGAGAACTAGCATTTTGCTAGTTACTGTTATTACCAGGGCAATTCAATAGAGGGCAAAAGAGACTAAAAATGTCATTCCATAGTGGATATGGTAAGAGAAAGCAATAACAAGCTGGAACAGATTAAACACAATTGGAAATGAGTCTAAACTGAAATAAAATACTGTATTTGAGTAGATTTTTTTAAAGCTATAATTTTGACTTCTCCTAAAGTACTGTCGCTTTGCCTATCACTGAGATACTCACAAAAGAAGACAAAGAAGCCTGATGTTAGCTGGATACAAAAGGCCTTCCTCATTTCCTAAAAGTGCTTACTTCTCTACAAGTATATTGTTTGAAGAAGACACTTCTGTTATGCCTTGGGAAAAATAGAGTCATTTTTAAAAGTGAAATATAAATTATACTTCCCTTTAGAAAACCTTTGTTTCCACTGTTGTTGCTAACATAGAAAAGCAGTTACAGTAAATTCTGCTCCATCCAACAATTCCAGCATCTCAGCCTCCTCAGGGACTCAGCAGCCTTCACAGTCATCATGTCCACCCTGCCCCCCCTCCCTCTACCCCGTTCCCCCCACCCCCGCCCCCGCCAGCCTGGCATCATGCTCATCACATCACCAACTGCTCTACCATAAAAACTTTGGGGGTACAATATTGCAGCAAACTCCCCCAAACTAGGTACTTTTTCAAGGAGCCGCTCTTGAAGAGTTTATGATGAGGAATTTACATGCCAGTGTTATATTGCCATCCTTACATGACTTTAGTTCTTCTCTGTTCACATTTTTGGTGACTTTAGTGGGTTCCATGGAAATTGTGATATTCTGTTATTTCTTCCCATTTGGCTCCAAAAACACAACCCAATAGATCTCCCTAGGACTTCTTTGACTTTCACAGAGGCCACTAAACTGGGAATGGCTCCAATGAGGATATGGTCCCCGGGCAAATTGCTTGTATGTCCAGATGGATAGATAAGAGCAGAACAAAGAGAAGATAAGTAGTGATAGGAGCCAGCTCTAAATGAAGGGTCTGCATGGCCAGAGTTCAGAAGAGGGAGCTGACACTGGATCTGCTAGAGTCTAGAAAGCCTTCATGGAGAGAGTCTCAAAGTAGGAGTAAGAGTCCAGGTGGCTGAGACTGATGAAAGTTGATCTCCTGATGATGGAACTAGCTGGAGAGGATGCTGGGGATGTGGAAAAGTAAGGATGCTCATGGGCAGTGCAAAAATCTGTCTGTCTGTGATGGCAGTATTTATGAAGTAGGAGATAAGGATGAAGAAGTACTTTGTGGCAGGACTTGAATCGCAGGCTAAGAGATATGAACTTTAATCTCCATTTATGTGGGAACTGTTGAAGGTTTATAGAACTGGGAAATGACAGAATGTTGATGGTAATTTAAGGTTTATTTTTTAATATTTTTTGTTTGTTTTTAAATTTTATTTATTTTTGCGTAGAAGAACTGAGGCATAAGCCAGAGGTGCAGGGGGTGAGAGAGGATTCCCCAGAGACAGAGTGGGGAGCAGAACAGATGGATTTACTGAAATCCACTCCTGAGGGGAGCAGCAGGCAAGACAGAAGAGGTCTGCTGTGCCAGAAGCTGTAAGCTTCCTGGCCGGGGATCGAACTCAGCCATACCCTTGGCCACCAGGGAGGCCCTAAGAAGATTTTCTATGGAAGCAAAGCACAGAATCAATGCAAGAAGAATGGCAATTCCCTTTCTGAAATGGGAAAACACATTGAGAATTTCTATAAAACACCATCATTCATTCATTAGCAAACATTTATTGTTTATTGTGTGCTAGGAACTATTCTAGGTGGCAGAGTAGGTCCAGTGTGTGTGGGGCTTGAAGTTCAACAATGTGAGTGGCCCTCTTTTAAAAAGAGAATACAGGGGCCTCCTTGGTGGCCTGCAGGTTAAGTCTGAGCACTATCACAGCTATGGCCTGAGTTCCATGCCCCTCCAGGATGCTGACCCACATGGCACAGCAGACCTCTGCTGTCTTCTCGCTACTCCCCTTAGCAGTGGATTTTAGTCAATCTGCCTGTTCTGCTCCCCACTCTGTCTCTGGTGAATCCCCTAAACTCCAGCACCTCTAGTTCTTCCACGCAAAAATAAAAAAGAAAAGAAAAGAATATTTGGTCTAACAATTATAAATCAGAGACATCTTGCAGGGGAGGAAGAGGTAGAGGGATCAGAGGGAGGGAGGATGGAGCACAGGGGACTAGTGTGTAACAAAACCCTTCATATTTTTTTTAAAGATTTATTTATTTATTTATTTATTTTAATTTAAATTTTATTTTTATATTCCCCATACAATTACAACCCCCTTATTTTGACCCCAATCATAGAGTGTCTCTGGTTCATAGTTGTTTGTTGATTTTGGTATTTGCTTTCTTATAGTTATTCTTTTTCCTCGTCCCTTATTTAAGTTTTCTAGATTCCTGCTATGAGACCATCCGGTATTTTTCTTTTTCTTTCTGGCTTATTTCGCTGAGCATGATCCCTTCCAACTCCATCCATGTTGCTGCAAATTGCATGTGTTTATCTTTTTTGAATGCTGAGTAATATTCCATGTGTATATGTACCACATCTTCTTGATCCAGTCATCTATTTTTGGGCATTTGGGTTGTTTCCAAAGCTTAGCTATTGTAAACAGTGCTGCTATAAACATAGGGGTGCAGGTACTCTTTGGAATTGATGTTTCTGTGTCCTTTGGGTAAATACCTAGGAGTGGAATTGCTGGATCATATGGAAGCTCTATGTTTAGTAGGTCCAGAAATCTCCACACAGCTCTCCATAGTGCTTGGACCAGTTTGCACTCCCACCAGCAGTGCAGAAGAGTTCCTTTTTCTCCACACCCTCGCCAATATTTGTTGTTGCTAGTTTTTTTAATATGTGCCTTTCTCACTGGTGTAAGATGCTATCTCATGGTAGTTTTGATTTGCATTTCCCTGATTACAAGTGATGTTGAACATTTTTTCATATGCCTGTTGGCCATTTGCATTTCCTCTTTAGAGAAGTTTCTTTTCAGCTGCCCATTTTTTTGACAGGATTATTTTCTTTGTTGTTGAGTCTCATCAGCTCTTTGTAGATTTTTGTGATCAGTCCTTTATCATTAGTGTTGTGTGCAAAAATGTTCTCCCAGTTGGTGGGGTTTCTCTTTGTTTTGCAAACCCCTCATAATTTAATGTTTTACCACAATAACTAGTTTCTCATCTCTCACCATTCTGTAAGTTGACTGGACTCAGTTGGGTGGGTCTTTGCTTCACCTGCAGTTATCTGAGGGTTAGCTTGGACAGGAGTATCAAGAAGGCCCATTCATTTGCCTGGCGACCTCACATTGATGACTGGATTGCTGGGCCCAGGCTGGACCTTGGCAGGGCCTATTCTCTCTCTCTCTCTCCCTCCTCCCCACCATAGTTTCACATCTCTTCCATAAGATCTCTTCAACAAGAGGAGTAGATGCCTTACATGCAGCTCAGAGCTTCCAGAAGTACAATGGCAGAACTGTCAAGACTCCTCAAAGCTTCAACTTTCAGATGGCACAGTGTCACCACAGCTGCTGAATCCTGATGGCTGAAGTGAGTGACTGAGCACTCAGATTCGATAGAGAGATAGAAACAGGAGGGCAGGGCCCTCCCTGGTGGTGCATGTGGTAGAGATGCAACCTAAGAAGCTATCCACAGCCTCTGCAGCACAAGCTCAATCCCTGGCCAGGGAGCTACACACATGGCATAGCAGACCTCTCCTGACTGGCCCGCTGCTCCCCTCAGCAGTGTAATTCAGTATATCTGCCTGTTCTGTTCCCCACTCTGTCTCTGGTGAATCCTCTCACATCCCACACCTCTGGCCTGTACCCAGTTCTTGTATGCATAAATAAATAAATCTTTTAAATAAAAAACAAACAAACAAACAAGAGAGCATGAGCATCAGCTATCACGGGAGCCATTCACTTTTTAAAAGACCACTCTGACTGCAGAGAGTGCATTACAATCAGACAAGAATGGAAGCAGAGAGGCCAGTTAGGAATTAATGGCACTAGACAAGGGAGAGGTGGGGTGACTTGAATTATGGAGGTAGCTGTGGCTATGGAAAGAAGTGGATGGACTTGGGATGGGGTGACAAGGGTAAGTTCAGTCCTAGTTAGAAGCAAGTCTGGCATATGTTGAAATAAAGAGTAGAGTTGAGCTTAGGACTGTAGGCATCAGGGACTTATTGAAGATTGCTTTAGTGAGCGATTGATAGAATTAAAGTAGTGTTTTAAGATTTGTGTGAGAGCAGGAAGCCAAATGGGTTCAGGTAGAAGCAGAACATAGGAGAGGGAACAGTATGCAACACAAAGCTTGTTAGAAAGCCGTTCTCCCCACTGTCCAGATGCCAAGTCCGAAACCATATGACAGTAGGTAACATGGAAAGGAGGAGAAGCCACAGATGAGAGAGACATCATGAAGGTGGAAGTGACCATTTTTTTTTTTTAAAAGAGGCATGTATTTTTATTTATTTAATTATTTGTTTGTTTGTTTGTTTGTTTATACATGCACTGAGCACAGTCAGAAGCGCGGGAGGGTGAGAGAATTCACCAGAGCCAGAGCGGGGAGCAGAGCAGGCAGTAGGACCGAAGTACACTGCTGAGGGGAGCAGCTGGTAGCAGGAGAGGTCTGCGGCCATGTGGGACCCTACTCTGGTGGCCGGGGAGCAACCGGGGATTGAACCAGGGCCGCAGAGGCCGCGGGCAGCTTCGCAACCCAGCGCTCAATCGCTGCACCACCGGGAAGGCCCAGGAAGTGACCATTCTTAACAACTGCTTTGCCAAAGGGATTAGGAGAAAGATCAGCCATGGTAGTTGGCAGTGATTTATCAAGGGCAATGGAGATGAGTTGGAAGTGGGGAGAAAGAGATGGTTTGGGGAAAAAAAAATAATGTGTCTCTGTCATAACTGTTACTTTTGATGGATTAGCCAAATAGAAATGTACATTAGAAATGCCTGGGGAACACAAGGTTGGGCTCAAGAGAAGGAGGAAGCCAGGGGCTCACTGGTGGACTAGGGGTTAAGTCTCAGTGCTATGCATGTTATTACCAGCAATTGTGGCCTGAGTTTGATCCCCAGCCAGGTAGCTGACCCAAATAGGCACAGCAGACCTATCCTGTCACCTGCTTCTCCCCTTAGCAGTGGATTTCAGTGGATCTGTCTGTCTGCACCTCACTCTGTCTCTGGGGAATCCTCTCAGCCCCTCACACCTCTGGTCGATACCCCAGTTCTTCTACACTAAAATAAATAAAAATTTTAAAAAAGTAAATAAGAAACATTGATTAAATCACTATATTTGGGGGTTTATCATAGCAGTTCATACTATAACTTGAAAAATACACTTTTTAAGTATCCTTTGTGTGTGATCTGTCTTGATTTTTCTGTAGATTGAGGATGACAACCTCCCATCCTTGTGAAGATGAAATAAGAAAATGCCCGTGGGGGGAGCGGGGCAGAGCCCATCAGAGGTGCCTGGCCCATGGTGAATATTTGTTGTTTTTCCTATATCCATTTAAGAACATATATTTAATGTATCTTTTCAATGAATCTAGAATATACCAAGACTACTAAATACAGGCAGCTGAATCTGAATGATATGATATGCATGGCACAGGTGATCCTCTATCCTAAGATGCTCTGAGAGTTGTTTGAATACATTCAAGAGATAACCATGTTAACCACATGAAGTCCTGCTGAGTCAGCAACAAGTTTCCCCATTAAATAGGGTGCAGCAAGCACAACGCCTGGTGTCCACTAGACTCTCTGTAAATATTTACAGGGAGAACAGCCACTTTGCACAGGCCCATCAGGGTGACGCTGTGACTCCAAGCACAGTGTATTGATAGCATCCCTTCCATGAGGGTCAGGTGAGGTCATGTATGTGAGAGTCCCTAGCATATGGAAGAGCTTCATCAGCCTACAAGTTTCTTTAGGGCCAGTTCTGAGTCTTGTTTGCAACACACACACACACACACACACACCATCATTTTTCCTTTTTGTACAATGTATGTTTTCTCCTCTCAGGTGTAGCCCTGTAGAATTCCCACTGTTATAGAGCAGCCCAGATATTGAACGGGTTCCTGGCTGTGGGTCCTCACCCGCGCGCTTAAAAGGGACTTATTAGTACTCCACTACAGGCACACACAAAAAGTTAATAAAAGGTTTATTTACAAGGGAAAAGGAAATAAGGAAAATGTACAACTCAGGGAGAAAATAGGGAAATAAAGTCTTTAATACTTCTTACCCAATCCGACGACCTGGAAACCCAAAGTAACTCTCAGAGCTGGCCAGACTGCTGCGAGCTGGCGGAGAGCCAAAATGGGGAATCACCAAAGCCCACGTGTCAGCCTTTATATTAACCTGGCTGCTTGACCCCACCCTCAGGTCCCAGCTACCTTCCCTTTGGTGGTGATGGGATTTGGAGTTCCCAGTGTCTTTGGCTTTGGCCTGGGGTGAGGGTGGAGTCCACAAAGCCTGTATGGAATAAACTTTAGGACGTCCTTTTCCCCCTAACAATTCCCCCCTTTCACTTTTTGCCACCATTTCCATGGTGATGAAGATCGAATATAACACCACCACCAAGTCACCCATGCACCATCACCATAGTCCCTTGTGCTCTTCCCTCCCCTGTTTTGCTCCCTCTCCCTCCCCTGCAGAATGTCCCTGATGTATAGTTGCCTGTTAATTTTTCTCCCTCTCCCTTGCTTTAAGCCTCAGATCTATAGTGACGAGAACTTTTGGATACTAATGGCCAAAAAAATTCAAATAATTTTCTTTTTTTAAAATTCATTTATTTTAATTTAAATATATTTTCTATCATTGTTCATTTTTTAAATTTTTTTTAATTTTTTAATGTATTTCTTACATCATTTTTCATTTTTACACAATGTATGCATTTTCATCTTGGTTATATTCCCCATACAATTGCACCCCTCTTTTCAAATAATTTTCTTTTATGGTTCCTTTTTAAGTGCCCAGATCAAAAAATCTCCCCCTTGTAGCCCTTGAATAGTATCTATGCTAGAGGGGAGGAACAGGAAGAGGCCCCCAGTGAGGCTATCTGGCTTTAACTGAAACTGATTTGCAATGCCCTTCACACTTTCATCATAAATAACAGAGCAACAGATGAGTCACTGACCCCCAACCAGAGAAGCCACAGCTCTCAGTAGGGGCCAAGCAGAACTAGGCGCCCCATGCTATGGCGGCTGATGAATGAGCTGGTTAAGACTGACTCAAGATTAAATTCTGCAAGGGGCAAGGTTTTTCTCTTCAACTTATCTTTCCTCCCCACTTATTTACTCCATGAACCACTGCTATTTGTAGAGGAATGTGTTTTTTTTTGAAATACCTAATAACACAGATGTTAACAGACTAGGTTTTCAGTTGAACGATTTGCAGAAATATCTGTATATTAGAAAAGCAGGTGATGGATGAAAAGTTCCAATTGAAAAAATGGCCCTCTTGCAGACTTTTTTTTTCTCTGTTTTGATTCAGTAATGCTTCCTCAGACATTATGCTGAGTAAAATAAGTCAAAGAAAGACAATCCTCTATGATGTCGCTTCCTGCATGTGGCATCCAAATAAAAAGAAAACTCATAGAAAAAGAGATCAGATTTGGGATTGCTGGAGGCAGTGTTTAAGACAAGGGGGAATGGGGAAAATGTAAGCAAGAGGGATAAACTTCCATTTACAAGATAAATAACTCCTGGGGATGCATGAGCAACGTGATGAGTATATGTTAGATATATGAATATAATGGATGGTGTATTTGAAAGTTGTTGAGAAAGAAAATCCTCAAAGTTCTCATCAAAAGGAAAAATTATTTTTGTAACTATAAGAGGTGTTAGCTATTAATTAAATTTCTTGTGGTAGACATTTTGCATTATATATATATGTATATATTTATGCTGCACTCTGTAACAGGGTGGTCCCCAGGAAAGGGGGAGGTTCCCTGCCCCACCCAAGGGAGGGTGGAGCTGAGCAGGAAGAGGAGAAGCTGCTGAAGAGACTGAGGAAGGAAGCAGGATGGAGCCAGAAGGAGACCTGGAGGAGGCACATGGAGCCTAGAGACACGTGAAGAAACTGCGCTTGTCTTTTGGTTGTGGACTGGGTGACATAGATGTGGGTGAGACCCGTGGGGAGGTGACAATGGCAGCTTTTATCTTGATGTTGATTTTGCTCTTTTCCTTCTGGGCTTGTCTGGTTGTTTCTGACCCTTTTCTGTGGGTCCCCACTGGAAGATGCTTTAGACTTGTGGCAGGCTTTGGGGCCTTGCTCTGCGCCATTCCCGTATGGATGGACTTTTACCCACGAGGGGATGGGTAACTTTGGGTGCTTCATTTAGAAGCTAGACTCTTTGCCTTACCTGTATTGTTTCCTAGTTTTATTAAAGTTCCTTCCCATTAAAGTCGCATATGTTTTGTGTTGATGCGGCGGATGGCAGAACCCATTTAGAATAGGCAGGTTTGCGGGGTTTGGGCTGCCCCTCTCCCTGTCCTATAACAACTCTTTGTGTCAATTATTTCTCAATAAAACTGGCAGTAAAAGAAAATCTTGCTCCATGGTATAGCATGGTAATGGCTGACTTGAAAAAGAGAGACTATCATTCCATATATTTCCATAAATCTTCTCAGGAACAACTCACCCCCAGTAAAACAAATAAATATTTATTTGGATTAAACTGTGTGTGTGTGTGTGCGCATGTGTATGTGTGTGTGTCTGTTCTCCGATTTAGCGTCTTTACACATACTACCTTTGGATATTGTATTTGATCTGAGATATTCACGATGATATTTAATAAATACTTTTTGGAGAGGTCTTCATTCTTTATCGTTCCTTTTTTTCTCTTACCACTTACCTGTTCCTCTTTTTTTTTTTTCTTTTACCTAAATCACAAAAGTGGTCACTGTTCAAGGTGGGCATTTGGAAATTATGTCAATTCCTTTCCTATTCTGGTTCTGGTTTCACTCTCGTGAAAGAGCACAGTAGTAAAGACTTCAACCCAGGTTGGTTTGGGGGTCCAGGATTGCTTCTCCACCTGGAAGTTTCTATAAAAGAATGGTTTGCACCCATCCAGAAATTAAGGTCACCCCCACATCTGCCCCAGTGATGGTGAAATATACGGATAAGGAAGACACTGTCCATACCTAAACTTTGTGTCTTCTAAGATTTGGATTTGATAGTGGTAGAAAGAAATGTTCTCAAATTAGAAAGATGATAAGGGAACAGAAATGCATTTGGACTGGGGAAGAACTTGGGTGGAATCAGTTTGAAATTATGGATGGTGTACAAAGCGGGGACAGGGGCAGGGATGACTGGTAAGTTTAGACAGGGCAGGTGGGCTTCAGCCCAGAGTGAAAACGGTCCTAGGTTCAGGATTTACATCCTGGAAATTCCCTGTGAAGACAAATTATGTAAATTCTTCCTTTCACACCCAGTTTTCAAAATGTAGTAATTTTCTACTTGGAGGTTGGAAGAGATGTGATAATATCAAACAGCTGGTAAAAACAAACCAGGCTAAACATGGCACTAAATGGGTTGTAAAATTAAGTTCCTTAGTAATGATTACAATCCATGTGTAGAAGAAGAATGAATATTCCTGAAAGTCACTACAAAGAATAAAAATAATGCATTTATGATAGTTCAGGAACAAAATCGCTTACATAAATTACTAGACCAAAAAACATACTGCTTTCAAAAATCCATTATAGTTCTATAGCTTAGCTGTGCTCTCATATCTGGAATCCAACAGATTCACAATAACCCGCAATTGTCTCCGCGGATCCCCCCACAATGTCAAGAACAGGGTTAGGATCCAAAGTCTGTTCTTACCCTTTTGACACAGCAACCAGTGACAGCTTCACTAGAAGAGGTAAAGAGGGAGGGAGGGACACCCCACTTCTGGGTCCACTTTGCAGTAAACAAAATGGTTCTACTGCCAGGGCAAACAAGAAATCTTCCAATATTTTTAAAGATCATTAATTTTTTCATATATATTTATGAAATAAATAGAATAATTTTTTTGGCCTCTATAATTGGAGCATAGACTGGAGATAGACCTTAGCACAGAGTTCTGTATTCTCACATCAAATGATAATGAGGAGCCCATGTTCCAATAGAGTAAGGTAGGCTTTTTTAAATAAAGATAAGCAGGACACATTTCAGGAGGGTTCTGGGTAAAATCATCCAGGGGTTATCCTTCTGATTTATTTCACTCAGCATCATCCCCTCCATTTCCATCCATGTTGTCACAAATGAATGGAAATGTTGTCACAAGACTTCATCTTTTTTAATAGCTGAGTAGTATTCCACCAGGTATTTACAACACATATTTTTAATTCAGTCATCTGTTGTTGGGCACTTGAGTTGCCTCCATAATTTCACTATTGTAAATAGTGTTGTGGTGCACATATAGGAGTGCACATATCCCTTCAAATTAGTGTTTATGCATTCTTTGGGTAGATACCTTGGAGTGGAGTTGCTGGGTCATATAGCACATTCATTTTTTAATATTTTGAGGAGCCTCCTCACTGTTTTCCATAGCTGTACCAGTCTACATTCCCACCAACAGTGTAGGTGCATTTCTTATTTGTGCCACATACCAAAATTTGTTGTTTCTATATAGGTATATATCTGCACAGAGATAGATATCTGTATCGATATACTTTGTTCTCATGGGAGTAAGATTACATGTCATTGTAGTTTTGACTGGCATTTCCCTGATAAGTATTGTTGAGCTTTTTCATGTACTTGTTGGCCATCTTTGGCATGTCTTCTTTAAAGAAGTGACTAGCTCTTCTGCTCATTTTTTTTAAAACTGAGGTCTTTGTTTTCTTTTTGTTGTGCTGTGTGAATTCTTTATAGATCTTGACTATTAGCACCTTCTTGGATGTAGGATGTGCAAACATTTCCTTGCACTTGGTAGGATGCTTTTTCATTGTAATTTTTTTTTATTTTATTTTTTTTTTTTTATAGAGGCATGTTTATTTATTTATTTGTTTGTTTGTTTGTTTGATGGTTTGTTTATACATGCACTGGGTACAGCCAGAAGCACGGGAGGGTGAGAGAATTCACCAGAGCCAGAGCGGGGAGCAGAGCAGGCAGAAGGACCGGAGTACACTGCTGAGGGGAGCAGCGGGCGGCAGGAGAGGTCTGCGCGCCATGTGGGACCCTCCTCCGGTGGCCGGGGAGCAGCCGGGGATTGAACCGGCGCCGCAGAGGCCGCGGGCAGGTTCGCAACCCAGCGCTCAACCGCTGCGCCACCGGGGAGGCCCATCATTGTAATTTTTTTTTACTGTACAGCTTTTAATTTGATATAGTCACATTTGTTTACTTTTGCCTTTGTTTTCCTTGACAATGGAGTCAAGTCCCCAAAGACATCCATGAAGCCAATGTTTTGTAATGTTTTCTTCTATGTATTTAATGATTTCCAATCCTATATCCAAGTCTTTAATTTGTTTTGAGTTAATTTTTGTATATGGTGTGATAGAATGATCTAGCTTTGATTTTTTTTATCATGTGACTATCCAGAAAATTGAGGGATTGGGAAGCTCCCAAACATATTTTCTAAGGCTAACATTATTCTGATACCAAAAGCAGACAAAGACATCACACCAAAAAAAAAAACCCTATAGACCAGTATCCCTGATGAACACAGATGCAAAAATTCTCAAAAAAAAAAAAAAAAAAAATCTTAGCAAGCTGAATTCAACCATACCTTAGAAGAATTATACTTTATGACCACATTGGAATTATCCAAGGATGCAAGAAGGCTCAAAATATGATAATCAATCACTGTAATTCACCAGATCAACAAAAGGAAAAACAAGGGCCTCCCTGGTGGCTCAGGGGTTTGTCTCAGCACTATCAAGCTTACCAGCCACTGCAACATGAGTTTGATCCCTGACCAGGGAGGGAGCTGACCCACATGGCGAAGCAGACCTCTCCCATCTCACTCACTGCTCCCTTCAGCAATGTATTTCAGTAGATCTGCCTGTTCTGCTCCCCACTCTGTTTCTGTTAGATCTTCTCCTCACTCCCCTACCCCATACCTCTGGCCTACACCCCAGTGTTTTATTTATGTACATAAATATAAATCTTAAAAAAAAAGGAAAAACAAAAGTCATATGATCTTATCAATAGGTACAGAGAAGGCATTTAACAAGTTTCAGCATCCACTTATTATAAAAAACTAGGTAAAATTCAGATAGAAGGAAAATATCTTAACCTAGGCAAGATCATATGTGACAAACTCACAGCTAGCATCATACTCAATAGTGAAAAACTGAAATATTTTTTCCCTAAGATCAGGTACAAGACAAGGATGTCCACTCTCACCATTACTATTCAACATAGTATTAGAAGTATAGAGAAATTAAGCAAGAGAAAGATATAAAAGGAATCCACATTGAAAAAGAAGTAAAACTATCACTATTTGCAGATGATGTAATAATGTATATCATAGTAACTTCGTTAAAAAAAACTGTAAGAGGGCCTCCCTGGTGGCGCAGCGGTTGAGCGCTGGGTTGAGAAGCTGCCCACAGCCTCTTCGATCCCCAGCTGCTCCCTGGCTACTGGAGGAGGGTCCCACATGGCGCGCAGACCTCTCCTGCAGACCTCTCCTGCCGCCTGCTGCTCCCCTCAGCAGTGTACTTCGGTCTTTCTGCCTGCTCTGCTCCCCGCTCTGGCTCTGGTGAATTCTCTCACCCTCCTGGCTTCTGACTGTACCCAGTGCTTGTATAAATAAATAAATAAATCTTGAAAAAAAAATAAAAAAGAATTAAAAAAAAAAAAACCTGTAAGAAATGGGGCCTCCCCTGGTGGCGCAGGCGGTTGAGCAACACACTGCGAAGCTGTCCTCAGCCTCTGCAGTGCTGGTTCGATCCCAGCCAGCTGGTGAGGGTCCCACATGGCGAGGCGGAACTCTCCTGTCTTGCCCACTGCTCCCCTCAACAGTGTATTTTGTCAGTCTGCCTGTTCTGTTCCCTGCTCTGTCTCTGGTGAGTCCTCTCACCCTCCTGCGCATATGGCCTGTACCCCAGTTTTTGTATAAAATAAATAAATAAATATATCTTTAAAAAAAACAAAAAACTGTAAGAAACAAGTCAGTATGATGGCAGGCTACAAAATCAATGATCAATTTCCCCTTTGAAAGAAATTCTAATTTCAAATTTCTCCCCTTCTGACATTAGAACCTTGCCCTCTTCGAACCCAGCTTATCATAGAATCATATAGCTTAATGTCCAATTTAGTGCCCACTTCCCCATTTCATTTACCCTATTTTTTTTTTTTTTTTTGTGCAAAGGAAAGATGAATCTGGGCCTCCCTGGTGGTGTAAGGGGTTAAGATGCAACCTATGAAGCTGTCCACAGCCACTGCAGCACAAGTTCAATCCCTGGCAGGTCAGGGAGCTACCCACATGGCACAGCAGACCTCTCCTGACTGCCCCGCTGGTCCCCTCAGCAGTGTACTTCAGTCAATCTTCCTGTTCTGTTCCCCACTCTGTCTCTGGTGAATCCTCTCACCCCCCACAGCTCTGGCCTGTACCCCAGTTCTTGTATGCATTAATAAATAAATAAATCTTTAAAAAAAAAAAGAAAGATGAGTCTTAGGGAATGATAATGAAACAAAATGGAAACTAAAAAATGAGTTACAATCTGAGTTATCTCATTACTAGAGCAAATCAACCCAACCCTTGGCACCAGAGTAGGTGGGTAAATGAATTTGTCTCTTCCTCAATAAATTACAGGGAATTCAAGAAGTAGTTTGTTTTTACCAGGAAGGTACAGCAAGTCCCAAGGACCTTGTTAAAGATTTTATTTTATTTTATTTTTTTTAGAGGCATTTTTTTTAATTTATTTATTTGTTTGTTTGTTTGTTTTGTTTATACATGCACTGGGTACAGTCAGAAGCGCGGGAAGGTGAGAGAATTCACCAGAGCCAGAGCGGGGAGCAGAGCAGACAGAAGGACCGAAGTACACTGCTGAGGGGAGCAGCGGGCGGCAGGAGAGGTCTGCGCGCCATGCGGGACCCTCCTCCAGTGGCCGGGGAGCAGCCGGGGATCGAACCGGCGCCACAGAGGCCGCGGGCAGCTTCGCAACCCAGCGCTCAACCGCTGCGCCACTGGGGAGGCCCAAGATTTTAAATTAATAAGGCATTTTCATGTAGAGGGAGGAGTGGTTTTTACTAGGCCACATTTGAATCTTAGTCTTGCTGTGTGGATATGTGCTCTGGGGTCTTGACTCCTGGTTTCCAACCCAGAAGGGCAACAGCAAAGTTTAGAGGCACAGACCCTGGAATCAGACTGTCTGGGTGTGAACCCCAACCCAGTGGAGAACTCTGGTGTTCTCGCTGTACTCTAGTGCTCAAACAGCACGAATGATGGGGTAATCTACCAGGATGACCTCCTACTGCAGTGAAGAATATGGCATCTTCTATGACAAGGTTCTTGCCAACAAATGTCTAAGTTAAATCTAATTAAGTTTCTGTCTTAATGTCCAGTTTACAGGAAATGCTAAGTATTGAACAATAGCATGATGGCAAGGAATCATCAATACTGCCTTATGCTGTCTTTTGGTTGGGGGGGGAGTTGGTGAATATGATTGTGGTATGTGAAACATGACTTGATGCTTATACGAAAACTCAACCATGAAATATCCTGAGATTTTTTTTTTTAAGATTTATTTATTTATGCATACAAGAGCTGGGGTACAGGCCAGAGGTACAGGGAGATGGGGGGAAAGGATTCACCAGAGACAGAGTGGGGTACAGACCAGGCAGACTGACTGAAACACACTGCTGAGGGGAGCAGCAGGCGAGACAGGAGCGGTCTCCTGTGCCATGTGTGTTGTTCCCTGGCTGGTCGCGGATTGAACTCGTGCTGCAGAGGCTGCAGATTGCGTCATAGTGCTGTGCTTAAGCCCTTGCACCACCAGGGAGGACTCCTATGCTGAGATTTAAAGATGATTTGGGACCTCCTTGGTGGCCTAAAGGTTGAGTCTCAGTGCTGTCACCTCCATGATTTGATTTTGATCCCCGGCCAGGGAGCTGACCCACATAGGGTGCAGCAGACCTCTCCTGTCACCTGCTTCTCCCCTTAGCAGTGGATTTCAGTGGATCTGCCTGTTATGTTCCCCACTCTGTCTCAGGGATCTTCTCACCCCTGCACTGCTGGCCTATACCCCTATTCTTCTATGCTAAATAAATAAAAATATTTTTAAAAAGATGATTGGGTATTAGGTGGCATAAAGCAAATATTGTTAAATCTCTTCTATGTGAATGTCATTTTTGTGTAGGGATGATACTTCATGAGGTCTGTAACACTAACACGGTTCAAAGAAATACATAGAACAATAAAGCCAGTAAAACAAAATATTTGCAATTGTTGAAGCTGGGTGGTAAACATAGAGGTGTCTGTTTTATCATTTTTTCAACTTTTTTCACATGTTTAAGTTTTCAAAATAAAACATTTGTAGGGAAAAAACTTCCACAGTTCTTATCAATACATATACTATACCTTTCCTATGGTTTTTGTGAATGGAAGTTCTAGCCAGTTTTTATTAACCTATAAATATAAAAATAGCACTCAGTATTGGAAAATATTGAAAAACATTGGGTACACTCTGTGCTCTAATCCACATTGGAGGGACAATGTCCAGGAGATTGTAGTTCTCATCCCAGGATACACTGGCATAGAGAATGGGCCAGGGGCTCAGAATCCTCATTTGTTGCCCCCTGGGTAGGCACAGCTGCCACCATAACCTTCACTAAAGACACTGTGGGTGCATGTGACCCTGACCTTCCCTGTGCTTTTGCCTGCCCCCCATGACCTCAGTGGGATGAGAAGCAGGAGGATGACAAGGCTGAGGTGCTAGGGAGTGGAGGGAGGTGGCAGATTGGAATTCAGGGAGATGGTGAAGTGGCAGGAAGCAGGATGCACATAAACTCAGCCATTGTCTCATTAGGCTTCATTTAAAAAACAAAACTTCAACAATCACATTACTCAGAATTGCAAAGGGGCAGTCATAAAGCAACAATTCCCAGACACTAAGTCCTTCTGAACGCAGAACTCTATTTGAATGAAGTGTTTGTTATCCAGGAAAATGGACATGCTTAGTAAAGATATGACTACATGGGTTCAATAGGGAAAGATAAGAGGCTTGAGGATTGAAGCCAGAAAAACAGCAACGTTTAAGGGATGGGCATCCTGTGGTCAAAGGTTGTCAGAAGGCTAATAAATGAGAAAATACTGGTCTGTGATCCCCACCCTGGAAAAACTTTGCAAATCCCACAACGTAGCCACATGTTGTCAGGCACATTTTATTTCACAAACTGTTTATGATGTAGATGATAATTTTTCAGGGTCAAGGGTATGGTTATTTCATAGGTCTGTTATTTCCTAGATTATTTTTGAAGCATATAGTACTCAGATGGAAAAAAAAAAAGGTTGATGGGAGTAGCTGCAGGAGATAAAGTGGATTAAATGAAAGAATAAAATGTACTAACAATAGACTCACAGCTAACCTTAGTAAATAATTCATTTCCCTTCCAGCAACAGTCATATTTATATAGAAGGCCAGCAAGTCTCTCTGCAACATCTATCAAGCAAGAAAAATGTAAACTTATAAAAATCCGTGAAGAATTTCAAATGACTCATTGAAACCTGTTACAAAATCAACCACAAGAATTTTCTAACTACTAATTAACTTTGAGTCAAGTCTTGGGGGCTATAAAAACCAGGCTGTTTGGTGAGAGGACTGTGGCAGGGAGTTGATGAGACTTGAAGCGCTCAGAATTGGTAAAAAGAGTGATGTTTTAAAAATGGATTTAGAAATGTCTCTGGAGTGGTTTATGAAGTGGCTAAGAGCACAGATTCTGGAAGGAGCTACTTGGGCTTGAATCCCAGTTCTGCCACTTAACTCCCTGTGTGATTTTGGGCAAATTACTGAATTGCCCTGTGACCAAGTGAAAGTGGTAATAACTCCTGGGGTTGCTATGAGGATTAAGTGACTGAATGTTTGTAAAACATTTGGAACTGTGCCTAGCATAGAAAAAACACAATACAAGCATTTGTTAAATGAAATTGTGAAAACTGATCCTATAAACAAGCACCTTCGGATTTTTAGTTTTGTAAAAGCTAAGCTTTGGGGAGTGTTCACTAAAAGAACATAACTGCTCCTCTTCTTCATTTTTTTTTTTTCTACAGTTTCCCATCTTTCCTCTCCCAACTCCACCTTCAGAGTACTGTATTGTTTTCTCTTTATGTTGAAAACAATTCTTTCGATTCACTAAAATACCTTAAGGGGGCCTCCCTGGTTGCCTAGGGGTTAAGTCTCAGAGCTGTCACCATCAAGGCCTGAATTCGATAATGGCCAGGGAGCTGACCCACTAATGGCAGAGCAGACCTCTCCTGTCTCACCTGCTGCTCCCCTCAGCAGTATATTTCGGTCATTCCACCTGGAGCACATGGCTGGCCAGCGGTGGGCCAGACCCTACTCACCACAGCTGGAGGTGCTCACAGGAGCTGCTGAGATGACCCCACAGCAGCCCCAGCCACACTCTGAAGGTCAGGATGGACAGCAACTGGATGCTGGACCAAGAGGTGGTGCCAGACGATCAACAGCTCTCAGTGGCCACCTGGTCACCAGAGGAGGTGTCAGAATCACCATTGTCACAGCTCTTGGGAGCTGTTGGCCCACACCACCACCAACAGCATTTTGAGTCACCAGGCCCAGGCCTCTGGGGCTCCCCTCAGGTGGTGTCAAGGGGCAGGCTGGAGGCAGGGTACCCCAGGCTTTTTCCTCTGGAGGTCAGCGGCCGGAAGGGGCTTCTTTCATCTTTGTGATACCGGAATTGTCAGGCCTAGTCTCCCAGCCAGGAACGGATCCCAGGCTGCAGGGCAGCGCTGAGCCCCAGCCGCTAGACCTCCACGGGTTGGTGTCTCACGAAGCCGCAGCAGGAACTTCGCAGACGCTCAGGCAAGCAAGCAAGAAGAGGCAGATTTGTTTAGAGAAAAAAAGTTTATTGAGGAGAAAAAGAACAGAAATAAAGTGGGACTCCCAGACCATGAAACGAGGCCAGGGAGGGGCAAGGAAGCCAAAGTGGAGTCGTGTCTCAGGGAATATATACTTTCTTTCCCTCATTATTCTAAAGCTCCACCAGTCTCTTTGTGATTGGTCAGTTCTCGGCTGTCTCACTTAATTTGCTACTGAGTGGGGGATCTTCACATTCCTTATCTAACAGGTCTGTCTTTCCCCATTTGTTATGCTTATCGCTTTATCTTTATGGTTTATTCCTCCAGGTGAGCATCTCTACACATTATCTTACCACCTGAAGAAAACTGGGACTGTTATAGGGCAGGGAGAGGGGCAGCCCAAACCCCCGCAAACCTGCCTATTCTAAATGGGTTCTGCCATCCGCCGCATCAACACAAAACATATGAGACTTTAATGGGAAGGAACTTTAATAAAACTAGGAAACAATACAGGTAAGGCAAAGAGTCTATTTTCTAAATGAAGCACCCAAAGTTACCCGTCCCCTCGTGGGTAAAAGTCCATCCAAATGGGATTGGCCCAGAGCAAGGCCCCAAGGCCTGCCACAAGTCTAAAGCATCTTCCAGTGGGGACCCACAGAAAAGGGTCACAAACAACCAGACAAGCCCGGAAGGAAAAGAGCAAAATCAACATCAAGATAAAAGCTGCCATTGTCACCTCCCCACGGGTCTCACCCACATCTGTGTCACCCAGTCCACGACCAAAAGACAAGCGCAGCTTCTTCACGTGTCTCTAGGCTCCATGTGTCTCCTCCAGGTCTCCTGGCTCCATCCTGCTTCCTTCCTCAGTCTCTTCTGCTTCTCCTCCTCCTGCTCAGCTCCACCCTCCCTTGGGTGAGGCAGGGAACCTCCCCCTTTCCTGGGGACCACCCTGTTACAGGACCATTGTTAACATTGTCCTTGGTTCTGGGATGTTTGTTTTTCCCAGTGGAATTGGTTACATTCCCTTGGTTGTCCTTATCTCTGAAGCCTCCCTAAATTCTTCAGAGGTCTCCTCCCGCACTGTCCCTAAAACTGCATAATTCCTAGCTTGCCCTGTGTCTCATTTGGAGGCCAGGATTGAGTCAGTGACAAAGGCTGAGAGTCCCAGCCTCTCTCCTGAGGCCAGGAGCCACAAGTTGGTCAGGGCTGCCCAGAGGCCCAGGGCCAAAGCCTCTCCTGGGAGACCCGCAGCAGCTTCCTCCCCAGAGTGAGCATGAGAGTTCACCAAAGACTGGAGGCCCCAGCTGGCTTGTGTCTTCTTCCAGGGTCCCCCACATGCACTGCCCACAAGCAGCTTGGGGGTGGGGGAGGGTGTCTCTCTGTTAGGGGGAAAAGGATGTCCTAAAGCTAATTCCATACAGGTTTTGTGGACTCCACCCCCACTCCAGGCCAAAGCCATCAGGACATTGGGAAAGACAAATCCCATTGAAAGGTTCGCCTTGGTAAAGAAAAGGAGAGCCAGGCTAAATTTCTCAAGGGGAGGGAAAGTTTATTGCGCCACGGGCGGACCTCACGCACCCAAGGTGGGGGTCAGTGAAGCCGCGCAAGTTGTCAGGGGGAAGCAGGGTTTTATAGGGTGAGGAGAGGTCAGGTGGGAAACTGGGCTCCTACAGCGGGGGGGGGGGGGGGGGGGTGTGTGGGGGGGTGTTTGTTGGGGGGGGAATTTCGTGGGGCACATAGAGGTTCTTTGTCTGAGAAGAGACTCATAGCAGGAGGGGGGAGGCTCATTGTCTGAGTCCTCCAGGCTGGTATCCGCATTCCTGCCCCCCAGGTGGGCTTCCAGGTAGGCTTTTTCATTCGGGCCTGCTGCATGGACCTTTCACCCATCACCACCAAAGGGAAGGTGGATGGGACCTGAGGGTGCAGTTAAGCAGCCAGGTTTGGTATAAAACCAGACACGTGGGCTTTGGGGGGGTGTCCTTTTGGCTCTCCGCCAACGCGCGGCTCTCTGCCAGCTTTTGGAGTGTCATTGGGTTTTCAGGTCAGCGGACAGGGTAGGGCGCATTTAAGATTTTATTTCCCTATTTTCTCCCTGAGTTATGCATTTCCTCATTTCCCCTTCCCTTGTAAATAAACCTTTTATTAAGCTTCTGTGTGTGCCTGCAGTGGGGTATTAATGTCCCTTTTAAGTGCGTGGGTGAGGACCCACAGCCAGGCAACCTGTTTTATATTGGGGCTGCTCTGTAACAGATTTGGCACCCAACGTGATTTAGGAGAGAGCCATCCGTGGTTAGTCAGCCCCATGGGGAAATTGGGCTTCCCTATGGCACTGGCTACCAGAAGCACAAATGTGATTTTTGGTATCTCTAGTGTGTTTATTTCATGTGTAGATTTGCTGTTTAAAAAAACTGGCTTGGGCTTTGTCAAGATTCTGTGTGTCTGTGTGTAATTTGTTTGTAGTGAATTGCCGTTTTATATCCGGGCTGCTGTGTAACATCTCCACTTTCAGAACTATCCCATGGGGCTTAAAAATAGACATTCATGGGCCTCCCTGGTGGCGCAGCGGTTGAGAGCTGGGTTGCAAAGCTGCCCGCAGCCTCTGCAGCACCGGTTCGATCCCCGGCTGCTCCCCGGCTGTAACAGGGTGATCCCCAGGAAAGGGGGAGGTTCCCTGCCCCACCCAAGGGAGGGTGGAGCTGAGCAGCAAGGGGAGAAGCTGGAGAAGAGACTGAGGAAGGAAGGAAGCAGGATGGAGCCAGAAGGAGACCTGGAGGAGGCGCATGGAGCCTAGAGACACGTAAAGAAACTGCTTGTCTTTTGGTCGTGGACTGGGTGACACAGATGTGGGTGAGACCCGTGGGGAGGTGGCAATGGCAGTTTTTATCTTGATGTTGATTTTGCTCTTTTCCTTCCGGGCTTGTCCGGTTGTTTGTGACCCTTTTCTGTGGGTCCCCACTGGAAGGTGCTTTAGACTTGTGGCAGGCTTTGGGGCCTTGTTCTGGGCCGATCCCATATGGATGGACTTTTACCCACGAGGGGATGGGTAACTTTGGGTGCTTCATTTAGAAACTAGACTCTTTGCCTCACCTGTATTGTTTCCTAGTTTTTATTAAAGATCTTTCCCATTAAAGTGTCATATGTTTTGTGTTGATGCGGCGGATGGCAGAACCCATTTAGAATAGGCAGGTTTGCGGGGTTTGGGCTGACCCTCTCCCTGTCCTATAACACGGCCACCAGAGGAGGGTCCCACATGGCGCGCAGACCTCTCCTGCCGCCCGCTGCTCCCCTCAGCAGTGTACTTCATCACTCTGCCTGCTCTGCTCCCCGCTCTGGCTCTGGTGAATTCTCTCACCCTCCCGCGCTTCTGACTGTACTCAGTGCTTGTATAAATAAATAAAAATAAATCTTTTAAAAAAAATAGAAATTCATCATGTCCCTTTGGGCTCCAGAAACACATTCTTTTTGTTTCTGCCTTCACTTCATTTCATTACCGTGTTTCATCTGTTTCTGCTCGTTTTCCACCCTGGGTTCAAATGACATTTCCATATAATCACAGTGGAAGTTTTTGGCCCCCCTTTTTTTAATAAAGATTTATTTATTTATGCATACAAGAGCTGGGGCACAGGCCAGAGATGGAGGGGGGTGTGTGTGTGTCTGTGTGTCTGTGTGTGTGTGTTTGTGTGTGGAGGATTCACCAGAGACAGAGCTGGGAACAGAACAGGCAGATGAAATCCACTGCTGAGGGGAGCAGCAGGCGAGTCAGGAGAGGCCTGCTGTGTCATGTGGGTTGTTCCCTGGGCGGCTGGGGACCCAACTCGTGCTTCAGAGGCTGTGGATTGCTTCATAGTGCGGTGCTCAACCCCTTGTGCCACCAGGGAGGAGCTTTTGGCCCTTTTAGAAGGAGAACTAAGTTCTCAGGCCCAGATAGGTGCACACGTGGGTGCTCATTTGGATGTGCCCCATGTTTTTTTTTGGGGGGGGGTAGGAGGCGCTTCCTTCTCCTCCTAAATCTCCCTTTTTGCAGAAATCTACCAGTGTTTTGTGCACACGTTCCTTTAGATTTCGCTCCTTATTGCCTGATGCTTATGGGCTCTGAGTTTGGCTTCTTTTTCTGTGTGAAGTTGTTACAGGGCAGGGAGAGGGGCAGCCCAGACCCCACAAACCTGCCTATTCTAAATGGGTTCTGCCATCCGCCGCAGCAACACAAAACATATGAGACTTTAATGGGAAGGAACTTTAATACAATTCGGAAACAATACAGGAAAGGCAAAGAATATAGTTTCTAAATCAAGCACCCAAAGTTACCCGTCCCCTCGTGGGTAAAATTCCATCCAAATGGGATTGGCCCAGAGCAAGGCCCCAAAGCCTGCCACAAGTCTAAAGCATCTTCCAGTGGGGACCCACAGAAAAGGGTCAGAAACAACCAGACAAGCCCAGAAGGAAAAGAGCAAAATCAAAATCAAGTTAAAAGCTGCCATTGTCACCTCCCCACGGGTCTCACCCACATCTGTGTCACCCAGTCCACGACCAAAAGACAAGCGCAGTTTCTTCACGTGTCTCTAGGCTCCACGTGCCTCCTCCACGTCTCCTTCTGGCTCTCCACCCTGCTCCTTCCTTCCTCAGTCTCTTCAGCAGCTTCTCCTCTCCCTGCTCAGCTCCACCCTCCATTTGGGTGGGGCAGAGAACCTGGAACCTCCCCCTTTCCTGGGGACCACCCTGTTACAAATTCACTCTCCACTTCCCTTACAGAAGCCACTTCGCCCCACTTTGGATCAGGAGTAAAGATACTCTGGGCTCTTCCTTAGCTCTGTGTCGCCTTTAAATGTCTGTCCAACGTGCTCCCCTGCAGGGTGCGTCGCCCAGCAAGTCACATTTGTCAATGGCAGCAAGTCCCAGGATGTGACCATATATAACCTGGGAGCAGAAAGCTGCCTCGTTCCGGGAACACGTTTGGGGAGCCCTGTGCGCCGCCGCCCGCGCGCGCTCGCCTCCCCGGGGCGGGTTCTCTCCCGGAGGCCGCGCCCGTGCCAGGGTCCCCCCACTTCCTCCCGGCTGCTCACAAACCCGGGCGGCTCACTCGCCAGCGCCGTCCGCACTGGGCATGCTCAGTGGCCGTCCGGCGCGAGTCTCCGCGGGCGCTGCGCTCCGTCTGCGCCCAGGTCTCCGCTTCCCTGAGCGCGGCTGCACGCCGCGGCCCTGAGCCGGGAGAGCCGCGCCCCGCCGGCCCCGCCGGCCCCGCCGCCCCGGACCCCAACTTCGCGCCAAGTTCGGGCCCGCCTTCGGGGGGAGCCATGCAGATGACTAACAGGGACGTTCTGTTAGAAATGGAGGAAGACGACGACGAGGATGGGGAGATCGGTGAGTGGGGGCACTGGGGCGGACGGCGCGGGCGCGCGGGCCCCCGCTCGGGAGCCCTAGGCGGCGCGGGGAGAAGTTGGGGATGGCGCGTGGGCAGCGCCCCCTCCTCGGGGCGGGGAGGGGCGGGACGGGGTCTGGGGGACCCTCGGCCGCCGCGAGGGTCGCGCGGGGGCGGGGGTAGAAACCGGGAAGCGGGCGCCGCTGTCCCGGAGCCGCAATGCGCCGCCGCCCGGGGCCCTGCGCCCTGCTGCACCCCGGCCGGCGCCCCGGAGACCTGGGGAGGCGCGGGGTCCCCTCAGCGCTTTCTGCCCGGCAGGGGCGCAGCCCTGGACCGTCGCGGTGGATACGGGGCGTCTCCGCGCGCGGAAGTCTTGACTCAAAGCAACAACTTTTGGGTCATTTCCTCCGCTGCAGCCAGCCCGGGACTGCGGAGAGCGGCGCGGGCGGCGCGCGGCGGTGCCACGGGCCCGGCCGGGTTTGCGGAGCCGGGGCGGGACCCGGTCGAGTCCTCTTTGAGGAAAGCGCCCCGGGAGGGCGGTGGCAGCCGGGTGGGGCAGCCCGGGGAACAGATTTGTGGCTTCGGGGCGCGGGCCGGGATCCTCTTTTCGGCCGCAGAGCCCTTGGGGGAGTGATCCCGAGGGGAAAGCCTGGGGCAGAGCGGACCGCGGGCTATTTCGTGCTAGTCTAGAGGGACCCCGGAGCTTGGGAAGCTATCCTGGGGTGCCCCGATTCAACTTCGGGGTAACGTTCAAAGAGGTGGGAGACAGGGCGGAGGGAGAGCTGTTTAAGAGCAAAAATCAAACAAAAGGGATGAGAGGAGACGGTGGACGGGGAAGCCTTTGGGGGAGTGGGGTGAAAACCGGGTCCCCAAAAGAGGATGTTGTAGGGGAAGGATGAAATATCGGGTTCCTCCCGAAAACTGGCAGTTCAATGACTGTCTTTAGTGCTGGTCTGTCAGTTCCACCCCCACTCAATTTCCTTAACGCCAAATCAGTTTAAACTACAACAGTGGCCTAAAGACCTGTTCTCTTAATAGCTTTAGAAGGAACTTAATTTTAGGAGAAAGTTGTTCACTTCCTTTTACGTTTTAGGCACTGTTCATTTATGTTTTTATTTTTCCAATCTTTGAGATGCAGTTACACATAACATTGTGTAACTTTAAGGCTTAGCAATGCCTTGATTTGATGACATATTTACATTGCAAAATGATTGCCACGGTAGCAGTAACTAATCCCTCCATCAGGCATGTAATTGTCGTTCATTTTTTGTGGTGAGTAAGTTTAAAGATCTATCCTCTTAGCAACTTTCAAGTATATGATACTATGTATCTTGTAACTGTAATTATACTTGGTCTTCAAAGGTGTTCACTCTTAGAGCAATTTCTCCCCATGCCGGTTTCCACTATTCTGTTGTTTTTATGAGGCAGCTCTTTTAGATTTCACCTGTAAGTGTTAGAGAGTACTTGTCTCTCTCAGTCTCATTATTTCATTTAGCATAATGCTCTCAAGTTCCATCCATGCTGCTGCAAGTAATGGGATTTCTTTTTTTGTCTTGACTGAATAATATTTCTCTCTGTTACGTATATAGTATATATCTTTACATAGATAGCATATATCTTTACATATATAACATATGTTTACATAGATAACATATATCTTTACATATACTTTACATATATATCATTACATACATCTTTATTCGTGTGATATGCATTAGAACACTGAAGTTGTTTCCATATCTTGGCTGTTGTAGGTCCCCCTTATTTAAATATGGAGAACTTGGTAACTTCCTTTAGGGAAATTGAATAAAGGGCATTATGCACCACGGCCTAGCTTTACCTTTCATTCACCTGAATAGAGATTGTAAGGTAAGCCTCTGAATCTCCCAAATTGGTTTGCTTTACTTCTCACACAGCCAGTTATGATTCAAACTCAGCTTTTCTGACTTGCAAGATCTGTGCAGATTAATGTACTTTCTACTTGGTCAGTCTGGCTGTCAGAAAATGTCAAGTGCTATTTCACAGGCTTTATAAAACCATGATTTATAAAAATATAAATCATAGGAGCAAACTTCAACAAGTTATAATAAAATTAGTACAATTTTGTTTAATAGGAAAATGCATTTGTGTGTCATGGTGAGGTGTCACTGTTTATACTGAGTATGAATAAATAAGGGTGAAAAGCCAAATGGAAATTGAAGTAAGCAGGAGACTCTGAGTTTTGTTTGTTCCCATCAACAGATCCCAGTTTAGAAAGAAAACTACCTGTTCTCGTCAGTGTTTACCCAATGAGGCTTCAGAAAATTCATCTTAAGTGTGGAGCCATAGGCCCTTTTTATTTTTAGTTGGTGATGTAATTTATACTGATTCTATCAAGTCAGCGAGCGAGTACATTTAAAGAAAAGGTGAACTATCTCTACCTTCTTCACCCATGTTTCATAGGGGTGTGTGCAGGGGTCAGTCAACCTTCTTTTATGTTAGGCAACACATACCACTTCAACAGATCTCAGCAATGTTTGGTTGTTCTACAAATTTAATGTGGGTTGTGGTGATTTCATACCAAAAGATGTTTGTTGTGCTAACTGCAAGTTTGCCGTTGTGAAACATAAGCCTTTTGAGAAGTTAGCAATAATGGCCTGATGATGTACAGCCTTTTTTTTTTTTAAAGATTTATTTATTTATTTATACAAGCACTGGGTACAGTCAGAAGCTCCGGAGGGTGAGAGAATTCACCAGAGCCAGAGCGGGAATAGAATAGGCAGACTGACTGAAATACACTGCTGAGGGGAGCAGCAGGCGTGGCAGGAGAAGTCTGTTGCACCATGTGGGACCCTCGCGGGTGGCCGGAGATCGAACCGGCTCTGCAAAGGCTGCGGGCAGCTTCACAGCCAAGCGCTCAAGCGCTCAACCGCTGCGCCACCAGGGGAGGCCCGATGTACAGCTTTTTAATTGTACATCGTAATTTCCAACTATGGGAGAGGAGATGGGTGAAACGAAGATTGTAATTTTAACCTCTGCTTCTAGTTTTGTAATGCAGGGTTATGTTAAAAACATTGACTAATATTTCTCCTAGCACTTGATTATCACTGCTAGTTGTGTGATAATTTCAAATCCACTCAGATACTGAAGATTTCTCTGAAATCCTACTATGAATATTAACTTTTCAGTTCAGAGCAGGAGAGTTATTTTGACACAAGTTCCTAGGTAAGACATCTGACATTATTGGTTAATTTGCGGGAGACAAAGAAAAAAACAAAGTTATTAAGCTAGATGTAGTCTCTGTCGCATGGTGCTATTTCACAGGCTTCATAAAACCATGATTTATAAAAATATAAATCATAGGAGTAAACTTCAACAAGTTATAATAAAATTAGTACAATTTTGTTTAATAGGAAAATGCATTTGTGTGTCATGGTGAGGTGTTACTGTTTATACTGAGTATGAATAAATAAGGGTGAAAAGCTCATATTTTACATGCAAGTATGGAAGTGTTCCCGCTCATGGTGTACAGCCTTTGATAAATAATTATAATGTCCAGATGTGGGAGAGGAGACTGGGATTTGGGGCCTTTTCCCCCCAATGTATTTTGCTTACTTTTGAAACAAACAGTGCTTTGTATCAGGGATGCCTTGTTATTTCCGATCATCTGATCTAGGGAATCAAAGGTGGCAAATCTCACCAGAGGCATTTTTCCCATATTTGCTGAACTCATGACCACCAGAGATTATGTCCAAGGCTTGCCAATGATGCAGCCTTTTGGCATGAGGGCATTTATATTCTAAATCAGTTCCAACAATTAACTGCAGCTGTCACATGCAGACAGTCAGGGCAGGGAATATTGGACTTGCAACCCTTACAACCGTTGCTGGTGCCAGTGGAGATGGGGTTCCTGCAAGTCCTGGGAGCAGGGTGTGTACACCTAGTATACAGAAAAGGATCCTTGGCTGCTTTGCACCCCCAACCCCTGTACCCAAATTAACCAGTGGATTGGACTCAGTGTCTCTTTCTGTTGTACAAAGAGGCAGAATCATCTTTTGATGGCTAGAGTATAGGCATTATCTTTAATATGCTATGCTATTTTGTTTCTTGCATTTCTATGGTTCAGACTTTTCTGAGACAGGAAAAGTATTCTCAAAAAAGAAGTGATTAGGGCCTCCCTGGGGGTACAGCAGGTTGAGCAAGGCACTGTGAAGCTATCCGCAGCCTCTGCAGTGCAGGTTCGATTCCTGGCCAGCTAGGGAGATACCCACATGGCGCGGCAGACCTCTCCTGTTGCACCTGCTACTCCCCTCAGCAGCTCTTTTGGTCTGTCTGCCTGTTCTGCTTTCCACTCTGTCTCTGGTGAATTCTCTCACCCTCCCGCATCTCTGGCCTGTATCCCAGTTCTGGTATAAATAAATAAATCTTTTTTTTTTTTTTTTTTTAAAGGAGTGATTAGGAAGTAGTCAGATAGTTCAGCCAAAACATCTCTTGTTTCAGTGGTTGGTTGGTTTCTTGCTCTCTGAGGCCCACAGCTAGTGGGGGGGAGGGAGAGCAGAGGCCAAGAATCCTGAGAGGTGATGGTCTAGCTGTGCATGCATCTCCAGCATCTTCACTGGCTTCCATCTCACTGTCACATTTTTACATGGACGTACTTCCCACCAGCTCCTGTCCCCTCTCTCCCTACTTTGATTAATCATATGCAATGTGGTCTAACATTTTTTTGATGTTAGACAAGTTTTGCTTGGTCAGTATTTTTTTTTTTTTTTTTTATAGAGGCATGTTTTCATTTATTTATTTATTTATTTATTTAATTTGTTTGTTTTGTTTATACATGCACTGGGTACAGTCAGAAGCGTGGGAGGGTGAGAGAATTCACCAGAGCCAGAGTGGGGAGCAGAGCAGGCAGAAGGACTGAAGTACACTGCTGAGGGGAGCAGCGGGTGGCAGGAGAGGTCTGCGCACCATGTGGGATCCTCCTCCGGTGGCCGGGGAGCAGTCGGGGATCGAACCGGTGCCGCAGAGGCCGCGGGCTTGCTTGGTCAGTATTAATTGAGCAAGCCTGTTTTGTTATGTATAGGATCAGGTGCTGGGCTGGATATTGGGAGACAAAAAATGAGTAAGATGGAGCCCTTAGCCTCAGAGGGGTAGGTTCCTTGGAAGCAGACATTTGCAGGGAGCACTGTTACTGAGCTAATGTACACTGTATGGGAGGATGGAGACAGAAAAGATTGTGGGCTGGGTTTGAAGGATCAGGCAGGTGCAATGTTGTGGAGGCCAGCGGGGTGTTGCAAGACTGAGGACTCATATTCCTTGTATGAAAAGGAATAGGTACAAGACTGGGGAGCAGGGCAGGCTGCACCCTGAAGAATCTTCTGCATATTTGAAGCATTTTGCATTTCACCCTGTATGTTATGTGGATCTCTTGGACGACTTTAAGGGAAGGAGAGATAGGATCGAATTTGCTTCTGGATCACTCCCCCTGCATCATGCTGGAAATGTATTAGGAGGGCAGATGGTAGAGGTAGACCTCTCTTCATTAAGGTTCAGGATGCCTGCGGTGGCCCTGGAATAACAGAGTGGTTCTGAGAGGTGATGACAGAGTCGGGACTTAGTCTTACACCAGTTACTTCCAGCAAGCAGAGAAGAGTCTGGAACCATTCTCAGGTTTTAGCTGGTGATTGTGGGGGGAGTGGCTGCTGGTTGAGGGCAGTAGGTATGCAGGAGGTGAGAATTTTCTGTTGTTCCAATAAGTCTTGTGCTTTTCTCTTTTGCCTTGGCTTAGACCTATTTCCCTTCCTGATGACACCAGACTCCCCTCTTTTTCTCAGTGGTCCCCCATCTTTCCAAGTCTGTCACACACCCAGAAAGCTACTTCTGATTCCCCTAGACCAACACATCCACCAGTGTATTTTCACACCTCTTATTTTTCTGTTAGAAACAGTGCTGTTTCACCATGTGTTTTATCTTTGTTGTTCATTATGTTTTCATTGATTACCCCTGCAAATAGAGGTATAAATTTCTTGGGGGCTGGGACTAGGTCATTTGGTCTTCTAGAAGCTGTGCAAAATGAACTAAATTCCGTGTCTGCTCCATCGATAAAATTAATAAAAATATCTTCCTTACCCTCCTTTCTTAAAAAGTAAGCTTCCCTGAAGGCAAGTGCCCTTCTGCTTTGTGTGCTAAGCTAGGTCCCTAATGCCTAGAATGGTGCTTGATACACTAGTGGAAGACAATCAAATAATTGTTGAATGAATGATTCTTTTGTAATAATTTGATCAATGTAATGATTAGTGGTTTTATGACCCTAGAAGAATTCTCTTCTATGACACTTGAAACATCCTTAGTCATTTGTTTTAAAAATGTTGATATGTAGTCTGATAGGGATGCTGCTGAGTTCTTGCTATCTAGGAAGGAGACAGATCTGAGAACAGATAACTGCAGGAATCAGTGATTATTGCTCTAATCAAGATTGTACCAGCTTCCGGGATGGCACCAAGGAGAAAGCGTATAGCCCGGTTCAGGGAATTCCAGATACTTCTGCAGAGGTGGTGCCTGAGTCATCACTGGAGAAATGAGAAGACAGATGAGGGAATGAGGCTAGGACAGGGTGTGTCCTGAGCATTCCTACGTGTCCCATGATTTCTCAAAAAATAATCCGCTAGGGCCTCCCTGGTGGCCTAGGATTAAGTCTCAGCTCTGTCACTGTGATGGCTTTTGTTTGATCCCTGCTAGGGAGCTGACCCATTTAGGGCCCAGCAGAACTCTCCTGTCTTACCTGCTGCTCCTGTTAGCAGTGTCTTTCAGTAGATCTGCCTGTTCTGCTCCCCAATCTGGGCCTGGTGAATCCTCTCATCCTAGCACCTCTGCCCTACACCCCAATTTTTCTATGCATAAATAAATAAACAAATCTTTTTTAAAAAAATCCTCCATGCTGCCTTTGTCTTATTCACAATGGGAAGGGGATCATATCTAATATACAGCACATATTATACTCCAGTATATTAAAATTTTCACACATTACTCACATATACTCAAAAATTTTTAAGGGACAGTAATTTTAACTGTAATAGAAGCTTTGTATACCATAAGACTTAAGAAGTTTATCTGTATTGAGGGCTGGATCTGAGCAGAAACTATCCCTAGTTTTAGAACAGAAAAACATTTCCAGTTACCTTCAACCAAAGAAATGTGATTGGTAACTCAATGTAAAGCTAGGAAGCATGGGAATTTAATGCAATCAAATATTGGCTTATGTCATTATTGCTATTTTTCTTTTTCAGTTTTGCCTTCCTTTATAGTACTGCAACTGAGATAAATTAGCATCTATCCCAAGAAGCAGCTCGTTTAAAGAAAGCTAGATAAAAATGTCAACCATAGCATGTTTTGAACATGGATTAAAGAGCGATTCAAATACTATCAGGGCCTCCCTGGTGGTGCAAGGGATTGGGACGCAACCTATGAAGCTGTCCACAGCCACTGCAGCATGATTCAATCCCTGGCCGGGGAGCTATCCATATGGCACAGCAGACCTCTCCTGGTTCGCCCACTGCTCCCCTCAGCAATGTTTTTCAGTTGATCTGCCTGTTCTGTTCCCCACTCTGTCTCAGGTGGGTCCTCTCACCACCCCCATGCTTCTTGCCTGTAACCCAGTTCTTGTATGCATAAATAAATAAAATCTTAGGAAAGGAAAAAAAAAATACTATTCAGCCAAAACGTCAGATTGTACATTTGCTTAAGAGACAAATTGAAGGGGGTTAATAGGCAACTTTCTCCGCCATGGTATTTATTAGTGCCCTGGCTACATATCTGAATAGTAATTGAAAGAATTTAGGCAGAAAGGTATTCAACAGACAAAAATACAAAGGAAAGAAAATGTATTCTTTTGTGAAGTCCAGATGTTGCTGTTATATTTAATGCTTTCAATCTAAGACATTGAAACTCTACTATTTCCCATGTTATTTTAAAATACTTGAAGTTAAAAAAAAGTACATTGGTTTTTAACATTCTCTTTCCTATCATTTTTAGCTTTGGCAGAATTTTAGCCTTAGGTCAAAGTCATGTAAATAACTCTTTCACAAAGTACAATTATGCAAATTATAGACTTTTTAAATAAAGCTTGTATATAAACTAAGATTGTATTTATGTAGTTGAAGTTTTCATAATTTCTCCAGATATTCTTTTTTTTTTTAAAGAGGCATGCATTATTTATTTATTTGTTTGTTTGTTTGTTTATACATGCACTGGGTACAGTCAGAAGTGCAGGAGGGTGAGAGAATTCACCAGAGCCAGAGTGGGGAGCAGAGCAGGCAGAAGGGCCGAAGTGCACTGCTGAGGGGAGCAGCGGGCAGCAGGAGAGGTCTGTGCGCCATGTGGGACCCTCCTCCTGTGGCCGGGGAGCATGTGGGGATCGAACTGGCGCTGCAGAGGCTGCGGGCAGCTTCGCAACCCAGCGCTCAACCGTTGTGCCACCGGGGAGGCCCTCTCCAGATATTCTTATCTACATGTTTGAAAAATAATCTTTGGCTTTGCACGGACAAAATGATGGCTGGATTTTTCTTGTGGCATCACACAGACACAGCCGTATGCATATTTTTTCTGTTCTGAGCTGTTTTTAAGAAAAATTATTAAATTCTAAGCAAAAGTAATGTGC
Source organism: Talpa occidentalis (assembly GCF_014898055.3). Classification (NCBI taxonomy): domain Eukaryota; kingdom Metazoa; phylum Chordata; class Mammalia; order Eulipotyphla; family Talpidae; genus Talpa; species Talpa occidentalis. The sequence goes on along the minus strand of NW_023601653.1, from coordinate 42,610,691 downwards.
CCTGAATCTATGTAAAGGTCAATTAGACCCTTAATGTTATTTTAAAATTTTTGCTATAATTTTAATTCTGATATGAATAAAGGCATCATTCATTTACTGTATCACTTAATTTCTTTCTACTATTACCACTTGAACAAGCCCTGACATAAAGTACTCTTTCTAAAAAAGGAAAAACCAACAATCAAAACCTACCATTGTTACAAATGATACTAAAGAAACAAACTGTGAGTTCTCTTATCTTAGGTGCTACTACTTACAAAGATAGAAAGCAGGAAATTTTAGAGAGGTGCCTGCCTTCTTTGGCAGGGGTGGGGGAAGTAAGAGGACAGAAAAAAGAATAAAAGGAGAAAGTATGTGATGGCTGCTGTTGATGAGAGAGTTGAGGAGGGGAGAGAAAAGGCTTACAGTGAAGACCTGAGGTTTTTTGGAGTCTGTCATCTGAATCTATCTTCTGAGTCCAGTGTGTGTCGGAGAACATTAATTCAGACCTGTGGGGTTGCTGGGGATGCTCAGTAATTGGGCTGGGAGGATGCTAGGTGTTTTTACTCCCTCTCCATCAGTGGCAGGTACAGTGAATTCCTTCATTTAAAGACAGTCAAGGCAGCAGATTCTCTTAACCACAGAGATCTCTAGGTCTTTCCCCATAAACATTGCTCTGTTTCGTGTCGCTCCATGTCATAGTCCTGCACAATAGTCCACTAAGTGTCAGGTTAAGGGTGATAGTGCAGTGGCCGGCTGCAGACACATGCAGTTAAAGATAAGGTGCTAAAGACTTGGCTTCTGCAAACCTACCATGTGTATTTTTTCCCTGTAGTTTAACAGATCTTCAGACAGACTGAGAGTATTCTCCAGATTCCAGGAAATCTATTTCAGGGGGAATCTCTTTCAGGGAATCTTAGCTAAAGGCACTTGGGACAAATGCTTGGTAGGTTTCCAAGAAATATCTCAGGAATGTAGGTGTAGTAGTTTTCTCAGCAGTACCTTTGCTAATCTTGTTCTCTCAATTGCTGTCAGGCCATGCTAACCAAGGTATCTGGACTCCTTTGAATACATGTTTAAGTAAGGAGACTGTAGGGGCAGAAATGAATGGACACTGAGCAGGTTTTCTGATCTGGCACACTGGGTAAAGGAGGAGTCCTGGAGCCCTCACTGGCTTTTGCAGGTTTTTATTGGGATTACCATGTACACAGCAGGCAGGGGCGCTGGGGGGCCAAGAGGCTGGCAGGCCTCCCAGCACGCAGCAAGTCTTCACTCTATCTGGGCTCTCCGGCCTTCTCTCATGTTCTCTCTGCTTCTCTGCTCTCCTGCTTCCGTTCGTTCTTGGCTTCTGCTGCTGTCCCCGTGATGCCGCCTTTATAAACTCAGTCTCTCAGCCCAGGTGTACCCACTTCAGGTGCCCGCCATCAGGCATGCGTTCAGGACCACAGGGTTCCCTCATCTATCCTAATGACGGGAGGGTAGAAAAGCCTGATACTTTTACCTTACCCTACAGAGACATTTAAGTAAGGAGACATTTAAGTATCAGGAGACATTTAAGTAAGGAGTGAATGGCTTTGCTGAAAAACTGAACCATTAGAATATCACAGGAGGACAGAAGGGAGAAAGATTAATGAGGAGGTTCTCAGTCTCTAGGATTCTAGAGGATTCATTGTTCTACTGAGAAGTGGAGACTTGGAGCACCATTCAGAGTTTACCATTAAGTGGGGGGCAGGCAGTCAGGTGGCCTGTGAGGTAGCGATCCTTGGCCTGATGTTAAACCCTTTCTTTTTGATGTTTACCTCCTTCCTACCACCTCCGTCCCAGTTCTTGACTGTTTTGTTTGCAGGCAGCATCAGTTTTGCCCTCATTCTCTAAGTATCTTCTAGAATCAGAGGTTATTTGGGGTCTTGTGAAAATATCTGTTACTTTGTTATCCCTGTGCACCCAAACCCCACTCTCAGAGGGCTCTGGGGATGCCTTGGGGATCTACATCTGCTTTCATCTCGGGGAGAGGAAGTGAGACTTGGCCTATTGGGGGTTACCACCTTTCCAAGGTCCTGGAGAAGTATGATTATTAGGGATCAGATGAAAGTGATCTTCTTTTGAGGTTTACACTTGCAGGTGAAAATCTAAATTTGATTAGAGGTATTTATACTAGAGCTTCAAAGAAAAGGATGACTCTTCCCAATGTTGAAAGATAAAGCACCTCACCTTGCCCACTGCATGGCCTGGCTTCCTGTTGTCCTGAGGCAGCCTGTGGTGAGGAAGAAACGGGCCTCTGGCGGCCTGTGGCCTTGTCCTGTATCCCATGTCAGTCCTTTGCCTGCTTCTGGTTAACCATCATTCTCAAGGTTGTTTTTCCTGCTGTGTCCCAGACAATTTAGCCTCGTTTTGCTGAGAGGCAGGGGGTGGGGGCCTGTGTGTGTGTGTGTGTGTGTGTGTGTGTGTGTGTGTGTGTGTCCCGCTACTTAAACATTAGTTGTAGACAGATATGAGTTCAACTTCTGGCCCACACTAGCTGTGTGACCTTGAGTGATTAACATAACTTTTCCCCAGTAAATGAACATTAGAACCCCTCGAGGGTGATTGTATCAAAAATGTTATAATTTTAGAAGTCTTACTTTGCAGGATTAGGCCTGATAAAATAAAAGCCCTCCTTAAACAGGGGCAAAGGTTGTTACTATTAGAGGTAGCTGTTTTTTCCTGTGTCTTAACCCGGATTTGCCTCTTCTGGTTTTCTAGAGACTACTTCACCTTTCTCCCAAGGCTGTATTTTCCACTTACACAGCTCGCTGTCATGCTTGTCTTTTTCATTAACTTTGAGAATCTTGAGTATTGTGAGCCCAGTGATGAGTCACTCAGTGCTCACTGACACATAGTAGGCCACTATGTCTGACACACAGTGAGTGCTCAGTAACTTCCTGTGCAAGAATGAGTCCAAGAAGGAATGGTAGCGCAGAGCTATGTGGTGGTGTTGTAGAAATAAATTCTAGCCCTTTACCCAGGCAGAGGAAGAACAAGCGGTACTTTAGGAATGGTAAGGTCAGGAGAAGCTTTATTACTCATGCATGAGGTCCCAGACCTGGGTAGCCCTGTAAGGTCTGAGCACCAGTTTAAAGACCAAGGGTTCCTTTTATACACAGATGTCTTCATATCTGTTATATTGATAGAATCATTTTTCAGCAGACACAACCATTTGTGGCAAAATCCCCAGAAAAGGGGACAAGGCAAGGGGGGGAAGATACAGTTATTCAGGGATGGCCTTGGAGAGATAGACCAGCTGGTTGGCTGCCCGACCTTGTAGATAAGAGTGCTGAGGCCCTAGCCATGAATCTTGAAAGGGAAGGAGCTGTAAGTAAGCAAACTTGTTGATTATGCCTGCATTGGAGTGTTCATTGCCCCTGGGCTAGAAGTTCTGCTGAAATCTTTATGTATTCATTTGCTCAATAATATATTTTCACTTCAGTGTGACTGGAAAGGGAGGGCTTTTGATATTGATCAACTCCTGGGCAGGTGTTTATAACACTGGATCCTTGATTTCCATTTCAGGAAAATATAGAGATAATACCGATATTTATAGGATTGTTATCAGGTTTAATACATTAATATATGACATAAGGCCGAAATAACTTTTATTTTCTTGTAGTAGGTACTTTGACAATAAAATTGTATTGTCCCTTTGTTTTTTAAATTTTTTTTTCTTATTAAGGTTTCATTTGGGTCATCCTTGGTGGCCTAGGGGTGACTGAAGTCTCAGTGCTGTCACCACCATGGCCTGAGTTGATCCCTGGCCAGGGAGCTGACCTACTTGGCACAGCAGACCCCTCCTGTTTCTCCAGCTGCTCCCCTCAGCAGTGGATTTCAGTAGATGTGCCTGTTCTGCTCCCCACTTTGTCTCTGGGGAATCCTCACACCCTCCCCTGCACTTCTGGCCTATACCCCAGTTCTTCTACACACAAAAAAAAATTAAGAAAAAAAGATATTCTACTCCATTTGGGTAGGTGAGCACAAAGCAAGAGGAAGGCATTGTTGTTTTTATCCCCAAGGAAGGTAGAGTTTAAGATTACTTGCTTTATATTTAAGCCTTTCATATAAGTGACTTTTCGTTAAAAGCCAAAATTGTATTCTTTGATCACTGCATTTAAAATTGCAGCTGTTCTTGTTCACTGGATTTCAACCTACACTCCATTCAGAAGATTGCTAGACTATCTCCTATTTCCTGCCTCCATTTAAATTTAAATAGTACTTAGTACCCACAGGGTACATGCTTCTATAACAAGCATATTGCCGTTTACAGATCATAGAGGAGGTCTGAACATTGTCCAACAAGCCTTGTCATCCATTCCAAGGGTGAGCAAAGCTAGCAAATAACATTTGAGCAACGCGGTAATCATGGTTTTCCAGTTGTCTTAACTTTGCTGTGGTTATACTCTTATTTTGAAGACCTCAATCACAATCTTGACCAACTTACTTGCGGGGGGGAGGGGCTGTCCCTTTGTAACTGTGGAATTTGCTGCCAGTGGAGTTTGCTGCAAGCCTTCATGAGTCAGGTCTGTTGATCTTTTACTAAAGTCACGTGCATAGAGATTTCATTCAGCTCAGAGCACTGTATCGATTTAAAATCACAGTCTTTACTATTAATTCAGTAAATATTTATTGAAGACCTCCTGTGGCTCATGTGCTATGAAAGTTATGTGAATACAGAACCAGATAAAGAGGACTCCCTCTTTAATTGAGTTGATACACTGATAAACAATAAAATGACTCCCAAAACAGTGGCAAAAATCCATTCATTCACCTGACTTCCGCTGAGGCCCGCCTCAGCTCAGCAAGACACAAGGCACAACAGCTCAGTGAGTGGGCAGCCTGGTGGGGAAGACAAACCTGCCAATGGACTGTGAAAATAGACACTAAATGAGCACAGCACAGCTGAGAAGAGAACTTGGGTGTATCCAGAGCCAGTCCTAGGGGATAGGCCCTCGCTGGGGGTGGCTGACAAGTGCAGCTGCTATTTTCATAATTCTAAAAATAATGTGGCTTAAACTAGAAGCTTTCAAAAACAAGTCTCTAGAAGGTTCAAGACGTACTTTTGACTAGTGTGTAAAACACCAAGACTCCAGTTGTGCAAGCTTCATTTGTATGGGTTTCTACGGCTGCTGTGCTCTAGGCTTGCGGAGGAGTGGCACACAGCTTGTCTGCTGGGCGCCCAGTGCCTTTATGCTGTGTTGGCAAGCAAGACCCTGGGTAGATGCCCCCAGACCCCATCACGCTTCCTTGTAACTCGACTTACCATAATATCCTTCATTCCTTAAATTAAAGGAGGAACTTCAAGTTTGGGTTAAAGCAATTCTATAGTTTTCCCGAATTAACAAAAGGAGAAAAGAGATGGAGGAGTTCCATCTGTTTCCTGCACCCCTCCTTTTCCTTCCCTGTCTCGAAAGACGTGGTGTTCTAGCATTGAGACCCCTTTTTTTGATTTTCAGCTGGGAATTGTTGCTCTGTTCTTCATGCCCTGTTTGCTGAACAGCGTGACTCATTCCTGGGCAGAAGTGACTGACCTTGGCTGGGTATCAAAAACCAACTCCCTGGGGCCTGAATCAGAATTTGTGAGAGTACAGAGCCTCAGAGGGACTCTGATTTCCCCTGGTGAAACGCTAATACTAGAGAATCACCCTACAAAATTCCTTCCCTGTGAATGGCCACTGTGCCTTGGAAATTAAGTTGCAAGGAGCTGCAAATTAAAGTTTTTTTTTTTAGTTTCAGTTGGTGGGGCAGAAAGAAATGGATGCAGGTTTTTTTTTTTTTCCACTTACTATTTGAAAATCCTGGGGTTTTTTAGTGCTAGAATATTTCATACAAAGGGCCTCGCCAGTGGCGCAGCGGTTGAGTGCTGGTCTGCGAGGCTTCCCACAGCTTCTGCAGCACTGGTTCGATCCCCAGCTGCCGGCAAGGGTCCCACATAGGGCGCAGACCTCTCCTGCCATGCCTGCTGCTCCCCTCAGCAGTGTATTTCGTCAGTCTGCCTGTTCTCTTCCCCGCTCTGGCTCTGGTAAATTCTCTCACCCTCTTGCACGTTTCTGACTGTAACCAGTGCTTGTATAAATAAATAAAATAAATCTTTAAAAAAAAAAAGAATATTTCATACATGACTGAAATCTAGTAGGGCATATTATCAAAGTCACTGCATCTAATTTCTTTCAAATCAGGAATGTTTTCTTTATAAATGGCATTGAGATCAAATATAAGAGATACTATCATTAACCCTTTGCATGCTTTCACCTGAACCTTCTATTGTTAATGTTTATTCAGTTCACTGTTTTGGTTATTATTATTATTTTTTTTAACATTTTAAGGGCATGTTTTATATTGTGTGTAATGTGCACAGTTAACTGTTCGGTTTGGTGGGTTTTGACAATTGTATAACCACCATCCAGAACAAGAGAGAGGACTTTTCTATCACCCTGCTTCTCTTTCAAGTGAAGCCCTCCTGGGCCTCCTAGGTGGCCTAGGGGTTAAGTCTCAGTGCTATCAAGACTATGGCCAGAGTTTGATCCTCAGCCAGGGAGCTGACCCACATGGCACAGCAGACCTCTCCTGCTGTGCCCACTGTTCCCCTCAGCAGTGGATTTCAGTAGATCTGCCTGTTCTGCTCCCCACTCTGTCTCTGGGAAATCCTCTCACCTCCCACCCACACCTCTGACCTACACCCCAGTTCTTCTATGCAAAAAAAAAAGAAAAACAAAAAACACTCAAGTCAAGCCCTCCCTGTCCCCAAATCCAGATGAACACTTAATCACTTTAACTTCCTTTAACTTAGTATACTATTCTTGTGGATTCATACATGTTGTTATGGATGTCAGCAGTAGTCCAGGGTATTTCAATTGTAAGAATATCTGGAAAAATATTTCGAATGAAATCTTCAAATATTCTATCTCTCATGAACAACAGATGCATCAGACTTAACTTTTTGATTCTATTTTTTACTTTAAAGTCAAATACCTTGTGGTTTCTTTTATAAGCCCTTTAGCAGTTCACACAATGCCTTGCCTGTGATAGGGAATTAGCAACCTCTTCTCAAATTGGAAGGGGAATGTGTGAGAATTTTATGGAAATTCAGATTTTGAATTTCCCAGTTGTGATTGTGATGCCAGTCTAGACTGCACTGAATGTGGATATTTACCTGCTGTAGAAGTTTAGGGCAATAATTCATTTTTTCAAAAGGTCAACTCTTACTGATTTTTTTTTTCTGATAAAAAGATTTAAACAGATTTTACTGGCTTCCTTTGGTGGCTGAGAACCTCTGAGAACAGAAAAATCAGACTGACTTCTCCAGAATGAAGGGGCAATTCAGTGTTGGTGCAACATATTAGATTCCAGAATATTTGCTCAGGCATACGTGTTCCAAGTTCCCAGACAAGTTATTGACGCTGAAGTGAAGGGTGACTCATGGTTTCTTGAGTCTGACTTCCACTATTAGTCGCTTTCACTCACAGTCTTTTAGATGATGCTTGGCTCCCTGCCTCTTCAGGCCCTCCACCCGGCATTCCCACCCCACCTCCTGACTCAGCCACACCTCAGGCCCTGGAACCAACTCTGACTCCAGGCAAGGCTTTAAAAAGCAGCTTTCACTGTTTAAGTTTGATCATATTGTTTGTCTTCCTCCCTTTCCGCAGTTGCCCAAACTTCTGTCTCAGAAGAATTTGTAAGAGCCTCCCTGATAGTGCAGGGGTTAAAGTCTCAGCGCTATCAAGCTATCACTACTGAGGCATGAGTTCGATCCCAGTTCTTTCATGCATAAATAAAAATAAATCTTTAAAAAAAAGAATTTATAAGACCCCTGTCTCTTTAGTTCTTTTTTTTTGTGTGTAGAAGAACTGGGGTGTAGGCTAGAAGTGTGGGGGTAAGAGGACTCCCCAGAGACAGAGTGGGGAGCAGAACAGACTGAAATACACTTCTGAGGGGAGCAGTGGTTGACAGGAGAGGTCTGCTGTGCCATGTGGGTCAGCTCCCTGGCCAGGGATCGAACTCATGCTGTAGTGACAGCCTGAGACTTAACCCCTAGGCTACCAGGGAGATCCCCCATCTCTTTAGTCCTTCAGGTCTTGTATTACTCTTGAAAATGTCTCCTAATTGCTCTGGTGCCCTGGGTTACCTCCTACCTGTGTGGTGTTACCCTCTACCTGTGGCATACCTTTTTGTGTCCCAGATTTAATAACATGAGCTGACCCCATGCCTTGCTGTACCTGATAGGCCAGTGGAACGTTCAGTCTCGGGCCCTAAGTCGCGAGCCAGTATCCTATTTATTTCTGCTGTACCTCATTAGTCATATGTGCTGGCTGCTGGAAGTGGGGCCGTGAGTAAGAGCAGGATATAGTTTCTTGTAGTGAGAGAGAGGAGACTTAATTTCAGCCTGGCATCTTAGAAGGATCGAGTGTTAACTGGAATGTGGGGAAACCACCTCGTGGATTGTAGAAATCATTCCTTGGCAGGTAACAATCTTTTCATCAGAAGCAGCTCCCCAGGGCTGAGGGACCCAGCTGGGCAGTGAGATGTCTGAACAGAAGGCGCTAATGGTTGGGGTGCCCCCCACTCCGCTCCACCGCATGCTTCGAAATAGAAAATGCTTCTTTGGCTCAATCTTGTACACATATACCTTTAAGAAGATTTCCCCTCCCCCATCAGAAATTCCGATCTTTGGAATTGTGCCAAGTATCCAAAAAGTGGACAACTACTTGGGACACTTTCCTGTACACTCAGGTGTGAATGCTGTTCCTGGCTGGCACGCCTGGCTCCACATTTATTGGTGACCCAGTGTGACAGGTAAATCCCCAGGCCCTGTGTAATGTGCAGGAAGGCTTCATTCCTCCCAGGCAACCTTCACTGGCCATCCTAGACTTTCACTTTCACTGGGCTTGTGACTGTCTTTGAACTTGAAAGAGGCTAATTATGAAGAGAGATCTTGCAGAGGGAGATCAGCTCTAGGACTGCACAGCAAAACAGTCCCAATTCCACTGACTGAACCTAGAAGACATATGGTCCAGATCTTCATTAAAGAATGTGATACATGCTGTGCTAGGTGACTGCAGGGCTTATTGCCAATCTTCAGACAGAGCTAGTGTGTACCATGGCTGTTCATTTTTATTAAGTGTTATGAGCGCCCACATGGGAAGTTCAAAATGGAATGAGGAAGATTCCCTTCTGAATCTATTTGATAAAATAAGGATGATTAGTGTGTTTTACAGGACTTTGACAAAATGACTATGACTGCTGACTTTCAATTCGTAACTACCGTAGAAGAGTATCTGTTAATCAATGTTTGATGATATATATAGAAAGTCCATCATCTGATGGATTTTGCTATGTCCCATGTTAGTTTATGTGTTACTTTATTTGTCCAAAGTAGTGAGAGATTTTTTGGATAATAAAATAATCGTGATAAGTTGCTTTGTAGCTTTATGAAGTCTAAATTAATTTATCATATGTAGGGTTCATCTGGGCCACACAAACTGAACTTTTATTTTGTGTGTAGAAGAACTGGCATGTAGGCCAGAGGTGCGGGGCATGAGAGGATTCACCAGAGACAGAGTGGGGAACAGAACAGGCGGATCTACTGAAATCTATTGCTGAGGGGAGCAGCGGGTGAGATAGGAGAGGTCTGCTGCGCCATATGTGGGTTAGCTCCCTGACTGGGGATTGAACCCAGGCCACAGCAGTGATAACACTGAGACTTAAACCCTAGTCCACCAGGAAGGCCCACAAACTGAGCTTTGAAAATGACTGATGGCAACTTGGAACAAACATTTTCTTTTTCTACATGTCTCTGTTTCCTGATACACAGAGTAGTGATAGAATTTGCATGTTTTTATTTATTAGTGAAGTTTATTGAATTTTTTTAGTATAATTACTGCCGATTAAGTGGGAGAGATTCAGACATAGTGGGGATTGCTTTATCATTTATAGAAAGTTACTTCCTAGAAATGTTCAGAGTAGAGAAATAAACTTAAGTCAAAGCTAATTTTCTAATGAGAAAATGTATAAGAAGGGAGACTAGCAAGCAAAGACCTTTTATACTGTTTTATAGAAATAATTACAAATACTTCCTATAGTATTTTTATTAGATTAACTAAAGTTTCCCCAGTAACTTAAAAATTGATTGGACAGAGAAATAAAATAACAGTATAAAATCATACTTGGTTTTTGACTACAGAATTAAGTTTCTGTTCATGTTCTTCACATTGCTGTCTTATTTGTCTTGTATCCATTAGAAGAGGAATGAATGAAGGCTTTCATAATTTGGAGGGATTCACAAAGACTTTCTTCTTTTTTTTTTAATGATTTATTTATTTATGCGTACAAGAATTGGGGTATAGGCCAGAGGTGTGGGGGGTGAGAGGACTCACCAGAGACAGTGGGGAGCAGAACAGGTATATTTACTGAAATCCACTGCTGAGGGGAGCAGCAGGCGAGGTCTAGGAGAGGTCTGCTCGGCCGTGTGGGTCAGCTCCCTGGATCAAACCCATGTTGCAGTGGCCGGGCTAGCCTGATAGTGCTGAAACTTTAATCCCTGCACCACCAGGGAGGCCCTCACAAAGACTTTCAAAGAAAGTGTCTGGGGCAACTTTGAGGAGATGGTGGGGGTCTCTGAGGAGACAGTGGGGGTCTTGGGGACAGATGGTGACTTGTGGGAACTCACCAGGAAGGTGCTGGTCTCTCCATCTCTTCTTAGTGTTGTCCAAGTGCTGGCACCACCTGGGTCCATACCTTGGGGAATCTCTGAATCTACAGTGTGGGCTTGGGCATGGGGGTTCTGGAATCCCCTGCACTGTATGAGAAATGTGTGTTTCCATATTTGCAGGTTTCCAGGAAAAAAATCCAAAAAGATTTAAAGTTTTAAAGAAAAAACTTTAATCACTTTTCTAAGGGAAGCCTTGATCTAAAAGGACGCGGTTGCTACTTCAGTAAAACTAGGATAGTGGTGTCACAGAACTCAGGAGTTAAAGTTTGTCAATGGTACAAAGCAGTGAAATTGCTAACATCGCTGCCTTTTGAAATGGAAAATCTGTTTTCCTGTACTCTTACCAGCTTCCACATTGATGTTTCATATGTTCTCCCTGTTTTAAAATGTGTGTACTGCAGTGGATTCCCTTGGGCAGTTGTTCTGGGGGGAACCCAGAGAAGGAATGACATGTGATTTACATATATATTTATATTCCTCAGTTTTGACTTCCTGATTTTGGAATATTTAATCATAGTGCACAAAAAGCTAAGTCAAATGGCCTGGAGAGTAAAGTGCATTTATTAGTGCAGTGACTAACAGACTCCAGCTCCTCCAGACTCCAGCTGCCTCGCCTTCAGCTCTCATGGTGGGGGGCTCTCAACAGCTCCATCCATCCCCTTGTACTAAGTGGCAGTGGCACTTCCCGCTATTAATCCCCTTTCACCCCATATCACCCACAAGGAAGAAAGAGTTCTGGTAGCTTCTTTACCCCAGAAATCCCAGCTTATGCCTCTGATGGGATTATATGCCCATCTCTGAAACCACCACTGTTGCCATGAGTTACACGGAATGTTGATCGTCAAGACTGGAGTTACTTAAGCCATGTAAGTGGACATTTTTTTGAGCTTTTGTGTCATTCCCTTGTTTTTTTTTTTTTAAGATTTATTTTTATTTACCCATAGGAGAACTGGGATGTAGGCAGAGGTGAGGCGTGGGGTGGCGGAGAGGTGGGGAGAGGATTCCTCAGAGACAGAGTGGGGAGCAGAACAGGCAGATCTACTGAAATCCACTGCTGAGGGGAGCATCAGGTGAGACAAGAGAGGTCTGCTGTGCCCAATGGGGGTCAGCTCCCTGGCTGGGAATAGAACCCAGGCCATAGGGATGATAGCACTGGAACTTAACCTCTAGGCCACTAGGGAGGCTCTGATTTCCTTCTAAAATTAAAACTGTGGAGAAATAATTTGTCAGCTCAGTGTACTGAAAAATAATCAATACAAGAATAGTTTTTTGTTTTTCTCAATAAAACTTGAAGCCATAAGATATTTTGTTGTTCTGTCTTTAAAAAAAAACCCAAGAAATTAAAACTGATTTTTAATTTTTTTGAAGAAGGCCCTCATGAGAGCCCTCATCTCTCTTCATCAACTTTTTTATAGAAAAAATATTTCCCTGTTTTAATTTGATTTTTCACCATTATAGGCACAATATTTCTTTAGTAGAAAAAGACTTGTTAGGAAGGGTTTTTTGAATTTAGAACAACTGAATTAAAATCTTTGCTATTTATTGGTTGCACAACCTTAAAAAAGTTGTTGGATTTCTGAGCCTTTTATTGTTATTATAATGATAAAATGAGAATGTAGGGAAAGGGCTTAGTACAGTACCTGGAACAAATGGCTGTTTACATCTACCAAATTATGCAAATTTCATGATTTCAAATAAAATGACTATATGTACAAGAACTAGTTATAGGCATTCATGAATGTGCCCATGGCTTATTGCTATGCCTCTATAATAAATCCGTTCTTTGTAATTTTGCATAGATTCTCTTGGGTAGACTCTAGAAGTAAGATTGACATTTTAGTAAAAAAAAACAAGATTAAATTGCAGGAGTTAGCATATGGTAATTAATATTACTAACAAATATTACTTACATTACTGAATTAGGTCTGAAAATGTCAAGAGAGAAATTAGCTCAAAGCACTGAATTTTCATTTCTGTGAATGTAAGGACACAGTATATCTTTAATTGATTTTTTTCCTCTGGTGACTTTATTCAGTTTATACTGGAGTTCACTTTTTATAATTTTATAATAAGAATGAATAAAATATACTCATTAGCTGCGACAATAAATAGTTCCAATCACAACTGTTGTATCAGTGACATTCTTTGGAGCCAATGAGTACAAGACTGAGACCAATTAAAAGTTTGTTTTGTGGTTTTTGGTTTTCTTGCACTTTCCAGTGTAATCCTTTCTGAGTTCCTAAGAATTTTTTTAACCTGGGTCAATATAGTGCTTGAAATATTTCTACACTTGGGAAATTCAAGTGAAAATAAACATTGGTAACTGTGAGGAAAAAGCAATGGAGTTGAGGTAGTTGGACTTTGGAAAAGAAATCTGGTAGCCTGTATTAATGTAGCTGTCAAATTGAATATAGAGGGAATCCTAACAAATTTAGGAAATTCATTCTTATAATTAATCCAGTGGTGTCAATTGTTAAGTACTTAATTAAGCCCGAATACAGACTTTGCTCCTAAAAGTGTTTAAAAACACACAGGGCAGTGATGAGTATGATTGCTTTGCTCTAACCTTGCTGCCAATGGAGGTAGACCAGATGGCTGAACGTGAGTACATTCCATCCAGCTTTCTAATGAAACCCATCAGGCAAGATTTACTTAAATCTGCTCCATACCTATCGGTATTAAAAACGAAGAAGGTGCACAAAAAGAGCAACATATATTATATGCCAGGTCTAATTATAAATAATCTAGATATATTAGTACAGTAACAATTATAATGATGTCATTAGGTACACTATTAATATAATACCCATTTTATGGATGAAATAAGATTGGGGGTCAAGAAAGTTTAGTAATTCACCTAAAGTCACTCAGCAGATATGTGACAAAGGTAGGATTAGAATTTAGATTCATTTAGCTGATTCCTGAACAGGTAGTCTAGTTATAGATATACACATGGAAAGTAAAACATTATCAATATTTGATGACCCAATATACTGGGGGATTATAAATCATTTCATAATCTATGTAATTTCCTTACCATTATTTCTGTTTCATCCACTTGAAAATCCTGCTGATTTATCTCTAGGTGAAAGGCTGATCTGGATGGGACAGTAAGTCTCTGGAGTTAATGGAAGGAAAAAGTTTGATAAATACTGCTATAAAATTACTCCCCTCCCCCCCAAACATACATCTATAATGCTAATGATTTCAGTTTGTGTGGCTGTGGCACTTTATAGTTAACAAAGCACTTGTGTCTTACAACAGTCATGCAAAATGCAAAGCTGGCAAAATGGCTATTTCATGGATGAGGAAACTGAAGTGCTAAGTCACCTTATTGCCTTTACACTGTTCTGTTATTCAGTGTAGAAACCTTCTGCCATGGCCTAGGGGTTAAGTCTCAGCGCTGTCACTGCTATAGCCCGAGTTCCAAACCCAGCCAGGGAACTGACCCACATGGCACAGCAGACCTCTCCTCTCTCACCCACTGCTCCCCTCAGCAGTGGATTTCAGTAGATCCACCTGTTCTGCTCCACACTCCGTCTCTGGGGAATCCTCTCATGGCCGCATCTCAGGCCTGTACCTCAGTTCTTCTATGCACAAATAAACAAGTTTTTTTTTTTAATTTGTGCTATATCTCAAGTCAGAGGTTACTAGCAAGCCTTTCAGCACAGAGTTGTCTCATCCTTTTATATAGAGTCAATGATAGCTTCTCAGCAGTGTATTTCAGTCAATCTGCCTGTTCTGCTCCTTACTCTGTCTCTGGTGAATCCTCTCACCCCTACACCTTTGGCCTACACCCTAGATCTTCTAAGCAAAAATAAAAAAATTAGGGGCCTCCCTGGTGACGCAAGGGGTTGAGACACAACCTATGAAGCTATCCGCAGCTGCTGCAGCATGAGTTCGATCCTTGGCTGGGGAGCTGCCCACAAGGCGCAGCGGACCTCTCCTGGCTTGCCCGCTGCTTCCCTAGCCATGTATTTCAGTCAATCTGCCTGTTCTGTCCCAAGTCTGTCTCTGGTGAATCCTCTCACCGCCCCCCCCCCACATCTCTGGCCTGTGCCCCAGTTCTTCTATGCATAAATAAATAAATAAATCTTTTTTAAAAATTTAAAAATTAAATAAAAAAAATAAAGAAACCTTCTGCCAAGCAGTATGACTGGATTTTCTTTTGTCTGTAGGGAATATAGATAAAATGGTAAAGAATATTTATCTTATGATAAACTTTTTACAAAAGCAAACCACATCAGAGAGTTGGATTCACTTGTCCTGAAGGAACATGAACAAAGGTCCTGGTAAATGTCATTTAAATACAAGGTTGTGCCACTAACCACCAGAGGTGATCTTCACTGGTCCAGCCTTGGAACGCTGCTGATCTGGGACCGTTGGACCAACTTTAACCAGAAGCAAGACTTGCCATTTATAATACCTCCTTCTTTTGAAAATGGGTCTTCTGTGGAAACAGAAACTCTCCCCTGAGTCAGGTTGTCCTCCAGTGATGGGGATCAACCTCTCCCAGGTTCTCAGGATGTCTTAAAATCATGGTATTACCTCTCAGTGCTACCATATAGGAGTTTTTGGGAGAATGAAATGATAGTGTAGATATTAAATTGCTCTGACAGGTTTTTAATTGCACATTGATTTAAAAACTATTATCTGAGCAATCTCCCTGGTGACCCAAGGGGTTAAGTACTGCACTATGAAGCAATCCGCACCGCAGCCTCTGCAGCATGAGTTCGATCCCTGGCCTGCCAGGGAGCAACCCTCATGGCACAGCAGACCTCTCCTGCCTCGCCTGCTGCTCCCCTCAGCAGTGTATTTCATCAGTCTGCCTGTTCTTTTCCCCACTATGTCTCTGGTGAATCCTCTCACCCCCTGCATCTCTGGCCCATACCCCAGCTCTTGTATGCATAAATAAATAAAACTTAAAAAAAAAAAAAAACTGTTATCTGATAATAGGAAAGAAAAATTTTGCCTAATATGTATCATGTTATGAGATATTTTCAAATTATCATCTTTTAAAGTGATGTTCATGTTTCATCTTTAGAATTCTTCAGAGATGTTTATTCTTTTGGTTTACAGTCTGCCATTTTGAATTTGGTTTATTATATATTCTGCAAATTTGTTATTGTTCATAAAATCAGAAGATTTCTTTTGCTGTCATAGAATTTTTGATTTTTGTGGGTGCAATCATCCATTTGAAAATCTGTGTTTTGTTGAGGGCAATTTCACTGACAGGGCAAGGAATTCCAAGATACTCTTTCAAGATTCTCTTTCTTGTATTAGGATAGAAGATAGGAGATATAAGTTTATTGAAGGAAGAAGAGAATGGCCATCATATACTAAGCTGGATTTCAAATATCTTGATTTCATGTAAATTTCCAGTGAAGCTTCTTCTGCAGAAAAAGACACTGATGATTCCCTAACTATGCATTTATGGTTATCTGATCTCTAGATACCTACAACATAAGTCCAGATAATTGGGTGCCAATATTTTAAAATGACTCAGAACTGGTTTCTTTATTTTTAGAATTTTCTTCTTTACTAATTAAGAATTTAGTGAACACCGTATCTAAAAGATTCAATAGCTTGCTGAGAAAGTTTCTTACTAAGCAGATGATTAATCTGCATTCTCAGGCTCCTAGGGTGCCTACCAAATACCTTTCAGAAGGAGCTGAAACACAGAGAAAGACCAGCCTGAGCTCCCAAGGTTAGCCTTTTGTGTGAATATTTTACTTTTCCTATAAAATGTTTTACTTTTCCTGTAAAATGTTCACACAAAAGGCTAATCTTGGGAGCTCAGGCTGGTCTTTCTCTGCTTCAGTGGTTAAAGAAATGAAGGCTAAGAATTGTTCCTAGATCTGATAAAAAGGTCATAGCTTGTCACAACAAGTTCGAGCAAAACATTGACTGTACAAGTACTAGAAGAAAGCAATACCTGAAGATATTTCACATGAAACTGGAATGAAGAGGTCAAATTTTATGCTTGCTTTGAGGCTATTGATACTGTTTACATTTCTTCAGATTTTGGTCAGGAGCTTAATGCCATACTCTCCAATTAGTAAAAGCCCAATGAATTATGGTGGACTGTGGGTGCCTTGGTGGTGGGTGTGCTGTGCTGTCATGCATCTGAAGAGGTGTGATTCTGTCCCTTTGAATCACATACAGTGTTGTAAGTCAGTCTTACCGCAAAAAAACAAAACAAAACAAAACAAAAACAAAAACTAAAAATAGTAATTCTTGGGCCTCCCTAGTGGC
This sequence comes from Talpa occidentalis, assembly GCF_014898055.3. NCBI lineage: Eukaryota > Metazoa > Chordata > Mammalia > Eulipotyphla > Talpidae > Talpa > Talpa occidentalis. The sequence continues at coordinate 42,593,722 of NW_023601653.1, read as the reverse complement.
TAGGGGTTAAGTCTCAGCACTTCCGCCGCTATGGCCTGAGTTCAGTCTCTGGTCAGGGAGCTGACCACATGGTGCAGCAGATCTCTCCTGTCTGCTCCCCTCAGCAGTGGATTTCAGTCAGTCTACCCGTTCTGCCCCCCACGTTGTCTCTCGTGAATCCTCTCACCCACCCACACCTTTGGCCTATACCCCAGTTCTTCTACGCAAAAATAAATAAAATCTTTAGAAAAAAGAGTAATTCTTGTCCAGTGTCTTCCAAGGAAATGGTTAAGATTAAAGCATAAGAAAGAAAATATGTCAGCATTATCTTTAACTATTAAAAACAGTGAGAAGGGGCCTCCCCTGGTGGCACAAGCGGTTGAGCGCCGTGCTGTGAAGCTGTCCGCAGCCTGCAGCACCGGTTCTATCCCGGCAGGCCGGTGAGGGTCCCACATGGTGCGGCAGACCTCTCCCGTTCGCGCCCACTGCTCACCTCAGCAGTGTATTTTGTCAGTCTGCCTGTTCTATTCCCCACTCAGTCTCAGGTGAATCCTCTCACCCTCCTGCGCATCTGGCCTGTACCCCGGTTCTTGTATAAAATAAGTAAATAAATTTAAAAAAAAACCAAAAAAACAAGAAGATACAACTTCTAAGAAAGGGCCCTGGCACTATTTTGAGTTTATATAAAGTGAAATGTGGGGGGTACGGCTGGATGGTGGGTGGGTGAGTTCATATTGCAACTTCTGTATCACTTAATAGGCTTGTGGGCGGGGCATCCTGTCAAACTACAGGTGGTGGAAGAGAAACCAGGGAGTATGTCAGGGACCTGGGAAACTGGCACTGCCCAAGAAGCATTAGAAAGGGCTTTCAGTTGTGATGGTCCCCTAAGAACAGAATGGATTTCAAGAAATCCTCCAGCATACGCCATTGTGTCATTCAAAGACACTACAGATGCAGGAAATGGAGTCCGGGAAGGAAGTTTGTGGTTCCCACTTGTGGGCTGAGCAACCAGCAGGTGTGCCTCGGAGGTTAGGGAATCATCAGTGTCTTTTTCTGCAGAAGAAGCTTCACTGTAAATTTACATGAAATCAAGTTTTTTGAAATCCAGCTTAGTATATGATGGCCGTTCTCTTCTTCCTTCAATAAACTTACATCTCCTGTCTTCTATCCTAATACAAGAAAGAGAACCTTGAAAGAATATCTTGGAATTCCTTGCCTTGTCAGTGAAATTGCCCTCAACAAAACAGATTTTCAAATGGATGATTGCACTACAGGCCCTGTGTCTCTTTGAGCCCAACTATAAATGCTATCAGTACAGTGAGAGGGACGTTTGCTGATGATTGTCATCGCCATAGCCACTGAAAAAGCAGCAGCTGGGGTCTAGATTCCATTCAAGGTACAGAGGTGGGTGGTGCTGGCTCACCCTGTAGGAGCAGGGGATGAAGGTCAAAGCAGCATCTGAAGGTCAAGGTCTGTGTCTCTTCACAGATCAAGACCAGCTTCACTTAGACCGTGTGGGTCTGGTTCTGTAAAAGAGCTGCCATCATAGACAAGGTTGAGATCAAGATCCAGGTCTCTTTTACAAACAAGAAAGTGGATCATAATCCAGATTTACATCTCCAGAAAGGAGTCATTCCCCATCAGAAAGGCCGCGAGGAAGTGCAGTTCCTGAAAGAGTGAGTTGAAGTGCTCAGGTTCACCTTTTGGGGAAAAGTTATTTCATTTACCTCATTACAAGGGATCTGTGATGTCTGTAAAGTGTAACACTAGGAGAGACATTTCAACCATCCCATCAATGGACCTGTATTCTTACTCTGTAAATTCACAGCAGTAAGACAATATACATTTTTCTTGAATGTCTTGATATCATAAAGTTTGAACAAGAGCGTTCTTATTTGATGTATTTAAATAAGATATTTCAAACTAGAAAAAAAAAACGAAGGGTAAAAAGGTGGAGGCGGGATATAAGGAAACCATGGTGGGTTCTTGAACTGGAAACTTGAGACCTGTGTTCTAGGTTTCATTCTGTTATTAACCAGTGACTTGGACACAGCACCCATCTTTATGTCTCCTCAAAGGCAGAGTATCTCACCAGCAGATCTTTACACTGCCTTCCACATTTTATGAATCTTTATGGCTGTGTAGCAGAATGTCCTAGCACTTAATGACTTAGAGCAACAGTTGCTTTATTTTAGCTTGTCATTCTGCACACAGGTCCCAGCAGAGCCAGGTGGGGTAATGTGTGGCTGCAGATGGTCTGGTCTGAGGCAGCTTCCCTCATGTGTCTCTGACCTTGGCAGGGTGTCTGGGAGGCAGACTTCAGTTGCAGCTGGTCATCAGCCGCTTACATGTGGCCTCAGGACACTTAGCCTTGTCCCATGACAACTCAGGGCTTGGAGATGCAGGTTCCAGCACACAAACAGAAGCTGCATGGCCTCTGTGGCTTAGCCTGGAAACCCCAAGGTTGGGACTCGCCCTGATGGACAAGTAGTCCCAGGCCTGCATGATTCAAATGGAAGAGACATAACTTCCACCCACTAATAAGAGGAGTTTCACAGAAGTAATGGCCATATCTTTATTTTTTTTGGTTTAGAATTAAGGTTTATTGTTCATTTTTAAATTTTTTTTTTAATTTTTAATTTTAATTTTTTAAATTTATGCAAGAACCGGGGTACAGGCCAGAGATGCAGGGTGTGAGAGGATTCACCAGAGACAGAGCGGGGAACAGAACAGGCAGACTGACTGAAATACACTGCTGAGGGGAGCAGCGCGTGAGACTGGAGAGGTTTGCTGCTCTATGTGGGCTGCTTCGTGGCTGGCAGGGATGAACCGGCACTGCAGAGGCTGCTGACAGCTTCACAGCGCTGCCCTCAATCACCTACGCCACCAGGGAGGCCCTATTGTTCATTTAAAAAAAAAAAATATTTATTTATACAAGCACTGGGTACAGTCAGAAGCACGAGAGGGTGAGAGAATTCACCAGCGCCAGAGCAGAGAGCAGAACAGGCAGAGTGACGAAGTACACTGCTGAGGGGAGCAGCAGGCGGCAGGAGAGGTCTGCGCACCATGTGGGACCCTCACCGGTGGCCAGGGATCGAACCGGCGCTGCAGAGGCTGCGGACAGCTTCGCAGCCCAGCGCTCAACCACTGCGCCACCAGGGGAGGCCCTATTGTTCATTTTTGTACAATATTTGATTTCTCCCTGCAGCAAGATTCCCCATACTTCTCCTACCACCACATCACCAGAACCATAACCACAGTCCCTTGTGCTCTTTCCTCCCCTCCTGTTTTGATTTGCCTCCCCCTCAACCCCAGTATGCCTCAGATCTATAGCCAAGCTGCAAGTTTTGCTTTTTTCCTGATTGGTTGTTTGATTTCTTGTTATCCCACCATAAGCAAAACCATCTGATATTTTTCTTTTTCCTTCTGACTTATTTCACTGAGCATCATCCCCTCCAGCTCCATCCATGTTGCTGTGGATGGCATGAGTTTATCTTTTTTTTGATGGCTTTGTAGTATTCCATTGTGTATATAGACCACAGCTTCTTACTCCACTCATCTATCATGGAGCATTTAGGTTGTTTCCGTATCTTGGCTATTGTAAATAGTGCTACAATAAACAAGAGTGCAGATTTCCTTTCAAATTAGTGTTTTTGTGTTCTTTGGGCAGATTCCTAGGAGCAGAATTGCTGGGTTATATAATAGATCCATTTTTAGTAATTTGAGGCTCCTCCACACAGCTTTCTACAGTGGCTGGACCAGTTTGCATTTCCCCCAGCAGTATAAGAGTGTTCCTTTTTCTCCACACCCTCGCCAGCATTTGTTGTTGAATGTCTATATCTTAAAGTTGCAACATTCCCATTTACCATGTGTGGAAAAGTTGTTCAACTGTGATAAAACTTGCTGTTTTTGCTTAAGCTTTCTCAAAATCTTGACAAGATAGAAAAGTCATCTTTAGGGCCTAGGAGAGAATGCTTCTGACCAAAATTATATTTTCACTCATTCTTTCTTGCCCATTTGCTATTTCATTTGAATTTTTAATGTTTTTAAACTTGTAAGCATTTGCATTTTGAAAATCTTTGAAAGTTATTTTAAAAATCATTAAAAAGCTAAAAAGTTTTGAATTTAAAAGCATTTAAGTGTCTTTAAAATCCTGAAAAGTAGTGTTTGAGAACCACAGACTTGACTTATGGTCAAAGCACAAGATTTTTTTCAGCCTCTTCATTTTTTTTTTTTTTTATAGAGGCATGTTTTATTTATTTGTTTGTTTGTTTGTTTGTTTATACAAGCACTGGGTACAGTCAGAAGCGCGGGAGGGTGAGAGAATTCACCAGAGCCAGAGCAGGGAGCAGAGCAGGCAGAAGGACCGAAGTACACTGCTGAGGGGAGCAGCGGGCAGCAGGAGAGGTCTGCGCGCCATATGGGACCCTCCTGCGGTGGCCGGGGAGCAGCCGGGGATCGAACCAGTGCCGCAGAGGCTGCGGGCAGCTTCGCAACCCAGCGCTCAACCGCTGCGCCACCGGGGAGGCCCCTCAGCCTCTTCATTTTCAATCAGTAGTCAAAGAAAAGAAGCTTGAAGTAAGATAGTGCTGGCTTCATATGGCAGAGCACACAAAAAATCACAAAAAACTATTATTCCAGCATCATCATAAAATGATTCATAATTAAACAATCACAGGCCTGCTTCTGTTACAGAGCAACCCCGATATTGAAGCAGGTTGTGTGACTGTGGGTCCTCACCCACGTGCTTAAAAGGGACTTATTAATGCTCAGCTGCAGGCACACACAAAAGGTTAATAAAAGGTTTATTTACAAAAGAAGGGGAAATGAAGAAATGAATAACTCAGGGAGAAAAAGAGGGAGATAAATTTATGAATGTGTCTTACCTGTTCCAACAACCTGGAATCCCAATGACCCACGGAGAGCTGGCGAAAAGCCAAGTGCAGTGAGGGGCCAAGAGAATGACCCCCACCCACATGGCTGGTTATATACCCAAACCTGGCCGCTAACTCCACCGCCAGGTCCCAGCAACCCTCCCTTTGGTTATCATGGGATATGTAGTTCCCAGTATTGTGGAGGTGGAGTCCACAAAACCTGTATGGAGTTTGCTCAGGACATCATTTCCCCCTAACACTTTGAGGCCTGGTGTTCCCATTATTTTGAAGTGAAGTACTTTGAGCTCATCTTATCTGGAGACTGGTATTTGTCTTGAGTATAGTAGGGGGAGTGGTAAAGAGTTTAAAGAAATTATTTAAACAAATATTAAAAGAAAGAGGTCAGAAAACTAACCACAGTCATATCTGTATCTCCAAAGATACTTCATTTTATAAAGGGCAGGTAATATTTTTGAAGTTCTGTTTTTATTAGAAATGGTTTATGAGAAATAATATGCCTCCATTTTTTCTTAGAGGTACAGGCTGAGATTTGGCTGAAAATCGGTAGTCTCATTAAATAATCATTTCAGGACCTTCCTGGTGGTGCAGGGGTTAAAGTCTCAGTGCTATCAAGCTATCCTCAGTCACTGTGATCTGAGTTCGATCCCCAGCCAGGGAGCTGAACCACATGGCGCAGCAGACCTCTCCTGTCTCGCCTGCTGCTCCCCTCAGCAGTGGCTTTCAGTAGATCTGCCTGTTCTAGTCCCCACTCTATCTCTGGGGAATCCTCTCACCCCCCCCCCCCCCGCACTTCTGGCCTACACCCCAGTTCTTGTATGCATAAATAAAAATAAATCTTAAAAAAAAAATCCTCATCTCACTGCTGCAAAGGAGTTGTTCTCCAGACTGATGAAACTTTCATTGTTGACCGGCATAAACATCCAAGTGGTGGACTCAGAATGCAGGTTGGGCAGGAACAGTCTTCATAGTGCAGGCTACCCTACTATTATCATGCTAAAACAATTGTCACATTTTCCCAAGACACAGACTTAACCAGAAGGTGATGGTGGGGAGGTAAGCATTTATTTTATTTTAAAAAATTATGTTGTGCTGTTTCATTTTATTTTATATATATATATATATATATATATAATAATTTGGTGATTGACATACTTAAATATAAATATTGGCTCTAAAGGGAAATTTGTAGTAAAGATAGGATCTTAAGTTAATTTCTTTAAGTTAGCTTTGGAGGTCTGTAGAAATTTTAACACAACAGGGGTTTGTCATTGCTGACTTACCTGGCTGTCCATGTCTTTCCTTTGAGATATCCTCCAGGAAATCACTGTATTTTTGCCAGTGTATTTTTCTTGCTTACTCTTTGCAGATGTTGAATAATTATCACTTTTATTAAAGACTTATTGTTTCAACTTTTTAAGGGGAACACCCTTCTTTGTTCTGTCAAAAATTTTCTTTGCTTTATCAATAGTAAGATTTTCTGTCAACCAGAAGAACATACATCAACAGCCTTACAGGTAGAAGGAGCATTTTTCAATCCAGTCTATTTAATATCATGTTTATTTAGTTGTGTAAGTATTGCATTGTTACTGGAAGAAGATGAGAATATTCAGAGAAGGAAGAAAAATGATAGCACCAAATGATAACATCTGTTAACATTTTGGTTTCTATCAGGAGTGGAAAAATATTTAACAGCCAGTATGGTGCAGGCATCAAGTAATCAAAATGAAAATGGCCTTAGACAACATAGACCATCTGGCTAAAATTGATCCTGGGTGTGCCCCGTTGCGTCTTTCCTTATACACACATAGACCTACCATATATTGTAAACAATTGGCTTTATTACTTTGGCCCCTGCTAAAGTATCTGGAAAGTTTCATAGCCTGATTCTATTAATCAAATCTATGTATAAGAAATGGAGTTGAGGAGCTAGAAGTGATTATGCTCAGTCCAGAAGGAAAAAGAAAAATATCTGATGGTTTCATTTATAGGAGGAATATAGGGGAATCAAATAAGGAATTAGGAAAAAAATAAATAATAAATAACAAGACAAAATTAATAGGCAACTATAAATCAGAGACATCCTGCAGGGGGAAGGGGAGGGAAAGGGATCAAAACAGGGGTGGGAAGAGCACAAGGGATTATGGTGATGGTTCACAGGTGAATTGATGGTGGGAATTTTATGGGGAAGACACCTGAGAGGAGAAAGCAAACACTGTACAAAAATGAACAATAATGTAAAATAAATAGATAGATAGTAGATAGATAGATGAATGAAATAGAGTTGAGTCCACAGAATTGAAAAATAAGATTATATGTGAATTTATTTTGACTTGTTAAACATATAATGAAAAATTTCAGTTGAGTGAATGTCAGATTATATGTACATTTTTTAAAAAGTAGAGTATATCCAATGATGTCATCATCATGGTGGAAATGAAATGCTGGCATCAATTTCTCTCCTAAAAACACCTAAAAAAAGGACTGATAATGAAATCTTAACAAGACCCAGACTTTTTGAACCAGCTATACAAAGTAGAGAACATCTTTGGAAAAGAAGTATAAGCCTTACAGATTATCCTCATCCTGCTTTCTTACTTGGCTTTCTTTTTGGAAGTCAGTGGGAGTCCAGATCTACTTACCTCTCTCCAAGCCCCTTCCACTGATTCAATTGCAAAGATGAGAAAATAGAATTCAAAAACATTGAATTTAGAAAGTTATTCATTGTTTGCAATAATTATGAGAAGCATGTGGATGCCATTTATAACGATGAAATGTGAAATTGCAGTGTATGGAAAAGTACATCCTTTAAAAGTTTAAGTATTACCTCTAAGCCTGTACGTGATTGAATGTTTGAAGATATATAGGCCATAAATAAATAATCTGGGTTTACATGATTAACTCCCTATGACATTAAAACACAGACATGTGTAATTAAAGTGTTTCGCTGAAGTTGTTTGAATGCATTTGATTAGTTATTATAGTTATAAGTGATCACCGGTATCCTTGTTCCCATATCTATGAAATGAGGGGTTTGGACTAGATTTTACAAGATTCCTTCCAGTTTGCTGATTTCATAATTGTATATTAATAATCCCTACCATGAGACTAGTAATGTTTGGCTTGTGTTTTATATTTACAAAAACTCTTTGGAACTCTGTGTGTAGTAATTCCAGAAATTTACTGGGTTTATGAATGAGGAGGTTGATGGATGCTGGGTGGTGCTGAAGGGGAAAGGCAGAGGGGACAGACTTATGAGTTACAGCTTGGAGAGCCAGGGGTGTCACTCCAAGATTCGGAGATGTGGTTCAGTCTTGTATTTACTATCTCACTAGCCTTCAACTAATAATTGTCTTTTCTAGTCTCTAGATTTGCATGCATGGATCTTAAGTTTTAATTATGGTAGTCTGTAAATAAATATTAGCAACTGGTTATTCTTTAGACCTGAACCACTCAGCCCTGAGTTGGTTTTTGTTGCATGGAAAACCCATAAAATAAATAGATGATAGCTATAATAGTAATCATGATGGTGATAATTATAAGAGGAATATAATAAACCACCAGGTTTTTTTTTTTTTGTTTTTTTTTTGTGGGACCCTCACCGGTGGCTGGGGAATGAACTGGCGCAGTAGAGGCTGCGGGCAGCCTCGCAGCCCAGCGCTCAACCGCTACGCCACCAGGGGAGGCCCTAAACCACCAGTTCTTAATGGGTATGTACTGGTGGCAGATTCTCTTCTGAGTACTTTACATTGATTATTCCTCATGACAACCTTAGTTGGTAGAGCTGCTAAAACTCCATTTTTGTAGGGAAAAAAAGTGATGCATAGAAATTCTATTATTTTTTTTCTTATATTGTTATATTCCCCCTCGTTCTCCTGCCACCAGGCCACCCACAAATCGTCACTGTAGTCCCTCCCTTGTTTTGCTCCCTTCCCTCCCCCTCCCTTGCTGGATGCCTCAGATCTATGGTCAGCTACTAGTTTTGACTTTTCCTTGACCTTTTGTTTGTTTTCTCTATGCTCCTCCTATAAGTGAGACCATCTGGTATTTATCTTTTTCCTTATAATTTCACTGAGCATCATCCGTTCCAGCTCCATCCATGTTGCAGGAAATGGCATGAGTTTGTCTTTTTTGATCACTGAGTAGTATTCCATTGCAGAAACTAGGTTCCATTGTATCTATACTAGTGCCTAGTATAGGTACTAACTGCTGTATTCATAGAAGCAACTCTGTATCATCACATGTAGGTTTGTTTTTAGAAAATATAAGTGCACTTTAGTTTCAATAATTTAAAAGTACACTTTAGTTTATCAAGTGTTTTCACACTTTGGAGTGAATATAAAACGTTGCCATATTACTTTTTTTCCACTAAATATACTTTTGAGTTATGAAAATTTCCCAAAATTATAAATATAGATGACTAGACTTGTTACGAATGAAGTAGAATTATCTATTGTGACCAACTTCTTCTATAAATTAACTCAGGATGTATGAGTAAATGAAAGCAGAGTTTCCTGGTTCAATGATATGTTTTTATCTGAATGCCAAGCCAGGGAAGAATTTCATTTTAAAATAACTCTGCTCAAGGTATGAGTCATCAAATTTTTAACCCATATGTTTTTTAATTAGCTGTTGTGCAAAAAACCTGTTACTGTAGTTTTCGTATGTCCTGCTTATCAAACTTAAGAAAATGATCCCTCTTAAATGCAAATGGCCAACAGACATATGAAAAAATGTTCAACATCACTTGCAATCAGGGAAATGCAAATCAAAACTACCATGAGATACCATCTCACACCAGTGAGAATGGCACATATTAAAAAAACTAGCAACAACAAATGTTGGCGAGGATGTGGAGAAAAAGGAACTCTCCTGCACTGCTGGTGGGAGTGCAAACTGGTCCAACCACTATGGAGAGCTGTGTGGAGATTTCTGGACCTACTAAACATAGAGCTTCCATATGATCCAGCAATTCCACTCCTAGGTATTTACCCAAAGGACACAGAAACATCAATTCCAAAGAGCACCTGCACCCCTATGTTTATAGCAGCACTGTTTACAATAGCTAAGCTTTGGAAACAACCCAAATGCCCAAAAGTAGATGACTGGATCAAGAAGATGTGGTACATATATACCATGGAATATTACTCAGCATTCAAAAAAGATAAACACATGCAATTTGCAGCAACATGGATGGCGCTGGAAGGGATCATGCTCAGCGAAATAAGCCAAAAAGAAAAAGAAAAATACCGGATGGTCTCACTCATAGCAGGAATCTAGAAAACTTAAATAAGGGACCAGGAAAATGAATATAAGAAAGTGAAAATCAAAATCAACAAAAAACTATGAACCAGAGACACTTTTTGGGGGGTGGGGGGCGGGAGGGGAAGGATTGGGGTCAGAATGGGGCGTTTGCAATTGTATGGGGGAATATAAAAATAAAATTTAAGATTAAAAAAAAAAAGAAAATGATCCCTCTTTATATGAGAGCGTTCTTAATTTTATAGTATCTGTAGTCTGTCATTTCCTTTCCCTTCCTACCTGATTTTGTTATTCTGGTATTTATTGAGTGTTTAATGTATCAGAAGTCCTTAATCTTGATCACCTTTGAACACGTAGAGAAGAACTGCCACCATGACTGTTTTCTCCCTCTTTCTTGGAATTCTTTCCTCCAATAAAAGCAGAACTGTTGCTGGAGGAGGCTGTAATGGAAATTAGTTCTTGGCCATTATCCCTAAATGAATCACCGTGCAGTCCTGGGAATCTTCTCCATTTAGGCAGAGTCACCCCAAAGTCATTTTTATTTTATTAAATTACAGTTTAATTAAATTATAGTCTCTATGACTTATTTCTCCCAGTTCTGGGGGATGGTTAAGAAGAGAAATTATGACTCCATTAGTTCCTCCTTGACAGCTATATCCTGCATCTCCTCATGTGCTCACATCTCTACTATAATACAAAGGGATTGCATATCTTTTTATGGTCAGGATGCCATCAGCGGTGAGGAGGGAGGGAGGGACGGAGAGAGGGGGGAAGGGAGAGGGACAGGAGAGGCTGTGGGGAGGGATTTCACAACACACATACTGTTGATAAAGATGACAAAAGATGAAGAATTTGTAGTATCTTGCCTTTGTTGATTCAGATTTTGGAGCTTTACTAGCTTTCTAAACCACATTTACCTAAAGCAGGGAAAGTAATTTATTTTCATAGCTGTCTGTCTGTCATTGCCTTGGTTCCTTAGAAGGGCTAATGTTTTCCATTTATTTGATTGTTACTGTTAATCATTACAAAATCTTGTTATTACTGCCCATATATAAATCAGGAAAAACAAATCTGATTTCTAACATTCTAATGTGGTTAAAAAAATTCATGAGTTAGGTTCTTAGGCAAATGTGAACAAGGGACAGAATAAAAGAGGGCCCAGACTCTGGCTGTTATAATCAGGGGTTGACCTCGCCCACCTTTATATAGCCCGAGTAAAGCATGTTTGATACTGATTATAAAACATATTAAGTTCCTGGATTAGCGGAAACTCCTGTCCCTTTTTTGTTTCTGTACTAGTGAGATCAGATTGTTCTATTGTCATTCTTGCCAGGAAACTTATAAAATATACAAAATCATACATAAATGTATTTTAAAATGGAGCTGTACTCATGTATTATTGGGTGTACTGAGCAGAAAACATTTCTTTGCTCATCTGAATGGCAGGCACATGATCATAGAGTCACTTCCTACTGAATATTAATCTCCTCCATATGGCTGGTAGAGCAAGCTCCAAGAGACAGCCCGCAGATGTAAATTCTTACCTTCATCCCACATTTTCATGTGATTTTGTTTAATGCTTAAAATCGACTTAGCGACCTTTGAATTAAAAAGGAAGAGATTTTTCCTGAGAAGGCAAGGGCAGCATTGTCTCAAGATCAGCTGCTCATTCCTTCTCTCTGGGCTTCTGTGATCTGGGCTCCTCGCCCCTTCTGTGTCTTAGATATTCCTCTGGGTCTCTGGCTTCCTCTGCTCGCCTTCAGTCCCTGGCACTTAGATGGGCAACCCGGTTCGCTCTGTTATGACTCTCCTATCCATATTTCCTGTGGGTGAGTTGTGCACACGGGGAATGTCGTTCCATCCTGACCTGGATCTCGGACCTCCCTGTACATGCGTGTTCCCCCTGCGATCCCCGCTCACCTCTGACCTCCTGATGCACCGCCAGCTCCCAGCATGAAGCAAGGTAGAGAGGAGGCACCAGAATGTGTCTGCTGGTGTAATGCTAATGATTGAAGTCACTATTCACCACAACCTGTTATGGGGCAGGGAGAAGGGCACTCTGAACCCCCATACCTGCCCGCTCTAAATAAGTTCTGCATCTGCTACATCAAGACAAAAATACCCTCCACTGCGTAAGATCTTTAATGGAAAGGAACATTGGGTCTCCCTGGTGGCACAGCAGGTTGAGCACTGCGCTGTGAAGCTGTCCTCAGCCTCTGCAGCACCAGTTCGATTCCCGGCCTGCCAGGGAGATACCCACATGGTGCCACAGACCTCTCCTGCCTCGCCCGCTGCTCCCCTCAGCAGTGTCTTCAGTCCTCTGCCTGTTCTGGTCCTCGCTCTGTCTCTGGTGAATCTTCTCATGCTCCCGCACCTCTGGCCTGTACCCCAGCTACTGTATAAATAAATAAATCTTAAAAAAAAAAAATATAACCATTTAAAAAAAAAAAAGGAACGTTATTACAATTAGTGTACAACAAAGAATAAAGTTTCCAAATCAAGCACCCCAAGTTACCCATTCCCTAATGGGTAAATGTCCAGCCAAACAGGGTTAGCCAAAGCTGGGCCGCTGAGGCCCAAAAGGCTGCCACAGTCTAAGGCACCTCCTGGTAGGGACCCACAGGAAAGGGACAGAAGGTCCCAGCACACCTGGGACAGAAGGAACAAAATCCAAATCAAGATGAAAGCTGCCATTGTTAACCTCCCATGGGTCTCTCACCCACATCTGTTTCACCCAGTCCAGGACCAAGAAGCAAGTGCAGCTTCTTCACATGTCTTTCTGCTCCATGTGCCTCCTCCAGGTCTCCTTCTGGCTCCCCATTCTGCTTCCTTCCTTTACCAGTCTCCTTTTCAGCTTCTCCTTCACCCTGCTCAGTTCTACCCTCCCTTGGGTGGGACAGGGAACCTGGAACCTCCCCTTTCTCTGGGGACCACCCTCTTAAAACCCCCACCTGCTCCCCCACCAACAAGAGGGGCCTTAGACTGTGGCAGGCTTTTGGGCCTCCGTGGGCCAAACTGTTTGGCTGGACATTTACCTATGAGGGGATGAGTAACTTGGGGTGTTTCATTTAAAAACGTTATTTTTTCCCTTTTCTCTGTTGCACACTAATTGTATTAAAGCTTCTTTATATTACAAGTCTTATGCACTAGAGTATGTTTTGTCTTGATGCAGCAGTTGTCAGAACCTATTTAAAGCCGGCAGGTGTGGGGGTTCTAGGGTGCCCCCCACCCTATCCTCTAACAGTTTGATTGTCGATACATTTTCTTCCAGAAAGCAAGATTGGCTAAATTTCGAGATCCCACCATTTAGCATTGGGCTCAATACATATTTGTTGAAAGAATGAACCTGGGGAGTTTGCTAGCCTGAAGGTAGCAGGGTTCAAAGTTCAGCCTGCATAAAGGAAATCCTGGCCAGCTAGGAGCTTCAGTAGGAGCTAATCAGGAAGGTGCAGATCTTCTTAGAGATTAGGGCTGTTCCCTTGAAGGGGAGGGATTTGGTGCTGTTGAATCTGATGCAATCTTAGAGTTGTCAGCTTGCTGAACAATGTTGCTAACCACCAGGCAAAGCAAAGGACAAAGGTCACCGGAGCAGCTGTGGAGGACACTAATGTTCACACTGGATCTCTTCGGAGTGCCCCACTCCGCTCTCAGAGTAACCTTCACAAGCACAATTCATTCTCTTTTCAAAGCCCAAGGCAGGGGCGGGCGCCTGAAATCATGTGACTTCCTGGATACTCAGCCAGCTGGGAGGCCTTTTCAGGGTCATTTCTGGCACTGTAGGGGGGCTTAAGAGGTCTCGGAGGAGCCACAGACATGTGCAAAGGAATGAAACAGTTAAAAATGGGGACTTTGGAGAAGAAACTGAGAGGTGATCTCATGCTCTCAGGTTGATGAAGGACACAGAACAGTGATGGATATTTTCCTGTAATACAGGAACACAAACTAGGAAAATTGCTTGGAGGGGCATTCCTGGTGGCCCAGGGATTAAGTCTCAGTGCTAACAAGCTATTGCCAGCCACTGTGGCCTGAGTTTCATCCTGGGCCAGGAAGCTGACCCAAATGGTGCAGCAGACCTCTCCGGTCACCTCGCTGCTCCCCTCAGCAGTGTATTTCAGTGGATCTGCCTGTTCTCTGGTGAATCCTCTGGTGAATCCACTCTGTCTCTGGTGAATCCTTTCACTGCCCCCCCATCTCTAGCACCCCAGTTCTTGTATGCATAAATAAATAAAATAAATCTTTTTAAAAAATGCTTGAAGGACTCTGAATCGATGCAGTGAGTTAGAAGAAGGTTGAAAATATCTACCCTCATTCCTGTGGTGTCAACTTTAGTAGTCTTAGTTGTTGGTCATTTTTAGCATTCTAGTCATTTGCACTGGTGCTTTCCAAGACAGGCATTTGATCTAAAGAAGGAAAAGGAAGCAGCGAGTGGTATTAAGTACCTGATGACAAGTTGCTGGGTTTTCCTACATCTCTGATTTGTAAATATCCTGTTTCATACCCAAAGGGCAGCTATTTTTAGATACCCATTTATATGTAGGGAAACTGAGACCAGGATCACTTAAGATGGCAATCCTAGGTGGAAATCCTAAGTTTATGTCACTCTTGAAACTGTGTGACTCCAAAGGGTCTTGCCTCTAATTCTTTCATAAATGTGATATTTGTGGTGTTTTTCAGAGGCTGCTGGATGTACCATCTCTGCGATGTGGTCCAGGCTGGCCTGTCACAGTTTCAAATCTTCCCCTCTGTAAGCAACTGTGCATTTGATCCAGTTTGGCACTTGGGTGTCTAAGACAACCAACTATGGTTGCTTCTGGGCATGAACAAAGCACAATTTTGAGCTATTCTGTGATGCATGCTTTCTGGCATAGCAAAAAGGAGAAAAAAATATACTTCAATATAATAGAAATAAAATTGTAACTCAAAGGCCCTGTCTCCTTAGTGAGGGTGAGCACAGATGTGTGTGGGGTACAGGTTCAGTGTGCCCAGGGGCATGAGTGTCACCTACATCAAACCTGCTGCTAACCAGATCTTCCAGCTCTGACATCTGCTCTCCCCCATGTTTTTCTGATTTTAATTATCTGTGGGCCATTGTGAAAATTTTGGAAAATACAGAACACCGCAAATAAAATAAAAATCACCCCTAATGCTGGTGCCCCTATATAAACCAATTGTGAATACCTTAGTGTGCTGCTGCCCAGTCTTTAAAAAGCACAGGAATAGTTTTATAATATCCAGGATCTGCCTTTCCACTTCACCAGTGCCTCCCTGGTGACCTATGGGTGAAATCTCAGTGCTGTCACCACTATAGCCTGAGTTTGATCCCTGGCCAGGGAGCTGACCCACATGGCACAGCAGATCTCTCCTGTCTCACCTGGTGCTCCCCTTAGCAGTGGATTTCAGTGGATCCACCTGTTCTGTTCCCCACTCTGTCTCTGGGGAATTCTGTCCCCCCTCCACACCTCTGGCCTATACCCCAGTTCTTCTATGCAAAAATAAATAAAATTTAAAAAATGAAAGAATGTACAGAAAGGAAATTACTACCAATCCTTCAACAGATGCTTATTTTGTGCTCACTCTAAAGTAGATTTTATTGCCAAGACAGTGAGAAAAATGTGTTTCTTTGCTTTCTAGGACCGTAAAGCTAGTGGACAGGGCTGTAGTGGGCATCTGAGCCATGTAGAGAAGGTGCACAGGGGTCTGGGAATATGTGGGAGGAGCAGCTCACCTGAGGTCTAATTTACATCATCATTCCTTGATTATGGCAGATGTAGTGTGCATTAGGTTTTTTGCTATTCTAAATAATGTGATATATTCGTAGGTATAAAATTTGTCCACATTTCGGATTTTATGCTGTTGCTTTCTTTCTTGCGCCAAGAGGTGTTCTTCTAGAACCCTGGTTGTTTTCCTCCACTGTGCTGTTGTCAAGATTAGGAGTTGTCACCCTTCATTTCCATTACCTGTTACACCATATGAGTTTGCTAACTTTATAAATGTGCATCTAATTTGCCTTTGGCTGGATTGTAGGGAGAGTTGGGATTGAGAAGTAGGTTGCTGAGAGCCAGCCTGGGCAATCTGGGTGTCGGGTTCCTGAAGGATGGGACGGTGTCAGCGCAATGGAGGGATGAGGCAGACACACGCAATGTCTTGTGTTAGTATCTCTCTCCGAGGGTCTCAGCAAGTCTTTATTTATACATTAAGGCAAGCAGTGAGATTACATCATCATCTGCATGGAAGCAAAGCAAAAGCAATCAGTGTATTTTTTTCCCATAGACTTTTGGCTGCTATGTGCTCTCAGCAAGAAGGCAACCTTCAAGGTTAATAGATAAAAAACTAAACCTTACACTAAAACTCATTATTTCAGCTAGACAATTACTCAAGACAGTTGATAGCCGTTGGTACACTCCTATCAGCGAAAGCCTAAGCATCAAAAGATTCTTCTTATTTGCATGGCCTTCAGCCAGAGACCAGCTGCTTTCTGGTTATCAGCTAACAGGGTTTTCTACCTAGAAACTTCTTAACGCAATTAACTTCATTTAAAAACTTTCCTAAGAAACTTCTAAAAAAAGCAAAAGAAGGACTTACTATAATCGTTGTCCTGGATTGCTTGTCAGGCATGTATAACAAATTATTTGCCATTGTCAAGTGGACCAAATTGTTTAGTGATTGATTTTTTTTTTAAGTTTTTTTTTTTTTTTTAATAGAGGCATGTTGTTATTTATTTATTTATTTGTTTGTTTGTTTTTGTTTATACATGCACTGGGTACAGTCAGAAGCGCGGGAGGGTGAGAGAATTCACCAGAGCCAGAGCGGGGAGCAGAGCAGGCAGAAGGACCGAAGTACACTGCTGAGGGGAGCAGCGGGCGGCAGGAGAGGTCTGTGCGCCACGTGGGACCCTCCTCCGGTGGCCGGGGAGCAGCCGGGGATCGAACCGGCGCCACAGAGGCCGTGGGCAGCTTCGCAACCCAGCGCTCAACCACTGCGCCACCAGGGAGGCCCGTAGTGATTGATTTTTAAGCAGGTAATTTTCCGTGCCATGTGCTTATAATATTCTTATACATATACTTTTTTTTTTTTAAGATTTATTTATTTATTTGTATAAGCACTGGGTACAGTCAGAAGCACGGGAGGGTGAGAGAATTCACCAGAGCCAGAGCAGGGAACAGAACAGGCAGACCGATGAAATACACTGCTGAGGGGAGCAGCGGGCCAGACAGCAGAGGTCTGTCGCACCATGTGGGACCCTCACCCAGGCGGCCGGGGATGGAACCAGCGCTGCAGAGGCTGCGGGCAGCAGCCCAGCGCTCAACCACTGCACCACCAGGGGAGGCCCTACATATACTTTATTGCCCAATGTATTTTCTGAGAGGTTTTTCTCTTTTTATGACCAAGAACAAAAAACAAAGGGATGCTTATAGTTTATAGATTAATCTTCACCCCCACGGTGTGAGGCACAAGAAATCTTAGGCCCCACAGTGTGAGGCCCTTTAAAAGTCTTCGGTCCCATGGTGTGAGGCCCTTTTCTTAACTGCTTGCCAGCATCTTATTTGGCTGGGGCAGCAAGGCCCGCCGCGGTAGGTGTATCCAACTGGGGAGAGTGAGAGGAGGCAGAGGCAAAGGGATCACGACCGAGGGTGATACTATGTCACGTGAACACTTGGACTGTCTAGCTGCTTCTGCACATCTCAGAAGGTGTGGCTGGACTTAGGCTTCAGAGCTGTTTTCCTTGGCATGCTGACCAAACTTGACCCTCTGCCATGAACTTGCAGACCAATGAACTTGACGCCCACTCTGAGATAAAAATAGCCTATGAAAAGTATGTTTATCATTGAAATAGAAACTCCTGTTATCAGGACTGGAAGAGACCTTTGGATATCATGTCATATCCCTGTTAGGATAACAGATAACAATCCTCAGCCTTATAAATGTTAAGAATTATTTTGAGTTGCTAAAAGCAATGGATGGATTTTAATTAGGACTGTACCACCATTGTGACAGCAAGCACAGTGCAGGTTCTCTGTCGATTCAGGCAGACAGATAAAGGAGAATCCTGGAGCCCTTACTGCATAAAGGTGGGAAATCACTCAAAGACTTTTTCCTTCTGCAACAAATGATAACTTTAGAAAGTGGAGCAAGGCACAAATAAAACGAATCTGTAAACCCACCATATAGAGACAACCACTGTTGCTTACCTGTCACCTCTGTGTCATGCTAACGTGTGCAGATGTGTCTGGGACTATGATTTTTATGATAGTTTGACTCTGTTAACATTTATTAAGCATTTTTAGGTACCAGGCATTGTGTTAAATAAATATACTGCATGCATTGGTCCTATGGCATTATAATCCTCACAAAAATTCTGAAAGTTCCTCTTGAGGAGGTTGGGTAGATCTAGAAGACCGATGGGATTAAAGCTCATGTCTCTTAATTGATCTGGGTCACCCCATTCCTGCCTCATTTGTTAGAGCCCTTGTTCTACTTAAAGGAGTTCTTTCCTTCCCACTTTGTAATTCCTGATGTTGTTTACTGCTGTTTCCTCTAAGATGTTATTCATTTTCAGTGTTGAATACATACATGTGTCAGCAAATGTCTATTAACTCACCACACCATGCTGGTGGTTAGCATTCCTTATTTTGTGTTGCTCCTTAGTCTACAACTTTAATTGTTGACCTCTATCTTGACCTTTTTCTTTATTGGAAAGTTTCTGTTGATCCTGGCAAAAGTAACCAATTATGTCTTCTTTGGTTCATTTAGTTCCCTTTGATTTTTTTTGGGGGGGTTGAGTTGGTTTTGTTTTGTTTTCAATTTAATACCCTTCCATAATATAGTTAACATGCAGATCTGGGCCTGGGCCAAAGAGTAAGCAATTTTTAGATAGGTCTTTATTGTCAAAAATAGGACTATCCATGCAGTTCTATGCCGTGTTAATTCATATACTAATTCATGATAACAGTTGGGGAAACTTTAATGTGAACATGCATGTATATATTTGTATTTTTTTTTATGTACAGTAAATCTTCCTCTGAAGTCAAATTAAAAGAAAAAAAGAGACTTGCTTTGTGTTTAATCAAGTGCTACTACCCTCAGTAGAGCTTCATAGCTTAACAATAACTCTGAATCCAGGGCAGTGAGTGGGCCTCTGAAAATAATTAGAAAAAAGAACTTAAGAAGGCAGATTGCCAAATTTGGTTTGAGGCTGTCAGCAGCAATATGAAGTGATTATTATGCAACTGGAAAATTCTATGGCTCAGAATCTAAACAATTTCTGGGAATCAGTGTTTCAAAAAAAGTTCAAAGGTAGCAGGTCCTTTCATTTATGAGAGAAAGAAACACGTTCTCAGTTATCTGAAGTCTTTTGTGTTGGCAGTTTCATCCTTAATTTAAAAGGCATTGGCTTTTTATTATGAAAATGTTTTTCTGGCATTTGTAGTTAAGTCCATTAATTTAGTGTCTCAAAAACTGGTATTAGCTTATAGAGTTATTTTTATACAAAAGCAACTTAAAAATTAATATTGACATATCTTGATTTTATTTTTTTAAAGATTTATTTTTGTTCTGTTTATGCATACAAGAACTGGGGTGTAGCCAGAGGTGTGGGTGGTGAGAAGACTCACCAGAGACACAATGGTGAGCAGAACAGGCGCATTAGGGTGCAGCAAGAGAGACAGGAGAGGTCTGCTGCACCATGTGGGTCAGCTCCCTGGCCTGGGATTGAACTATTGCTGCAGTGGCTGGTGATAGCTTGATAGTGCTGAGACTTTAACCCCTGTGCCACCAGGGAGGCACCAGGCATATCTTGATTTTAAAGATCATTGCAGATATATGTTCTTCCTTTGTTGGGTCTTTTCTACCACTGCCCTAACTGCTGGAGAACCAAAGAATAAACACAACACTCTCCACTTCCAAAATAAAACAAAACAAAACAAATAGCCATTACTGTTTTTTGTTTCAAGGTTTTGAGGAGAGCTCATGAAAGTGTACTCTGGCTGCCTACTCCCTCATTTTCTCCTTATTCTTTAATGTGAAGGAATAATATCTATAGTAATAATAAGAAGTAGTAATAATAATTATATTAATTGCTACCATCAGGCCATGATTTTGCCCCATTTAATATTCACAACAGCCCTAGGAAGTTGGGTAGTGACACTCATTGAAGTTTAGCCACTTGAGACTTTTTCAACCAATCACCTGCCTAACCTCTTGATGTCCCTTGACTGATGCTTGTCACTTCCCAACCACCTCTCATCCATTCTGTACATCACTGCTCACTCCATCTGTGTTTATAACATTCTGCTTTAGAAACACCTTCATCAAATTCACACAGCATGAGGATAAAATCCAACCAGTGTATCTACTGGTCGACCCTGTTTTGACTTTGCATCCCACAGCCTCCTGGCAAGAATCTGCTCTTCAGACCTGCTGTGAGGTGAAGGCACTTATACCTGCACACCTGTCTCTCCTGGCCCAGCAGGGCAGAGGTCTCCTATGTGGCAAACCCTGTTAGGGTCTTAAGTACATAGTTATTGCCTTCAAAGTTTTGTGCTCAGTAACGAGATGGATGTGGACATAAATCCCTTTGCTTGACCTTAATGTGTGCAATCCCAGATTGGTTTAGAGCTCCTGCCCTGGGTGAAACTCCCTAGCCATATAAGGCAAAGTGATTCTGCTTTCCTTTGAATGCAGCCTGAACTGACTACCACAGATTCTTATCCTCAGGGTTGTTTTAACTAAAGTAACATGGCATTGTAGTCTTACATAGCAAGTATCAGGTGTTCATCCCTGAGAAGCAACATGTGCATTGACAATGTTAAGTTAACCCTTGAAGTCCAAATCTCTCCTTCACTGTAACATTGTCCCCTCTAGCCCACTTTGCCCACACCCTTTCCCCCATCCATGCTGGTAACCACCAATTGGTCTTAGAGTCCTAAAGGTGTTTTTTTTATTAGTTTCTTTGTTTTCTGTATATGTCACACAGGAACAAAATCACACTGTTTTTCTTTTCTGTCTGGTTTGTTTCATTAATCATAGTTCCTTTCAGGTCCATCATATTGTTGTCAGTGACAGGATTTCATCTTTATTTTTTATTACTGTATAGTATTACATTATGATTTATACCACATCTTTATTATCTTCAAGTTCTGATCTTTTCATGCAACTGATCTCAGTGTACTTCTAGGTTATAGAGCAAGAAAAGTCTGTGGTCTTAATATATCTTTGACCACTAATCTCTAATATTTTTAAAGAAAGGGTTGGTTAATTTATAAAAACCTATAAAATTCCATAAAGAATTTTAGCCTTAATCTATCATACTTTTAATGTATTGTGTTGTGGTCTGAGACCACATGTATTAAAGTGTAAAAAACTAGGGCTGGCACACAAATACAGTATAATGTTTGTTCTGGATTTTTAAAAAAATTCTGGGTGCCATGTCCTTTTTTAAAATTGAATTAATGCAGTTAATTAATAATACTAACAGTGCATTATTAATACTAATACAGTTAATAATGTTACCTTCCTCTTCATTAGTTATCAGCTCGGGAAGAAAGTCCTTTGAATATAAGTCTTAGAACGACATGAATAAATTCCTTGGGCTCTGGAATTTTAGGATTTATTAAAAATACCATAAAACATTCGTGGCCTGAGTCCTGACTGAGGCAGTGGGAAACTGGTTCTGATTCTGGCTGAAGACAGCCAAGTGGCCCCCCCCATTTAGACAGAAGTACCTGGAGCCCCAATCTCTTCCTATCTGCCCACAGCAGACAAAGTGTGCTTTTCACCCATGAAGACCTGTGGCTTCCATAACAGAACACAGACTGGGTTGCTGAGACCTCGGACATCTATTTTCTCACAGTTCTGGAGCAACACATGCAAGGTCAAGGTCTTGGCTTGTGTGACACCCACCCCCAAGGCCCCACTCCTGGTCTTGGAGAGGCTGCTTTCCTGATGCCCCTCCCCTATTCTGTGCTGTGTGTGTCCTTGTTCCCTCCTTTGTGAGGATCTCAGTGCGGTGGTGGGTGGAGGGGGTGGGAGGGCTCACCCTGGTGTTTCTTTTAACTAGCCCTTTCAAGGCTGAGTTGCGCATGGGCTAGGGCTTCAATGTAAGAATTTTGAGTTTAGCTCCTAGCTCTATTTAAAATAACATTCACTTGTTTTAAGTTACGTGTGTGTGTGTGTGTGTGTGTGTGTGAGAGAGAGAGAGAGAGAGAGAGAGAGAAAGAGAGAGAGAGAGAAGAAGAGAGAGAGAGAGAATATTCCACCTGTTTAATGCCTGCTATTATGAAGGGGTAGGAGGGAAATAGGTACATAGAAAGATCACTCAAACTGTACTGAAGGGTATAAAATGAAAAAATTTTTCCTAACCTCCTCCTCCTAGGCTAAGATAATTTCCTTAAACATATTTACACAAATGTTTACAGAATCCAGGTATTAATATAAATCTCTGTATCTGCATAGTCTCTGCATTGACCTTCTTTAAAATCGCTACCTCGTGTTCCAGTGTCGATATGGGGTTTTCATTTAATTGTTCTTCTAGTGGTAGACCTCTAGGGTATCTCCAGCTTTCCCATCCCCAGCCCCATTATAAACATGAATTGGGATTCCTTTAAAAACTCATGATGGAAAGGATAGTGATGGGTCATCTAAAAAAAAAAAAAATAACTGGCCTTAATTTTGGTGAAGAAAGCCTGTGTTTTTTGCCTTCTTGGTTACTGGCCATTACTCAAGCTGTGAGAGGTGGTTCAGTCTTCTTCCTGTCCACTGCTTGACCACATGCCTGTCCTCCTCCACATGATGTGAAGGGTGGGGCTTCCTCCGAGGGGCAGCTCATCTCTGCATAGCTGTCCTCCCCAGGAAGAAAGATCTATCTGAGTCATTCACTTGCACAGACTATTTTTAGTTAAGTGAAACAGTTTTTCTTGTAAGAATTGCTGTTTCTCTGCCCACGATGACACTTGAACCCTTGCTGGCTGCTTCCAGCCTTGGACGGGGGCCAGCTTCCTAATGGAATGTGAGCAATCTCAGTGTTAATCAAGATTTACAGCCCACCCCACACTGGATTTGCAAACCTTCCAGGCGAACAACAGCGGCTCTAAGATGAAGTGCAGGGCCCTGGCCCTGGGCCTCTTCCCAGTCTCCCTGCTGCCCGGGCCCAGCCCCTGAACCGCAGGCTTCACCTGGAATCATTTTATCAGCTAAGCCATGGTGCACATGTTCTTGCCGAAGAATCATTTTCATTTCGGACTCATTTTAGGAAATGAGGGTGTCTGTCAGAGGTGTTCTTCATTTCTAGAACCTCAGAGAGTTAATTTTCCCCTGGGAAAACCGCATGTGGGAAATGCTTTATTTACCCTGATGTGAGAAATACCAGGAATGAACAGCTCTGCCAGAGTAGCCCTTGCTTCTCCGCAGAATCCATGTGAAAACCCAGAGGTGACTTGTGCTCTTATTAATGTAAATATTTTTTACTTGGGTTTCATGATGCTGTGGACACACTGCATATATGGGCTTTGGCACAGGAAAGACATAATTTAGCAGCAGATTTAAAAGGTAGTCTGGAGTGCTTCTAATTACTGTTTGCTCGGTTGGCCACTGCTACTGAGCGGACTTAAGCAACGTTGTGGGTAGGGGATGCAATGTTCATATTACATTTGCCCACACAGATCAGATTCAAAGTGATGGAGAGGATGGCTGGTGGGATCATGTGTGGATGGATTGTGTTGAATTTGAACTTTAGAATTGAGGCTTTTGGGGGCCTCCCCGGTGGCGCAGCGGTTGAGCGCTGGGTTGCGAGGCTGCCCGCAGCCTCTGCAGCGCCGGTTCGATCCCCGGCCGCTCGCCGGCCACTGGAGGAGGGTCCCACATGGCGCGCAGATCTCTCCTGCCGCCCGCTGCTCCCCTCAGCAGTGTACCTCGGTCCTTCTGCCTGCTCTGCTCCCCGCTCTGGCTCTGGTGAATTCTCTCACCCTCCGGTGCTTCTGGCTGTACCCAGTGCTTGTATAAATAAATAAATAAATTAAAAAAAAAAAAGAATTGAGGCTTTTGGAATGGGCAATTTTTACACATCACGCATGGACATGAATTATGTGCCTGTCCAAAATCAATCCTACTGTGTGGTTGTAGGGTAACTGGTAACTGAAGATTGATCAGACTTGTACCCATTGGCCTCTGTCATCTGAGGCCTTGATTGTGTTAATGCAGGAGATGCTGAGAACGTGGGTATGGGGTACATGTAACAGATGGTGGACACCAGAGTATGGTGTGGGCATGTATAAGTACGCACCTGTGCCTAAGAGGTCAGGGATATAAGGGTGGCATCACTCAGAGGCAGAGCACAGCTGAAGAAGAGACCACAAGAGAATGCCAGAGAGATGATCTCAGCCCGTGTTCTCAGTCCTGCCTGCAGATTAGTGTCACCTGGAGAACTTTTACAGGAAACACTGTCATCCCACCCATTGAGACCATGTTACTAGAAGAGAAGAGTACTAGTTTTAGAAAGCTCCCACACAGTTCTGATGTGTATTAAGGGTTAAGGTGAAATGACTGATTAAACCAGCTCAGGGTTGGGTTCTACTTGTTCTAGAGGCTGGTCCAAGATTCAGGTCCTGTGTCCCCTCTGGTCTCTCTGTTAATGCTGCTCTTAGATTTGTCTGTTGTGTTTATATCTGTTTTATTTATTGATGCCTCCTCATTCTTCAGGTGATGTTGCTGCCTCCAAGAGGCCTTTTTTGGCTCCTCACACTCCGCACGCATCCTATCTGGGTAAGAAGCCCTTGACCTTTGAACAGCATCCAATTGACAGTTCCCCTTGGACTATCAGCTCCAAGAGGACAGGGTCCCAAGTTGAAGATCCTTAACTTTCTACCCATCATTCCACATGGGCTGCTAAAAAGGATCCAACCCTATAAATTGGTTTGTCAGAAAAGAAATGATGCATTTTTGCTTGAAAAACAGAAAAAACATGTCATGACTTTTCTGACAACCCAATACTAACTTTTGAGAATTGCGTCTGAAAATTTAAAGTTATTTCTCATCTGTCTATTGCCTGCTGTACTTAGGTAAAGATCTCATACTCAGTGATGTCCTACCCCTGCCTTCCTGGGGAGAACTTTTTGGCTAAAAAGAAAAAAGTTTATAATTAGGTTTCTGATGACAAAATAATGAAAACAAAATTTCAGTGATGTTGTATATTGCTCGAAGTATATTTAACATCCAGGGCTCGGATAGCCTACTTAGAAGAGTATTTTGCCTAAATGAAAAGGTGTGGCATTACCTTATGACAGAAAGTTTTTTCATGGACTTAACTATTTCCAGTATCATATTGTATAGATAACCAAGCATCCCTACTCCATAAGTGTAGCTGAATTAAATTCCTTGACTTTTTATTAATATGTTAAAGTCTTAGAGTGTTTTCAGTCAACTAAAAAAAAAGTGTCAATTCTCCATCATCACAGTTTGCACAGTCATGCTTGATTAGCTTCTTATTTTTCTTTGTAACATGGCTTTGGGTGTGTGGTATTCATGCTTACACTTGTAGCCATAACAGAATAGTCCCAGAAGATTGCAGCCAGTATCTCCTTAGCTTACAAGGGGCAGGAGACTCCAAGTAGAGGGGGCAGAAGGCAGCTATTTTCCTTGTTTGGAGAATTCTGAGTTACAAGTTTTTGAGTCAAGACTGCAAACCAGGCTGTGTTATAGGGTTAAGATGGTGTGATGGTGTTGTGGACAGGAGGGAGTAATGACTAGAGTGTGTGAAAACATTTTCAAGTCTTAATAAGACTTTGCAGGTTCATGCTTTTTTATTGGGAGTCTGAATCTCAGGTAAGTGGCAGTGTGGTAGCACAGAACTGAAACTACTGTTTATCAGGAGACATCTTCTTAAGCCAAATATTCTTAAAAATTTCAGAAGACATCTGTAGAGCAAAAGAGACACTAACCAAAACAAAGAGACACCCTACTGATGGGGAGAAAATTTTTGCACACAATACGAATGATAAGGGACTGATCGCAAAGAGGGACAAAGAGCTGACAGAACTCAACAAAAACAAAGTAAATAACCCAGTCAAAAAATGGGCAGAAGAGCTAAAAAGATACTTCTTCAAAGAGGAAATGCAAATAGCCAACAAGCATATGAAAATATCGCATCACTTATAATCAGGGAAATGCAAATCAAAACCACAATGCAATACCATCTTACACCAGTGAGAATGGCACATATTAAAAAATTAGCAACTACAAATGTGGCGAGGATGTGGAGAAAAAGAGGAACTCTTCTACACTATTGGTGGGAATGCAAGTTGGTCCAACCACTAGGGAAAGATGTATGGAGGTTTCTCAAACTGCTGAAATGGAGTTTCCATATGATCCAGCAATTCCCCTGCTGGGTATCTACCTAAAGGACACAAAAATATTAATTCTAAAGGACACCTGCACCCCAATATTTATGGCAGCACTATTTACAATAGTTAAGCTATGGAAACAACCCAAATGCCCCCAAATAGATCATTAGATCAAGAAGATGTGGTATAGATATGCAATCAAAAAAGATAAACTCATGCCATTCACAGCAACATGGATAGAGCTGGAAGGACTAATGCTCAGTGAAATAAGCCAGAAAGAAAAAGAAAAATACCAGATAATTTCATTTATAGGAGCAATGTTGGGGATCCAAATAAGGTATGAGGGAAAAAATAATTATAATAAAGTAAAAATCAAAATCAACAGGCAACTATAAACCAGAGACATTCTGTGGGGGCTGGGGAGGAGGCAGTTGGATCAAAACAGAGGAGGAAAGAGCACAAGGGACTATGGTACACGGGTGAATTGGTGGTGGGAATTTCACGCTACTATACCTGAGGTGATAAAGCATACATTGTATAAAAATGAAGAATAATGTAATATATATATAAAATAATAATAAAGAAATTCAGAAGACAGCAATGTCATTTAACTGAAAATAAGTGTAAAGCAATTTTGATTATATTATGGAATAAAACACAAAGTTTGCATAAATTTTTTTTAAGATCAAATATGAACATTTAAAGAATTACCACTGTCTCTCCTTTGCTGCTATTTGGATGAAAAATTGACACACCACTAGAAGAACTTGATAATGAACCAATTTCTATTATGCAATCTAAAAGACTCAGCATGTACATTCTGGAAGATATGAGAAGGGGAAGGAGGAAGAGTTTGTTAAATATGTAAGGCACAATGTTTGGCATTTGAGCCCATTTGTGGTATTGAATCTTTATAATTATCCTGCCCACTCGAACTTACTCAAAC
The DNA here is from genome assembly GCF_014898055.3 of Talpa occidentalis. Taxonomy (NCBI): domain Eukaryota; kingdom Metazoa; phylum Chordata; class Mammalia; order Eulipotyphla; family Talpidae; genus Talpa; species Talpa occidentalis. Next base: position 42,566,312 of record NW_023601653.1, on the reverse strand, counting down.
CATTTTTCAATTGTCAGGAAGTAGGTATGTACCTATCTGCTGGACAGCAGAGACAAGATCTGAAACTAGGTGTGTCTGATTCCATGGTTTTCATATTTTTCCATCAAACATGAGCTCTTAGGTTATAAGAGTGGATACATCTCCAGGGGACACTTATTAACTCTGATACATACCATATTGGTACAAGTGGGTTGACTTTAGCATTTCCGTAAGAAGATTTAGCTCTCCAATAGGAGGTATTAGGTTTCCAAACACAAATAAGTCAATATTTATAAACATCTGTGAAGCAGTTCAAAACATTTCCTTATAAAGTGCTGACTTTAAAGTGGCAGGTTATTGCAATGAACCTCAGAAAATTCCGGTTTATTGATTGTCATGATTTGAAAGGGAGATAATGAAGAGTCAGCAATGGCTGTTTTTGATCAAAAAGACATAGACCATCAAGCTAGATTTGTGGTCTCTCAGATATGTACTTGACTTGGGGCAAGTAGCTGCCAGCTTGCATGTCACCTGGCAGTTCTTCGCTTCGAGAATCAGGAATCTGCTACTGTAATTCTGTGATCTTGGGTGAGTCACCTGACCTGGAAACAAAGTCATTTGATTGTTGTTTGAAAAATTAAATATCTCAAGTCACTTAGAGCAATGCATGGGGCAACATTAGCACTCAGTAAATGTTTAGCTGTTCTCAGTGAACAAGTGCTACATGCTTCATCACTCCATGATCCTCCTCGTAGGTAGTGACCCAAGAGAAATGAAAACCTGTGACTATGTAAGACTGCTGAGTTAAAATTTATAGCAGTCTTATTCATACTAGCTAAAACTTGGAAACTCCTTCGATGCCCATCCACTGGTCAGTGGATCAATTGTAGTTCATCCATACAATGGAATACTATACTGCACTAAAAAGAAGCATATTACTGATACAAACAGCATGATAAATTTCAGAAGCATTATGTCAAGTAAAAGAAGCCAGACAGGAAAGACTGTTTCCATTCATAGAGAATGTTCTATAAAGGGAAAACTATGGAGACAGAAAACATCATCATCTCCGATGGCTGGAAGATAGCAGAGGCGACTGATGCAGACAGGCTAGAGGGAACTTTTCTGTTGATGAAAATACTCTGGGTCTTCATTGTGGTTGTGGTGATAGATTTTATGCATTTGTCAGGTTGCATCACACTTAAAAAGGGTGAATTTTTATTGTGTATAAGTTAAACCTTGTAAGTCTGATTTTTTAAAAAAAAACCTGCTGACCAGTGAACCATGGAGAAAAAAGAAGCTGAAAACAGTATAGAGTCAGAAGTTGCAGAAACTGTGACTTCTGCAGTTTCGGTGAGTAGACTATGTCAGACTATGTCACCATAGTCTCTTGTGCTCTTCCCTCCCCTGTTATGGCCCCTCCCCCTCCCCTGCTGGATGTCTCGGATTTATAGTTTGCCTGCTAGTGTTGTCTTCCTTTGTTTTTCTGATCCCTTATTTTATTTCCCAATTTTCCGCCTATAAATGAAACCATCTGATATTTTTTATTTCCTTCTGACTTATTTCACTGAGCATCATCCCTTCCCCTGCTGGGTTCTTATCTGTTCCTGGCCTCTAAACTTTCAAGTGTTCTGTGACCTTTTCCCCATCTCAGCTCCTCCTAAGGTCATTTCCAGGACCTTAAACATCATCTAATTGTCTAATTGATGACAAGTGTCCCTTGTCCCTTAGGAGCCTGTGTTACCACTTGGCCTGGTTGTTTAATAGACATCTCCAACTTAACATGCACAAAACTAAGTCTTGGTATGTTTTCTAAACCTACATGTTTTCCATCCAGTGCCTCATTTCAGTGGTGACTTTACCATTGCTCAACCAAAAACCTGGACCTCCCTGGTGGTCTAGGGGTTAAGTCTCAGCGCTATTACCTCTATGGCCTGAGTTCGAGCCCGTCCAGGGAGCTCTGACCCACATGGCACAGCAGACCTTTCTCCTGTCTCACCCACTGCTCCCCTTAGCAGTGGATTTCAGTCAATCCGTCTGTTCTGCTTCCGACTCTGTCTCTGGTGAATCATCTCATCCTCCACCCCTGCACCTCTGGCCTACACCCAAGTTCTTCTATGCAAAAATAAATACTATTAAAAAAAAAATCTCAACCCACATTTCATGAACAGGAAATTGTTAAAAGGTTGAAATTATGAAGTTTTTTTTTCCTTCTCTGGGCTATTTAAGTGATAGCTCAGCTTCAAAGCATTCTTGAATTCATGTTCTCAAAAGCTAGAATAAGTGTTAATTTTAGGTCCAACAAAACAGGAAAGATAATAAAGAAGCCTATTTTTGACTTTGTACTCACTGGTAGGGGTTGGGGGTGGCCGTCCCTGTGGCCCCCACCAGGCCTAGTGTCCTTACCCGCATGTGAGCAGATAACAGGCCAGCTCTACTTTTGCTCTTCCACATTGTTGTTCCTCAGATGGGAAGGAAGTGGATACTGCTTGTCACTGTGGTTTTGACTGGTTCATTTGATCACGACCTCAGTGTAGTCTGCTGTGGTCAGTACAATGACCAAGGAGAAAATACCTGGAGCCAGCGCCTCGTGGCCCACAGACCCTGGGCTTCACAACTTGATTTGCATATTGGAGCCGCACCAACCCTGTTATTTAAACAGCATCTCTAGGGGGCAGGCTGTCAGGGTCATCTTGTCAGAGTTCCCCAGGTTATTATGACACTCTTGATGCTTCTACTGACTCTGGGGAACTATTGTGCTAAAGATAGGAAGCCAAAAGAGAATCAGAGTTTTAAGCATTTGCAAAGCTTGGTGTGGGGGAGGGGGAGATAATCACTTAGCCAGCTGACTCGTATCAAGCCAGAAGTGATTTCAAACTCTCCCTGCTTTCCTCATGGATCTATGCCCCACTTTTTCCTGTCATTCTTAGTGAATCATCTTGCTTCTTAGAGAAGAAACAGAAACATTTTTTTTTATTATTTTTATTTATTTTTGCATCGAAGAACTGGGGTATAGGCCAGAGGTACGGGAGGTGAGAGGATTCCCCAGAGACAGAGTGGGGAGCAGAACAGGCGGATTGACTGAAAAATTACTGCAGAGGGGAGCATTTGGCAAGACAGGAAAGGTCTGCTGCACCATGTGGGTCAGCTCCCTGGCAGGGAATTGAACTCAGGCTGTAGTGATGATAGCACTAAGACTTAACCCCTAGGCCACCAAGAAATGGAAGCATTTAAGGGTTTTGTGTGTGTGTGTGTACACAAACCTTGTGTGAACACTCCAAGTCTGAAATTTCTAGAAGCTTCCACGTGGTGGTATCACAGGGAGTTGGAAGTATGAACAAGGAGTTCAAAAAACACATCTGAAATGAAGCGTGGAATTTGGAAACTTTAGTCTAAAGGTATCAGCAAATGATATGGGAGAGATTACAGAGGCATGGACGTGGATGGAAATAAGGGGCCATCAAGGAGAGGCACCAAGAGATAAGACCAGAGTGAAGGAAGAATGTCCAAGAGGAGGCAGAGGCAGGAAAGCCTTCAATCAAAGTCATGGTGAGTGGTGTCAAAAATCATTGTGATGTGGAAGAAAAAATGTAAAATGGTCACTAGATTCAGAATGCACACAAGTGTGTCAGGAGGTTCCTGGCTGGTACGGTGGAGGGGTGCCTACGGGGCTGAGTTCTGGAAGTAGGAAAAGGGCTTGGGACTATGTTGCAATGCAATTGAGTCAGTGATAAAGGCCAATAAACATTTTCCTTTTTGTGATAGCCTCTTATCTTTGTCTTATTTTTATTACCAAAACAGTATGTACACATTGTAAAAGTTTTAAACATTCATGACTATGACCAAGATTAGCCTCCATAATCTTAGTCCCTCATACGTAATCACTATTAATAATTTGATGTCTATCCTTTGAGATTTCTCTGTGCACATGCTCTCATGCTGCACACGCTCACGCACATTCACTGTATGAAACGTGGGTTTATTGCTGTGCCATCTGCTCAGACTTGTATTTTTCAAAATATACAGGTTTGAGACCTGTATATCTCAAACATTTCACTGCATAAAGCAGATATACACTATTGTGCTGTGGTGTGTTTTCTGGATATTTGCATTTTATTTAGTCATTTTGGCTTGCCTTTTTTTTTTTTTATCTTGTCGATGAACTGGGGTATAGGCCAAAGGTATGAGGGGGTGTGAGAGGACTCACAAGAGACAGAGTGGGGAGCAGAACAGGCAGATCTGCTGAAATACACTGTTGAGGGGAGCAGCGGGCGAGACAGGAAGGGTCGGCTGAGCCCTGTGGGTATCTCCCTGGCCGGGGATCGAACTCAGACTGCAGTGGTGATAGCGCTGAGACTTAAACCCCTAGGCTACCAGGGCAGCCCCAATTTAAAACAGTTGATCCTGGAACAAGTCTCAGGATTATTGCTCACTCCCTAGTAGAGAAACTCTGATTTAAGTGTCATTTGTATTATCAATGTAATTAGCATGTTTAATGCATATTTTGGGGAAATTTAAATACCTTGAATCTCTAAGGTGATTTAGCTATCATCATATAATCAGTTTATTTTAAAATCTCAATGAATTACTTTGTGGTATTTTCCAGAGTAGAAATGCCTGAGTCTCCTTAGCTGCTTCTGGCTAGTTGGAGAATAATCACCTGATCAAAGCCCCTGATGGGATTCTAAATGCAATGGCCTTCCAACCCATTAAATAAAGCACTCCCCAGTCAGGATGTAGTGCTCTAGTTTGGCTCTGCCTGCCTCCCTCCAGCACTACCCTGCCCTCTGGGGAGAACAGTAGGAGGCTCTTAGAAGCTGGCACCTGTGCTAGAATTTCAAGTTACAGAATCAAAGCATAATGAATGAAGAGGCCCAAGGAGCTGGCTATTTTCCTGTGGAGCAAATGGCATGGGTGTGCTCCTTATATCGTATTCACATAGCTGAGAAGCGCTGTGGTCACAGGACTAGCAGGGTGACTGGAGTCCTTTGCATCCTGGGGACCAGCGAGGAGGGTTTTTTTTTTTTTTTTGCAAGGACTGGGGTATAGCCTTAGGTGGGGGGGGGGGGGCTGAGAGGATTCACCAGAGACAGAGTGGGGAGCAGAACACATGGATCTACTGAAATCCACTGCTGAGTGGAGCAGGGGCAAGACAGAAGTCTGCTGCACCATGTGGGTTAGCTTCCTGGTGGGGGATTGAACTCAGGCCCTAGTGGTGATAGCTCTGAGACTTCACCCCTATGCCAGTACCACCAGGGAGGCCTCTTGGCTGCACTTCTTTAGAAAGAGGTCCCCGGGGGTCAGATACTTCCTGGTATGATCCTCCCTCCCCACCCAGCCCCCCACATTCCCTCCAACAGTCATCAATTCATAGCACATCCCAGCATTCTCAGCATTAGGGTGGCCGTCATCACTGCCAGCCCTCCAGCAGAAGCCAGTTGACTGGGGATGTATCTGGGCGCCCCACACCAGAGGCCATTGGCCTGTTGCAGAGTGAAAAAGGGAAAGGGTAAGGCTTTTGCTTCTAAGGTTGCACTTGACCTTCATCTCTGTTCCCTCCAATCCCCAGAACAATGGCGAGTGGCCCAAATCGAACTGAAATCACCTAATAGGTATTTGATTCTCTTTAGCCTAAAATAACATCCTGGACTATTGGAGCTATTAGTCTGATTATACATCTACTTTGCTAATGAACTTTTGTTAAAATCAACAGTCAATAAACTGCCATCAGCATTTTTATTTCTTCACAGGCCCTGGAGCCATATGCCTTTTTAAAAAAAGAAAAGGACTTCAAAAGGGCCAAACAGGACATTTTTTTCTCTCTCAGTTTTCAGTATGTATAGCTACTATTTACCTGTTGTTTACAATGCAGCTACCATGCTCAACACTTCCCAGGCCAGCATTCATTTCATCTTCAAAGCTATCCTGAGAGGAAGTGCTGTGGTCCCATTTTTCTGGGGCAGGCACCGAGACATAGGGAGCTGGAAAGCTGCCCAAGCTGATGGTGTTAGGAAATGATAGTCTGGGTTTGTATTCAGGCTGCCTGGCTCCAGCGACCAACCGTGTAGAGTGCGTGCATGCATTTGGTCATCCTCAGTCAGTTCATGATCCAGTGCTCAAGGTTGTCCAAGCTCTCAGCCTGTGGGACTCAGCTACTATCGAGATTAAAGCTTTGCCCTCATGGAACTCTTACAATATATAGGAAAGTAATTGTTACGTGCTGAAGAGCAGTGCAGTGAGGAAAGTTAGCAGAGGATGGTGGCTCTCATTGGAATGGTTTGAGATTTCAGGAGCAGCCTCTCTGAAGCAGAGATATTTGATCAGAGACCTGAATGATGCAAGAGAACAAGCCCTCTGAGGTCAGCAGGCCATGTCCTTTGTGTTTAAAGCATAATCTTTGGACTCCTGGGCTCAAATTCCAGTCCTTCTGCTGATATGCTATATGGCTTCAGGCAAAATACTTGACCTATCTGTGCCTTTATGGGTGTTATAAAAGTTGTGATAATATTTATCTTGACCCTATTGGGCTATTAAAAGAGTAAAATGGGTTCATATACACAAAGAACTAAATATAAAACAGGCAGTAGAAATGATAAGCACTTTAAGTGTTAGCTGTTTTTGAGGCCATATGGAGAACGTGAGAAGCAGCTGGTTTCTGGGTATATTTTGAAAGTTCAGCTGACTGGATTTACTATGGCGTTGAATGTGGAGATGTTAGGGAATGGAGCCAGGGGTAACTCCAATAATTTTGGTCTGATTAACTTGGGGGGACATGGGGGCCATTTACTGAGATGGGGAAGATACATAGCAAGTCTTTTATGGGAGAAGAGACATAGTGGAGAATCAAAGAATTTGATTTGGACATGTTAAGGTGGAAATGCTTTGGCCTCCCTGGTGGTGCAGAGATTAAAGTCAGCACTGTCAAGCCATCACCAGCCACTGTGGCCTGAGTTCAATCCCCAGCCAGGGAGCTGACACATGGTGCAGGAGACTTCTCCTGTCTCACCTGCTGCTCTCCTTAGCAGTGGATTTTAGTCAATCTGCCTGTACTGCTCCCCACTCTGTCTCTGGGGAATCCTCTCATCTCTGTACCTTGACCTACACCCCAGTTGTTATATGCATAAATAAAATAAATCTTTAAAAAAAAATGAAGATGCTTTTTGATAAATTCATGTTTTGTATATGTTCACTGTAGAAAATTTGGACAAGTTTTAAGAAGAAAATAATTGCATATGACATTCTACTTACTGCTCTCTTTTGCTTAAATTTATTTGTACCCCCCAAAAAATTTTACATCATACCGGGCATAATTGATCTTTTTGTCTCTTGTCCATTCTTTCCAGTTTACTGGACAGTGGTTCATGGCAAGGAGGGAAAGCAGGCTATAGACAAGGTGATGAAAGCCCTAACACCGTGAGAGACCCATCCGTCTGCTCCCCACTGCAAACAATGTTAGGAGTGAGACCTCTGGGGGGTCTGCCTAAGGAGAGTAGGGCAAGTAGCAGAGGCTGTGTCATTTAAGAACTGATTCCCCCAGATTCTGCTGCCCGGTGAAGCTTAACCTTCAACCATTAGCAGATTTTTAAAAATTACCATATTGTACAATATGGTACAAGATTTATTTATTTATGCATACAAGAGCTAGGGTACAGGCCAGAGATGCAGGGGGTGAGAGGATTCACCAGAGACAAAGTGGGGAACAGAACAGGCAGACTGACTGAAATACACTGCTGAGAGAAGCAGCGGGCAAGACAGGAGAGGTCTGCTGTGCTGTGTGGGTTTCTTCCTGGCTGGCCAGGGATCGAACTTGTGCTGCAGAGGCTGCGGATTGTTTCATAGTGTGGTGCTTAACCCCTTGCGCCACCAGGGAGGTCCCATTGCCACCCTTTTTAAGTGTGCAATTGAGGGGCTATCAGTAGGTTACACTGTTGTGCTGCGTTCACCCCCTTTCACTTCTGGAACTTTCTTATCTTGCAAAAACTGAAACTCTCTGCCATCAAACAACCTGCCTGCCCTTTCCTCTCTTTTGGCTTTCTCTCTGTCTCTATCAATTTTACTGCTCCAGGGACTTTGTAGAATTGTCAGTATTTGTCCTTTTGTGACTAGCTTATTTCACTTAGAATAATGTCCTTAGGATGCATTTGGTTGTAAAGCGTCAGAATTTGCTTTTAAAACTTAAAAGCTGTGTGGAGGTTCCTCCAAATACTGAAAATGGAGCTGCCATATGACTCAGCAATCCAGTTCCTAGGAATCTACCCAAAGGACACAAAAACATTTATTCAAAAGGATACCTGCACCCCTATGTTTACTGCAGTACTATTTGCTATAGGTAAGATATGGAAACAACCCAAATGCCCCAAAATAGATGACTGGATCAAGATGTGGTCTATATACACAGTGGAATACTACTCAGCAATCAAAAAAGATAAACTCATACCATTCGCAGCAACATGGATGGAGCTGGAAGGGATGAAATTCAGTGAAACAAGCCAGAAGGAAAAAGAAAAATAGCAAATAATTTCGCTTATAGAAGGAATAGAGGGGAATCAAATAAGAGATCAGGAAAAAAATAAAAACAATATTGATAATAATGATAAAAGCAAAATTAGCAGGCAACCATAAATCAGAGACATTTTGTGAAGGAGAGAGATGAAAAGAGATCAAAACAAGAGGAAGAGCACAAGGGATTATGGTGATGGTTCACAGGTGATGTGGTGGGAATTTTATGGGGACTACACAATGTGTAGTGAAAAAAATTAAATAAGTGAAAAAAATTAAATAAGTGAAAAAAATTAAATAAAAAGAAAATAAGACCCTTGCCCCCCCCCCAAAAAAAAACCCTAAATGATAGTCCATTGTATCCTTTGATTATGCATTTATCTGTGTATGGACCTAGATGGCTTCTACTTGTTGACTATTGTGAATAATGCTGTGATAAACATGGGTGTATAAATAATTGTTCAAGTTTCTGCTTTTAATTTTTGTTGGGAATCTACTATATTCAGGTTCATAGTGTACTTTTTCACACTGAAAATTTTTCACGTTAAAATTTTGTGTCATATCCTTCTACAAAATTATTTTTTATTATATATTTTTTATTTATACAAGAGCTGGGGTACAGGCCAGAGTCGCGGGAGGGTAAGAAGATTCACCAGAGACAGAACGGGGGAGCAGAACAGGCAAACGGACCTAAAGCACTGCTGAGGGGAGCAGCGGGCAAGGCAGGAGAGGTCTGCCTCGCCATGTGGGATTCTCCCTGGCTGGCCGGGAATTGAACCAGCGCCACGGAGGCTGCGGACAGCTTCACAGCGTGGCACTGAACCACCTGCACCACCAGGGAGGCCCTACAAAATTATTTTAAATAGTTGCATTATATTACTGTATAGCTGTATCCTAACTGATATAAGCAAGAGAGTATTCCCTAAAAATAAGACCATAGGGCATGATTAATATGAATACTTTTGCCAACCTTGGAAATGTATTCCTGCACCTTTGCTAATGTTAGGAACTAATAGCTCTTTTCTGTCCATTTGATAATTAAAATGGTATGTCCATTCCTATTTTCCTTTTATGCAAAATTAGTGTTCACTTTCTGGGGTGGAGTTCTGGAGTGATTTATTCCAGTTCACTTTCTGGAGTGATTTATTTGTAGTGATTTCTGGAGGAAATACTGATTTGGTAAATGTGCGGCTTGTGAGGTCTTCTCTCTGGGACTCTTCCTTTTTCACCTTTCATTCTAAGGTAACTGCAAGCCTGTTTTTGTACCTATGACAGGAGGCTGTTACAGGGTTTTGAGTTCTTTTGCTATTTACTTACATCATTGTTCATTTTTGTACAATGTTTGATTTGTCCCCTCAGGTGCAATCCTCATAAAATTTCCAACCACAAGTCACCTGTAAACTGTCGGCCCTAGCCCCTTGTGCTTTTCCCTTCCCCCTTGCGACCCCTCTCCCTTCCTTTCCCCTGCTGTATGTCTTAGATCTAGAGTTTGTCTCCAAGGTTTGTCTTTTTTTTTCTGACCCCTTATTTGGTCCCCCTATATTCCTCCTATAAGTGAAACCATGTGATATTTTTCTTTTTCCTTCTGGCTTATTTCACTGAGCATCATCCCCTCCAGCTCCATCCATGTTGCTGCAAATGACATGGGTTTGTCTTTTTGATAGCTGAATAGTTTTTGGGGCATTTAGGTTGTTAGTATACCAGATACATTCTTAGTAGTTACACTTTCACAGTTCCTTACTTATAATCAAAATTTCAAAAGTGCTGAAAAATTATTTTTGTTATTTATTTGCTCTCTAGCAGATCTGAACTCATTTAATAGAGAAACCTTAGCAACATGAAATTCTATCTTTGTTTCCTCTTAGCGAATTTGTATTTTGGGCTGCAAAATATTGAAGGAATGTGTTAAGTAAGCAGTACTGTCCCAGATTTTGTTGGGGAGCATAGTAATAGATAGCATGTACACGAAAGAGTTATTTTCTTTTTGAATTATAAAACATGCTGAATTCTGGAACATAAATGTTTTAGCATCAAAGGTGCTGCCAAATAGAGTGTGGGCCTGTAGGATTTTTGTTCTTCCATTTCTATGTTCTCATACCTCCTAGGCTTCAAAAACTGATTTTGAAATCAGGCCACTTCTGGTTTAAGCATGCAGTTATGACTAAGTGTGCTTTGAGTTTAAAGACAATAGGGATCGAAGTGTGGTGTCTTCTTTCATCCCCAGGACATGCGTAATCACTATAATCTGGGGATGGAAAGGTCAATAACTAGAACCAAATTTCAGCTGAGCTATAACTAACTGCAACCCAGAGTGGTTTTCAACTGGGGACCCCAAGAGTCTTACAAGACCTGAACTAGTCGGACGGAATTGACAGTGATGGACAGTGATGGTTTTCCACAATGTTATTAGAAATTGAGGGTTCACTTTCAAGTGTTTCAAGCTGTTATTGGAACATATTTCTATAACTAACATCACTTGTCTTTTAGAGAACATCATCTGCCTTTTCCATGCTTTTAAAAAATAACACCTAATTGGTCAAATTAGATAAAATCACTCTTCGGTAATATGATTGGGTGTTGTTAACATTATTAAATCTAAAAATACACTTATTAATGTGGGAAATATGCAGAATGTGGTAAAGGCAGAAATGGAAAAGCTGATTCAAATCACGTGGAATTGCAAGGTGCCCCAGATTGCCAAAAATATTTTGAAAAAGCACAAAATGGGAGGACTAGCATTTCCTGATTTCAGGACCAAGTTAATATTTTAATCAAAACATTGTGTTCCTTGGCAATGGATACACATATAGCCCGACAGAATGGAACTGAAACTCCAGTAATAATTCCAAACATCTTCTGTTCTATGGAGTCTTTGGGGCTATAGGTGGGACCTGTTCCTTTTTGAGTTGCTGGAGTGTTAGGCAAAGTTGGGGACAGGCTGGCCACCTCCTTGGTGCCAATATTACCCAAGTATTTGAAGAATATTATTTTGGAGAAATGCTGTATTTTTAGCCTGTTTTATATATGGACATAACGTGCAATACAACATATTTCCAGAAATATGAAAAATCTTACTGTGTAGTAATTAAATTGCATTGTGAGGAACTGAAAAGCACTAGTAACTTTTCTTTTTTAAATTGTTGTTTTTATTTATTTTTTGCGTAGAAGAACTGGGATATAGGCCAGAGATGTGTGTGGGAGGTTGGGGGTGTGGTGAGAGGATTCACCAGAGACAGAAAGGGGAGCAGAATGGGTGGATGTACTGAAAATATACTGCTGAGGGGAGCAGTGGCCGAGACAGGAGAGGTCTGCTGCATCATGTGGGTCAGCTCCCTGACTGGGGATCGAACTCAGGCCATAGAGGTGATAGGGCTGAGACTTAACCCCTAGGCCACTAAGGAGGTCCTAGTAACTTTTCTGAAGTGATATACTTTATAATTTATTCTGCCGTTTGTTCATATACTCAGTTATGGAGTATATGTAATATTTCAGGTATTTTTTCAGGTTCTGAGGAAGCTAAGAAAAATAAGACAATGATTTCTCATCCAGGAGCACCTGGATAAATGAGAAGAAAAGCCAAGTGATGACCATACAGTGTGATAAGCATCATGGACACCTATTTTCCCCCCAAATTTACCCTTTATAGTAGCCATTTTTATTCATAGCCAGGATTTTCATTTCTCTTTTTCACATTCTTACTAGAAGGCAATTGAAAAATTTTAATAATAGTAATGCATTTTAATAAATAGTAATGCCAAAATTGAGTTTTGGTCCTTCCTGTAGTGATAAAGTAGGTTTTACTGGCCGAGCATGATGCTGTTACAGGAACACAAAGATAAGCAAATAACCTGGTGACATTGAAATAAATAGCGAAAGAAAGAGTAAAATGGAAGGAGAGGGAATGTGCTTTCCAGAGAGTACATACATAGCAAAAAGTTAAAAATAAAGGGATGAAACTGAGTGATTGATCAACTGTCAAGAGCAGGGAAAGGAGAAAAGTCAAGAATTGGCCCCAGTTCTGGCTTAGGTCATTGAACTAATGATCATACATTAATCAAGGTATGATTAATCAAGGTAATTAAGTTTTTTACCTTAAAGCAGACAGTACATTTATTAATTTTTTGAAATGCCTGATGAATAGTACTGGGTCCACGACGTAAGTAAAAACCTTACTCTAGGGCCTCCCCGGTGGCACAGCGGTTGAGCGCTGGGTTGCGAAGCTGCCCTGCAGCCTCTGCAGCGCCGGTTCGATCCCCGGCTGTTCCCGGGCCACCAGAGGAGGGTCCCACATGGCGCGCAGACCTCTCCTGCCGCCCGCTGCTCCCCTCAGCAGTGTCCTTCGGTCCTTCTGCCTGCTCTGCTCCTCGCTTTGGCTCTGGTGAATTCTCTCACCCTCCCGCGCTTCTGACTGTACCTAGTGCTTGTATAAATAAGTAAATAAATAAAAATAAATCTTAAAAAAAAAAAAACTTACTCTAACAAATGTGACGTCTTCATGAATGACGTGGTACCTTCTTTTTTCTTCCTATTTCAACTATTTCGAGAATTATGAAAGTGAGAGGGAGAGAGAGAGAGAGAGAGAGAGAGAGAGAGAGAGAGAACACTTTTTATCCTTTTCAGGATGGGAAAAGTACAGCACTCCAATGGAAATCATCTACTTGAGTTTGGAATTAGCATTCCAGAAATGATTTGAGGAGGATGCCATATATTTTCATTTAAATATTTCAGTCATCAGTTTATATGCCTGCAACAAACAGGAGTAAGAGATTGATTAATCTAGATTCAGAAAAGTAAGAAAACATTTTTTAAAGTGTTTTTTTTTATAGAGGCATGTTTTATTTATTTGTTTGTTTGTTTGTTTGTTTTGTTTATACATTCACTGGGTACAGTCAGAAGCGCGGGAGGGTGAGAGAATTCACCAGAACCAGAGCGGAGAGCAGAGCAGGCAGAAGGACCGAAGAACACTGCTGAGGAGAGCAGCGGGCGGCAGGAGAGGTCTGTGCGCCATGTGGGACCCTCCTCCGGTGGCCGGGGAGCAGCCAGGGATCAAACCTGTGCTGCGGAGGCTGCAGGCAGCTTTGCAACCCAGCGCTCAACCGCTGCACCACTGGGGAGGCCCAGAAAACATTTTTTAATTCACATTTTTTTCCCATGAAAAGGTCATAGTCAACAATGCTTAGGTCATTCAAAAACATTTACTAAAATCTTTTTTCTGCATTTAAATTAGTTTTGGAAACCTGAACTCCTATGTTTTTGCAGCACTATTTACAATAGCTAGGATATGGAAACAGCCTAAATGCCCCAAAACAGATGACTGGATCAAGAAGATGTGGCATATAGACACAATGGAATATTACTCAGCAAAAAAGATAAACTCATGCCATTCACAATAACATGGATGGAGCTGGAAGGGATGATGCTTTGTGAAATAAGTCAGAATGAAAAAGAAAAATATCGAATGGTTTCACTTATAGGAGGAATATAGGAAAACCAAATAAGAGGTCGGGGGAAAAACACAACAAAACTAGCAGGCAACTATAAATCAAAGACATTCAGCAGGGGATGGGGAAAGAGGGGGATTTAAACAGAGGAGGGAAGAGCACAAGACACTATAGTGACAGTTCACGGGTGACTTGGGGTAGGAATTTTACAGGGACTGCACGTGAGAGGAGAAAGTAGACTGTACTAAAATGAACAATGATATAAAATACATAAATAGAAGTAAAAAATAAAAAATTAATTTTGTTAAAAGGGGAATGAATGACAAAATTCAGAGATATAAAAAGTCAGAAAGAAAATTGGTGCCTAAAAGATTAAAAATGGGAAAATTTATTAAAGATAATACAGCCAATATTTAGAGAATACTTGATAGTTTTCAAGTCATTTTTATTTAGCTGCCAGTTAATTGATTCTCCACAATGACCTTCTGATGTTGGTATTATAATTTACATTTTAGTGATGAGGAGACTAGGTGATGGACAGACCTAAAGTCACAGGGTGTCTGCTCTGCAGAAGCTGTGAGCTTCAAGTTCATTGCCCAGTGTGAGCAAACGAGCCATCGTAGCCTTGAAAGAAACTCCTATCTTTGTATTTTATTATTTTTTTTAAGTTTTTTTTTTTTAAAGATTTTATTATTTATTTATTCAAGAACAGGGGTACAGGCCAGAGGTGCAGGAGGGTGAGAGGATTCACCAGAGACAGAGAGGGAAACAGAACAGGCAGACTGATTGAAATACACTGCTGAGGGGAGCAGTGGGTGAGACAGGCGAGGTATGCCATGCCATGTGGGTTGCTTTGTGGCCAGCAAGGATCTAACTAGCACTGCAAAGGCTGCGGACAGCTTCACAGCACTGTGCTCAACCGTCTGCGCCACTAGGGAAGCCCTGTATTTTATTATTAACTTTTTTTTTTCATTATTAATCTCTCTTTGGCTGCATTTTCAAATCTCATTGTGATATTACAATCTGCAATCTTCAAGTTTATGACCTCCGGGTTATATGGGAAGTAAAGTTCTCTCCTATCTAATTGTCACCAGGAGCAGTAGATCCTATTAAACTGAGTCCAGAAAGAGAGACACAGGATGATGCAGATATGGGGGAAGGCTCACCTGTAGGGGGTGAGGCTTGCTGGCCCCACATAACATCTGGGAAGGATGGAGCAAGAGGAAGTGGTAGTCACGTGTGGGGCTGCTTTAAGAAGAGTGGCCAGTGAGAGCTGGCATTCAGGTCATTTCAGGTACAAATTCCCATGGATCCTGATATCCTGATTTAGAGATTCTTAGTTAAGGGGGACAATGTCTGGGAGATCATTAGACATCACGCCCAATCTAGGCATATGGACTCATCCTCATTCCCAAGTGATAGGAAATGCCATTCCTTTGGTGTTGCTTTACCTGGACATTCCCTGATCCTGAAATCCCTCAGGAAAATTGCTATACTTTTTTTTATCTCGGTGTTTTTGCTCCCATCACCTGTTTGATTCTCGTCACATGACTGTCATTGCCTGTTTGCCAGGTATTATATCTGTTTGTTTGGGGAGTTTTTCTGTGCTTCTAACAGTGTTATATCAATAATTTTCACACCATTGCTATCTTTATTTGTTCCTCAAGATATGTTTATCTGTTCCATTGTGATATTTTTTGACTTATACTTACAGTGCTATTTTAATTTCTTATCAACTTATATTTAGTATCAGGAGGCCCTTGGAATTATTCATAGCAACTCAAGAAACAAATTGGTGTACTCCAAAAGATGTCCATTTTTGGACATCTTCTAGTGGTTGACTTCAGGCAACTAATAACCTTAAACGTTTCATCATCTGTTGAAACAGGGATCAAAACAGGATTAAATAAGATCAGACATTCAGAGGTGCCCAGCACAAAATCATACAGACAGGAAATTTGTTTTCATTTCTTCATTTCTTTGGGTCTGTGTATGTGAACTTAATTTATATTAAATAGTGGCTAATTTTCTTTTTACAACATGATTTTGAATTGTTGTTTGTATTCTTTGCACAACCCTATGAAATAGGTAGTGGAAGTAATTTTATTACCAGATTCTAAAAAATCAACTGAGAATAAATCAGTGTCTGTGTTCATGTGGCTAAGACACAGTATGGGTTTTGAGCCCAGGGAATTCCCTAATTGGTGCCAAGCACCCTTTGTGCCAGCTCCTGATCTCTTTTTACCTACTGTCTCTTATATATTCACTCTGTGTCCCCTCATATCAGTGGCAACCATTTAATCATAGTAAATATGTTGATTGGACCCTACTACCTGCCATGCTGGTGGCTTAAGTTAGACAGAAATTGACTGTTAATTTCTTATCACTCTCATTGTCAGGGCACTACTTCCCATGCATGTTAGTTTTTCCCCTTGAATTTCCCAAGGGATCATTTTGTATTTTCTGGTGGATAATATATTGTCTGCATTATAAAATTATAGATAACAGCTCTTTCCATGGATCAGTTTAAGTCTTGCTGTAGAAGTGATCTCTCTCTTCTACAATCAAGATAATGAGTGTTCATGACTCCTTTTTAATTGATAGACCAATAATCATAAGAGCAGCTAGTTTTTGGTAAAGTTTCTACTGTGCTGTTACTAAGCTATTAATGGGATAGACCTCTGGCTTTCATTTTTTGCTATGGAATAGGTCCAAACCAATCACTTTATGGCTTTAATTTTATACTAAGTACATTGATGAAGTTTTGAAAATAAGTCATTACTTTTATTTTTGACTAATTGGAATGTGATTAATGGCTATTAAATTAGGAAAAGTTATAGTGACCTAGATTCTCAATTATTTAATTTTTGCCTTCAGTAAACCAATTGATGTGTGTGTACAGTGTTTTCGCCAGTGCTCTTCCAGTATCCCTAAGTCTGTCTAGCCCCGCTCTTACAAATTAGCCTAAAAGTAGCATTCACCATGTCTCAGATTCCTTCCCTGAACCTGAGGGAGTCTTGTCTTGTCCTTCTTGGTATGCCCAGCACCTGTTAACACAGTGACTGTGTGAAATATAAACTACATAATGGATATTTGTCAACCTGACAAAAGTTGTGCCTTTTTTGTGGTATGTTGACACGTTATATCCGAAGTTTTTCTCGTCATACCAGAATAGCTGGTTTTTCAGTCATTTATTTATTTTCTTATATTGTTGTTCACTTCTGAACAATATTTTATTTCTCCCCTCAGGTGTAGTTCCCATACTTCTCCCACCACCGTATCACCCATGACCAAGCACCATAGTCCCTTGTGCTCTTCCCTCCCTTGTTCTGACCCTTCCCCCACCCCCTCACCTACAGAATGTCTTAGGTCTATGGTTTGCCTGCAAGTTGTGTCTTTTTCTTGACCCTTTGTTTTGTTTTCCTGTATCCCCCTGTAAGTGGGACATTCTGGTATTTCTCTTTTTCCTTCTAATCAGCTTTTTGATGAACAGATAACATAGAGGCTCTGAACACTTTTTACATTCCAAGTTCTGAATAGACTACTTGTGGTGCCAGTCAAGGTCATACTTCTATTCTGCCAAGAGAGGCTGGCAATCATACAGAAATACATTTCAAGATATTATATTAAAAGTGATATCAGAAAATAAAAATAAAATGAACATTTTTGCCTCCTTTGAATATTTTCCCTGACTCTGCCTCTGTTTTAATAAGAAGCCTTCAAAATGTCAGTTTGATTTTGACTATTTTGTTTTTGCTGAAAAATGAACTTTTTTAGCTGTCTTAGATTACCAGAAGTGGGACTAGCCAGCATATCTGGAGCCCCTCATAGTGGAGGTATAATTATCATATTAACATCATAAATCATCACTTCTCCAAACTATATTAGGTCGTGAGAGCAACAGCTGCAGCTTTGTTCTGCTGATGACGTTTCAGAAAAGTCATTTCTGTTTTTATTCACTTGAATTTATAGTTTCTCTCTTGTGTTGACATTAACCAGTAAATCCATTTGTTTCTATTACCAACAGAATAAACTAAAACTATAGCTTTATATGTTCTCTCACAAATCCTTTCAAGCTGTATACATGCCTTTAATTTGATTGAACATCTGGGTAATATATCTTATTTCTCCTCAGTCTTTAGGCAAATGCATATTTTCTTTAGCCTGTCCTCTCATTAAAAAAAAACAACAACAATGATAGAGCTCTATCCCATCTGTTGACCCAGCTACATAATAAATTGGGCATCTGATTTTAAAGGAATCCGATATGATGAGAAAGCCAAGTGACTCCATCAGATGTACATTGTTCATTTAAAAAAAAGCTGCAGTTTTATTTCGTGACTTGCTATTTCTGCTGAAAAAGAGTATCGTAAATGCTGCTGAGATAATTTCAATATCTGTTTTAATGCTATGGAAGTGTTAGGGCTGTTCTTCCTAATATAAAATGAACTGCAAAACCCAATTTAAAACATTTTCTAATAGCCTAGTACATAAGCACATCTTAGCAAATTCTGAAGATGGTCTGTAAGAATATAATTACACTGGACAATTGTTGTTCTGATGTCAGAGTAGCCAATTTATTACATTGCAATTCTTGAAGGATAACAAACTGTTTAGTAATTGTGGTTGACTTCCTGGAGTTCTCGGAGGCAAGTACCTTAATTTCAGTGTTGGTTGTGGCTCTGCCAGCCCTGGCTCACCTCACCTGTCCTTCTCTCTGCTTTGGTTCACAGTGGACGATCTCAGTTTTGTGAAAGCGTTCAAGTCACTTGTTTGCACGATCATTTCGACTGACATTTGCTTTTAGTTCATAGATGTATAGTGATATGGGTTTAATTGACGAGTAAGTGTATTATCCTCTAGCTTCTGAATGAACCGGAAGTCTAATGCAGTCATTAGCATGCCAAATCTAAGTGTTTGTAACCCACTGAACTGTTGACTGATTTTTCTGGTTTTGTTAAGGATTCACTTGGAGATCTCTTACCTCCCCTGCAAATGCCCAGCTTTCTTTTTTTTTTTTTTTAAAAAGATTTTTTTTTAAAGATTTGTTTATCTATGCACACAAGTACTGGGGTGCAGGCCAGAGGTGCAGGGGGTGAGAGGATTCACCAGAGACAGAGCTGGGAACAGAACAGGCAGATCTACCGAAACACACTGCTGAGGGGAGCAGTGGGCAAGTCAGGAGAGGTCTGCTGCATCATGTGGGTCACCTCTGTGGCTGGCTGGGGGATTGAACTCGTGCTGCAGAGGCTGTGGATAGCTTCCCAGTGCTGTACCTAGCCCCTTGTGCCACCAGGGAGCCCCCTGCCCAGCTTTCTTTTGGGTAACAGAAGGGGGTTTTTCTGCATAGATTGGTACTCATTCTTTCATAAAAGTTTTTAATGAGTTTATATATATATATATATATATATATGTATAACACACACATTACAAAAGTCTCTACAAAGTCAAGATAGCATCACACTTTGTATAATTAAAGTCATTTCTTAATGAAACTTAATGCCTGTTCCACTCTCATGCTCCCTAGTTTTGCTGAACTTGCCCTTACGACTGCTTTATCCAAGATATAGGTCTCAGATGCAGTTGAGTCCACTTATTGCTAATGGTCTTTTTACTATTTTGATTTATAATATTATCATGTCCAGTCCAGGTACAGAGCTCCTAAAACCCTTGGAATTTCCTACTCAGTGAGAACCATAGAGGTGGCTTTGTTGTGTGAATGAGGTGACTTTTGGAAAGTGATGGGGGAGGCTAGTTGACATGGTGACACATCTGGTGTTGACAGGCGGAACTTTTTCTCCTTCCACCCAGACCTCCTGGGAGGTTGAATCAATTGCCAGCGGCCAATGATTGAATTGTGTTCACATAATACAGTCTCCTGAAAAAACCCCAAAGGGATGTATGTGGTTTGGAGCACATCTGGGTTGGTGATGTGGGGAGACTGGCAGAGGGCATGAGGCTGTGTGCCCGTGCCACACACCTTGCCCTAGGTACCTCTTCATCTGGTTGGTCATCTGTATAATACCCAGTATAATAAACTGGTGGGCCTCCCCTGGTGGTGCAGGCAGTTGAGCACAGCGTTGTGAAGCTGTCCACAGCCTCTGTGGTGCCAGTTCGATCCTGGCTGGCCGGCGAGGGTCCCACATGGCGCGGCAGACCTCTCCTGTCTCACCCGCTCCTCCCCGCAGCAGTGTATTTTTCAGTCTGCCTGTTCTGTTCCCCACTCTGTCTCTGGTGAATCCTCTCACCCTCCTGTGCATCTGGCCTGTAACCCAGTTCTTACATAAACAAACAAACAAACAAATAAATCTTTTAAAAAATAAAAAAATAAACTGGCAAGTGTTTCTGTGAGACACTCTAGCAAATTCATTGAACCCAACCAGAGTTGTGGAATCTGATTTACAGCAAGTTATTCAGAAGCACAGGGGACAGTCTGGACTTGCTGTTGGCCTCTGAAGTAGGGGCAATCTGGTGGAGCTCAGCCATTAACCTGTGGGTTCTGTTGCTCTCTTAGGAAGAGTGTTGGAATTGAGTAAATTTTTCACTGGTGTTGGAAAGAACATGCTCAGAGATGTTCTCTTTTTAGGGTTCTTTAAATCTTTAATACTCTGCCTTTCTGATGTCATTGACTTGTTGAAGAGTCTGGACTGATTGGTAAATAAATTTGAATTCGTTAAATCACTTTATCTTTATTTATACTTATTTAAGAATATTATCACATCCTGTCATGTCCAAAATTACATTCTTAGACTCTTCAATATTAATACTTCTCTAGTAGAATTCCACAGTTAATATTCAAATTTTCTTATCTAAGTCTTTTAATCTGGCTTATTTTTTAAAGATTTATTTATTTATGCATATAAGAACTGGGGTGCAGGCCAGAGATGCAGTGTGGGGTGGGTGAGAGGATTCACCAGAGACAGAGTGGGGAGCAGAACAGGTGGATCTACTGAAATACACTGCTGAGGGGAGCAGCTGGAGAGACAGGAGAGGTCTGCTGCGCCATGTGGGTCAGCTCCCTGGCTGGGGATTGAACTCATGCTGCAGTGGCTGCCAATAGATTTATAGTGCTGCATCTTAACCCCCTGCACCACCAGGGAGGCCTGGTTTTTTTTTTAAACCAATCTAGTTTATTTAAACCAGGATCCCATCTAGAGCCACACATCTCGCCTTGCACAAAGCACCCCCTCCTGGATTTGGCTTTTCTTCCTCTAACATCCAGGTCTAGTGTAGCAGCCACCAGTCACATGACTGTCAGGAACTGAAATGTGGCCAGTCTGAATTGAGATGTGTTGAGTATAATGTATTCATGGATATAACACTGAATATGACACTGGATTTCCAAGTCTTATTGCAAAAAAAAAAAAAAAAAGTAAAATGCTCCACTAGTAATTTTTTACATTGAATACATGTCCAAATGATAATCTGAATAGATCCAATGATTAAAATTAATTTTACCTGCTTCTCTTTCATTTTCTTAATGTATCTACTAGAAAATTTCATTTGGCTCCCACTATATCTTCATCAGAGAAAGCTAATCAGCAGATTGATAACAGAACACTGATACCCTAGAATTACCATATCTGTTCTCTGAGGCAGAGTGGGGAAGACACCAGCAGGCCAGTGTGTTCTGAGCTAGAGTTTTGTAACATTTTGCTGTTGTGCCCCTCCGTGGAGAAGCTAAGTGATTTATCAAGCTAGGTTTAACCTAGAGCATTTTAAGACTTAACATCCTACAAACATGGCATTGCCCAGCCGATGAAAGAGCATACTATAGTAGAATTCCACACTTACTGTTCAGAATTTCCTTTTTAAGTCTTTTAATCTGGCTTGTTTAAATCAGGATCTAGAGCCACACATCTCGTTGCAGACAGTCCAGTCCCCATCTGTATTCGGTTCCTCAACCTCTAATCCCGCGCTGTCCCGCATAGCAGCCGCGTGGCTGAGGATTTTGAGCATCATCCATAGCTGAAAGTGTTAAATAATCTCACCCTCAGTGTGGCGTGAACCCAAATATAGTTGCTAAGACAATGCTGCTAATTTAAAAGCAAAAAATGTTTAAAAGTTTGTGCTTCATGTGTTTCTTTTTCCCTCTCCTTTTAGGGTTGGAACACAATAACATGACGATGGCCACCAGTTTTGGAGGACTGGAAAATCAGCCTGATTTCCAGAC
Organism: Talpa occidentalis; assembly: GCF_014898055.3. Classification (NCBI taxonomy): domain Eukaryota; kingdom Metazoa; phylum Chordata; class Mammalia; order Eulipotyphla; family Talpidae; genus Talpa; species Talpa occidentalis. Next base: position 42,544,220 of record NW_023601653.1, on the reverse strand, counting down.
CCCGAAGTTTGTAAGTGCTACTACTCTTCCTTAAGTTTGTACCATTAAGTTTTCACAGAATGGAGAGAAGCTTCCTCTGCTTGTTTTGTTTTTTTAATAAATTCTAGCCTTCAGTGGCTGTAGATCTGGCACAGGTCCTGCTAGCAGAGACGCTCGTGTTCGGAGCTCTGTTTCTCTGGGAACGGAAACTGTACAGCATCTGCTCTAATTCCTCCCTGTGACCATAAATGGAGACTCATTATGCAGTAAAAGGGCATCAACTTCCTGAAGTTCCCCCTTCACTCCTTGATAATCTTTCTATCAGTTCCTACTGCTAATCACTCTGGAAATCAATCTTTACTGAGCATGTGCGGGCACATTGCCCAGTCTGAGTACCATTTCATTCTGGAAACTTCCATAATACAACCTACTAGACATCTCATGGGTGGCTAGGAACATGTTGTTGGTTGTTCCTACCAAGAAAGGAACTATATGCACTCAGTAAATTAGAGTCATTAAAGATCAGCCATGGCTCTTACCCTCAAGGAATTAAAAATCTTATTAGATGATACTGTGATTTGGTTAATGCCTTGTTTAGAGAAAATTAAGCACATAGGATGCCTTGTGCAGAATGTCCTTTCTGAACAGATTTCATTAACTCATTTGAAGAGGGGGATGGGAAGAAGTGTTTTTTCTGACTCATGCACCATATTATGGAACCAGATGTGTAGGAAAAACATGCCAGCACCCACCTAGATTGACTGATTTTTGCCCCCTGCTGCAAAGGGTTTGTCTTGCACTCTGTCACGTTAGCAATGCAAAAATCCCTTTTTTAGTTTATTTTCAAAGTGTGATGCACTCACCAATGTTGTGATTGGCAAAGTGCAATTGTATTATATTATCGATGAAGACAAAAAAGAACTCATGTGCTTTTTCTCCTCTCACTCACTCTTTATGGATTGCCACCTAATTCAGCCAAGAGTAAGGAAACTAGGCGATGCTTTGAACTGAAAACGGATTGCACATCAAATTGTATCCACCATGCCATTTTATTTCAAAGTGTAGGACTCCTGTGGTGTCCCAGCAGATTGCCTACTGTGAAAATCACTTGGCTGTAATAGAAAGACATAGTATTCAGTGACTTCCCTCTTATATTCACTGAGACTTTCAGCGGAGGAAATTGTGAATTCTCACCAATATTCCTGCATCTTAAAGTAACATCGCAGTTTTGTGGTTTTTCTAACTCCACAGTTAGAACTCCAAAGCAGCATGGGCAACAGGTATTTTACTTTGGAGTAGAAAGTCATCGAGCCCCCTTTTTTGTGTTTCATAATTTTCTAACTACGACTTACTGATTCTCTTTAAGCAACATGTGTAGTCTAAAAAGAGCTGTGTGCATTAAGGCATCGGTATGCACATCTATTGTTCACACCAACTCCTGGTAGAGAAGTAAAAGTATTCTTCTCAGGATCAGGTTTCAGTCTGTGTGTATTAGCTGTTTGAGACCAGCAGGCCTCCGCAGGCTGTTTTTGCCTGGCCTTCTTCTCCTGCCTTCAGTGTTAGCTTTCTACGAACACACCCTTTTCAACTTGGGAAGACTGAGCATTACCTGTGATGCCAGAGGCAGGCTCCCAGGATGCATTTGATGTATCAAGAGACTTTTTTTTTTTCAAAGAATTTTTTTTTAAAGATTTATTTTTATTTATTTACACAAGCACTGGGTACAGTCAGAAGCGCGGGAGGGTGAGAGACTTCACCAGAGCCAGAGCGGGGAGCAGAGCAGGCAGAAGGACCGAAGTACACTGCTGAGGGGAGCAGCGGGCAGCAGGAGAGGTCTGTGCGCCTTGTAGGACCCTCCTCCAGTGGCCGGGGAGCAGCCGGGGATCGAACCGGCACTGCAGAGGCTGCGGGCAGCTTCACAATCCAGCGCTCAACCGCTGCGCCACTGGGGAGGCCCAAGATACCTTTTTTTTAAGATTGATTTAGTTATACAAGAACTGGGGTACAGGCCAGAGGCACGGGAGGGTGAGAGAATTCACCAGAGACAGAGCAGGGAGCAGAACAGGCAGATGGACCGAAAACACTGTTGAGGGTTGCAGTGGGCGAGATAGGAGAGGTCTGCCGTGCCATGTGGGTATCTCCCTGGCCAGCCGGGAATTGAACCCTTGCTGCAGAGGCAGTGGACAGCTTCACAGTGCTGCACTCAACCCGCTGCACCACCGCGGAGGCCCTTGAGACTTTTCTTAACTATGAGTCTGAAAACACCCAAGCTGGAAGGGGAGTTTTAGATGAACCACTGCTATATCTGTCTTTCACCGTCACGCCTCCAGAACAATGAGTCATCTCTTAGACCACATCGTGGAGCTGAAAGCTATTAATGACAATTTCCCAGTGTGTGGGGTTGACATCAAATTTCTGTGTCCTGAGTATTGATCTCTAATTGGGTGTCTGTGCCATGACAAGAAGGAGTCTGTGTTCCTCTTGTGCCTTGTAGGTGTTCACACAACTGATGCTCTTTGGAAGCCACATCTTCGTGCAGCGTATAAATAGCTCCTATTTTCTCCTCAGCATCTGTAACCCATGTCCTGCCAGTTCATAGTAAACAATTAAGTGTTTCCCAAACTGCTGTTGCCATGGTAAGCAAACAGGAGGTATAGAAGGAGCCTTGAGACTCGGGGACCCCAGGGAATCAGGCACCACCCTTTGGGGCAGCCTCTTCTGCAGGCAGAAAGTCACAGCATCGGTTACAAGAGGTGGCTGCGGTCTTGTGTGCAGGGGGATTGGAAAAATGCCAGGACAGAATCAAGTAAGTTCATCCAAACCAAAATTTAAAATCAGAGGCAGGGGTGACAATACAAACCTGGGAGCAAAAGAGCTGAAAGGCAAAGCAAAACTGAAATTGAAAAGAAGACAGAGAAGAGTAAAAAGAATCAAAACATGAGTATTCTGTTTTCTCCATCTGGCATTTTGGGAGGTTCAGCTGCAATTTGCTGAGTGGAACTGGAATAAAGTGAGGCCCAGACTGTGTTTACTCAGGCCTTATCCTCAAATAGTTCAGATTGTAGGAGCATCAAGAGCCTAGTGTTTTTATACAACGGAGTGTATTTATGTAGCTTGGTCAACAGGGAGAAGAAAATGCTTCTCGTTATTAGTTTGCTTCCTTCAGAATTTCTGTTTTTCTTTTGTTTGAACTGAGCCCTAAGAGCAGTGCTAGTTGAGTGGCTTTGGTTACCAGCAAGATCAGCATATGAGTGCTCCCCTAGCTCAGATGTCTTAAGATGCCAGGAGGGAGAAGGGTGCCCTACTGTGCAGCCTAAACCAGGGGTGAACCAGTGCTTCTGGATTCCCCTTCACCTCATCCCACTCCTGCTATGTGGCCTGAAAGCTGAGGCACACCTTGTGCTGAGCAGAGCCCAGGCTGCATCTCTTCTTTGAGCTCACCCCAATCTGGCCATTGACCTGTCACCTGCATGGTGCCCATCTTTGTTCTCCACTGCCCACCCCAGGGAGTTGCAAAAGTGCTGAAATGTTAGGTGATGAACTGAGATGTGGACATAAAATGCATGCAGGTCTTGTTACCCCAAAGCTTGTGAGAATCAGGGAACATGTTGAAAAAGATATAAATGCACCCTGAGGGGAGGTGGACGGTGGTGGAGTTTAAGGAGTGGCCAAGTGCTAACCTTCTAGAGAGTAACTTGATAATGTCATATGTGTGAAGCCATCCCATTCCTGCTTCTGTATTTTCTTTTGAATTTTCTTTTTTGTGTATAAGAACTGGGGTGTAGGCAAGAGGTGCGGGGGTGGGGGGGGTGAGAGGATTCACTAGAGACAGAGTGGGGAATAGAACAGGCAGATTGACTGAAATCCGCTGCTGAGGGGAGCAGCAGGTGAGACAAGAGAGGTCTTTTGCACCCTATGTGGTTCAGCTCCCTGGCCAGGCATGGAACTCAGGCCGTAGAGGTGACAGCGCTGAGACTCAACCCCTAGGTCACCAGGGAGACCCACAACAGATAGTGTATTTCTTTGTTTGGCTTCTACCCTATTTGGAGTAAACATAAGAAAGCATTTGAGCTAGCAAAAGCATCTTAGTATTACAGTAGGATAAACCAGACAAGATAATGAGAAACCACATCATTTAGAAAGAATAAACGAGAAAAATAGACCCAGGAAGAGTAGGATTAAACAGGAACAAATATATCTTGCCTTTGTTAAACATTCCTGGTTATGCAGAGAGAAGGAAGTTTGAGAATAATTATTCCATTTGGAATTTTGTGTGACTGGATTCCTTTTTATCAACAGTGTTATTGTTACCCTGAAATTAAAAATGTATTATTTTTTTTTAACTTTTTTAAGAAAAAAAGATTTATGTATACAAGCACTGGGTACAGTCAGAGCGCGGGAGGGTGAGAGAATTCACCAGAGCCAGAGGGGAGAGCAGAGCAAGCAGAGTGATGAAATACACTGTTGAGGGGAGCAGCGGGTGGCAGGAGAGGTCTGTGCACCATGTGGGACCCTCACCTGCGCCGGGGATGGAACCAGTGCTGCAGAGGCTGCGGGCAGCTTCGCAGCCCAGCACTCAACCACTGAGCCACCAGGGGAGGCCTCAAAATGTATTATCTTTAACTTGGTGAAAATATGTGTGATCCCAAAAAAGAGTTAACTATGAATTTACTTAGTAAATATTTACTTACAGGTACTGTTTGGGGCACAAAAAATCCCAGCGTTTGTGGGGCTCACATTTTAAAGGGGCAGACTCCAGTTTCAATCAGGGTGTTCAGGCCAAGTCTCTCTGCCAAGGTGATGTGTAAGAAGCTAGAAGACATCTAGATGAGCAACATTCCAGGCAGAAGGAAGAGTTTAAACAAAGATTTGCGGCAGGACAGTTTAGGTTATAGTTGAAGAAATGGACTCAGGCCAACAAGATTAGAACAGAGTGAAGGGCATTAAGAACAGTAGGCAGAGGGGGCTTTGGAGCCATTGGCAGCAACTGGGTTTTACTCTGAATGGGTTGGGAGCCATCTGCGATCAGCCTGCAGAGGATAAACTAGGGGGTTTGGGGCAGAGGATTGACTTGCCCTCCCCTACCGATGTTTTAACAGGCTCTCTTTGGCTGCATTGGGAATAGATTGGAGGAGCAAGAACAGAAGCAGGGAGACAGATTTTTTAGGACTCCAAGTGAGAGGTGGTGTTGCCTTGGTCCTAAGAGTTAATGACGGCAGAAGTGAGACGTATTCAAATCCACAACATGTTTTGAAGGTAGAACCAATGGGACTGGTAGACGGATCAGGTTTGAAGTACGCACGAAAGAATAGTCGAGGGTGACTGCCAGCAGCAACTGCTGGAGGAGAGAGTATGCAGAAGAAAATAAAAATTCTGATTTGGACATGTAGGGTTTGAGACATCCCAGTGGAGATGTTGCTGTACAGTGAGATATGTGAGTCTAAAGAACTAAAGAGAGGGGTCCAGCTAGAAATCTGGGGGTTGTCAGTACACAATAATGTTTAAGGCTATGGGACTGAGAACAGTGAGGTAATGTGTGAGGCAGAATAAAGACCCTGGACGATGATTGATTAGGAGGAAGAGAGTTTTTAATTTATTTAGTTTTCAGATGGCAAGAATTACTGTTTGTAAGGTAATGGGGCTAATCTAGTAGGGAGAGAAAATTTGATGATGCAGTAGTGAGAGGGAAGAATACCTGGGTGAAGTTGTTGGAGGGCAAGAGGGTCCCTCTGATCGGTAAGTGGGTTGCCCCCTCCAGCTTAGCTGCAAAGATGGTTCATTCACTCAAAGTAGGGGGAAAGCGAGAATATTAGGACACAGGTGGGATTAGTTCAGTAAATTTTGTTGACATTGTTTTCTTGATTGCTTCTCATTTACCAATGCAAGGGTAGCAGGGCACTAGCTAAGATTGAGAAAGGAAAGAGACGGTGAGGATAAGCGGTGACACTCACTGGAGTGGAGCATGACTTGGGAGAGAGGGTGTGGTTGCAGGGAGCCCACTGGAGATTGGTGGTCATGGCAGTTGTGTGTTTCCCCTTCACATACACCTTTGGGGGAACAGGTGTGGAGAGGGTTGAAGCATCTCATTTACCAATGTTGGGGTTTCTCCAAGTCATTTCAGCCAAGCAAGTCAAGGGTAAGAGTCACCTAGCGCTTGCAAGGGAATTGAGACCCATGGACATGGGGAGATGGTTCGATGGGATCAGTAGACTTCGACCCTCGTGGAATTTGATGGTTTTTGGAGTTGGGGTAAAGGAGAGAGTGAACTGCAAAGATAGGCGGTTGGATAGTCAGATATTTATAATTAGTGAAGAGTTGCTGTAACTGATACAGATGAGGGCCGGGATAGAAATACATTGGGATGAGACAGGGTGGAGTTTGGAGTTACAAGGACAGGGCATTGGGAGGACCAGCTACGTGGTATGGAAATCCCCGAAAGTGATGTCAGGAGTGATGACTGCATTGAAGTGACAGTGAGCTGAGGGTATTCTCCAAAGGATGAGTGGGTGGTTGCAAAGGGAGGGGACCAGAGAGGTAGGCGGGAAGTCTGGAGCAGGGCAGGCTGGAGGCCAGGAAACAGCTCGAAGGTGAAGAGTTCCAGAAGTGCAGGGATCTGGTCTGATCACGATTTCTCAATCTCAGCACCCCTGACATTTTGGGCAGGGTCTCTTTGTTGTGGGGCTCTTCCAGGTGTTGTAGGGAGTTTAGCAGCATTCCTGGCCTCAAACCGGTAATGCAAAGGTCCCTCTCCCCAGGTGTGACAACCAAGTATCTCTAGACATTGCCAAATGTCTCCTGGGGTGAAATTGCCCTCATTTGCGAGCCTCTGAGTCAGGTGAATTCTGAAAAGGCACTGAGGTCCCTTGTGTCCTTTAATAGAGCTGTTGTAGGCAGTGTTGGGGCCAACACCCCAATCCAGATTCGAGCGGATGTAGAATGAGCAGGAGGAAAGGAAATAGAAAATACTACTCTGTCTTAAAAGGAGTTTGACTATGAAGGGAAGGACCAGAGAACTAGACAGAGAGGAAAGTGAAGGAGAAATTGAGAGCCAAGGATGACTGACTTCTGCTAAGTGGAGAGAATTGAGTTTAAATAGTACTAAGAATATGTGGATCTGTTGACTCTAGACAGAAGAATGGCTTTGGAAGAGACATGGGATGGTTTGCAGAGGTGGGCGCAGAAACACAAGGTAGAAGTAGCCTTGTCTTGTAAGGTACAGGAATTAGAAGGTCAACATTGTTGGTTTATGGATTTGATGGAGAGAACCTGAGGGAATTTTCTCTGACACTTTCAAAATTAGAGAAATGCTGAGAATGAAGAGAACACTGGTGGGGAGAGTTCACTCTTGGAGAGCAGGACACCACAAGACCTGGGAAAAGAATGAGAGAAGGTTCTAGAACTTCTGAGCAGTGGTGATGGCCTGTGTGGGGCAATGAGCCTGAATTTACACACACTCAAAACTGCCCTGCTGTGGCTTCCCCAGCATCTGAGACACCCCAAGAGCTGAGTGCAGCCTGGATCTGGGCTTGGCAGAATGGACATAGTGGGCAGAGCAGACCATGGCTGAGAGTGTTCCTAAGTGAGGATCTGTGAAATGTGACCTCAGAAAGGAGTGGAGGAAAGGAAGAAAGGATGGGTGATTCTGAAAAGGGAGTGTCTCTGGTGATGACAAATTTCAGGGGAGGAGGATGGCAGTTAGTGTGTGACAGGGACAGAAGGATGATGAGGACTGAGGCACAACGGGCTGAGGTGCAGGGCTGGCTTGGTAGAGGACTCGATGCCAGCCAAGTGCCAGATTTTCGGTGAACCAGGAACAACAGCAGGGAAGCAGAGATGGCAGGCTCTTTGGAACTCGAGGACACATCCTACTGCAGTAGCATGGGCTTAATGTACTATAGTCCCCCCACAAACATTGGGGGATTAGGTCTGCAAGTGACACACTGAACAAGGACCATGTCCGTCTTCCTCAGTTGCCTTGAGCTGTGAAAGCTGTGAGTGAGCAGAGCCAGCTTCCCAGGGGTCTGTAGATTTTTGTTTGCAGGATATTTTTTGTTTTCAAAGCCACCGATTAATTGCCCTGAGGCATCTGGTATTGGGGCTATTGAGAGATTATGGTTTTACTTTACAGTCAGTCTAAAGCCTTTCTGGCAAATTCCAGAAACCCGGCATACATCCTGAGGTCTGTCTCAAGCTCCCAATATTTTCAGGATCCTGAAGACTGGGGATAAGGCAGGAGCCTTCTGCCCGAGCTTTTTTTTGGACTTGTACCCTTGCACCTTATATAAAGAGAGAAATAGAGGTGCTTACTAGTTTTGGACACGAAGTTCCCTAAGCTGAAAGAGAAATGAAACTTGACCAAAAACAGAACCCAAAGAGGGACCTCCCTGGTGGTGCAGGGAGTTGGGTTGCAACCTATGAAGCATTCCCAGCCTCTGCAGCACGAGTTTGATCCCCGGCCTCAAGGGAACAATCCATATGGTGCAGCAGACCTCTCCTGACTCTCCCCCTGCTCCCCTCAGCAGTGTATTTCAGTCACTCTGCCTGTTCTGTTCCCCGCTCTCTGGTGAGCCCTCTCACCCCCATGCCTCTGGCCTGTACCCCAGCTCTTGTATGCGTAAATAAATAATCTTTAAAAAACAAAAAACAGAACCCAAAGAGACAGATGTTAATTTAGCAAAAGGACTCTCAGGGGAAATGAGGTTGGAGATAAAGTGGACAGTGAGAATTGCTCAATAGACCCATTTGCTGTGATAGGAATCACTGTGGCTTCTCATCGCCGGGAGCTTTTGTATGGCCAGGAAGAAATGATGATGGATGCGAACTTTGCTTGAAGATGGAGGGAAGAGGACCTCTGCTGTATGTGTCTGATTCAGAAGCTACATTGGTGGATTTGTTAGGATTGGAGTGGAGGGGGTAGGAACAAAAATAGGCAGACTGGCATGCAAAGACTTCGACCAGAAGTTTCTTTTTGGTCACCTCTTTGGAATGCAAAGTGTACTTTCTCAGAGAATTGGTCATAAATGGTGATTAGGCTTCTAGGACCAGTTAGGGCTGATTTTTCTCAAAATATCAGCAAATTTTTCCCTACTAGTAATCCTTCATAACACTACAGGCTTTTTTTTTTTTCCATTATTACTTAAGATACGAGAGTAAAGCTAAGTGAGTGAATGGATGCTTATGAAAAAATGTTCAGCATGATGAGAAAAAAAGTGAATGATTGGTTTTGAGTTTTGTTAGACCCTGTAGTCTGTCCAAAATTTGAGGAAGGCAATTTGAGATGACAGATAAAAAAGACCTGGTACAGGCCTCCCTGGTGGCCTCCCCGCTGTCACCACAGTGGCCTAAGTTCAATCCCCGCCAAGGAGCTGACCCACATGGTGCAGCAGACCTTCCCTGTCTTACCCGCTGCTCCCCTCAGCAGTGGATTTTGGTAGATCTGCCTGTTCTTCTCCCCCCTCTGTCTCTGATGAATCCTCTTACCCCACCTCTGGTCTACACCCCAGTTCTTCTACACACACACACACACACACACACACACACACACAAAAGAGCTGGTACAATTCTATTTTAATTTTGTTTTTTCTTGAGAATTAAGTTTAGATTGAAATAAAGCAATAGAAGCCCACATTGCATGAGAATTTTTCAAACAGGAATATAATTGTTCCAAATGAGTTTGCATTACTTGGGTAGAAAAAGAGCTCTCAGAATTGCTCATGGAATCACAGTTGCTAATCTTGAGGTGATATAGGTACAGGTGCCAAAATAGTAGAGGGACAAATTAGAGGGACACCCTTTTTTCAAAAAGGGTAGGGTTAGAGTCGAAGATGGGCCTAGACTAAGTTCTGATGCATGGACACATCGATGCTGGAACATTAATCTCCAGGAATATTACAGAATGAGATTTTTAAGCAGATGGTCTGTGAATGTTAAAAATCATTCAGGAGCCAACAAGGGTTCCATCTGACATGACTGATGTCTGTGTGAATTCAGTAAAGATAAATCATGTCAAACTGAGCACATTTTTTTAAAAGGAATTATTAGGCTAGTGTAAGGAGAAAGCCACAAATGTTTTTGTGTGTTTTGTATTTAGCAACGCATGGGGAAATGGCATTTAAATACAGAATGGAGAAATGTGAACCAAGCTAGAGTTTGCTTATCTGGACAGTTGATCTTATGAAGACTGTGAATAATGGATGGAAATCAATTTCTAGAGGAGATAAAAATCAATATGAATTAAAGTAAGCTCTTGTTCCTAATTCATAAATATCAGCTGCTTAGGTAAAGATTTGAAAAGCTGGGACTAATGACTGATTACATGAAGAGGCAGGGCATTTGGTTGACTAAACTCTGTATGAATTGAGCATGTTAGAAAGGTGATGCAAATCTAGGTTCAAAACAAAGTACTTTGCTTCTACTCTTCAGTATTGGTGAAGGTCCTGCGCAACTGGGTGCTCCGTTCGAAGGGGAAGCATATTGAGAAGATACAGATCAGCATGGGGGTAGATGCTGAGGCTTAGGCAAGAACACAAGTTTAGGGCCTCTTAGGTAACCTAGGGGTTAAGTCCCAGCACTATCACCCCTGTGGCCTGAGTTTGACCCCTGGCCAGGTAGCTGACCCACATGGCGCAGCAAACCTCTCCTGTCTCGCCCGCTGCTCCCCTCAGCAGTGGATTTCAGTAGATCTGCCTGTTCTGCTCCCCACTTTTTCTCTAGTGAATCCTCTCACCATTACCCCCCACATCTCTGGCCTACGCCCCAGTTTTTCTATGCAAGAAAAAAAAAATCAGAACATTTAATTCTTTGGAAAAAAGTAGTAAGCCCATAATAGCCTACCATCAGTAACATTTTAAAGTGAAAATAACTATCTCAAAAATGTTAACAGAGGGGCCTCCCTGGTGGTGCAAAGGGTTCAGTGCCAGTGCTATGAAGCAGTCCCCAGCTACTGTAGCACAAGTTTGATCCCTGACCAGGGAGCTGACCCACATGGCGCAGCAGACCTCTCCTGTCTCACCGCTGCTCCCCTCAGCAGTAGATTTCAGTGGATCCACTTGTTCTGCTTCCCAATCTGTCTCTGGTGAATCCACTCAAACCCTGCAACTCTGGCCTACACCCCAGTTCTATGCAAAAATAAATAAACCAAAAGTATAAAAACACACAAATTTAAAAATTTAGCAATAGTAAATGGTGGATGGAATTGCAAAACATGCTCCCATTGACCTTTGAACAACACGGGTTTAAATCCACTTATATGTGGACTTTCATTTCCTACCCGAGGGATCTGTGTTCATGGATTCAACCATCCACAGATGTGTAACCTGAGGGGAGGGAGGGCCAGTTGGAAGGGGCTTGAGTATCTGTGGATTTGGGCACCTGAGGGAGGGTGGGGAGATGGAAATCAATAACTTGACTGCTGAGGAATGACTGTGTTAAATTTTGGGGAGTCAGAAGTTACATGTGGATTTTCTTTCTTTTCACCAACTCGATTTTTTTCACATTGTTTATTGAGGTAATATACATCTACATTGTTGCATCAGCCTTGAGGTTATATATTTAAACTTGTACAAATGTGTATTTTCACACCCTGCCCGCCACCGGTGCCCAATAATCCTCCACCTGCAGTTTGGCACCTCTAAATCTGCACTGTTTCAAGGTCAACTGTGTGAGACCCGTGGATAGAAGGTATCTGTAGGTAGACACAGGCCATTTCAGTAGAAATATGATAAAATAATTAAAATACTGCACCTGGTGGCGCAGCAGTTGATGGCTGGGCTGCGAAGCTGCCTGCAGCCTCTGCAGCGCCAGTTTGATCCCCAGCCGCCAGGTGAGGGTCCCATATGGCGCAACAGATCTCTCCTGCCGCGCCCGCTGCTCCCCTCAGCAGTGTGTTTCGTCACTCTGCCTGTTCTGCTCTCCGCTATGGCTCTGGTGAATTCTCTCACCCTCCTGCGCTTCTGACTGTACCCAGTGCTTGTATAAATAAATAAATCTTTAAAAAAATAATTAAAGTACTTCTTCAAGCACACATAGGTTGTATTGGGTTATTAGAAAAGTCAGGACATAATTTTTCTTTGCAAAAATGTGTCATGACTTTTTCAACAATCCAATGGGAACTTGAACCGAGATGTGTCTGTGGAAACGTGAAGGCAAGGGTATGTTACATATAGCAGGACTTGGTGGTTAATAGACAGTAAGGAATTTTCTTCTGGAATATACCACCCCAGTGAGTTATTTGAGGCTCACCAATAAATCCAAATTCCTTTCATGTGGGATTTTCCCCCTTCATTTAACCTATTATCATAAACCAAATGGTTTAATTGATGAAAACCCTTCCTTCCTTAGATACTATTCATTCTATCTGGCTTATTCCCCTATTTTTCAGAAACCCTTGACTAAAATACTCTATGAATCCCTGCCCCACAAATTACTCAATTTGAAATTCAGTGAGCTGTCTATTATCTAGGGGATGTCAAAATTGATTTGACAAAAACATGTTTGAGGAAAGCAGGGAACCCTGGGCATTCGGACCAAGGATGGAATATCAGTATTTACCATTCAATTCAATTGGATTCTAGGTCATCTAGAAACATATCACAGTAATGGCCAAAAAATACTGCACAAGCGAAAGAATTGGGTTAATACGGAGAGTCTTCTGGCATATACCAGGACCTGAAAAGTAGCACTAACATGAAAAGTTGCGATTAAAAATTTAAAGAGAAGTAGAAATTGAGGAAAATGCATATAATTTTGAATTAACAGGGTTGCTGGAAATGTGAAAAGGGAGACTGGTGAAATTTCAACTGTAGCTGCCCTCTCTATTTTGAATTTTTAATTAATTTGGAAGGCAGAAGAGTTTGGGCAAGATGATTTGAAGTGTTTTGGTTTCTGAAGTCCCACTAGTTAGCTGTGGTTTTCCCTATTTCAGCAAAGGTGCATTTCAAACATGTTCCTTATGTCTGTCGCTGGTAAAAAATTGTAAATATAGTTTTCCTAGAAATGCTACAGCCTCCTTCAAAAGGAAAATGCATTTGCAGTTCCTTCTCCCATGTCATCTTTTGAAATGTAGTTTGATGTGACCTTGACAGCAAGAACAATTTCATCAATGATAATGGACAAACCAATAATATGGCTCTTTATGATTTTGGTACAAATTGAAACCTACCAAATCAGGAGTATACTTGTGGCTGGAGTAACATTTTATTGCTAGTCCAAATCCCTTAAAATAAAAACACATAATGAAATTTTGACTGATCATTCAGGGATGCTAATGGTATCAGCACCAGCCCTTGTACTTTTGTTTGTTTTAATTGGTTTTTAAAAGTAAATATAGTATCCTGTGAAATGGGGAGTTAAAAGTTCCAGAAAGAGAGAGGTGGATGAGATGAGGTACTTTGAGACCTGGAAAGTGTTTTTGTGTCTTACTTTTAATTTTTGTCAGGGGAAGTCATTCTAAGAGCCTAAGCAGGTGAACAAGATGCGATGAACCCCCTCTCCTGGGGCCAAGTTGTTTTTTAGTACCTCAGTTTCCTCTTGTATTAAAAGCAAAAAAATGAGCAGTAGATTTCCTCCCTAACATGTTGTTCAGTGATCGAAAAACATTTTAGCAATCTTAAAAGCATATTCATAAAATATTAAAACAGCAAGGAATCTTATCTAACCTTGATGGATTCTTATTGGCTATGGACCTTGTGGGCACAGGGTGGCTTAGCACGGAGTAGCCACCACCCAACATTGCTCAGCCCACCCATATCCCTCCTCGTTGCCTTTCAAATGAACTCAGTGTGTTGGCATCAGCAGTGGGTTCTCTTCTCCTTGGAAGAACACACATGAGCATGTGCAGCTTGTGCTTCTGAGAGAGTAGTTACAAGTGTATTCGTTTCCTAGAAAGTTGTTAGAGGGTGGAGTCACACCCAACAATATTATGAATGCCAGCCGTACAGTCTATCCATCAGCACATGTGTGGGGCACTTCGACACTTCTAATAGACTTTTCAATTGAACCAGAAATAAAAGCTATTTAAATGATGTTAATTTGAATAAAGCACTCTCAGCTCCACAAAATTTTGCAGTAAAATTTTCATTTATTTGCTCATTTAGTAGTTATTGATCAGTGTGCTTTGAGGATTGCCAAGTGGTGTATCTCAGGGTCTATGTAAATGACCATGAGTAGGTATATCGTTGCCTCTGTTCCACTGGGCTTAGTGTCTGAGGGGTGTTCCTCATGCAGCCACTGCTGGTCGGGGAATGGGAGCCTGTAAGCAGGGACCAGTGTTCAACAAGTCCCAAAACCACTTAATAAAAGTGCTTTTAGAGTTCAGGGAGGACTGCAGGTCTCAGTTCCAGCTAAGCACCAGAATCAGAGTGCTCCCCAAGTCCACGAAGGTCCAGCTCCACCTTCACGCACTACTCTTGCTCCTGGTTAGAACCTGAATGAGCTTATATAAAGTTGGGGTGACTCTAATGTTCAGCTAGGTTTTTTTTTTAATCTCTGGATTTCTTTATTTTTCCTATATATACTTTATTTTGTATAATTTATTTTTAATTGAAGTAAATGGGATACCCCCATCCAGCATTACCACCCAAGTGGACCCACCACCCACTCACCCATATTCCACTAGTATGCAGTTGAGTTTAAGGATCCTGGTCTTCAAAAGATCAGGTTGGTATTTTTGAAGGAGGTGGTATAGATATAATTTAGCCTTGAAGGGTACATTTCCATAGTACTAAAATCTGTACCAAAATTGATACCAATCACAGTTTGATCAGAGACACAGGACCAGTAAGGTACATACACACACACTCACACACACACGTGCTCATATGTATATAAATGAGTCTTATGTCCACATGCATATGGAGAGAAAGTTTAGAGAGATTTACCTCCAGGAATTGGCTTCTGCAGCTGTGGGATCTCATCTGTAGGGGCATCTCCAAGGAGAGGAGGCTGGAAACTCCTAAGCGGGGGCTGATGCTTCAGTCTATCGGGTCCATGGATAGAACTTCTTGTTCCAGAGATGCTCTTCAGGCCATTCCACTGATTCAATGAATTCTACTCAGATCTTTGAGAAGAATCTTCTTAAATCTCACTTAAAGTCAACTGTTTGCAGATGTTACCAAGTTGACAGAATACCTTCATAGCAACACTTTGATTAGTGTTTGATTAAATAACAGGTCCTATAGGCTTGTCAAGCGGACCCCTAAATCTAATGATGTCAGTGGATTAATTACAGGAGAGTATCCTGATGGCCTCACATGAACAAACCCATGAGGATAAATGAATGAGGAGTATTCAGATTGCATTGGACATAGAGTTGACCTAGAGGAGTGGGAGGTGAAGCTAGGAAACTAGTTTCAGGTGCAATGTAGACGTGTTAGACCAAGGAATTTGGATATTTGAATGGAAAAAAACAGCAGTGTTGTCACAGCTCTGTCCAACAGTTCTCCAGTGGTGGAAGTGCTTGCTCTCCTCAGCTGTACAATATCACAGCCACTCACCCCATGTGACTGCAGGAACTATAGAATGTGGCTATTGGAACTGAGAAACTGAACTTTTAGTTTAATTTTAATTCATGTTCATTAAATAGCCACACAGGGCCAGGAGCTGATGAATTAGACAACATGGCTATAGAGAGAGAACAATTTGTAAGGATATACAGGGTGGATTAGAAGGAGGAACAGAAATCAACATGCTAGAACCTTTCTAAAACTTGTGGTCTTGTTAAACACTTTGACTTGCGTGTACTAGCTCAGATAAATCCGGTAAGTTATCTTTGGGCTTGGTTTCCTGGCTGTTAGAGTTTATAAAAAAAAAAAAAAAAAAACAAAAACAATTTCCCCGGCATTGCTATAATTCAATTAAAATGATAATATGTGAACATTTAATAAATAACATTATACCATATTATTGTATTACTATTATAATTTATATAATCAAAAATGATAGCCAAAGTGAGTATTGTAGAACAGCAGTTATAATCTTTTTTTAAATTTATTCTTTTTTTTTTAAGATTTATTTTTTTATTTATACAAGCACTGGGTACAGTCAGAAGCGCGGGAGGGTGAGAGAATTCACCAGAGCCAGAGCGGGGAGCAGAGCAGGCAGAAGGACCCAAGTACACTG
This sequence comes from Talpa occidentalis, assembly GCF_014898055.3. NCBI lineage: Eukaryota > Metazoa > Chordata > Mammalia > Eulipotyphla > Talpidae > Talpa > Talpa occidentalis. Next base: position 42,528,125 of record NW_023601653.1, on the reverse strand, counting down.
CTGAGGGGAGCAGCGGGCGGCAGGAGAGGTCTGCGCGCCATGTGGGACCCTCCTCCAGTGGCCGGGGGAGCAGCTGGGGATTGAACCGGCGCTGCAGAGGCTGCGGGCAGCTTCACAACCCAGCGCTCAACCGCTGCGCCACTGGGGAGGCCAGTTATAATCTTTTTATATTCTTATATTTGAGTATCAACCCATGTAGCTTTTTTTGAGGTATAGCTATCAATATTTACTGTATTAGAACTTAAAACTGAAAAAAAGATATGTATTCATTTAAACTTAACCAATAATAAATGCAATACACATTAACATAAACATTTTATGACAAATAACTATAAAACAAAAATAGTAAGAATGATGGTGATATTTCCTGTGTTTTACTGTTCTGAGATAAGGCAGCTAGATTCTTAAATTTGACTCTAATTAAAAATCACAATATATTTTGTTGGTTGAGGTATGTCAAGTAGATACAGCCTTTCATATTCCAAAAAGAAAGGTGTTTCAAAGTCTTTTAAATAATTGTGGCTATTCTTCTTTAATAACCCATTAAAACTTAGCAAATAGTAATTTCTTAAACGTTGGCTGCAATGTGGAATATGAAACCACATCAATGAACTTTTTATATATTTATATTAAAAACCTATCTTGTGCTTTGGAATAGATCATTACCTATGCTTGATTTTTGTCACCATGCAAAGAGCAGTGAGAAAATACAGGTTCACTGAATTAAGGGAATGTTGGCCCATTTCATTATATGAGCAAAACTGCATCTGTTAACATATTTCCAATCTTATCAGAAAAGCCATTGAATATTGGGCAGCTGTCAAGTTCACAGTATACATCCAAGTTTTCCTAAACTTGTGTACTTGCTTGAAGCTTATATTTTATCTTTAGCAATAAACATTGTCAGTTGCTCTCCTTGAAATGACAGTTTCACTTTGTTCATTTTGGGGAAAATATTGGCATAATACTTAAATCTGGGTAACTGAATGTTGTGTCAGTCATGTGTCAAGTAAAAGTGGTGGATTTGAGAAAAAATGCTTATTTCAGTGCACCATCAAAAATTGCTCTTTTCCTCAAAACAACTGTCAGACTTCAGTGTGTTAGCAGAAATGCCTGATGGGTACTGCTGTTTCTTTACATAGAATATTAAAAAGGGCCTCCCTGGTGGCCTAGGGGTTGAGTCTCAGTGCTATCACCACTAAGTTCAATCCCTGCCCAGGTTGCTGACTCACATAGGGCACAGCAGACCTCTCCTGTCTCCCCTTCTGCTCCCCTCAGCACTGGATTTCAGTCAATCCGCCTGTTCTGCTCCTCACTCTGTCTCTAATGAGTCCTCTCACCCTCCTGCATCTCTGGCCTATATTTCAGTTCTTCCGTGCAAAAAAAAGAAAGAAAAAAGCCATGTACTCAGCAGTCAAGATTTAATCAAAGTCAGTGATTGTTACAGCTTCAACAGGAACATTCTCCAGTGAAGTGACTTTTTTTTACTGTCATATGTGGTGGTGAAGAAACCACGATCACTGCTGTAGGCTGGAGCCACTGCCAAGCTTTGCCAAGACTTTGTCAGTTTTACCAGCCATTGATTTTTTTTTTTATTTTTGTGTGGAGGAACTGGGGTATAGACCAGAGGTGGAGGGGGTTGGGGAGAGGTGTGAGAGGATTCACCAGAGACAGAGTAGGGAGCAGAACAGGCAGATCAACTGAAATCCACTGCTAAGGGGAGCAGCAGTCGAGATAGGAAAGGTCTGCTGTGCCCTATGTGGGTCAGCAACCTGGTTGGGAATCAAACTCAGCTTGTAGCAGTGACAACGTTGAGCCTTAACCCCTAGGCCACCAGGGAGGCCCCTGACCATTGATTTTGCACTGTCTTGGAAGATGTTAACACAATGAGGAATGTAAATGACCTCTTAGTATTATAAAAATGGTTGTGACCTTATAAGCCCTTACAAGCCCCTTGCAAGACAGGGTCTCAGTAATGGACACATCATTGGCACCAGCATAGTATATATAGTGAGGGAGAAAGGAACATGAACCCCAGTTGTTGGGAAGACTTCATGAGAGAAGAACTAAGCTGGAACTTGAAGGAGAATTAGATTTGGTGAGGGGGGAAGGAGAAAGAAGAGAGCTCTGGAGGGAAGTCACATGAGCAGAGGAATGTGAGACAGCGTGACCCCGTTGTGGATGGTTGAACTGGAGTTAGAAACGGAGCATGGTAGTTGACAAACTGTAGGATATAATCAGATTATAAGGTTCTTGAATACCCACCTGAGAACTGTGCACTTGCGCTGGGGTTACTGGGAGTAGTGAAACGTGTTTGAATCCCTCTATGACAAACATGTTGGTTAAGAACACCTAGATGGGGGCAGTCTATTAGGTGAACTGGCAAACAGAACAGCTGCATCCAAGGAGACCGACTGGGCTATTAGCTGCAATCTCAGCTTAAGTGTACAGACTAGTGTGACAACAGTAATCGAAACAAAGTGAAATGTGAATGTCAAAGATTAACAATGGATTCTGCTTTACCACCTCGGTTCCTTGCCAAGGACTTTGTTAGGGAAATGAACAGATACTGAGTGTTTCTGTATAAACTCTCACAAGAGACTTTTTCCTCCCATGGAAATCAGAAGGCCTCCATTTATCTGATAGCAGGAACTCATTGAACACATTTTCCTTTTACCCCATGCTGCTTCAAGGTTTGGTGCCAAGTGTCAATAATTGCAGTGGTCCCATTGGCTGGTACATTATCTTCTACTTTATCTGGCCTGAGTCTCTACCTATGTTTATAATTCATTAATTGTATTATTTTCATTCTGTTCTGTGTTAGATGTCATCAGACTCTTCAGGGAAAAGGGAGAATACAACTTACTGATAATATATTTAACCAGAACTTATTTTATTCATTTGTTGGATGAGGCCCTCTTTTCAAGCACATTTTATTCATTCCCTAAAGGAAACAGCACTCTGGTGTTCAAAATCAAAGCTAACTTTCAAAGATTCGAACAAATTCTGTTAATCTTGTTGCCCACCTCCAAGCAGTGAGAAGCAGCAAAGGGTAGTGGAATACCTATTAAAACAGGTGACATCCCTGGGTGTCTGAGCAATGGCAGAGAGAAAAAGCAAGGTGCAAGTAAAAGTTCCTAATGAGTATAAAGTCAGTGCAGTCCTCCTTGGTGGCCTAGAAGTTGTCTCAGCGCTGTCGTGACTATGGTCTGAGTTCCATCCCCGGCCAGGGAGCTGACCCACATAGGGCACAGCAGACCTCTCCTGTCTCGTCCGCTGCTCCCCTCAGCAGTGCATTTCAGTCAATCCTCCTCTTTTGCCCCCCACTCTGTCTCTGGTGAGTCCTCTCATCCCCCGCATCTCTTGCCTACAGCCCTATTCTTCTACATAAATATAAATAAATAAATAAATAAATAAATAAATAAATAAATAAATAAATAAAGTATGTCAATGCACTTAATAAGCTAGTCATAAGCAAGAACTGTCCATGTTACAGTGGAGACCATCAGCAGCTCTAGTTGATCTACTAGAATGTTCCAGACTCTCTGATGTAGCTTTCCATCCATCAAATCACTTAATCTTCATGATAGTCCTGCATTACTTTCTGGGATTTCCCCCCTTTTACAGAAGAATGAGTTTAGTTTGAAGGCGTTAAATATACACAAAGGCATATGACTAGTAGCATTTGGCAGAGGTGTGATTTGAATCCAGCTCTGCCAGTGATCAGAGACCATTGCCTTTATTCTTAGCCTGGACTCTCTTCATTTTTACCACCGTCATCATTGCAGCTAAATTATATTCAATATCCTTTCTTTAATATATCAAAAAGGACTATATTTGAGAAAATTTTGAGTACCAAAAAGTAAAAGTGGCCTTTTAAAAACTGGCATAAAGTTTATTGGAAAACTCATTTCCTCAGAGCACTTTCCTCCTGGAAATTCCTACTAATTGATGGAAGGAGGGTTTTGTGAGGTGTTCTTTATTATCTGTAGTCAAAGACATTTTTGTACCATTGTTTTAAAATGACTCGTGTAGTTTCTTATTTTGTTTTAGAAACGTCTCTCCACCCTTGTTTTCACTCCATAAATAATAGCCATTCTTGGAAACTGCTTCTTGAGTTAAAGGAGAGAAAGTATTATCTCTATAAGGCATTAACCAGCTGGTAGGGATTGTCAGAATCCTTTGCATTCTGGCTGGTAGGTTTGTTTTTCTTCCTCCAGCTGTAAATGGGGTTGCAAACATCAATTCCTAGAGAAGTAGTGTGAGAAGATTATGGCCACAGGGAACGTGGGGGAATCACAGTCTGACGAGGGAGTTACAGTGGATGATTGGACTTTGGTGTAACTGGAGAGCTAAAAATAACTCAAGGCAGTTCTTAGACGGAAAGTGGAAACGTCCGGTAAAGGATGGAGAGTTCTCTGGGAGTGATGGATTATAACACCAAGGGGCCCTGCAGAAGAATGACAAGGGAACCTAGTTAAGAGCTTAAGATTTGTCACCTTAGTTACTCCCTCTGCTGTGCCTTATTTATCTTCAGCTTCAAACTCCCCTTTCTGTTCAGATGATAATCATTTACGAGATTGTTTCTCACTCAAAGCATAAAGTTGCAGGGACTAGTAACTGGGTAGCAGGTGACTGAGCAAAGGGTGAGGGCAGTTCACAGCAAAGCGTTTGGTGAATGGGAATCACTAGTAAATATTTCTGTCTCGAAACCAGTTATTTTCTAAGAGCTAAAAATAGATATGCTAAAGACATTAGACATGTGGTTAACTAAGAGGAACAAAAGGGTAGGAGGAGGGGAGCCTGTGGTTATGAAGTCAAGTAAAATGATTGTTTCTTAAGCCCATGATCTTGCAAGAGTAGATGGACTATTAAGAATGCCAGTTAAGAAGATATTATTGTAGCAATGTTATTTTGGGTTTATCTGATTCTGGAATGTAAGATGGGAGCTATTTCTTAAAGGTCCAGAAATGTAATTTAGGACAACTGTCTTGCTAGGTGCAAACCTATAGAACATTCTTCCTCGGGAGGTGGTATGGACTAAATTCTAAGCAGTTCAGAAATGTTTTGGGTAAATAGACGGATGCTGGGATATTAAATAGACGGATAAATGGATGGATGATGGGATATTAAAGCATAGTAAAGTAACATCTTGGGATGTTGAAGCCCTTAAAAGGTGGCCTCTGGAAGGACAGTCATTCTCACAAATATCCTCTTTACCACCTGTCTTGTGTTGTCACATCTACCACTGTATCTTTCCAAAAAAGACTTTGTTGGGAGTATTTTACAGTGTAATCTCACCCATACTTCTACTTCTACTGCCACCACCCCCAGATGAGAACAGTGCAAACACATGAGCTTGACTTCTCCTGGAGAAGAAATATGACAATGACTACCACTGGTATTTTTATATTTTTCTTCTTTTCATTTTTTGACTTGACTTATTCTCTCTTTTATGCAGAGCACCTTCCTTTAAGGAGCTAACCTGCACTTTTAGAGTGGTGAAAAGTTTGGAGAAAATAAGACAGCAAAAAAAAAAAAAAGGTTCTTTAAAGTCAGGCTAATGAAATTCCTCACCCCAACTCTAACTGTGGGTTTAAGGAAAAGCTTCAGAGTCCCTCCCCACTAAGCATCTTCCAGCCACAGGAGTGACTCAACTCCTTTTAAGGCAGTTTTTATTTTAAAGGTCATTTCAAAGTTCTATTTTCATATTTCCTCCAGCCCAGTTTAGAAATTTAAAGAATATAAAATTTAAATCATATGAGAACTCTATTTGATAAAACTATTCCTTCCTTGGCATGGGTTGGGAGAAATATTTAAAAATAATTATGTTTGAGGCGTATGCATTCACCCTCACCCGGCATCTGAAATGTGATATTCTAATAATAGAACTCTAGAGTTTATTTTAACACAGACAAAGGGAAACAAAGGCAAATGCATATGCCAAATTAGGAGGCTGCCAGCCAGTGAACATTCCCTTGTGTGGATAGCAAAAAAAAAAGGAGTGGGGGAACATTTTCATGGCCCAGTATAATGATACTTAAAAGTGAACTACCTGAGGAGAAATAACTAAAAATACAAGTTCAGCTATTTGAGGAACTAGTTATATTCATTTACCAATTTAAAACAGTAAGATTGGTTTTTGTAAGAATTTGTGTATATATAATACTGAGAGTGCAGGGAAGTGCCTTCAGATGCGCCATATTTAAGACAGGGAGCTCTGCCTCTGGACCTCACCAAAGTTGTGTGGAACTGAGAAAGGGCCAACCCCACAATCAGAGATGAGCTGAAATCCCGCACAAACCAGGTCCCGCTATTGGCTGCCAGTTGGAACCCAGAGGGGGAATCCAGCCATTGGGAACCCAGAAGGCAATCCAGCCACCACCGTGGCAGGCCAAGGGCACAGGGAAGTGCCTCCCAGTGGCACTGTATCTAAGACAGGGAGCTTTGCATCAGGACCTCACCAAAACTGTGTGGAACTGAGAAAGGACTGTCACCACAGTCAGAGGTGAGCTGAAAGACCACACAAGCAAGGTCCCACAACTGGCTGCCAGTTGGAGCCCAGAGGGGGATCCAGTCAGCACCAAGGCAGTCTGAGGGAGCAGGGAAGTGCCTCCCAGATGAGCCATCCTTTAGACTGGGAGCTTTGAGTCCAGACATCACCAAAACTGTGTGGAACTGAGAAAGGACAGTCAGAGGTGAGCTGAAAAGCATGCACAAGCCAGGCCCAACATCTGGTCTTGAGTCAGAACCCAGAAGGGGATCCAGCGATTAGGTGCCTAGGGGTGATCCAGCCACTGCCAGGGCAGTCAGAGGGACCTCAAGACCCACCTCTGGTATTAAATAAATACAGAGGGAGTGGATTTCCAGGAACAGCACCCATCAACATATCCTTAGTACCACTGCCCTACTGGAATTCTGACATAACAGTACTGGACTTGATTGGACTACCAGTTTCCAACATCCCAGAAGGAGCACACCAAAGAGATGCCACCCAGTACCGCCGACACAGTGTCCCAACACATAGGATAAATTAAAAAACAAGCAGCAGGAAGAAAAACTACAAGCAGTCAAGCAAATCCTCAAGGAAAAGACATACCACAAAAAGAAAATCACCCACCAGAATGCAACAACAGTCACTTGGAAGAACTTCTGAGCCTTCCAGATAGAGAATTTAAAATTGCCATGATTAAAAAACTGTAAGAAGTCATAAAGAAAAACAATGATAAGGGAAAAATAATCAACGATCAGAAGAATGAATTTGAGTCCCTAAAGAGGGAAGGGAAAGAAATGCAGGAGATCGGAGGATTAATGGAGGAGCTAAACAACTCTGGGAAAAGCAGTGAAAGCAGAATAGATGAAATGGAAGAACGAGTAAGTACTCTCAAAGACACAGAAAAAAAAAGAACCAAAACAGAAAAGGAAAGAGAAATACGAAGGAAAAAGAATAAAGAAAGACTTCAGAAACTATCGGACTCCATGAGGAAAGGAAATATAAGAGTTATAAGAATCCCAGAAGGAGAGGAGAGAGACATAGGAACAGAGAAAATATTCAAGGAGATAATTGAAGAGAACTTCCCAAGCATGAAGAAGGAGCTGAAAATAGATATACAAGAAGCAAGAAGAACACCAAACTTCCATGATGAAAGGAAAAATACAGCAAGACACATAATAGTAAAGCTCCCAAGAATCAAGACAAGGAAAAAATAATGAAGCTGACAAGAGGGAAGAAACAGGTAACATACAAAGGAAAGCCAATCAGGCTGACATCAGACTTCTCCGAAGAAACACACGGCAAGGAGAGAGTGGAGGGACATAGTCAACAAACTCCAAGACAACAAATACCAACCAAGAATACTTTATCCCGCAGAGCTTTCCTTCCTCTATGAAGAAAGAATAAGGACCTTCCCAGACAAACAGAAACTCCAGAATTTCATTACGACTAAACCCCCACTCTAAAAAATGCTACAAGGAATCCTAAAGCTGGAACCAATGAGGGATGAATAAGAATGAAACAAGACAAAAAATAAAACCACAGAAAGACAAATAAAATGGCAAATACAGATGCTAACTTATCAATATTAACTCTAAATGTAACCGGACTAAACTCTTCAATAAAAAGACAGAGTTGCAGGCTGGATTAAGAAACAAAACACAAACTTTTGCTTCCTCCAGGAAAGACATTTAACTACAAAAGATAAAAATAGACTGAAAGTAAAAGGATGGGAAACAATCCTACAAGCAAATGGATCAAAAAAGAAGGCAGGAACAGCTTTATTTATATCAGATAAAACAGATTCCAAACTCAAAAAGACACTATCAACAATGGATAGATAAATGAGACAAAAAATAAGTAAGGACACTAAAGCTCTAAGGATCTAGAGCTCATGGGTTTAACAGACATCTATAGAACACTACACCCAAAAAATCTGAGTACACATTTCTCTCAAGTGCACACGGATCATTCTCCAGGATTGATCACATACTGGGATACAAGATAAGCATCAACAGATACACTAAGATTGAAATCATACCAACCATCTTCTCTGACCATGAAGGCATCAAACTAGAAATAAACCATAAAAAGAAGGCAAGGAACCCTCCCACCTCATGGAGATTGAAACCCACACTACTGGAAGACCACTGAGGAGATCAAAGAAGAAATGAAAAAGTACTGCGAGTTGAACAACAAGGAGGACACCAATTTCCTAAATGTATGGGATGCAGCAAAAGCAGTAATAAGAGGAAAATATATAGCCATACAGGCTCATATCAAGAAACAAGAAAGAACTCAAAGAAGCAACCTAATCTCACATCTCAAAGAACTAGTAAAAGAACAAGCAAAAAAACCTAAAACCAGTAAAAGAAAGGAAATAATAAAAATCAAAGCACAAATAAATGAAGTCGAAACTAGAAAACTCCCCAAAAGATCAATGAAACCAAAAGTTGGTTCTGCAAAAAAATAAATAAAATAGACAAACCCCTAGCCAGGCTCACAAAGGAAAAACATGAGAAAGCACAAATAAATAGAGTTACAAATGAAAGGAGAAATCACAACAGACACAGAAGAAATCAAAAGAATAATCAAAATATTATGAATAGTTATATGCAAACAAGTTCAACAATCTAGAAGAGATGGACAAATTCCTATAACTTTACAATCACCCAAAGCTAGATAAAGAAGCTAGATAAAGAAAGCTAGATAAAGAACACCTCAACAGCCCAATTACAAGCAGTTAAATTGAAATGGTAATCAAAACCCTCACCAAAAACAAAAGCCCAGGACCAGATGGATTTACAAATGAATTCTACCAAACATTCAGAAACGAACTAGTGTCTATCCTTCATAAACTCTTTCAAAAAATTGAGAAGGAAGGGATAATACCAAACACATTCTATGAAGCCAACATTACTCTAATACCAAAACCGAACAAGGACAACACACAAAAAGAAGACTACAGGCCAATCTTTCTAATGAACACAGATGCAAAATTCCTCAATAAAATTTTAGCTAACAGAAGCCAACAATGTATCCATAAGATAATTCACCACAACCAAGTAGGATTTATTCCTGGGACACAAGGATGGTTCAGCATCTGAAAATCAATCAATGTAATCCAACACATAAACAAAAAGAAATATAAAAACTATATGATAATATCAATAGATGCTGAGAAAGCTTTTGATAAAATACAACAGCCATTTATGATAAAGGCCCTTGAAATTCTCGGGATACAAGGAACATAACTCAACATCATAAAGGATATATATGACAAGCCCATAGCCAGTATCATTCTCAATGGTGAAAAGCTGAAAGCATTTCCATTAAGATCTGGAACAAGAAAAGGATGCCACACCACTGCTTTTCTATATACTACTGGAAGTCCTAGCCAGAGTGATAAGACAAGTGAAAGACATACAAGGATCTCAAATGGGGAAGGAAGAAGTAAAACTATCACTATTTGCAGATGATATGATAATATACAGAGAGAACCCCAAAAACTCCACAGAAAAACTAATCAAACTAATCAATCAGTTTAGTAAAGTAGCAGGATACAAAATCATCACACAAAAATCAGTAGCCTTCCTATAAATAAACAATAAATCTGAAGAAGAAATCAAGAAAACCATCCCTTTTATTATTGAAACAAAAAAAAATCAAATACTTGGGAATAAACCTAACAAAAGAGGTAAGGACCTATAGAAGGAAAACTATAAAACACTGTTAAAAGAAATAGAAGAAGACACAAAGAAATGGAAAGACATCCCCTGCTCATGGATTGGAAGAATTAACATTATCAAGATGGCCATCCTACCAAAATCAATTTACAGATTCATTGCTATTCCAATAAATATTTCAATGACATCCTTCAATGAAATAGAACAAATATTGATGAAATTCATATGGAGCCACCAAAAACCCCGTATAGCCAAAGCCCTTCTGAAAAAAAAAAAAGAAGGGAATGGAAGTATCACACTCCCGGACTTCAAACTATACTACAAAGCTGTAATAATCAAAACTTCATGGTATTGGAAAAAACATACACACCGACCAATGAAACCGAATAGAAAATCCAGAAATAAACCCACAGATTTTCGGTCAACTAATCTTTGACAAAGGAGCAAAGAATATGCAATGGAACAAAGAAAGTTTGTTCAATAAATGGTGCTGGGAAAACTGGGTCACTACGTGCAAAAGAATGAGGCTTGACTACTGCCTCACACCATGCACAAAAACTAACTCAAAATGGATTAAAGAGCTAGACATAAGACCTGAAACCATAAAATATATAGAAGGCGAAACACTACATGACATACACCTGGGTAACATCTTTAAAGACACATCACCCAAAGCAGTGATAGTGAAGGCAAAGGTAAACAGCTGGGACTGCATCAAATTAAAGAGCTTCTGTACAGCAGAAGAGACAGTAACCAAAATAGAGAGACACCCCATGGATTGGGAGAAAATTTTTGCACACAACACTAATTATAAAGGACTGATCACAAAAATCTTCGAAGAGGTGACAGAACTCAACAAAAACAAAGTAAACAACCCAGTCAAAAAATGGGTAGAAGAGCAAAAAAGAGACTTCTCCAAAGAGGAAATGCAAATGGCCAACAGGCATATGTATAAATATTCAACATCCACTTGTAATCAGGGAAATGGAAATCAAAACTACAATGAGATACCCTCTTACACCAGTGAGAATGGAAAATTAAAAAAAAAAAAAATAGCAACAACAAATGTTGGTGAGGATGTGGAGAAAAAGGAACTCTCCTGCACTGCTGGTGGGACTACAAACTTGTCCAACCGCCATGGAGAGCTGTGTGGCGATTCCTCAACCTCCTAAAGATGGAGCTTCCATATGATCCAGCAATTCCACTCCTAGGTATTTACCCAAAGGACACAGAAACATTAATTCAAAAGGGCACCTCCACCTCTTATGTTTATAACAGCACTATTTACAATAGCTAAGCTATGGAAAAAACCAAATGCCCAAAAATAGATGACTGGATCAAGAAGATGTGGTACATATACACAATGGAATATTGCTCAGCAATCAAAAAGGATAAACTCATGCAATTTGCAGCAATGTGGATGGAGCTGGAAGGGAGCATGCTCAGTGAAATAAGCCAGAAAGAAAAAGAAAAATACTGGATGGTCTCACTCATAGCATAAATTTAGAAAACCTAAATAAGGGACCAGCAAAAAGACTAATTATAAAAAAGTAAAAATCAAAATCAACAAGCAACTATAAACCAGAGACACACTACGGGGGTGGGGGGTGGCAAAGAGAAGGGAGTAAGATCAAAATAAAGGTGGTGGTAATTGTATGGGGACTAAAGCCAATATGAAAATGCATACATTGTGCAAAAATGAAAAATGATGTAAAAATATATAAAATAAAAAAATATTAATAAAAAAAGAATTTGCGTTTACATTTTTGACTTGCAACAAAAATCACTTATAAACTAAGTAAGTATTCCTAAACCTGAAGAAGTAGAAGTTTCAAAACATGTCACTATTATTTGGTAGCAACACAGGTGGCTGGGACATTCTAATGAAAATCCAGGAGTAAGGGGAAGGAATGTCTTCAGAAACTAGCTGGACACAGTCATGTTAAATGTTTCAGAAAATGTGTCAACATTGTTGAAGCCAAGGCTTACTGACAGTGCCTGCAGCCATTTCTCCCTTTTTCTTCTGGATCTCACTTGGTAATCATAGGGGACTTTTCCACATTGCCCCATGTGCCAGTGTAGTCTGCAGGATTACATCAGGAAAACCCAAGAGAACCTACTGGAAATAATAAGATAGTTCAGTTAGGGCAGTAATAGTAATGGACACTTCACAAAGCAGTAATTCAGTCAGCCAACACCCACAAAATTGCTAGCACTCTCTGGTTAAAAAGTGCCCAAAAAAATGATTTGACTTTCCGTAAAAAGGAAAAGATTGAAATCTAATGAGGGTGGGAAAAAGGCACTTTTTATACTCTGCAGCGAAAGTGTTCATTTTCATCAATATTTTGGATGACATTTTGGCGGTCTATATATCCAAAGCTTCTTAAAAGGGCACTTCTTAAAGGAAGGAGTTAAAATCTGCTTCTAGAATTTAGCCTAAGGAAATAAGTCATTGAGCACATACCCAGATCCATATGCGAGAGGCTGCCGTTGACGCACTGTTTATAACAGCGACAAATTGGAAACAACTTATGTGTTCATCAGTGGAGGAACTGTTTAACTAAATTATATTGCAGCTATTAAACATGATGAAGCAGGGCTTTCCATCAAGCTAGAAAAATGTCTGTGATGAATGTTTATAAACCAGCATGGATAGCACAGTGCCAGTTGGTTAGTGCGTGTGTGTACGTGTGTGTGTGTGCATGCCTGTGTGTGTGTAACCCTGAAGAGATGTACTCCAGAATATTAAGCTAAGCTCGGCTCTGGGAGATGAAACTACGCATGACTTCTTTATTTATACATCTCCTTATCTTAAGAATTTTTTTTTTGTATTGAGTATATATTACTTTTATCATCATGAGGGGAGGGTGGGAGGAAGAGCTCATTTTATTCTAGAAAAATGAAACCAAGTCAAAAGCTCAACAGAGAGTACTCAGTGTGAGAAGACCTGGCCTCTGGCCTCTGAAAGTTAGTGTGTGGTTGACAGAGTGAGGACAAAGCTTGTGATTTGTATAAAAATTGCACTGGGTCACTCCTGAGTGCACCTTGGTCCTCAGAGCTTCACCACTAGGATGTTCTTGGAGCATCCTGACTCTTGGACTGGGGTACATATGCCACCTTGGATAGCTCCTTTTCTGTCACCATGCTCTTGGATACTGGGATCCGGTAGAAAACATGCTCACTCATTCCTCCCAGCACATCATCACTGAGCCACTTCCTGGGTGGTCCCCTGAGTGCCCATGTCCCGCTTGTGATGCCTGTTGCTAACGTGTTCTTTTCTCCCACTCTATTTCCCATCTTTGGCATTCTGCACCTGGAATTCTTGGCATTTTCCTTTATATTTTGCTTTCTCTTACTTACATGTTTTCTTAGAAGCTGGGAGGGGGAGAGGATTTAAATAAAAGGAACAAAATTTGACCTGGTTTCTTCTATCTCTATAGTAATTTTGCACAATTCTGTAAGGGAAAAAAAAGTCCCAAGAATAATTAAGCCTCTGCTTTGCCTGAACTCTGCCACAGCTAGGGAAACGCCTTTAGGATTCAGCTTATTCATAATTGCATGGCATGTAAATAAAATATTGTCATGTTCCGTATTCTGTGATATCTAAAGGCTTTTGCTTTTAAATGCTTGTTTCCGTTGAACTCACTATTGTGTGTGGATTCAGGGTTTACTGAGTAAAACAGTATAACAGGTTTTCATTTTAGTTCTCTGCAGGCATTGAAGTTTGTTTTTTTGTTTTGTTCTTGGAATCACTATTTTTTTGCTAGTTTTTCAAAAGTTTTCCTCACCACCATCCATTATACCCCTTCAACCCTTCCTTCCCCCTCCCTTTTAACTTCAGAAACCTTCCTTCATTTACTAATGTCCATTGGGTTTATTGTTTGTTTTGTTGAATAGAAGAACTGGGGTGTAGGCCAGAGGTGCAGGGGATGAGAGGATTCCCCAGAGAAAGAGTGGAGTACAGAACAGTCAGGTTCACTGAAATATATGGCTAAGGGGAGCAGCGGGTAAGACAGGAGAGGTCTGCTGTGCCCTATGTGGGAGCTCCCTGGCCAGGGATGGAAATCAGGCAGCAGTAATGATAGTGCTGAAACTTCACCTCTACGCCACCAGGGAGGCCCTAGTATCCTCTGATTTATATAGATATTTTGCTTTGTCGAATCATCTGCTATATATATATGTCTGACATTGGTCTTTGTCATTCTGACTTGCTTTACTAAACATATTTACTCCAACTTTTTACACTTTGCTGTAAATGGCAACATTTCGTCTTTCTTTATGACTGCATAATATTCCATAACATGGTAGACCACAACTTCTTGCTCCAATTTCTGTATTTCTGTCATGGACACTTACGAGGTTTCCATGTCCTGGCCATTTTAAATAATGCAGTGAACATTGTAGAGCATTTTGAGGATTGATGATTTCAGGTTCTTTGGATAGATGCCCAAGGGTAGTGGGCATCTGGGTCATATTGTATTTCCTTTTTTAGTTTTTTTATGGTAAGTCCAGATCATTTTCCAGAATGACTGCACCGTTTACATTCCTATCAACAGTCTAACAGGGTCCTCTTTCTCTGCATCCTCTCTAGCACTCATTATTGGGAGTCTGGTTTACTAGACTTGAAGACTACAGAGTTACATGATTTTTCCACCTTCAGATATCAGTACTACTCTAAATTATTTATGAGCGTTTTATGATATTGCTTCCAATCATGTAATTCCTTAACTATTATTGTTAGATTATAAGCTTTTCTTGTATCCTGCTTTGTATAAAGGTAAAGATTATTAACCCAAGTAAACCTGGACTGCTCTCCATTCCATAGTAAATGACAACCGTATAGGACAAGAACAGAATATTTGAAAGTTATGGACACGCTGTCAAATAAAATCCCTTGCTGACCAAGACAAGTTTCGTACTCTCTTATACCCTTAAAGTTAGAGCAGAACCTAGTCTACTTTTTAACCAACTCTCGGACAAATCCTTTAAATTCAGCATTTTAGATTCAACAGATGTATCTGTTGTGAGATAGGAATTGCAATATTGGTTTTGCAGGGTCAGTTGAGACCTCATTTTGTAAATACTTGGGAAATAAATGTAAATTGGATACATATTAACAGCAAACTATTGGATTGTCAGAAAAGTCATGGCATATCTTTGAAAAAAATGCATCATGATTTTTTTGACAATCCAGTAGTTCATAGACTCACTCACCAAAAGGCTGGCACCAGGAATTCTAGGAGGCTGCATATGTAGACAGGCTACTGAACTGTAACCATTGTAGATGCCATAGAGAAGTTATACTCAGATGGACATTTCCCCAGGTTCTCTCTTATCCAATATTTCATCCGCTGCCCAGAACACAGACCTCCCCATCCCAGATCCTCATGTGACCTTGAAGTATCATATTCCAAGAGAAGCCACTTCCTTACTTAATACAGAGATTGCCTGTCTGTAAGAACATGTCCAACCAGTGACTATCAGAAGACTCTTGTGTTTGGACTGGTCATTCTGCCCACTAGGACATTTTCCCCAACCTTTTGTTCTACAATACAGTGTCCGCTGGCCCCAAGGACAATATTGGTTGCCATGTGTATTCCTAGTCAATGCACAAACCATGTTCTCGAACTCACAACTCTAGCATGAAAGCACCAGGCAGAGTGATTTTGCTGCTTGCATTTTTGTCCTGATTTGCAAATGAAACCTGTTGGGCTCTTGTGTTGAAGTAATTACCTCACACAAAAAACAAGAGAAGCCAGTTGAGAGAAGGGAGTCTGGAAACTTTGTGTCCATGGAACCTGACCTCCCTTCTCATTCTCAAATATATCCCTCTGTGCAATAGCCTTTACCTCTCAACTCTTTCCTGCTCAGACCACACCTATCTCCTTTTCACCCCAAGTATGAAATGACAAAGCAAGAACCAGGGCCTCCCTGGTGGCCTAGGGATTGAGTCTCAGTGCTGTCACCACTGCAGCCTAAGTTCAATCCCCCGCCAAGGGAGCTGACCCACATAGGACACAGCAGACCTCTCCTGTCTCGCCCGTTGCTCCCTTCAGCAGTGGATTTAATTAAGTAGATCCACCTCTTCTGCTCCCCACTCCATCTCTGATGAATCCTCTCACCCCCGCACCTCTGGCCTGCACCCCAGTTCTTCTACACACACACACACACACACACACACACACACACACACACACACACACACACACCTAACAAAGCAGGAACCAAAGACAAGGCAGTCAGTTCATTCAACCTGTGGTCATTGGCAGTATTGTTTTATTTTGATATAATAATATGGAATGACTATACATAATTTTTTAATTACTGCAGCCTTTAACTTTTCATACAGCTTTCGGTCAGATTGCTACAAGTGAGCGTAAATGCTCGATTAGGGGAACCTGGTGTCCTTGGGCCGCAGAGGGCACAGCTTTGCACAGATAGAGCATGCTATAGACTCTGACCTCCAATTAGAAATGCGCTGATATTTTCTCCAGAGAGAAAGAAGTATGAATAACTGGAGACTCTGCTTACTTTCTTGGTATTAACATTTTCCGAAGTCCCTCAGGGTAACCATTAGTTACTCCGATGAATGTAAAAAATTGGTTTAATTAATTAAATTTCCTAGTGGGAATATTGGTAACCATGTATGAGTGCTACTCTCTAAAAGGATCGGGCCTGATACATTTTAAGCTTTCTCTTCGACTGTTTTTAAATTTAAGCTGCCCAAGCAGAGACACTTGGGTGTTTTTTTTTTTTGGTTTTTTTTTTTTTTTTTTTTATGCTTTATCTTGGTGTCTTTTGACTCAGTAGAAAGACTAACGATCCCATCCCATTTTGAGTTGCTCAGAGAAGCCACAGAGTTCAAAACTGAAGAATCCTTCTCTGAACAATCAACCATTTCAAGAAGACTTTACCTGTATTTATCCTGAGAAATGACTACTAATTCAACTTTGCATCAATAGAACTTCACAAAACGAATTGTTTTTCAGTTTCCTGTCATTTCAAGGTCTTGTTGGGTGAGTTAGGCCTGTTGTAGAAATTATTACTGAGATATCTTGCTTTATTAAAAAAAAACCCAGCAGTTTTATTCATAAATAAGTCTTTAAATTTAGACCAGTTCTCATCTGTGTTGCCAACTTTTTCCATCTTGATGTTTCACTTTTCCCTCTTTCTAGTGGCCTAAGAAATGTCTTCTGAGAAAGTAGGGCCTGCCTTCACAGCAGCAGAACCCTAGGGCTCCTTTCCCCGGCTTTGCCTTCTAGTAATACCAGAGTTGACCTAGTTTTTTGGCACAAATAATTGCTGTCAAGTCAGTGGGGCTTCCTTCTGCCAGGTCATGTTCTTCTGTCCACGAGAGCTGAGTGTGCAGCTGGATTGTCTGGGAGTTGAGTGTGCAGATGTGTGACTAACACTGACCATGGAGGAAGATGCACCCAGAGCCTGTGTGGATGTGGCTGCTCTTCTCGGCCCTGTTTTTCAGGACTTATCTTCAATGAGCTCCTTACTGATGCCAAAGGCTTTCTGAGAACAAGCTGCATTTTGTTTTGTTTTGTTTTTTATCATTTCATTTATTTATTTTTGTGTAGAATAACTGTGGTACAGGCTACAGGTGTGGGGGGTAAGAGGATTCACCAGAGATAGAGTGGAGAGCAGAAGAGGTGGATATACTGAAATCCACTGCTGAGGGGAGCAGCAGGCGAAACAGGCGAGGTCTGCTATGCTATGTGTGGGTCAGCTCCCTGGCCGGGGATCGAACTCAAGCTGTAATGGTGATAGCACTGAGACTGAACCTCTAGGCCGCCAGGGAGGCAGACAAGTTGCATTTTGTATACTTGTTCGACGTCTTAAAGGCAACCAAGTTTCTGTGGTTGACACTGCTCTGTCCTACCTCCCCTTTCTGAGAAAAAAAAGTTTTTTTTTTTTGATTCTGAGAAAAAAAATTTCCATGCAAAATTTGCCCCAAGCAACTGTCCTGTTTGTCACCAATAGGAACATCTTCATTGAAAGCAAGAGAAATTGAAGGAGCGTAAAGGACTCTGTGCCTGAAATGGAAGTGACAGGGCTTAACAATATTGTATAGCTTCAAATATTCTTCAGGAAAGTGTATGGGTTTTAAAGAGCTGAAATTGAAAATGAAAGCCTTGCATAGTGGCATCTGCCTAAGTCCTGGGTGTGTCTGGTTTCCTGGCCCCTTTCGTGGAGAGGAGGGGCCTAAGGCTGTGCCACATTGTGCTTGGAATCCCTAGTTAAATGTGACTGTGATGAAAAATGTGCTGAGTCAGGTTTTATCAGCCATGTGCATTTTTGCAGGAGCAATAAATAACCTGCCAGATGAAGGGTCTTTGAATACTATTCATAAGCCTGTACATACTCTATGGTGGGAAAGAGGAAATGAATGACAGGTGTCAGGTTTTATATCTCAGCAAAAGAATACATCTTCTCAAACATGTCCAGGCAATGAGGCAGTGGTAGCAAAATTAGGTCTTTTTGTATTGACCCTGAATGCTAAGGAGAATTAATCACATCGAATGATTGAGTCATTCCACCAAATGATTGCAAAATGTGATACCTCTATAAGTGTTAAAAAAATAAAATTTAAATATGTTGAATAATTAAAAAGCAGATTGGTTCTTAAACAACAGCAAAATTAGCATAAGCATCCGGAGGACAACTCCTAGGAACACAAAGCGTTTTTCCTTAGACTAAATGAGAGTATTTCTATGCAAATCCTTTGGAAACAGAGATTGTTTTAAATTGTATTGGTTCTGTGTTCTATCATTTTTTCTTTATGTTTAGTCCAAAAGGCTTTTTAAATTATAAATTAAAGACTCATTTATTTTGCCATCGTTGGTGGTTTTTAAAATAGTTTGCTACTAGCCAGAGGTATCTTTTGTGGATTTGGGGACAAATATCAGTGACTGTTACAGCGTTCTGTGTATTGAGTATCTTCTGATGCTTAATGTTATAAAATGATGTCTCATTTAAAGTAGAAAGGTCCAAAGAAAAGTCATGTAAAATGATGAAAAGGTTAGAAAATAAACATTAAAAGGATGAGATTTTGAAGAGTGCTTTGCCTTAGGTTTTCTAATGTTTGATGAACTTCAGTAGACTTCTCTAGTTACTGTGATCACCTCCAGATTTGGTATTCCTTATGCTGCTTGAGGTGGGATGGTTGTGCAATATAGATAGTACTGATTTTGCATTTCTAGAACATTTGTAGAATCGTTATCAAACTGTTCAGTTCAAGAACTTCTTGCAACCAAGAACAGACTGCCGTCATGACATCCACAGTGATCACGATCTTGGTCAAGGACCCAGGAGTGGATGTATTTATTCTCTATAAAATGTCTTCTATTAAAAGTAGAAAATCAACATTTATAAACTGGCCCTTTGAAAAACTGACATCAAAATGTGTCTTTCTCTTGCACGCAGGAAGAGTTTAACGGAAAATCTGACTCCCTCTTTTTCAATGATGGGCAGCGAAGGATCGACTTTGTTCTAGTGTATGAAGATGAAAATAAAAAAGAAACCAATAAGAAGGGTTCAAATGAAAAACAACAGGTAAGTTTTTAATGTTTTTTGCCTTTCCTATTTCTTATAATATTGCAAATTGTAAAGCAAGTCCTATTTTAATATTAGCAATAAAGTGTTTGAAACATCACATGCCAAACAGACCTTCCTGTTTTTCAGCTCATCATTCCCTCAAGGCATGTTAACAGCAGTCCCCAAAAAATCTTTTTTAAATTTGAAATAGAAAGTTCCTCAGGCTCAGAACCTCAGTTGGTTTCACAGCTGAAGGCAGACTTGCTTTTTTCTTCTGTACAAAGTTGGAATTACACCTTGTATCTTGTAGAGAAGATGTATGTTAACAGCACACTTGGCTATTTACAAGTAGGTGAGATGATTAATAATGACAGCAGGTGTAATCACAAGTATCAGTGTGTCCTCACTTTGTGCCTGGTTTATGTGCATTTTTTGTCATTAATTCTCTTAATCTGGGAGGTGTGCTTTATTTCCATACCATCATGGATGACATAGTTGACTCAACCCTGAGAGGTGAAATGATTACTCGGGATGACAGGCTCTGGTGTAAAAAGTGGTGGGTCCATGGGTCAGACTCTTGTCTTGAATGTAGACCTGTGTTCTTGACCTCTCCCATTCCTTCACCTCCCTTCTTTCCCTTTTATCCAGTTCCAATCAGGCTGCTGCTCCCTCCCTTTCCTTTGCTTCAAACTCTTTCAGGTTAGAGGGCTATCTTTTTTGGATTTGGAGGTATTAAAATATTTAATAGGCTAGGATTATAACAACTCTCTAGAACCCAAACTGCAATAGAAAAAGGAGAGAAAGCAAGAGAGAAAGAGATAGAACATAGACATAGGTCACTTTTTAAAAAAAGATTTATTTATTTATGCACACAATAACTGGAGTGCAGGCCAAGAGGTGTGGGGAGTGAGAGGATTCACCAGAGACAGAGTGGGGAACAGAACAGGCAGATCTACTGAAATACACTGCTGAGGGGAGCAGTGGGTGAGTCAGGAGAGGTCTGCTGCGCCATGTGGGTAGCTCCCTGGCTGGGGATCAAACTTGTGCTGCAGTGGCTGCGGATAGCTTCATAGGTTGCATCTTAACCCCTTGCGCCAACAGGGAGGCCCAACATAGGTGACTTTTACCTATTTTAAAATCATTCCCTCATTCATTATAGTAAGTCTTCACTTAATGTCATGGATCGGCTCTATAAAATGGTGACTTTCAGCAAAACACTATCTGATGAAAACAATTTACCCAAGGCTAATTGACGTAAACAAGAATGAAGTCCCCTGACATATTTCTGACCACAAAAACACCACCACACTTATAAATAAAGACCCAGAACACTTCTTGTACTCAACAGTCATTTGTATTCATTCACCGTCCACTCCATTTACTCTAGCTCAGGGGCCCTCAAGTCTGTCCCGGCACCTCTGGGTACAAGGCTCCTGGGAGTCAACCCTGGACAGGAGCCGGTTCCATGACAGGGAACCTTCTCACACAGACCCACACTCAGAGTAGAACAGTCAGACATGCTATAATCAACTCAACATGAAAATCTTTGGGGTGTGGGAAAAACTCTTGAACCTGCAGAAACCCCACCTAGACATGGGGTAAGCAGCCAACTCCATACAGACATTGGATGTTCCAGGCGGGAATCAATTTTTTTCCCCATCAACACCAAAACAAAGTTGAACAAAGCAATCTTCTTCAAGGACTTGCTGTATTTATTTTCATTTCTTTGTTCACATCTGTCCCACTCTGGGCTTTCTCTCTGAAATATATCAGTCTTAAATCTATTGATTTCTGTTCATTTTTTCAAACTGGATGGTGAACATTTAAAATGAAGCAATCAGTCCTATTTTATTTACATTTATTCATTGATTTATTCATCCACTTATGTATGGATGTATGTTTTGGTCTCTTTAGTGAGGGATAATAATTTCCTGGTTCATAGACTGAGTCCAGGCCTTAGAAGTTTATATTTTCCTGGTTCATAGACTGAGTCCAAACTTTAGAATCTCATATTCAACTTCTAATCCTGCCACTGTATTATTTGGAGTAATTCTAGCCCAGTAACAAGCTAGTCCTGAGTTGTGATGGCCCTCACAAGCCAAGTGTGGCATCCCTGTGTGGGACAGTGATTTGAAGGTATGACAAGGGTTTTTGTTCACTGTGGTCATTCGCCCAGGCTGACAGAGGCTCTGCTATATTCACAGATACTTGTAAGGCTGTCCTGGATATCAGCCTTAATGGTAGGCAGGACAAGAGAGAGGATGGGGAAGTACTACTATTCTTTACCTCTCAGACTTGGAAGTAACAACAGTGATTGTTTCCGTATTCTACTGGCCAAATCCTGGGAATGTGGAGAATGGGACTTTTTGGTTGTCCAGCTTTTTCTCAGTAATAACTCTGCCCTGTGGAAAGGAACACAATTCATTGGTGCACTTATAGTTTGTCTTTGTCACAATTACTAACTGATCATGTGGCTTGTGTTTACTTCCTTATCAATATTGAATTTTATTATCTGTAAGATGCATGTTATTTTCACATTTTGACATCTCTGAAATCAGGGTACAGTCTACCAATGGTATATCACAATTTCATCAGCTGAATTTTTTCTTACTGGTACATCAAATACTGGCTCACCATGTAATCACTGGCATCTTAAATTCAGAAAAATGAGACTCCCAATGATTATGGCTAAGATGAAATAAAATAGTCTATATAGATACATAAATTTGCAGTACATATTAGCTAATAGATGTTCATTCCTGTTACCTCCCTTTTAGTTGGAGTTTTTCCTAATGCAACACACTGGGGTGAAAAGGCGTGAATCTCTGTCTTTTATTACATAAATTTATGTCTAAATTAAATAGCTTAGAATATTTTACCATTCTCCTGTGGCCACCACATATATTCTGTGCCAGCATAGTCTCTACCATCAAATATTCATTAAGCGTCCATATGTCAGTAGAGCTCAGCTCTACGTAAAGTAAGTTCAGCAAATCTACTCCATTGAAGTAAAAAGGAAACAGTTCTGGATTTTGACAAGAGCTTACTGTCATGGTGAAGGGGCCCTGGAGCCGCTTACATCATTAGTAAGTTTTGCATTTTCTTTTCACAGAAACATAGGTCCCAGGGTAATTCTCATAAATCAGGAAACAAGTGATCATTCATTTTCACAATCCCAGACTCAGGAATTGAAGTGCTGTTATGTTGTTTTGTTTGTTTAGTTGTTGTTTTTTCACATAGAAGAACAGGGGTGCAGGCCAGAGGTGTGGGAGGTGAGAGGGTTCACCAGAGACAGAGTGGGGAGCAGAACAGGCAGATCGACTGAAATCCACTGCAAGACAAGAGAGGTCTGCTGATGTTTATGTGGGTCAGCTCCCTGCCTGGGGATCAAACTCAGGCCACAGCAGTGATAGTGCTGAGACTCAACCCCTAGGCCACCAGGGAGGCCCTGTTATGTTGGTTGTTATAAGCCATGCTTTTGAGGGATCTCGATTCTCTATTTGTTCATATTAATTTAAAGACTCCACCAGAATTCAAAGTTCAACTTTGGTATTACATTTTAATTAATGGGCAAACATGGGCAAGTTCCATCTACTCCCCATCAGACCTTATTCAGGATGGAGGATAACACAATGGAAAGGCAATTTCAAAATTATGTTTCCTTTGAGAGCAAAAAAATGATTTCTAAATTGTACTGATTTCCTACAGAAACAACCCAGTTGTCTGTGCAAGGGTCTGATCTGAAGAGTGTTGTTAAGGGGAGATGGGCAATGAAGAAAGAGAGAAGGGATAGGAGCGTGGACATCAAAAAACATAGAGGAATCAATGGCCATGTCTTCCCATCAGCAAAAGAGAAAATTTGTTTCTAAACCAACCTCCAAATAGCATATAACTCTGTCCATTTTATTAGTGAAAATACTTAGAGACTTAACACCTTGCGTTGAAAAACAGAATTGATTTACATCTAGATACCGCATCAGGGTGATAAGTTGTTTCAATAATATGTGCTCATTTAGTCCAAATTGTCCTTGTTACAGAATCAGTTTGGTTTTTTACTGCAAACAGCAGGAAACCCAAACTCAAAATGACTTAAATGCTGTCAAAGGAAATAACAGTTTTCTCATTTAAGAGGTAGCCTGGAGATAAGACCATTTCTGGGCTAGATAATTTATTGGCTTAATGGGGTCATTGGAAGTGGAAGTTTCTCCCATCCTGCCCTGCCAGCCTCAGAAGGTTGGCTGTTGCTTTTTGTTTTGTTTTGTTTTGTTTGCATTGAAGAACTAGGATATAGGCCAGAAGTGGGGGGCGGGGGGTGAAAGGATTCCCCAGAAACAGAATGGGATGCAGACCAGGCGAATTGACTGAAATCCACTGCTGAGGGGAGGAGCAAGCAAGACAGGAGAGGTCTGCTGCGCCCTATGTGGGTCAGCTCCCTGGCTGGGGATCCAACTCAGGCCATAGGGGTGACAGTGCTGATACTCAACCCCTAGGTCACTGGTGAGGCCCATTGGCTGTTCTTTTTTAAAATTTATTTATTTTTAATTATTTTATATATTTTTATATCATTTTTCATTTTTGTACAATGTATGCATTTTCATCTTGGTGATAGTCCCCATAAATTCCCACCACCCACTCACCCATGAACTATCACCATGGTCCCTGTGCTCTTCCCACCCTTGTTGGCTATTCTTTAAAAAAGCTTCACTTTGTTCCATGGTGCCTGCTGCATGTCCAGGCATCTAGAGACAGAAAGAGGGTTTACTTTTCTTATGACCCTAGGGGGCCCTCTGCAGATGTTGCTGTACAATTCATTGTCGGCCACTCAGCGCCATGTGCAACAAGGTGAATGGGGCTCCCTTCCTTAGAGCACACTAATGAAGACTCACCTTTCCTCTCCTGGGTTCCCTGATGCCCCAATACCTAAAACCATCAGGTATTTTTTTTGTAATAATGAGGGAGAGAATGATTGGTCAGTAGACAGGCAGCAGCGTCTGACATAGTACATGGTTAAATATATCTGAATATGTTTTATCTATATGGTGAAGAGCAGAGATTTTAACTAAAACAAATTCCTTATGTTTCTCCGCCTCCTTCTGCTCAGTTCTTTGACTAATGCTTCCTCTGTCTCTTTTTGCCCTAGAACTGCTAACACATGCCAGAACTTAACTATTTCAAATTTTGTTTAGTTTGGTACTTGGCCTCCCTTCAAACAGAAGAGTTTCTGACTAAATCATGGGTATTTTGGGTCATTCTTATGAATGTAAAGATGTTGATGGGGTCTAAAGTAGTGGGAGAGCACAAAAACTGTGCAAACAATATTGTGTGTGTTTATGAATTAATTTTGTCAGCAAAAGCCATTGCAAAAAGTGGATGCAAAAGTTATTTCCTTGAAGTTGATGAAAAGGACATATGTAAGAGTATCCACCATCATTTCTTATCTGATCTTGCGAATTCTTTAGCAAGTGGCAGCAGGAACTGGACAGTGGAGACCATAGAATAAGAGATTTGTTCAAATGATCAACCAAACTAAATTATATCCAAAATAAAATAATGCAAGATCACTGTAATCATGTGAGCTTTAAAATTTGTTACCCAGGGGCCTCCCTGGTGGCACAAGGGGTTAAATCTCAGCACTATGAAACTATCAGCAGCCACTGCAGCACAAGTTTGATCCCAGGCCCACCAGAGAGCTCTCTGGTACAGCAGACCTCTCCTGTTTTGCCCGCTGCTCCCTTCAGCAGTACATTTCAGTAGACCTGTCTGTTCCGCTCCCCACTCTGTCTTTGAGGAATCCTCTCCCCCCCCGCCCCCGCACCTCTGTCCTACACCCCAGTTCTATGCAAATAAATAAATAAATAAAGTAAGTAAAATCTGTTACCCACTGCTTGAAATGAGTTGTGAGGGCAGAGGTGTTTGCATGGAAGCTGAATGAGTCCTCTTTGGAAATGTTTATAAGTTCATCAAACAGTTCTAGAACAATGAGCACAGCCCATCACTCCATTTATGGAGGTCTTATATTTTTCAGTAAAGCTTTATAACAATGACCGTGAAGATCTTTTATATATATATATATATATATTTATAATAATTCTTTTTTTTTAAAGATTTATTTATTTATTTATACAAGCACTGGGTACAGTCAGAAGCACGGGAGGGTGAGAGAATTCACCAGAGCCAGAGCGGGGAGCAGAGCAGGCAGAGGGACCGAAGCACACTGCTGAGGGGAGCAGCGGGCGGCAGGAGAGGTCTGTGCGCACATGCACATGTGAGACCCTCCTCCGGTGGCCGGGAGCAGCGGGGGATCGAACTGGTGCCACAGAGGCTGCGGGCAGCTTCGCAACCCAGCGCTCAACCGCTGTGCCACCGGGGAGGCCCAAGATCTTACATATTTTATTAACTATTCTATTGAAAATTTTTGTTGCTGTTCAGAAACACTTAAAATTGTACTTTGTGGTTTATTGTGGGTAAAAATAGAAGCGTATTGATTTTTCTAAGTTCTAAGAACTGTGATAAATGCTTTTAGTTCTGCTTCATTCTTCTGTTTCTTTAAGATTTTACTTTTTGTTTCATGTACTTTTCTCTCTCTTTTTAAAATTAGCTTCCGTTATTTTATATTCTTGCTTTTTTATTTTCACAATAAAGGAATTCTCCCCTTGGGGGTAGTCACCATAGTTCTCCCACAGCAGAGCACCCATAGCCTTCTACCATACTCCACTGGGTTCACCTTTAACCATTGGGTCTCCCCTATCAGGAGCCCTCCTTCCCTTCCCTCCATCCTTGTATGCCTCAGACCTGTGGTCAGCTTTCAAGGGTATGTTTTAAAGTTTGTCTTTGTCAGATCCTTTGTTTGTTTCTCTATATTCCAAATATAAGTGAAACCACTCAGTAGTTATCTTATCCTTCCGGCTCATTTCCCTTCCAGCTCCATCCATGTTGCTGCAAATGGCATGAGTTTATCTTTTTTTTTTTTTTTTGGTGGGACCCTCGCTGGCGGGCGGGGAATGAAACAGCGCTGCAGAGGCTGCGGGCAGCCTCGCAGCCCAGCACTCAACCGCTGCGCCACCAGGGGAGGTCCAGAGTTTATCTTTTTAATTGCTGAATAGCATCTTCTTTTATTTTTTTTAAAGATTTATTTATTTATGCATAGAAGAGCTGGGGTACAGGCCAGAGATGCGGGTAAGAGGATTCACCAGAGACAGAGTGGGGAGCAGAACAAGCAGACAGACCAAAATACACTGCTGAGGGGAGCAGCAGGCCAGACAGGAGAGGTCTGCTTCACCATGTGGTTTTCTCTCTGGTTGGCCAGGGATTGAACTCGTGCTGCAGAGGCTGCGGACTGCTTAGTGTGGTACTTAATACCTTGCACCACCAGGGAGGCCCTAAGTAACATCTTCTTGATCCAGTCATCTGTTCTGGGCATTTAGGTTGTTTCCATATCTTGGCTATTGTAAATAGTGCTGCATTCAACATAGGAGTGCAGGTTTCCTTTCAAATTAGTGTTTTTGTGTCCTTTGGGTAGATTTTTTTTTTTTTTTTTTTTGTGGGACCCTCACCGGTGGCCGGGGAACGAACCGGCGCTGCAGAGGCTGCGGGCAGCTTCACAGCCCAGCGCTCAACCACTGTGCCACCAGGGGAGTCCCCTCTCTTTGGGTAGATTCTTAAGCGTGTAATCGCTGGGTCAAATGGCAGATTCATTTTTAGACTTTTGGGGAACCTCCACACTGCTTGCCACAGGGGCTGGACCAGTCTACATTCCCAACAACAGTGTAAGTGTGTTCTTTTTTTGCCACACCACCTCCAGCACTTCTTTGGATTTCTTAATAAGGGCCATTCTCACTGGAGTGAGGTGGAATCCCAGTGTGGTTTTGATTTTCATTTCCCTCATGGTAATTGATGATGAACATTTTTTCATGTACCTGCTGGTCATTTCTTTGAGAAGTGCCTTTTTAACTCTTCTGCCCATTTTTTGATTAGGTTGCTTGTTTTGTGCCAAGTCTTAGTGGAAGGCTTTCAGTTTTTCGCCACTGAGAATACTAGCTGTGGGTTTCTCATATGTGGTTTTTATTGTGTTAACATATACATTCCATTTATCCTGAGTTTTTCATGGGTTTTCATCATAAATGGATGCTGACTCTTATCAACTGGTTTCTCACATCTATTGATATGATCATATGGTTTTTATTTTCCTTTTTGTTGATGTAGTGAATTACATTGATTGATTTTTGGATGTTGAACCATCCTGTGTCTCTGGTATAAATCTCACTTGGTCATGATGTATAATCCTTTTAATACATTGTTGGATTCGGTTTGCTAGATTTTATTGAGGAATTTTGCATCTGTGTTCATGAGGGAAATTGGACTGTAGTTTTCTTTCCTTGTGTTGCGTTTGTTTGGCTTTGGGATTAGCATAATGTTGGCTTCATCAAATGTGTTTGGACGAATTCCTTCTTTCTCTTTCAGTTTTTTGTAAGAAATTGAGCAGGATAGGTATTTGTCTTTGAAGTTTAGTAAAATTCACTTGTGAATCCACCTGTTCTTGGGCTTTTGTTTTTTGGGAGAGTTTTGATTGCTATTTGAAATTCCTTGTTTATGATTGCTTTCTTCAGGTTTCCTGTTTCTTTCTTATTCAGTCTTAGATGATTGTATAATTCTAAGAATCTATCCATCTCCTCTAGGTTGTTGAACTTGTTTGCATATAAATATTCAGTGTAATCTCATACCACTCTCTGAATTCCTGCTGTCTGTTGTAACTTCTTCTCTTTCATTTTTGATCCAATTTATTTGAGTTTTCTCATTCTTTTTCTTAGCCTAGCTAGACGTTTGTCTATTTTGTTCATTTTTCAAAGAACCAGCTTATGGTTCCATTGGTCTTTTGGACTGTCTCTTTGATTTCTATTTCATTTATTTTTGCTTTAATTGTAATAGTTCCTTCCTTTTTTAATAATATATCAATATGATTCTTTTTTTTAAGATTTATTTTTATTTAGGGTATAGGCCTGAGGTTTAGGGAGTGAGAGAATTCCGCAGAGTCAGAGTGGGGAGCAAAACAGGTGGATCTAATGAAATCCACTGCTGAGGGGAGTATTGGGTATACAGGAGAGGTCTGCTACGCCATGTGAGTCAACTCCATGGCCGGAGATCGAACTCAGACAAGAGTGGCTGCAGATAGCTTTATAGTGCTGAGACTTTAACCCCTGCACCAACAGGTAGGCCCTAATATTTCGTTTCTCTTGGAATTTTCTTCATTCTTCATTTTCTATCTCCTTGACATGAGAGACAGGGTTGTTTATTTGAGCTCCTTCTTGTTTCTTGTTGTGGGTCTGGATTGCCATGTGCTTCTCTCCTAGTACTGCTGTGTCCCATATGTTCTGGAGGATGTGTCCACATTATCATTGGTCTCAAGGTTTTTTTTGGTTTTTCTTTTATTTCCTCATTAACCCACTGGTCTAAAAGTAGTATATTGTTCCATTTCCACATTACAGGGTTTCCTTGTTTTCTTTCTGTAGTTGACTTCTAATTCCATACCTTTGTGGTCAGAGACGATACTCTGTATTATTTCAGTTTTCATGAATGTGTTGCTACTTGTCTTGTGACCTACTCTGTGGTCAGTCCTGGAGAATGACCCATGTGCATTTGAGAAAAATGTGTATTGACTTTTTAGGGGTACAGCACCCTATAAATGTCTGTTCAACCCATGTGGTCTAGTTTTTTGTTTAGGGTGATTGTGTCCTTACTTATTTTCTGTCTTGTTAATCTATGCATTGGTGAGAGTGCAGTGTTGAAGTCTCCAACCATATGTATTTTCTCCAATGTCTAGAGTTTTCTAGTAACCAACAAATAATGGGGTATATCATCAATAACACAAAGTCTCAATACAATAAAAACAAATCTGGTTGTTGTAAGGGAATATAATATTCTGGTATGAGGCTCACCCAGAAAGAATCCTCCATGCAGTCTTTTAACAGTTGAATGTTGAACAGACTGAACAGTTGAATAGAACAGTTGAATAGACTGAACATTGATATACTTTCTCCAAATGGAAGAAATAAATGAATAAGGAATGGCAGGAGATTATAAGGAATCAGAAGAATATAAAAATTTCCTGGGGCTTACATATTCGCCACAGATAGTCCTTGAGTTGGAAACTTAAGTTTCATACTAGGATAGGATATGTAGAAACAATATCAGCCAGAAAGTGGTCTGACCTTCTCAGATGTCTTTTGGTAGGTGTTCTGTCTTCTGTTTTAAGAAGTAAAATCAGGTCTAGTTTTGACTCCTTCATATTTTAGACTAAGGCAGAGACCTCTCCTTTATATTTTTTATCTCCTTCCTTTGCACCCTGCTTTCATAAACCAAGATTGTAGTTTAAAAGGAATAAATTAAATTAGAATCCACAGTTTCAAATTACAGCTACAAGTTGTGTTACTCGTGTAAGCAAATTTGGTTTTATTTTTGACTACTCCACACCAGAGCAGTGAATCCAAATCCTGCTTTTTTCCCTCCCAAATAGAATGTGTGCAGAGTTCCAAATCCTAAAACACACAAAGAAGACAGTGCAATTCTGAAAAGTAAGACCAAGTATTCCATTTTATCTTGCAAAGATATGGAGAAGACAAAAACCCTTTTCCTTTGGTTCTTCTGAAGCCTTAGGTTTGTTTAAGAAGTTGTCATCTGCTCTGGTCCCCACAGTCACCCATATCTCACTGTTCTAAAGTGTCATCTGCAAAAGGGTACACAGTTGCAAAATATCAGCTCTACAGAGTAGCATATAGAATGGTCTTGCAGGGAATCAGCACAGAAGAACAGCTGTTTATATGCAAAGAGAAAAAAATAAAACCCTGTATTTCTTACACTGCTCTGGTGGTGAAGTCACCTGCTTTGCTTGTTTAAAGTTATTAACTAGTGTAGGCCCCATTCTATACCCAAGCCAGAGTCTCCATTTCTAGAAGCATCCCAAGCTGTCCATATAAGCAGGTGAGTGTGAGAAATACTGCACTGAAATACTTACAACAGTGATCTTAGCAATGGACTATAGGTGATTTTTTTTCTTCTTAGAAAATCTGCTTTCGAAGTTACCCACAAAGAGTATTTACCTTTTGTAACTCCACCAAAAATATTAATTTAAAAAGTAAACTCAGATGTGAAGTTCAGCAAAACATTCACTTCCATTCTGTGCTGATTATTTACAATGCTCATCTTTCTTTCTCTCCCCTTAGTGATACGCATTACCTGCTTGAGTAAATTCATCAAATCAGTCTACTAACATTCAGTGTTTAACCATTAACGTGTGATTTTTTAAAGAAGGTCCCAAAGAAATAATGTATTCCCCCTTCACAAACTTTCTTGGGAGCTTAATAAATAAATAGCGCTTAGAGTAATTACACAGTAATTTTTTGCATGAATTTAATACTTTCGGCTTATTTCTTATCCATCTATGTGGGCTTGACAGAGATTAGCAAGTTGAAAAATAACTACGTCAGCACCATCAGTACTTAATATACAGTACAGTAGGATATTTGAAATTAATCTGTGCACATAATTCAGTCATCCCAACTGACGTCTGCTTATTTATCATTACAGTATATTCAGTAATTTTACTTCTTAGACATCACTACCCCTGCTAAAAAATCTGGGTGACATGAAGACAATGGTAGATGGGTATTTACAGTTAGTATTATTACTGAATAATTCACAAGAAAGTGCCTTCCAATGATGACTTTATTAAGCCAAATGAGATGTGTTATCTCAGGTGCTTAGGGATAGAAAGCTTCCTTAATTATGCTAGTCTGTCCTTTGTGATTTTGATTGCTTTATTCTTTATTTCTCTGACAGCTTTATTAACTTCTCAGAAGAAGTAGGAATAAAATTCTAGTTTCTGACTTAAATAAGGGACCAGGAAAAAGAATAACTATAAGAAAGAAAATATCAAAATCAACAAACAACTATGAACCAGAGACACTCTATGGTGGGGGCAGGGAAAGGAGGGATTGGGGTCAAAATAAGGGGGTTGTAATTGTATGGGGAATATAAAAATAAAATTTAAATTAAATAAAAAAATAAATAAAAATTCTAGTTTCTGGAGTAAGAAGCTATGCTCTTTTCTTTTTCACTTTGAGCTCCCTGTACCATTCTCCACCAACAATAACAGAATCTTGGGCATCTTTTTCGTGATGTTCATGAGTTCTTAATGGTCATTGTCGCTTGGACTTTACTAGAAGTAGTTTTAAAAAAGAGTAGATCCTGAGGCCTCCTTGGTGGCCTAGGGGTTAATCTTAGCGCTATCACCACTACGGCCTGAGTGCCTGAGTTCGATCCCCAGCCGAGAAGCTGACCCACATATGGCACAGAAGACTGACTGCTCCTCTCTCTCCTATTGCTCCCCTCAACAGTGGATTTCAGTAGATCCACCTGTTCTGCCCCCTATTCTGTCTCTGGTAAATCCCCTTGACCCCTGCATCTCTGCCTACACCTCAGTTCTTCTACACACAAAAAAAGGGCACATCCAGGTTACAGTATCAATGAGTTTGTTCCTCTAGATATAGAGGAATTGACAGCATCATTTAATGTATAACTGGACTTTCCTAGACCTAAGAAATCTAGCTTAATCATTTTGTGCTGTCAAATACAGATCTGAGACTGTAGAACCATACATAGAACTATATCTTGTATGGAAAAGTTTCCATTAAGGCACATAATATTTAGTTAAAAGTTGTAAAATGAATAAAAGATATTCATTTATTCAACCAATATTTATTGAGTGATGGCTATGTCAGACAATATACAATTTTAATTTTCTTTCAGTTTTAACATAGAAGACAACTTTACCCTCATTTTTTTTAAATGTCAAGAAAACTGTTGCTTATCCAAGTGTAAATTCTACAGGGAAGCAGAGATGATGATTTCATATTAAACAGACTCAGGCAATCTTAAGTCAGCAGTCTCTTCCCAGTATGTGACCGTTGGACAAATATAATACATATGTTAATTTAGCAATCTGACAACCAAGAAAATGGTTTGAACAATTTTTAAAATATTCTGCTAGTGCTTTGTGAGTTGCCATGAAAAGGAAAATACTAAGATCTGTCTTAGTATAAAGTACCACCAACGTGATGTATTAACATGCTTCAGCAAATTTAAAAAAATGTCCTATTGTTGATTTAGCTGTTTAAGTATTATAGCTCATGGTAAAATAGAGAATTTTATAAACCATCTCCAAGATCCACCAATTATCTTGTGAAACATCAAGTAAATATCTCAGGAATTCTTTTTTTAGGAACTAGATGAGAACTAAAATAAGGTAAATTAGTATAACCTTTCTGGAGAACAGTATGGCAATACAGATCAAAGAATTAAAAATGTGTATACTGTTCAACAATTATGCTCTAGGTCTTTATCCTGAGGAAGTAACAGATGCACAAAGATTGCTCCACAAGGATCTTCATAACTATGAAAACTTAGAAACAACCGAAATAGCCAATAATTTGAGATATAGTCACAGAGACTATATTTCTGAGAATATTATCAAGCTGTTAAAATGTAATCGGAGAGAAGTCTTTCCAATGCTTTCTGCATCTGTGTTATTTACATGTGCAGAAACTTCCTTTATTACACACAGATATGGGGCAAAATGGAGGAGATAGGAAAATGTGTTTAATGGAAAGGATGTACATGCATCAGGTATCAAAGATGGTGGCTTGAGGACCTGGGTGACCAAATGGTATAGAAAAGTCAAGGAGAGGGAGGGATAAGGAACCTAGTATTAAACCCATTTTCTGGAGATCCAGTAAGATGGTGTCATTGGTGTCCCACTGGAGGGACTAAGGGGCAAAAGGGTGCGGTGTGGAGGCCAAGTGGATTGGAGTTGCCTCTTCATTTGGATGTGTGACACTAAAAAATGTTATAGGGCAGGGTATGGGGCCCCCCAGGGCCCCCAAACCTGCCTGTTCTAAATAGGTTCTGCTATCCACCACATTCAAACAAAACATACTCTAGTGCATAAGACCTTCATTGGAAATGAACTGTAATATAATTAGTGTGAAACAAAGACAGAAAGACTGTAGTTTCCAAATCCAGCACTCAAAGTCACCTATCCCCTCCTGGGTAAATGTCCAGCTCAACAGGGTTGGCCCAACACAGAGCCACGGAGACCCAATGGCACAAATTTCCAGACAAGTCTGGAAGGAAAAGAGCAAAATCAAGATCACAATAAATGCTGCCATTGTTAACCTCCCCAAGGGTCTCTCACCCACTCTCTCACCCACGTCTGTTTCAACCAGTCCAGGACCAAGAAGCAAGTGCAGCTTCTTCACATGTCTCTCTGCTCCACATGCCTCCTCCAGGTCTCCTTCTGGCTCCTCATCCTCTTTCCCTCCTTCCCCAGTCTCCTCTCCAGCTTCTCCTCCCTGCTCAGCTCCACCCTCCTTTGGGTTGGGCAGGGGACCTGGAAACCCCCTTTTTTCTGGGGACACCCCCTGTTACAAAACCAGGGCAGTGTGTGTCTGTGTGTTTGATGACAGACTGTACTCCAGGGCTGGCTTCGTCCTGGGCTCCGGGCCATCCCCATGTCATCAAATAAGTCAGTCTCCAAGGAGTCTGGAAATCACTTCATCTTCTGGATGCCCCTGAGCTACCTGATACTGGAAAATAATTAAATGATACCGCTCCTTCACTGTCCTATCCTCGATGCCCAGAAGTGAAAGTTCATGAACACTTTGGGGAGGGGTTCAGGCAAGGGAGCGCAGTTACTGGGCTGCAGCAGTAACTTGAACCCGCAGTTCATTCTACGGACCAGGCAACCGATGATCCACAGGCGACTCAGCTGACTCATTCATTCATCATCCAGGGCTGGTTAATTCAGCCCGAGGCCTGCTCTAGGTACTCAGGATGTCAAGATTAAAAGACAAGCATCACTAAGGCAAGAATGGTCATTGAAGAACAGCAGACGTCAGGACAGAACCTTGAGATACAGGGATGAGTACTTCAGGCTTGCTGTGTGGGAGCAAGTCCTAGGTCATGGGGTGCTAGGTTTCTCTATAGTTCCTGTAGGGCTATTTGACATTCTTCTTTGGTGCCTCTCTGGAGCCCTAGGGATTAAGTCTCAGCGTTGTTATCACCGCTATGCCCTGAGTTCTATCCCTGGCCAGGGAGCTGACCCACATGGTACAGCAGACCTCTCCTGTCTCGCTCGCTGCTCGCCTCAGTAAATCCACCTGTGCTGCTCCCGACTGCTTCTGTTCTTCTGCTTCTGTTCTATCTCTGGTGAGTCCTCTCACCCTGCCCCCCACACCTCTGGCCTACACCCCAGTTCTACGCAAAAAAAAAAAAAAATTCTTTTTTGAATCTTTAGCACTTTGCAGGATGCTTTTCAGGAAATGTCTGTAGATGAATACATCTGAGTATATTCTTTCAACAAACGTGTATGTGGCTCATACTCAGTGCCAAGCTCTATGTTGAACTTTGCAGTCTGGAAAATGCTTGTTACCTAGTAGTAAAGGATGAAACAGTGAGGAACAAGGACTGGACTAGGTGCAAATTTAAAATATGAGCATTAAGAGGCAGGGTGAAGAAAAACTGCTTAACAGGATGCCAGGACCATCTGAGTCAATGAGTTTGGGGATGGGAGGGCAGGGGTCAGGAGAAGAAAGGGCAGAGAAGCTTAGTGTCCCTGCAGAGATGGGGGTAGGGGTGGAAGCAGGCAGAACAGAGGGGAAGCTGCCCCTTAGGATTCCCATGTCCTTTAGTGCTGGCGTTTCTAGGCGCGTTGCTTCTTCGCTTTTAGAGGAATTATAGCATTGGCTGGTTTTTCTTTGAGTTACTATTGTACACTCAAATTGTAGCAAGTAATTAAATGTGTTACATTTCCACAACTCAGAAAAGCATCGTTCTGGACCTGGTATCAGTGCTACATAACTGTTAAATAAAACTACAGCATGTGGGCCTCCTTGGTGGAGCAAGGGGTTAAGATGCAACCTATGAAGCTATCTGCAGTTACTGCAGCACGAGTTTGATCCCTGACCAGGGAGCTCCCACATGGCGCAGCTGACTCTTCTGACTTGCCTGCTGCTCCCTTCAGCAGTGTATTTCAGTAGATCCACCTGTTCTGTTCCCCACTCTGTCTCTGGTGAATCCTCTCACCCCCACACCTCTGGCCTGCACCCTAGTTCTTGTATGCATAAATAAATCTTAAAAACAAAAAATTACAGCATGTTCTGTTTCTGAGTCTTCCACAAATATGTTAAGGGTTCCACTTGACCTTGGATTGTATTTTTTCATCTTGTTGAATCGGGGGTGTGGAAGGAGCAGGCAGAGAGTCCGAGGACCCCAGGCCGGCTTTTCCTCCATTCTTATCTTTGGGGAGGAAAGAATTCAATGTCGAGACCAGAGTTACAGAAAAGCAAGAGATTTGTTGATAGATAAGAGCAAGGACAGGAAAACTCCCTGAGCAGAGAGAAGTCCCAATGGGTAGCTACTACTGAGAAGGTGAGAAGAGTGCTTATATAGGTACAGTGGGCAAAAAGTGGGGGTTTGGCCCTTGGGTGTCTCTTAGTATGTCTCTTGCTAATTGGCTGGGCCTGTGGGGTCTCCTAGGCTATCAAAGCCCACTCAGTTTTCCCAAGTTACCCAGCCTACTTTTCTGAAACCAGCTTTGGTCCATTGCTATGGTGCTATTATGTTGCTGTTCTGAACATTCCATTTTTAATAGAAAGGGGGAGTGCTCCCTCCTCGTCTGTGATTGTTTCTCAGTCAGGCTGATAAATGGACTTAGGTTTTGGGGCCTCTGTTCCTAAATTATTCCTTCATTGGGACCTTCCACATTTTTCCCAGAAGCATGTTCTAGGTGCTTTCCATGCTCCAGGCACTGTACATGGCAGCCCAGCTTCTCCTCTACCCATTCACAATTGGCAAATCACAAATGGGGCTCCCTAGGCAGAATGCGCCCCCACCTGCCAAACCACTGGTTAGTGAGGCCTTGACTAAGCAATTCCTCTCTATCTTGTTAACTGCTGACCTTAAAAACAATTTTAAGCCGGTCCTCTTAGTTGTCTTCAGTAGAATTGGTTCAGTTAACCTGTGACCTCAAAATAGCAATTCTAGTTGATGTAAGCTTTATGTGATTTAAATCACATACTCCACAGGAGAACCTCAAAAGGAAACTAGTGATGAGGAAAATGAGGACCAGAGAGTTTAAGTGTCCTGCAAGGCATCAAGGAGTGGATAAGTAAGGAACAAGAATTTGAACATGGGCATCTGATTTTCTAGCCTTTTTCTTGTCTAGCCCTTTTCTTGCTTTCAGCAAGCAGTATAACTGCTTCATCATCAAAAGCATTCTTTCAAGACATCAGTCAAGTCTCTGCCTTCGGGCCTCCCTGGTGGCCTAGGGGTTGAGTCTCAGCACTAACACTGCTAAGGCCTGAGTTTGATCCCCGGCTAGGGAGCTGACCCACATAGGGCACAGCAGACCTCTCCTGCCTAGTCCGCTGCTCCCTTAAGCAGTGGATTTCAGTAGATCTG
This sequence comes from Talpa occidentalis, assembly GCF_014898055.3. Classification (NCBI taxonomy): domain Eukaryota; kingdom Metazoa; phylum Chordata; class Mammalia; order Eulipotyphla; family Talpidae; genus Talpa; species Talpa occidentalis. Next base: position 42,490,892 of record NW_023601653.1, on the reverse strand, counting down.
CCTGTTCTGCTCCCCACTCTGTCTCCGGTGAGTCCTCTCACCTCCCCCTATTCCTCCCATCGCTGGCCTACACCCCATCTCCGCAAAAAGTAAAAAAAAAAGAAAGAAAAAGAAAAAAGTCTCCACCTTCACTTGCTTCTCCATAACTTAGCACACAGCTTGACAAAACCCGATAGAATTACTGATCGATAAACACAGTGTACTCTGCATTTTGTTAAATGAACATGTAACACAGAGAGAAATATTATGAACAAATCAAGTTTATAGTTTATAGATTTAGATGTTTCTACCTTCATGAACATTTCAGAGAGAAAGCATTCCTTCAAATTTTGCCAATACTGTTTGTTTTATTGCATTTGGTCAGCACATGCAGAGCCAAAATGCCTCCCTCCAAAATCAAACTCTTTGGATATCTCCTATGGAAATAAAATTGAAATAAAATTTTAAAAATTCACTCTGGTAAATGATACACAGAATGTCCAGACCTCCATTTGTGTGCAAGACTTAGGTTAAGACAAAACCCAATAAGGCCTTGAAATTGTGCTTAAGTCGAGACTTGGGCACTACAAATGGATGAGAACCCTGGAGACAGCCAGGACCTTTGAGGACTTGGGGACTAGGTGGGTGCCACAGCCTTCTGACTGGGGAGCCTGCACTGTACCCTCAATCTAAAAGAGCAATACCACCTTTTGCTTCTGTGACATTCTGTGTCTCTTCATCAGGTTCAAACTGGTTTGGCTTCATTTTCTTAAAGTTCTCTTTCGCCTTTGATGAAACTCGTGGCCTGACTTACTTTTCAATTTCTTTTGACAGAGAAAAAGACAAGCATATGAGTCTAACCTCATCAATGACGGCCTGCAGCTTGAAGCAACGAGATCGGTAGGTGTCCATCCCTGTCCAGCCCCTGGCTGGCCTTCACCCTGGGAACCGCATGTCACTGAGAGGCTGGGTGGGGTCGGAAACTTGCAACCCCAACCTCAGCTTAGTTGTAGACTGGAAAGGGGAGGCAATTAAAGTCTGCATGATAGAATATGTATTCATTTCCAATCAAAGCCAGCACCTCTCTTTTATAGTCCAACAATGGATTAATGAATGCATATATCATTAATTATTTTCTTCTTTTAAGTTTATTTATTTATGCATACAAGAACTGGGATATAGGCCAGAGATGCAGGGGCTGAGAGGATTCACCAGAGTCAGAGAGGGGAGCAGAACAGGCAGATCTACTGAAATACACTGCTGTTAAGGGAGCAGCAGGCAAGACAGGAGAGATCTGCTGTGCCATGTGGGTAAGCTCCCCGGCCGGGGATCAAACTCAGGCCCAGTCACCTGTATCTTAATCATCCATAAATAACATGATAGTCCTTCTGAACGTTTTTGTTCAAATATATACATTTTTCTGTTCCCAAACAGGGAGCTATTATTTAAATTATTTATTTTTCCCTTTAACATAGTAAATAAGTTTTTATATTAATTTTTTGACATCTTTTTAAGGGCCACATAACATATTAAACATATATGTGACAAATTACACAGTCCCTTTTTAGGTTTAAGAAATTTAAAAATTGTCCAGAACAATGAATACGCTATAGTTTTTATTTTTAATCACTAATTTGCATGGATTAATGGGCAAATTAACAAAGTAGTTTTTCTTTATTTAAAACCAAGTAATTTCATGAAAGAACTATGATAAGGATATTGATTACCTTTTCAATAGTTCAAACTGAGAAATTACCTTTAAAGCTAAATCTTTCATAGTTTGCAGATCTAGTTTCATTTTATCTTCACTTTACCAGGTCTCCTATTCTTATGCGAATACCTGGATATATTTGAACTACCAGCAACCTAAGAAAAATCTGGTTTCCTGGTTTGTGTTTTTGTCCAATATAGGTTGCAGATGACAAGCTTGTGTTTGTAAAAGTACATGCCCCATGGGAGGTGTTATGTACGTACGCTGAGATAATGCACATTAAATTGCCTCTGAAGCCCAACGATCTGAAAACTCAGTCTTCACCCTTCACTAATTTCAACTGGTTCACCAAAGTCCTCCGAGTAAATGAGAATATCATCAAGCCAGAGCAAGAGTTTTTCACTGCCCCATTTGAGAAGAACCGGATGAATGATTTTTACATTCAAGATAAAGATACCTTCTTCAATCCATCCACCAGAAGTCGAATTGTAAGTCTAAAACAAATGTAGTGGCTGTTTTTGGATGCTTGAGAATCTGCTGCTGAATAATTACTAGTTTGGTTAAATTTTGCTTTCAAATACTACAAAAAAAAAAAAAAAAGGAAACTGTGGGTACAGCCTTATGTTACTACAGGAAACAATGATAGGTTCGTTTCACTGTATAAATCACATTCTGTTTTGGAATCTTTGTAGGTTTACTTCATCCTCTCTCGGGTCGAGTATAAAGTAAGCAATAACGTTAAGAAGTTTGGGATTAACAAACTTGTGAGCTCTGGCATCTACAAGGCAGCTTTTCCTCTCCATGATGTAAGTCAAAGGGTAAAAATAAAATACTTAATGTATACTCGGGTGTTAATAGGGAAAGGCGAATATTCTTGACATTAAGATTCTTTGGTAAAATGAAGATAACACTGCAAAACTGCAAATTCATGTGGGGCAGGAACCAGGTTTTGTCCTCTGCAGAATCTCAGGCACAGAGGGGCCCTCAGTTTAAATGAGTGAGTGTACGGTGCTCTCGCATTCACATATGTAAACGGTGCACATTAGCAGTTAAGAGTGTAGACTCTGGGGTCAAAATGCCCACACTACCTCTTTCTAACTGGGTGATCTAGTGAAAGTCACTTAGCCTCTCTGCTATCCATTTCTTCACCATAATGTGGGAATAATAATATCTACCTCATTGAGGTCTGAGGATTAATTTAAAATCAATTCATGTCAAATGTTCTAACAATCCTTGGCTATTATTTTCTTAACTATTTTCATAGTTAATGACAGATACCTTTATCAGCCAGAAAAGTCACTTTTCTCAGTTATCTTCTATAACATACTTTTCCTGCCCCCCACCATCCAAATACCATCTTCAAACTTTGCCTGGAATATCACAAAGCTTTGAAAAAGCATCTGTTGGGTTCTTGTCACAATGAAAATATGGCAAAGGGCTGACATTTTGTAAGGACTACGTTCTGAAGTGACAGTAACTCCTCATATTCAAGAGCCCTTCTCTAGCTGATAACATCTCTTAAGAGATGAATTGATTTCAAATATGCCTGCTTCAGACCCTTCAATGATTTCCACAAGGCATGGATATGATATCTAAGTTATTTCAAATAAACTTTCTCACTGACATAAATACTATATTATATTGCACTGTTACTTTGCTACATGCACTGTCATTTTATCTGAATCTCTAAGACCACCAAAGAAAGCAATGACTGAGATTGATAATTGCTACTCTGTATTTGTGAATGAAGACAATTGAAATGCACTGTATGAAATAATAAAACTGGGACATTAAGTGGCCACTGATGTACGTTCATAAATAGTGAAGAGATGTGGGTGGAGAACAGATGCTGAACTTCCTGGCTACTGAGTTTCCTGGCTACAAGACACAACTGTCCCTGTGTCTTATATTTTTGCCTCAGCAAAATTGTCGATTATAACGCAACGTGGGCTTTGGAGATACTAGTACAGAGCAGTCATGAATTTTAATCTGGGATGCAAAGTTCGATAGTACTCAGTTGACATCTGCACATGCACAGTTATTTTCCACTAAAGCCTGTTATAATTACAGTGGACCCATATCCAGGTCAAGGAATAGCTTTGAAGTCAGGACCCATGTCATGGCCTGGAAGGGTGATTATCTGGTTCTAGTCCAGAAGGAAGGAAACTGAGGGACATGGGATGAAGAATGGCTGAATTTAAGCAGGTGCTGGATGTTTTTATTTCTTGACTAAGCTAAGTGGGTAAATGATGTTACTCCTCTTTGTTGTTTATATTCTACATGTTGTCCCATAATAACTGCTGAACTGGGGACAAAGAAGTCTGGGTTTCAGAATGACCCTACAAGGCCTTGGGAGCTGGAGTTCAGAAGTTCCTTTGTTGTGGCTGTTTTTGCTCTTGAGTTACCCTCTTGTAGGACTTTAAGCATCCCTGGACAGTCATCCACTCTGTTCTGTGTTTCCCCAGGATGGTAGCGACCAAGCATTCCTCCCTACTTGCCTTAACAAATGCCCCAAGGGGTTAGTAATACTCTTGGTTGAGAATTACTGAACATCAGATTGTCTTTCCATTCCTTCCAGCAAATTATGGCCCTTTATTCAGGTATACAAATGACTGCACTTAATAAACAGACCTGTGAACACATGGTGGGTATGTTGCTCACTTGTTTGCCTCTGCTTCCCAGTGCAACTTCAACCATCCTTCAGAGGACGTCAGCTGCCCAAGTGAACGGTTCCTGCTGTATAGAGAGTGGGCACATCCCCGGAGCATCTACAAAAAGCAGCCCTTGGACCTCATCAGGTGTGTTGTCGCCAAGAGAGCACTCGAGGCAGGACTCCGGGTTGTGCTTATGGCAGCCAAGTGTCACGCATCTCAGAGTATCGCCCAGGGGAAGCTTCCCCACCCCTCTGAGCTCAATGTTCAGTGTGATTATTTACTTATATTTTATTTATTTATTTGTGCTTAGAAGAACTGGGGTACAGGCCAGAGGTATGGAAGGTGAGAGTAAGAGGACTCACCAGAGATGGAGTAGGGAGCAGAACAGAAAGATCTACTGAAATCCACTGCTGAGGGGAGCAGCGGGCCAGACATGAGAGGTCTGCTGTGCTTTGTAGGTCAGCTCCCTGGCCAGAGATCCAACTTAGGCCGTAGAGGTGACAGCACTGAGACTTGAACCCTAGGCCACTGGGGAGGCCCTCAGCGAGTTTATTGAGGTTTCATTACGCAGATGTGATTGATAAAATCCTTGCTCACATGACAGTCTCCAGCCCCTGCTTCTCATGAAGGTCATTCCAATGTCACATGGCTCGAAGCCACAGTCTTCTGTCACCTGGCCACTCTTTCTGCCAAGGACAGCCTCCCAAACTATCAGAGGACTCACCAAGAGTCACCCCATTGTCATAAACTCTCAGGTGGAGTTGAGGCTTCCACCTTGAAAAAAACCAAGTGTACTATATAGGGAAATTCCAAGATTTTAGAGTTACCTCCCAGGAACTGGCAACAAAGACTCAGCAAATCCTTCATTACACAGGAGTAAATGTTCACTTTGGCGTAAATTGTGTGGTGAGAGAGAAATGCTCGCGCTTTTCCTGTATCTGCTGTTAGATACTGTTTTATTGTCTCTAATGAGATAAAGTGATTAATTCAGCATTTGTGTCTTCAAAGTGTTACAGGGCAGCCCCGATATAAAACGGGTTGCCTGACTGTGGGTCCTCACCCGCGTGCTTAAAAGGGACTTAATACTCCACTGCAGGCACATACAAAAGGTTAATAAAAGATTTATTCACAAGGGAAGGGGAAATGAGGAAATGTACAACTCAGGGAGAAAAGTGGGAGATAAAGTCTTAAATGTGTCCTACCCGTTCCGCCGATCTGGAACCCAAATGGCACTCTGAGAGCTGGCGGTGAGCCAAGAGCCAGCCGTGTAACCTAGAGGCAAGAGCCAGCCCCCAAGGCCCACATGTGTGGTTTTTATACCAAACCTGGCTGCTTAGCTCCACCCTTAGGTCCCAGCCACCTTCCCTTTGGTGGTGATGGGATTTGTCTTTCCCAATGTCTTGATGGCTTTGGTCTGGAGTGGGGGTGAAGTCCACAAAGCCTGTATGGAATTAGCTCAGGACATCCTTTTTCCCCTAACAAAAGCACCAACTAGACTGGTTTGCAGAAGTTCAGGTGGTCTAGGGGAGGATGCTGGAAAGAGGTAGACTAAGGCCAACCAACCAAACAACAATAATTAAATTAGTGACAAGTGGGGAGTGGAGGGGGCTGCTGGGTTGGTTGGTCAGGAAAGTAATCTTTCAGCAGGATAATTAGGACCGGAGACCTGCAGTAAAAAGAGGTAGTATTTCAAGGATTTGAAAGAAGTCATTCCAGGAATAGGGGGCGCCTGTACATAGCCATGAGGCACAAATACACTTGTGAGGCTTGAGGAAATAGCTAAGACCAGTGATAATTAGAAGGAGAATGAGGAGACAAACACTTTAAAGTATGTAAGGAGCATGAAAAGGAATTTAGACTTTAAGTGCAATGAGAAGCATTTGTGATATTTTAAGCATTCCAGGAATTTTATCTTGTTCCAATTTTGCAATGATAATGAGAATGGGCTCCAGAGGCCACAGGAAGCTGGAGACCAGATAGAATGATCTAGAGGAGAGATTGTGGGAGCCAATTTGGAATGTTTTAGGGGAGAGTTGACAGGACTTGGGTATGGGGGATGAGAAGAAGGGGAGAGCCAGGGTATCCCCAAATCTGACTATAGCCTAGTGCCTCCTCTTTCTACTATGTTTCCATGTCTTTTGCAAGCTCCCACCTACTGGAAAAAGCCTATTAATCTTAAAAGAGAATTTTAAAACAGTGAATAGTTTTTGTTTTGTTTTACATTTTACTATGGGAAATTTCAAACATATACCAAGGTGGAGGTAACAGCACAGCAAATGTGCATATACTTGTAACCCAGCTTCAAAAAGTATTAACTCATAACCAGTCTCTTTTCATCTTTTTCCCTACCTCCTTTCCTTCCCCTCCACCCTGAACTATTTTGAAGAAAATGCTAAATATATCTTGGCATTAGTATCTATTTCTAAATGACAAGGTGTCTTTTAAAAACAACCAGAATATTCATTAAAAATATTTCATCAAATAATTAATATTCAGATTTCCCTGATTGTCACAAAAATATTTTCAGTAGGGTTTTTTTTTGTTTGTTTGTTTGTTTTTTTGGTTCAAATCAGAAATCCAAACAAGGTCCAGATGTTGTACTCAAATATTTTCCATAAGTTTCCCCAGTTTCTTGTTTTACTTAAATTGTTGAAAATTTTCATCATTCTCTATTTTGCTGATTTTTCTTACCCTGTAATGATGTTGGATTTGTCCCATGTCCCATGTCCCATGTTGGATTTGTCCCCTGTCCCATGTGCTTGATTAAACTAAGTAATTTGATCTTTATCTAAATGATTGATCTATTGACCTCATGTAAGAACATTTGATATTTGGAGTTATGTAGTTTTCTATCAGAAGACACATAGTGTCCAGTTGTTTTGTTCTGTTGTTTTGTTTGTTTGTTTGTTTGTTTTTGCAGAGAAGAACTGGGGTGCACGCCAGAGGTGCTAGGGGGGAATGAGAGGACTCAGCAGAGACAGAGTGGGAGCAGAACAGGTGGATCAAATGAAATTCACTGCTGAGGGGAGCAGTGGGTGAGACAGGAAAGGTCTGCTGTGCCAAGTGGGTCAGGTCCCTGGCTGGGGATCAAACTCAGGCGGTAGCATAAGAGTGTTGAGACTCAACCCCTAGGTGACCAGGGAGGCCCCTGTCTCTCGTTTTTGATAAAAGCAACCATAATATTCATTGCATATATTCATTATTTCATTACAGGTTTCATATCATTTAGTTATACTCTAATTTCTTGCTTCATTTATTAACCAGATTACAATCACAAATTACAATCACTTTTTCTCACTCTGATTATCCTGTGTAATAAAATTTTAAGATGTTTATATATGTAATATTGAAGTTGACATTCACATGAGATTTTCCCTGTCAACACTTTCCTATTATTTTAAACCCATAGGTTGTGATGACAGATCTATGGATTTGATAGGTTTTGATCATTCTTTAAGGCATTTTTTGGTAAAGAAAATAACTTACCCACTCTTTTAAGTAGACTTTACTAAGGAAAATACAACTAGCTATTCACTGCCCCTGGTCCATACATTCCCTCCTTTGTTTCTCATCCATAACCCTTGAACCTCTAGGCTATAAAATCTTCATCTGTGGTTCCCAGGAATTATCAGAAAGGAAAATGAGTTCTTTTACAAAAAGCAAACCAGAAAGAACAGCCTGAGGGATTTTAAAGAGAAAAAAGGGAAAAGTTTCCCTTAAAATACCAGGAAATTTACAGGTTAGGGGAGAATCTGGGGTTGAATGAACAGAAAACTAAGTAGTGACCCACCAAACAAATACTAACTCCAACAAAAATAAATATTGGGCAGAAAAGAAAAAGCTAAGCAAAGCCAACTTCATTCCGCTGTGAATAGTCTTCCAGGAGCCACACTAATATAAAGCAAGGATATTGCTTTATAATTTTATAATGTAACTATGTCAAAAGGGTGGGAGGAATGGAGGTGTGGATGTGAGGAGGACAGGATTGAAAGAGTTGAATCTGTACAGAAGCTTTTCAGTTTGATATAATCCCAGGTGTTTATCTTTTTCTTGACTTTCTTTGCTTTGGGTGATGAGTCTTTGAAGATGTTTTTGAGCTGTATGTCTTGTAGTGTTTTACCTATATTTTCTTCTGTGTATTTTATGGTTTTAGGTCTTATGTCCAGTTCTTTTATCCATTTTGAGTTTATTTTTGTGCACAGTGAGAGGTCATGGTCTAGTTTTATTTTTTTGCATGTGGTGGTCCAGTTTTTCGAGCACCACATTTCTGCACAAAATTTGTGGTGCTGGGAAAACTGGACCACCACATGGAAATTCCACTCCTAGGGATCTACCCAAAGGACACAAAAACATTGATTCAAAAGAATACCTGCACCCCTATGTTTATTGCAGCACTATTTACAATAGGTAAAACCTGGAAACAACACAGATGCTCAGAAATAGATGACTAGATCAAGAAGATGTACACACACACACAATGGAATACACACACACACACACACACACACAGGAATATTATTCAGCAATCAAAAAAGATAAACTCATGCCATTTGCAGCAAGGTGGACGGAACTAGAAGGAATTATGCTCAGTGAAATAAGCCAGAAGGAAAAAGAAAAATATTGGATGTTTTTCACTTAGAGCAGGAATATAGGGGAAACAAATAAGACAATGTAAAAAAAATAATAACAGTACAAAACACAGCAAAGCAAAAACAGACAATTATAAACCAGAGATGTTCTGCAGGGGAGGAGGCCGGAGTGGGATCACAGGGAGGGCGGGAGGCACACAGGGGACTGAGGTGATGGTGCTCGGGTGCATTGGTGAAGGAAACTCTATGGGGACTACACCTGAGGGGGTGGGGCAAAGCAAATATTGTTTAAAAATTAACAATGATGTAAAAAATGTTTAAAAAATTAAAAAAAGAAAGAGTTGAATCTTCATCTTTCAAAGTAGAAAGTCAGTGGATGAGATATAAAATTGCAGAAATCAATAAGTGATACTACCAGAGTGATGTTTTGAGAAATGGAGGTAAAAAGTCAAGGAATCCATTTGAGAATTAAAAGTGGTTGTTTCTGGGCTGCAGGAAATGGGGTAAGTTCCTGGGAATTGCTCCTCAATCTTCTAGAGCTATCTGACTCTTTAATGAATGTTTCCTTATAACTTTGATAGAAAGTCAAAATAGAAATTTTAAAACTTGGTGTAAATAACCAGCTTTTGTTGGTTATAATGTTGGGGTCTGCCTCCTTGGTGGCCTGCTAAGTCTCAGCACTGTCACTGCTACAGTCGAAGTTCAATCCCCGGCCAGGGAGCTGACCCACATGGCACAGCAGACCTCTCCAGTCTCTCCTGCTGCTCCCCTCAGCAGTGGATTACAGTAGATCTGCCTGTTCTGCTCCCCAGTCTGTCTGTGGTGAATCCTCTCATCCCCTTGCATCTATGGCCTACTCCCCATTTCTACACACACATACACATGCACACACACACGAATTGGGATATTTCTGGTAGAAAGGGACAATGATCAGCAAATACCACATCAGAAGGGACCTTCATTATTTATTTCCAGTCTTTCAGCAAGCATAAGAAGGGTGGCTTCTGTGTAAGTTAAAAATTCCTCCTGATTTTCACACCTGTAGGGTTGAAGTAACGAACACCCTGCCGCTGCAGACATCCAAGCAGAAGCCACCCTCTAAATGCAGCAGGATGTTCCTACTCTCATGATCAAAACAGAGTGAACTTCAACACCCAGATGCTGTGGGGGACAGATGTGTGGGTCCTCAGCCATGTGCTCACAATGGCAAGACCCCGCTCAGGCTCAGGGTACAACAGCATTGGGGCTTTTAACAACAGGGAGATTGGGAAAAAGGAGAGTGTCTGAGGCCACAAGTAGTCAGCTGTCTCACTCCAGAGAGTGTCCTCAGTGTCCAGGGTCCCAAACCAAGGCCACTTGTGCAAGATGGCGCTGTCCTTTTCACGAGGGCCTGGAACTAGCTGAAATTCAACTCAGTGTCAGTCAGAGGGGCCACCACAGAAGCTGGCAACATCTGTTTGAAGGCCGGGCTGGCCAGTGCCAGACATGGATCAGACAGCGCCAGAGGCCACAGCAACAGGAGACGGTGCTGGAGGATGTGAAGCGACAGTGACTGCAGCTCTCAAAGATGGCTGGACACAGTCAGCCATGCTGATGGTGCCAGGATACAGCCCTTTTGTGAGCTGACCACCTTTTAGTGATGCCAGGCCCAGCCCAGGGCCACAGGCCAGCAGTGTCCGTCAGCAGGTGACATGGGCAGCAGGACCAGAAGCGGCAGCAGTGTCAGGCTGAGTAAAGTTGGAAGTTCAGAGAAGATGCAGGGTCTTGAAGCCCTCTCAGGAGGCCCAGACGAGCCTTCCTGACAGTCTGTGTCAGAGGTCAGAATCTGCAGGTCAGAATGAAACCCAGCCCTATGGAGCTGAGGCTTATAGCGCCTGCCTTTCAAGCCTGAATGACTTGTTTTTCAGACCTCACTGCTTGGTGCCAGTGCAGCACAGACCAGCTTGGCCATGTTCCATTCTAGCGCCAGATTAGAAGGGAAACCCCAGCCTGTGCATTTAGACCCAACTACAGTGAGGTCTGGGCTGGCCCTTGACTGTGCACTCGGGGCAGGCAGGACCTGGGCCTGATGCTCATCTCGTGGCCCCAAACTGGCCCTTAAACCTGTCCATGCCCCCAGTTACCAGCAGCCATGCGGTTCCTGTTCATGATGGCGGTCATGAAACTTCTAACATCCTTTCCAGTCTTTACTGTGGCATTTCCAGGGTGGATGGTTGATTAGAACGTACTGCAGCGAGCATTAAAGCAAGGAACCCATGACATCTTAAGGCCTTGGCTGGTCTTGTCTCTCCTGGACCCTGACTCATTTACCCGACAGCAGAGTTGATTCCTATGAATGTGGACTCACTTCCTTTCTCCAAAACCACCCTTCTCCCATGCTGTGGCCTACTCCCAGGCCTTTAGCCCATGGGGCTAGTCTCATAGATGCTCTTTGATGCTGGGCAAAGGCCCAGCCCAAAGTGTCTCAGGTTTCCAGGTTGTTCTCAGAGCCTAGTTCACTAGGGTGAGACTAAGAGTTCAGCTCAGCACCATACCACAGGCCACAGCTAGAAAAATCTGCAAGGATGTTCCAACCCACACCGAACCAGAAGTGAATCAGTCCAACAAGAACAGTAGTTACCTAAGTTAATCATCTCATTGTTTTCTCCTCACCTGTAAGCGCTTGCCCTTTCCCTAACTGTATTTTTCTTGAATAGTCGGGCACCATTTTATGCCCTGCCTTTCTTTTTTTTTTTTAAATTTATTTATTTATGCATACAAGAACTGGGGTGCAGGCCAGAGGTGCAGGCGGAGTGGGGAGGTGATAGGACTCACCAGAGACAGAGAGGGGAGCAGAACAGGCAGATTGACTGAAATCCACTGCTGAGGGGAGCAGCCGGGAGACAGGAGAGGTCTGCGGCAACATCTGGGTCAGCTCCCTGGCCAGGGATCCAACTCAGGCTGTAGCGGTGACGGTGCTGACACTTACTAGGCCACCAGGGAGGCCCAATCTGCCTTTCTTTTAATCTTGCTTGCCTGGCCTCCTCCTTTTGACCCCAGAGGATACCACATAACAAAAACAGAAGTGGGGCCTCCCCAGTGGCGCAGCGGTTGAGTGCTGGGCTCGAAGCTGCCCGCAGCCTCTGCAGCGCCGGTTCGATCCCCAGCCCATCCCCAGCCACCGGGTGAGGTTCCCACATGGCACGCTGACCTCTCCTGCCTCCCGCTGCTCCCCTCAGCAGTTTACTTCCTCAGTCTGCCTGCTCTGCTCTCCGCTCTGACTCTGGTGAATTCTCTCACCTTCCCGCGCTTCTGACTGTACCCAGTGCTTGTATAAATAAATAAATAAATCTTTAAAACAAACAAACAAAACAGAAGTGCTGGGTTTGGGAAATACAGGGTGTGTGGCTCCTCAGTTACATTTATCCTTCCTGTTCTCATTCTTACAATGAGTTCTTAAAATATTTTGGTCAGAGGGAAATTCCATTGTTAATTATTATTAGGATCAGCTTCTTGTTATTGTTTGTAGTTTACGTTATACGTAAACTGACATTGACATTCCTCCTCTGACATTCCCTAGAATAAGCACAAGTGGGTACTGGGCAGACTGTTCCATGTACATTATTTTCATACATATTAAGAATAATTTTTTGGAGAATAGGTAAGAAGTGCTGGTCTTCACAAAAAAATCATGGCTATCTCATGCTAGTCAGCATTTCCCTTTGCTCTCCTCCTTTGCTCTCTTCTAACTCACTTTGCTTCAACAGGCTAGCCAGCGATGTGGACTGTGGGGCCGGCTCTGAAAACGAGTGTGTTCTAAGTGTGTATGAAGTCAGAGGTTTAAGCTGAAAACCTCCTTCATTTAAAATCAGAAGTTATTGAAGCTGCAGAGAGACTATGTCTTCTAAAATTATTTCTGTCTTTCTTCAGGAAATATTATGGAGAGAAAATTGGAATCTATTTTGCTTGGCTGGGCTATTACACTAAGATGCTGCTCCTGGCTGCAGTGGTGGGATTGGCCTGCTTCCTCTATGGATTGATCAATCAAAACAACTGCACGTGGAGGTAACCCCTGCTTTGCTTATTTCCAAATGGAAAAGTTGATCAGTGTTTCAATGAAAGAATATTCATTGCAGAATTTTTTTCTTTTTGTGTAGAAGAAATGCTGGGTTGGCCAGAGGTGCAGGGGGTAAGAGGACTCACCAGAGACAGAGTGGGGAGCAGAACAGGCTGATCCACTGAAATCCACTGCTGAGGAGAGTAGCGGGCAAGACAGGAGAGGTCTGCTGCGCCATAAGGGTCAGCTCCCTGGCTGGGGATCAAACTCAGGCTATAGGGGTAATAGACTTAACCCCTAGGCCACCAGGGAGGCCCTAAACTCTTTTTTATTTATTTATTCATTCATTCATTCATTCATTCGTTTATTTATTTCTTTATTTCTTTATTTATTTATTTTTGCATAGAAGAACTGGGGTGCAGGCCAGAGGTGTGGGGATTAGAGGATTCGCCAGAGACAGAGTTGGGGAGCAGAACAGGCAGATCAACTGCTGAGGGGAGCAGCCAATGAGACAGGAGAGGTCTGCTGTGCCATGTGGGTCAGCTCCCTGGCCGGTATGGAACTCAGACCTTGGTGGTGATAGTGCTGAGACTTAACCCCTAGGCCACCAGGGACACCCCTCATTGCAGAATCCCTACTGCTTTGGATGATCTATCATTTTTGTTCTTAGTACAGTAACCAATTGAAATGGGAAAAAAGAATTGTGTTAGATCATGTAGCCTCGTCTTTGTCCAGAATATCACCCTTAGGAAACACTTCAATATTTTAAGACAATACTTTGAATAAGAAAGGAGAACTGGAGAGAGGATTGTCCTTGAACTTCTGGCCTCCAGAGCAGTGCCTCTCAGCCCTGTGAATGTGGGCCAAGAGCAGCTCTGATTTCTTCAGCGTTTTAATGGCAAAACTAGTAAACTTGACGTTCTGCTTTTAGAAATGACCTCTTAATATTTAAGAAATATGTATTTAAAAACTCAAGCAAACAGTATTCATTTTGTTTGCTTATCTATTTTGCTTTCAAAAATAACCCATAAAATGGCAGGAGCAAAAAACGAATGATAGTGAATTAGCTCGTGCTTGATGTTGGAATTCACAAGCCAGCTGCACTGTCTAAAGGGAAATACTCGGGTGCCAGAACATGCTTAACATCATGATATTTGTTCTGGGCTGTTATTCTCCCTCTGCCTTTGGTGCCCTCAGCCTCCAGAAGCATTTGCAGTACTGAATAAGGCGTCTTCTCTAGGTTATCTGGCCTCTATCCAGGTGTGACAGGCAGATCAAAATTTCTGGGCACCAGCAATGAGCTGTTGACCAAAATTTTGTAGCCCCAAACATCTCAGCCTGACACCTGAGGCAGGTGCTACAGGCAGCCCCCGATGCACAGGCACGATTACCCTCTCACCTGACACAGGATTCCCAGACTGCTGCACCCTCTGTGGTTTCTCTGCCAGAAAGCTGCAGATGGCCTTGGAAGTTCTCTCCTTTCCACCGCAACTCAGCTTAAGGCCAGAGGCTGATGTTGATACTTTTTACCAAAACTTTCCACTGCTTTGTGTTTTCTTCCAGACAAAATAAAGACATCTCAAAAATACACTTTCAAAATATAAAACTTGGGTTTTATCAGTCTCTTGCAAGGTGCTTCTCATTATAATTCATAAAATCACTGTTTCGTACTATTTTGTCACACAGCTTAATTTACAGAAAATTAAGGATCTACTTCCTATGCTCAAGACTATTTAAGCTTTAATTATTAAATATTTTAAAATATTAAATATATTGGGAGTGTAATATATTTATATATTTTTATACATTATATTATGTTATAAAATGTTAAATATATTTTGGAGTGAAATATATTTGTATATATTATATTTGTATATATTTTAAAATAGTATATTTAAAATATTAAATACCTAAATATTAAAACATAACTATGTTAAATATATTTAAAATAATAACTATTTGTGTTCCTTGAAACACAAAAGTTTTTAATTTTAGTGAGCTCCAATTTACCTATAATAAAATATATATTTTTACATATATGGCATATATTTGTATATTATATATACTTTTAAATACAGTAAAATATATTCATTGTTAACATTTGGGTTGTCTGTACTTTCTGACTATTGAGAATAATTCTGTTATGAACATTTCATGTAAAAGTTTTTGTGTGAATTGATATTTTAAGTTTTCCTGAGAATATAATGTAAGATGGAATTGCTGGGATATATAGTAACTATGTTTAACATTTTGGGGAACTGCCAAATTGTTTTCCAAAGTAAATAGACTATTTTATTATCACTAGCAATATGTGAGGTTTCCAATTTTTTCCACATTCTCCTCGGCATTGCAATTCCTGAGTATTTGGTTTTGTTTCCTACATTTGTCATCCTAGCGGAGATGAAGGCAGTATATCATCGTGGGTTTGATTTGTATTTCCCTAAACCTACTGAAGTTGAACTTTTTTTATGTCCTTGTTTACCATTTTTATATTTTCTTTGCAGAAATGTCTATTCAAATCCTTTGCCCAGTTGAATTTTGTTATATGTCTTTTTATGGTTGAGTTGTGTGTTCTTGATATATCTGGATAAAAAGTTCCTTTTCAAATACATTGCAAATATTTTCTCCAATTTTGTGGACTGTCTTCACTTTTTTTTAAAAAAGATTTATTTTTATTTATTTATGCATACAAGAACTGAGATGTAGGCCAGAGGTGCTGAGGGGAAACAGGTGCAGTGAGAGGATACCCCAGAGACAGAGTGGGGAGCAGAACAGGCAGATCTTGGGCCTCCCCTGATGGCTTAGCAGTTGAGCACTGGGCTGCGAAGCTGCCCGCAGCCTCTGCAGCGCCGTTTCAATCCCCGACTGATGGTGAGGGTCCCACATGGCGTGACAGACCTTTCCTGCCGCGCCCACTGCTCCTCTCAGCAGTGTATTTCATCAGTCTGCCTGTTCTGTTCCCTGCTATGGCTCTGGTGAATTCTCTCACCCTCCCACGCTTCTGATTGTACCCAGTGCTTGCGCAAATAAATAAATAAATAAATAAAATCTTTAAAAAAAAAACAAAAAACAGGCAGATCTCCTGAAATCCACTGCTGAGGGGAACAGCAGGCAAGACAGGAGAGGCCTGCTGCACCCTAAGTGGTTCAGCTCCCTGGCCAGGGATCAAACTCAGGCCTTCATGGTGATAGCATCAAGTCTTACCCTTACGCCACCAGGGAGGCTTGTGTCTTTTTACTTTTTTGATGGGTCCTTTGAAGCACAAAAGTTTTTAGTATTAGTGAGCTCGAATTTACCTAAATTTTTCCTTATGTTTATGCTTTTGGTGTCATATCTTAGAAACATTTATAATATAAAATCATATAGATTTTCTTAGTGTTTACCCTGTAAGAGTTTTACAGGTCTAATATCATTTTGAGTTAAATTTTTAAAACTAGTGTGAGTAAGGGTTTAACTTTGTTTTTTCCCAGGTGTATATCATGGTGTCTTCGCTTATTGATAATCTTGGTACTCTTGTCAAAAATCTGTTGGCCAGGGACTCCCTGGTGGCGCAGGAGGTTGAGAGCTGCACTGTGAGGCTGTCCACAGCCTCTGCAGTGCGGGTTCGATCCTGGCTGGCCTGCAAGAATCCCACATGGCACAGCCAAGCTCTCCTGTCTGGCCCGCTGCTCCCCTCAGCAGTGTATTTCGCCAGTCTGTCTGTTCTGTTCCCCATTCTGTCTCTGGTGAATCCTCTCACCTTCCCACGCATCTGGCCTGTACCCCGGCTCTTGTGTAAATAAATAAAAATCTTTTAAAAAAAATCTGTTGGCCATAAATGTATGAGTTTGATTATGGACTTGAGCTCCTTTCCATTGATCTGTGTGTCTGTTCTTTATGCAAGAATTATGCCATATTGATTACTGTAACTTTGCAGCAAGTTTTGATTTTGGAACATTCGAAAATTGTTTTACTTTTCAAAGTTGTTTTGGTTATTCTGGATCCCTTATATTTCCATATCCCACAACTTTTCCATTCCTGGGATTTTGATAGAATCACTTTGTCTCTGTAGTTCATCTGTTGGACTATTGACATCTTAATAATATTAAGTCTCTGGTCCATGAGTGAACATAGAATGCCTTACCATTTATTTGCTCATCCTTAATTTCTATTAACAACATGTTATAGTCCTCAGTGTACAAGTTTTGCACTTCCTTTTTCAACTTTATTCTAAGTATTTCATTCTTTTTGATGCTATTATAAATAAAATTATTTTCCTTCACTTTTGAATTATTCACTGCTAGTATAGGGAAATATAATTACTCTGTATATTTACTCTGTATCTCATAACCTTTTTGAACTGACTTATTACCTTATGGTTTTTGGTGCATTTTTTTTAGGATTTTAGTATAAATTTCATGTCACCTGGAATATAAATTGTTTCACTTACTCCCTTCTAATCTAGAGGGTTTTTTCTTGTCTAGTTGCCCTGACTAGACTCTTCAGTACAATGTTGATTCTAGAGGAAAACTTTCAAGTCTTTCACCATTAAATATAATGTTTGCTGTGCATTTTTCATAGATGTTCTTTATTAGATTTGAGGAAGTTCTATACCAAATTTTGGTCCATTAATGTATTAAGTATTCACTTGAACTGATTTTTGGGTCATGATCATGACTGGGTCATGATCCTTTTTATATGTTACTGCATTTGATTTGCAAGTATTTTGTCAAGCATTTTTTCACTCATAGTTCTCTATTTTATCATAGTTCTCTATTTTATCAGAAGAAAAGAATTACATGCAAAAGCATATTTACATTGTCTTTTTAATTTACCTATGTAATTGCTTCTACCAGTACTCTATTTCTTCAGGTGGGTTTCATTTAAACCTTAGTCTTTGTTGTATGCCAGGTCTGCTATCGATGGATTCTTTCAGGCTATACTAATCTAGCAACCTTAATTGCTCCTATAGTTTTAAAGGATAGTTTTCCTGGATAGAGAGCATTTGTTTGACGGTTTTTCCCTTTTTGCACTTTGATTTTATAATCTCACTCTCTTCTAGCCTCCATAGCTTCTAATGAGATGTCAGCTATTTATCCTGCTGAGGAGCATTAGTACATGTTGAAGCACTTTTCTTTTTCTGCGATCGTGATTTTCACTTTGTCCTTGTTTTGACACTTTGATTCTGATCTGCCTGTGTTTGGGTGTCTGAATTTATCCTCCTTGGAGTTTGTTGAGGTTCTTATATGCATAGATGAATAATTTCATCAAATTTGTAAAGATTTCACCCATTAAATCTTCAGATATTCTTTCTCCCTTTTTCTTTCTCTTCCTTTCTTCTGGAGATTTTATTATGTGTACAATGGTTTTGTTGGCATTCTACTGGTCTCTCAGACTGTGTTCATTTTTCTTCATTACTTTTCTTTCTGTTCAACAGGTTGAATCATCTCAATAGATCTAGCTAGTTCATATCTGCAGAGGATATTTTTATTTTTATTTTTATTTTCCTTAGTGATATTTTTATTTTAGTTATCCTTTTAAATTTCTACTTGATTCTTTTTAATAATATTTATTTGTTGATGGTCTTTATACTGTGAGATGTTTGCATTCTATAATTTTCAGATGTAGGTCCTAGTCTTTGAACATGTTTACTTGCTTATTTAAGTCTTTATCTTATAAAGCAAATGTCTGAGTGTTGCCAGGAACAGTTTCCATTGACTTCCCCCCCCACCCCACCCCCCATGTTATGGCCATACTTTTCTGTTTCTTTGAGTATCTTGTATTTTTCCATTGAAAACTGGTTGTTTGAAATATTATGTAAGGTGGCAGATCCAGAAATCAGATTTCCCCCTCTCTTTAGGGTTTGTTATTGCTTCATTCCTGCTGCTGCTGTTCATTTAGTTACATTTCTGCACTAATTCTTTAAAGTCTGTATTCTTTATCATGGATAGACACTGAAGCCAGTGTTCAATATGCCTAGTTGTTTCCTCTTGATTAGACAGTGATTTCTTTCAATTCCTGGACCCAATCATTCTTTGAGCCACTGCCAAGTGGTCTGAGTTTGTGTGCTGGAATGTCTTCAGCACTCCAGCGAGCACCTTGAGTTCCTCCTTAGACTTTACTTCTTGCTTATACAGAAGATCAAATTCAATCAGGGGTGCAGGATTAAGGTTTTCTCAAGTTTTTTTCCTAGCCATGTGCACTGTCCTACATTTGCACATGACCTTCTACAATCCAAGGAATTTGTTGGAGCTTTTTAAGTCTCCCTACGCACCACTCATTCCCCAGTTTTTCCTTTCAAGGTTCCCTTTCGAGGTCATCTCGTACCACTGCTTCAGGCAATTGCAGTATTGAATAATTCCTGCTAATTACTTTTAACACACACCCTGGGAATGGAGTTGTTTACACAGTGAAAACTCTGAGATAGGTCAAAAGACAAATTCTGAGGATGGAGTTTACCTAGGGAGCTGATAAAAAGTGACATTTCTCTGGGGGTGGAGCTTTTAGGTAGCTTCAGATCACATCTGCCTCCTTCAGCAACTGACTGGTCACCACGGTTGTGATGCTGGTGATTATGTTTGTAAGGATGTAACATTGATTTACAATAATGTTTATGATTCAGAGGGGTAGAATCACACCTCTTTGGATGTATGTTACCACACTCACCACAAAGTTAAATTTTTAAGGCTGCCATGAGGCTGAGTACATGGAGATGAAGACAGGTCAAGTTAAAATGTCACAAGCTGACAAATCTTACAGATTTAGCCTTTTTTTCCCTCAACTGTTCCTCAGATTGTTGTAAGCCTTTGTTTAATTTCCACAGTTATCCAGAGATTAATTTTAACAAATTTTGTCAGTGTTCTCTTGGGACTTTTGTGAGGGAATAGAATTTGTGACATCTTTATCATATCTGTAGATATGAGATATCTACTTGATATTTCAGAACTGCTATACCCATTGTTTTTATTTGAGTTATTTGCAAGGCCAACAAATTACACAACTGTAGCCCCTTGGCCTGAGTACATTGGAATGATTTCTGTGGGAGTATTGTGCTACCTACTGTTAGTTTTTTGTTTTGTTTTTTTTTCTCATTAATTTGTAGGAGTTCTTTAAATACTCTGGTGTATATTCCTTGTTATTTTTAAGTGTTGCAAAATTTCTACCAGTTTGGAGCTAGTTTTTCCCCACTCTCTACATGTTCTTTTAGTAATGGTCTCACTTGAAACTTTTTTTTAAATATGGGCCTCCCTGGTGGCAAAGGGGGTTAAGCACCATACTACGAAGCAATCCGCAGCCTCTGCAGCACGAGTTCGATCCCCGGCCGGCCAGGGAGCAACCCACGTGGTGAGGTGGACCTCTCCAATCTTCGTCCGCTGCTCCCCTCAGCGCGTATTTCAGTCAGTCTGCCTGTTCTGTTCCCCACTCTGTCTCTGGTGAATCCATTCACCCCTCCCCCACATCTCTGGCCTGTATCCCAGCTCTTGTATGCATCAATAAATCTTTTAAAAATTTTTTTTTAAATAGTACTTTTCTTCGGGTTTCTCATTTATGGAATTTCTTCTTACTACTAAGTTATCTAGATATTTTCCTGTGTTTTTTCCTAATAAGTTGGTAGTGGTGCATTCTCATTTAACACCTGGAATTGATTTAATTTTTCTGTAAGATTTAGGGGCTCAATTTCATGCTTTTTCATAAGAATATTCCATTGTACTGGCCCATGAACTGAAATGCCATATCTCACATTTCTGATTTGCTGGGCAGTCCAATCAAGGTTTTGTAAATGCACAAGTCTCTCTCTCTGAGCTCTTTATTTTGTTCTCTTGCTCAATTTTTCTTAACCAGTGCCAGTAGCACCTCGTTCTTTAATGTTTTGACTATTCAGAGTCCTTTTCTCTCTTATTGAATTTACAGCTCAAATGGGGTAGAATGACATACTTAAATATTGATTTTTTCCAAATTACAAGCATGGTAATGTATTCATTTAAGAGGCTTGTTCACTCTTTCAGAGCAGTTTTACTGTGTTGTCTATATAAATCTTATACGTCTTGAATTGATTATTCCTAGACTCTATTTTTTAAGGTATTGAGAAATGGCATTTAAAAAAGTCCTAATTATTGCAAGTCCATAGGCACATAGTTCTTTTTTGTCACCCTATATATATTTTCTATGTCAATTTGTTTCTGAGCAAATTTACCAATGTCACTTTTTTTCATAATTTTTCTAAGTTCTAGTGCACTGTCTGTGTAGACGATAATGTGACCTCTTAGAAGTAGCATTTTCCTTTCTTCCTTACTAACCCTCCTGTCTTTTTTTTAAAAGATGCATTTATTTATGCATACAAGAACTGAGGTACAGGCCAGAGGTGTGGGGGTTGAGAGGATTCATCAGAGACTGAGTGGGGAACAGAACAGGCAGACTGACTGAAATACGCTGCTGAGGGGAGCAGCAGGCGAGTCAGAAGAGGCCTGCTACACCATGTGGGTGCCTTCCTGGCTAGAGATCAAACTTGTGCTGCATTGGCTGTGGATAGCTTCATAGGGCTGCATCTTAACCCATTGCACCATCAGGGAGTTACTTCTTTTTTTTTTTTTTGGTGATTTATATTGTACAGTCAAGAACTTCCAGTTGAAAAGAAGTGGTTATAGCCTTCCTTTGTCTTCTTTCTGATGTAAAGGAAATATTTTCAGCATTTTACCACTAACTGTATTTTTACAGATAGGAAGCATTTGGGAATATGTAGGAATATATATGTAGGAAGCATTTATCATTTACCAGGTGAATGAAATTGACTTCTATTCCTATTTTTATAAGAATATAGTTTAGTTTTTTTAATCTTGAATGGATGTTGGATCTTACCAGACTAGTAGAAAGTTCTCTTCATTCAAATCTTTATAACTAGATTTTCTTTTCTTTAGCAAAGAAGTTTGTGATCCTGATATTGGTGGCAAGATCATAATGTGTCCTCAGTGTGACAGACTCTGTCCTTTCTGGAATCTCAACATCACTTGCGAGTCCTCTAAGGTAAATTTTGTTTTTCCAAACATTCACAAGTAATGAAAGATATTTTTTCTTCTAATAATTTTAGTACAACATGGAAATTATTTATCACCCCCACCCTGCGGAATTCAGAAAGGTAATTTTCAACTAAACCTCCAAACATTCTGAAAGTAGATCTGATTGTCTCTTTTACAAGTAAAAAATTGAGATTAAAAATTTTAAATCTCCCAGAGGGTCAGTGAGGAATGGTAGAATTGAAACTATTTCAGTATTTCAAGTAATCAAAGCAGAAATCTCATGGATACTATTTTATTTATTTTTAAAAAAGATTTATTTATTTATGCATACAAGGACTGGGGTTTAAGCCAGAGGTGCGGGGTGAGAAGATTCACCAGAGACAGAGTGGGAAACAGAACAGGCAGATCTACTGAAATACATTGCTGAGGGGGCAGCAGGCAAGGCAGGAGAGGTCTGCTGTGCCATTTAGGTAGCTCCCTGGCAAGGCCAGGGATCAAATTCGTGCTGCAGTGGCTGGCGATAGCGTGATAGTACTATCTGTAAGCCCTGCGCCACCAGGGAGGCCCTCATGGATACTATTTAATGGATTTTACTATTATAAGTAAAATTCAAGTGAATGGAAACCTGAAATTTGTACTTGTGTTTTTCTCACTTTAAGGTGTGCTAAAACTGTGCTTGGGTTTTTAAAGACCTTGCAGTCAGATTTAGACTGTATCTATAAATACAGGTAAAAAAGGCTTTGAATAGAGAAGATGACAGATACTTACTTTGTCTCAAAACACTTAGGAGATTTAGGATGAGCATTCAGATGGGAGAGGACTTACTGAAAGGCATGCCAGGTATCTAGACAGGAAGAAGGATGGTTAGCTTGCTTTGGAGAATGTTCTTGACTGCTTTGACATTCCCTTCTCCCTTGTGATCTTTCCTCCATCCCCCTGTCCTGCCATGAAAATTTAGGAAAATTTCTGTAACCTCAGAATATTGTTATCTACTCCATGTAAGTTCTTATTTTAACTGAATCACTACTATTATATTTTATATTTGCAAAGTTCTTGTATTAACGATTTTACCGCTTACAGCACCCTTGTGCGATATGCAGAACAGGTATTATCTTTATTTTACAGATTAAAACATTGGGGATCTGATATTAAGCAATTATATTCAAAATGACACACTTAGAAAAGCCAGAAAATGCCAACAAATCTGCATTTCTTGCCTTTACTGGGCTACTTACCAGCTGACAGTAGTACCTGGCTCTTCACTCTTAAGTTGAATTTTATGTTTGAATTTTTTGCCACCACTTTTTAAAAGTGATTTCAGAGTATTGACAACATGTGGGTTTTTACACTTCATTTTTTTTTAAGATTTATTTTTTATTTATACAAGAACTGGAGTGCAGCCCAGAGGTGTGGGGGAGAGGCAGGGCAGGGACCAGAACAGGCAGATGATCGAAATACACTGCTAAGGGGAGCAGTGGGCGTGACAGGAGAGATCTGCCACACCATGTGGGCATCTCCCTGGCCAGCCGGGAATCAAACCAGTGCTGCAGAGGCTGCGGACAGCTTCACAGCGCTGCACTCAACCCACTGTGCCACTGGGGAGGCCCTACACTTGATTTTTTAATTAAAATGGATTTTATTGCCTCCAACCCAACACAAATTCAAGATTATAACTATCTGCCATAGATGACACAAGGAACAAGACTTGAGCCTGGTAATAAGGAGCTGCTTCCAGTGATGCTGACTCATAAAGGTCACCAGTTAGTGTGTGTTGTCAGGCACTGGATTTAGGTCTACACCTCCAATAATACCAGAGGCAAATTATCCTCCACAAAGTACAACCGGAAATATAATTTTCCTTAAGAAATTCTGTCACACACTCCTTCCCATCTCTTCTATCATTTCTTCTGTTCCACTTATCCAGCTTTAAGCACATGACTTTCAAATATGTCCCTCTCTGTGTACATATTATTTCTATTGTTTTGGGAAAAGTAAATATTGGATACTATCCCAGTTTCCTGAAGGACCTCTTGAACTTCAGCACAATGATTTACGAAGGGAAAGAGGCACACAAAATATTGAGTAATAGGATGAAATGAAAAATTAAGTTCAAGAAGGAGAAAGCATCTTTTTGTTCTTTTCTGTTTTTTGCTTAAGGCAATCATTTTTTCATTCATACATTTATATATATTCCTTTCTACCGCTTTTTTGGAAAGAAAGATAGAATATTTACTAATCAACATGGGTATTTAAAGGGTTAACAGATTAGAAATAGAAATCACATTCAGGGAAATGAAGAAACAGTTATAGAAATAACTACAATTAATACTGATTTTGTGATTAAACACAAAATAGCATTCTTGACCTTTTAATTGGCAAGCTAAAGGGGAGTGTAGTAAGCTATACTCTATTGTTCTTGGAAATACATATATTATAAAATTTTAAATTACCCTTACAGAATGAAAATATAGCAAATGGTTACTTTTCTAGATATTTTTTATTTTTGCATAGAACTGGGGTGTAGACCAGAGGTGCAGAGGTGAGAGGATTCCCCAGAGACAGAGTGGGGAGTAGAACAGGTGGATCTACTGAAATCCACTGCTGAGAGGAACAGTGGGTGAGACAGGAAAGGCCTGCTGTGCCATGTGGGTCAGCTCCCTGGCCAGGGATCGAACTCAGGCCATGGTGGTGACAGCACTGAAACTCAACCCCTAGGCCACTAGGGAGGCCCCACACTTTTCTAGATTCTGTGGTTCCTCTATTTAAAATCATCAAGGCTGCTTTCCTGCTCTATGTCACTGAGGCCATGAACTAATTGGGGGCTGCTCTTAATAGCTGACTCTCCCATGCTACCCTGTCAAGCAGGCTCACCTAAGCCTCTGACCAGAGAAACCCCTTGCTACCATCTCCCTAGATTCCTAGCCCACGTCACTCATGGAGCAACAGAGTAGAGAGGATAGTCATCTAATTCTTTCTCTTGGCAAAAATGGCCACATCATCCAAGCCACATTTACATTAAAGAATCTTCAATAATAGCACAGTTTTTCACAGGAGTTTTCTGTTAATAATTTTGAGTAAGGGATAAGGCAAAAGCATTTCACAACTTGAGAATACGTTTCCATTGGAGTCAAACTTGAGAGAAGTGGAATCCCAGGCCTCAGAAGTAGAGGAAGAGCAGTGCTCCCCATAACTCCCACTCACTTAGTGATTGTGTCTTTGATCTGGGATTTTGAGAGGAATAATTGGATGACAATTTGGGGTCGTGCTTTCCTGGTCAGAAGCATATGGATAGTTGAGGGGCATCTACTTACTTCAGAAAACAGGTGTATGAGAAGATGGTTAAGTAGATATTCTTTTATACCAAAAATACCATAACTAATTAATGTCTTTACATAAATGAAAGCTTAGTCACTTTTTATCAGTATAAAGGGCAGGTGTGGCAGACCTCTCCTGTGGCACCCGCTGCTCCCCTCAGCAATGTATTTCGGTCTGTCTGCCTGTTCTGCTCCCTGCTCAGTCTCTGGTGAATCCTCTCACCCTCCTGCACCTCTGGCCTGTACCCCAGCTCTTGTACAAAAATAAATAAATCTTTAAAAAATAATAATAAAGGGCAACCCCAAGTTACCAACACTAGATAGATTTCCTTAAAAACAACTTTGAATTTTCTTGAGCATTTGAATTTGCTTTTTTTTAACCCATATCTTCTTTTTTTCTACCCTGTCTTTCTTGCTTTTCAGATGATCTGTAATGAAGCCAATATTATATATGCTTGCTATTTTTCACAGTAACTTTATAGATATTTTTAGGAGACATAAAAATGTTTACTAATGAAAAACTATTAACTGATTGTAAGATATTTTTAGGAATTCATAGAGGAAATACACTATTCATAGACTAGCAAAAAAGGTTAAATTTAGAAGAACTAGTGAGCAGTGCCTTTTTTGCCCAGGCATGTCATTTATTCATCTGTGGTCACTGTGACCTTTGCAATGTCAGCCAAAAGAGAGCACCCTTGTATCTTGGTCCAGTGAAGACCTGTCAGCAGTTGTGTCAGAGCTGTCACAGGGTTTGAAGAAGAAGATCTGGGGTAGAGCTGCCTCAGAACCAGCCCTAGCTTGGTACTTTAACAAGAGCAGCAGAAATCTGGATACTGGGCCTCTCCGGTGGCGCAGCGGTTAAGCGCTGGGTTGCGAAGCTGCCCGCAGCCTCTGCAGCGCCAGTTTGATCCCCGGCTGCTCCCCGACCACCGGAGGAGGGTCCCACATGGCGCGCAGACCTCTCCTGCCACCCACTGCTCCCCTCAGCAGTGTACTTCGGTCCTTCTGCCTGCTCTGCTCCCTGCTCTGGCTCTGGTGAATTCTCTCACCCTCCCGCACTTCTGACTGTACCCAGTACTTGTATAAATAAATAAAAATAAATCTTAAAAAAAAAAAAAAGAAATCTGGATACTTACGCTAGGAGCAAAGTGGATGATGGTGAATGAAGAATTGCTTCCATGGGGCTACACCACCTCCTCCAGTTCACCATAGTCAATCTTATAAGATCATTCAAAAACAGGATAGCGACTTTCAACAGAGTGAAATTTTAGCAATGCCTATTTCACTATTTATGATATAGAAATATTCCTGTGGAAAATGCACTCTGGTAATTATAGCAAAGGCTATTTGTTTTCAAAAGAATGAGAAAGCTCATCTCTAAGTATGTAGACGATATGGTGATTGTAAAACTATGTATCAGCTTTGAAAAGAAATTTGGACTGTGGAATACACAAAACCTATATACTTGCTGAATTCTCATAAATGGAGAACAGAATTCATTCATAGACCATTATTGTATTTTCCAGAAATTGTGCATCTTTGACAGTTTTGGAACCCTAGTCTTTGCCGTGTTTATGGGAGTGTGGGGTAAGTTGTTTTCATTTATTTAGTTTACTTTTGTCTCTTAACATTAAAAAAAACTCTCAGACAAGACAGGTACCTGTAAAATAGCAACGTATGTTTTATCTCAGCTACTACTTTTAGGGTCTTGGATTGCCCAAGCTCCAGTTCCGCTGGAACTCCATTTATAACTCTAACACTGCTGTATCAGTTAACTTTTGCTGCATCAAAAAGTACCTCTCGCAAATCCTGTTCCATGCGGTGTCTCATCCTTCAGTGGCTAGGCCAGGATTCTCCACAGGATGAAATAACAAACTCTATTTGGTAATAAAAGAGATATAATCCTAACAAATACAATTCCTGTAAAGAAACTTCAACTCTATATTTATATTATTTACTTCTAATAGTATCATTAATGTAAAGAGGCAATCACCATTTTCTTCTAATGCAGACTTTTCAATCTTTAATTGATGTGACTATTCTACCACAGAAGAAAAAATTTCCATTTGCCAAGATACATGCCTTTCTAATTTCATGGTATAAATCAAGGGGGAATGGAGTTCAGGTTGCAGGTAGATGGGGAAACAGAGCCAAGTCTGTATTCTGCAACACTCACAGAAGCTTCTGGTGTCCGGGACAGGCTTTCTCTTAGCAGTGGTTGTGCCTGTCCCACAATTATTGGGGACACTTTTTAGAGATCTCAGTTGCCTCTCCTTGAAAAAGTGACCTTTATGATAGTCAAGTTTAGCTAATAAGCTACATGTTTCAGTTAGAGACCAAGTACTGGCTGCATTTGACACATAGAATGCTAAAGATCAAGTTCATGTATTCAGACCCTCTGAACCCTCCATGATAAATCAGTTTCCCCCATAAGCATATGAGTGCCAGACCCAAAGGTGTTGGGCACTATAACCATTGTCTCAGCTTGCTTTGTAGTCTCTGAAATTCCAGCGCATCCAGTAAACTACATACGCTAGTGGATGCTGATGGTCCCAGTTAAAAAAGACATTTAAGTAAGGCTCTACATTTATTAATGTTGACACTGGAAAATCAAACCTCCTATTTCCTAGTGCCTTTCTATGATCTTCATGCAATGTTTATGAAACTAACTTAAGCATATTGAGCTGCAGGTTTTCTTGAAGCAGATTTAGAGTGTAGCCCTGCCCGGAGCACCATCTGCATGTCTGTAAGGCTATGTGTGTGTGGGATGAACTCTTTATTTGAAATGCCTTCTATTCCTTTTCTGGTTACTTCTTCCTTACAAGGACTACTGTGAACTTCATCACAGAAAGTCTGAAATTGCAAAACTGAAGAGGGAGGAGGGTCTTGGGATGTTTTCAAATCACCATCACCATATTCCTATTGTCTCTCTGTGTCCCCACATGGATGTGGCACTTAGGATATTTTTCTACTCCCTGGGAGTTATAAGAGTTGTGGATAGTTCTTTTTTTAAGAAATGTAGTGCAGGTCACATGCTTACCTGAAAAATGTCCACCCTTCTAGGCCAAGCCAGGTCATCACTCATTCTTACCAGAGTCCTCACTCCCAACCCATAGAAGGTCTGAACATCTCCTCTCCCCATTCTTTGTTGCTTCGACCTACTTCTGCCTGATTTTCCCTGAATCCAAGCTCTCAGCTGCATGACTGTAAATGTTCATCTTTGAATTTTCAGCTGGCCTAGGGATTTCCAGACAATTAGCTTACAAGGGGCCAGAAAAGCCAGGAAGCCACCCCCGTACCAACTGCAGTCAGGGATCAGGTGGTGACTATTGTAGCTCTTAGTTCCAAGATGGGCTCCTATGAGGACCACACCCACTCCACACCCACCTCTTAACCAATGATGGACAGAGGCATCTTTGCTGCAAAAGGGTCTAAAAAATGTGATTTTTAATTAGGAATCAAGGCTGAGCGAGTTCATCTACTTAAGCTGCCTTTATGAGTACAGACAGCTAAATAGATTCAATGCCATTAAAATGCCCAGCCCTTCAGAAGCAAACTCTGACAATCAGAACCCTCCCGTCTACCAGAGTATGTCTTTTGTCCTCACTTGCTGCAATGCCTTATGGGTTTGAACCCCACTTTTGTGTATGAGCATCTCCCTAATCTGATGTGTACTTTCTCTGGGCCTGGGCAAACTTCCCTCCTCTCATTCTATGCTGATGTAAGAATTCTGAGCTGTCATCAGCTAGGACTCCTGAATTGTGATTGCCAGAGAACATATATGGTGTGCTCCCCATGGGGCTTCCACTGGTTGTTTTATTTCAGGAAGAGGGGGAAAGACACAGGACAGGATATTCCCACCTGACAGAACCATCCTGTGTGTCAGACTGGGCCACAGTGATGGGATGATGGGAGTCAGCAGTGACTGCCCAGAATATTCCAGAACACTGGGTGGCCATGCTGGTTTACCAGTGTCCTCCATGGACCTCCAAAGTCCTTTGCTATGCAGAATGAGAAACTGAGAAACTCCCCTTTATTCCTGCAGCCCCCAGGGTTTTCTCCTTCAAAGGTGAGGATTTGCTAACAACTCATTATTTTTTACCAGGTCATTTCTTGCTTACATGGCAGTTTTATCACTTCCTAGGCAGAACTGCTCTGAAAGTTCAGGGTTTGCTAAACAGCCTTTTTATCCCTTATGTCCACGTTCAGGGAGAAGGGGCGAAGGGATCTAATTGGTCTTCTCTTATAGCACCTGTAGAATTGCTTATACTGCTTTTTCTTCCGTAGGGAAGCAAGTTCATTTTCATAAATCATCTGTTGATACTATTGCTAGATACTGAGTAAATTAATGCTATTATATTCCCATTTTTCAAGAAGAGGAAAATGATGCTGAGGGAGATTGCATAATCTTCCTCTTACTAAAGATCCCAAAGGCAAAGGGTGACAGGCACAGATACAGAGCTCTGCAAATAATTAGACTGTGATCAGCCTTTAGGGCCATGCCAAAATGCAGTGTGTATTACTAGAGGGCAGCAGATGTAGCAAGCTTTTAAAAGATGCAGAAATATATCTTTTGATTCACATCATTGCACTATTTTGTCTGGGCCTCTAAAAAATAGGAATGGATTAGGAAGTGTTTGTGCCATGCCCTTGATGCCACCTTACCTGATTCAGGTACATCTGATCAGAACTGAGAAAGCACCAGCTTCCATCCTCTTTCTGACAGGCTTACAGGGTAAACACAGGTTTGTCTTGTTGGAACCTCTAGGCCCACTGGGGCCAAAGTACAGCAGGCCTTGATGTTCCTCATCACAATTTCCTTTCAAAATCATCGTGTTTGGATATATCAACTCATGAAAGTAATCTGTTTTGGAAATTGAGGCTTTTCTCTATTAAAAGTAAATAAAAGGAGGGCCTCCCTGGTGGCGCAGTGGTTGAGTGCTGGGTTGCGAAGCTGCCCACAGCCTCTGCAGCACTGGTTTGATCCCCGGCTGCTCCCCAGCCACCGGAGGAGGATCCCGCATGGCATGCAGACCTCTCCTGCCGTCCGCTGCTCCCCTCAGCAGTGTCCTTCGGTCCTTCTGCCTGCTCTGCTCCCCGCTCTGGCTCTGGTGAATTCTCTCACCCTCCCGCGCTTCTGACTGTACCCAGTGCTTGTATAAATAAATAAATAAATATTTTAAAAAATTTTTAAAAAAAAGTAAATAAGAGAAATTTCAAAAAGATCTTTATATCTCATTATCACAATTTAGAAGGATTCCAGCAACATAAGGAAGATCTCTAGTGTGGCTTTAGAGAGCTTTTCCAGTGGGCACCCTAAGGGACCCACACCCTACCAGCTGCAGCCCTGTCTTTGGGTTGGAAGAGCCGGTGCTGCCCTGGTGTGTGGCCTTGAAGTGAATTATGAAGGAGGAGATGACATACGATGAACCCCCCCTGTCTGTCTATTTAGCAGTCAAGGGCCTGGTGCTACTGTGACTTCACAGTAAATCGACATCCATAGGATCAACAGTAAATCATTCTCCATACAATATTCTGCTTCTGGGGATACCTGGGCCCACGTGGACAGGGATGGCAGGTAGGGGTGCCGAGCTGTGGTTGTGAGTCGAGAGCAGCTGGAGCCCACGGCCCTTTTAAGTGGATGGCTCCATCCTTCTGGGGGTGCCAGCCATGGGGATTCCCCAGTTTCTGGAGTGACTTCCTACAGCTCTTTCATCCAGCTAGTATGAAAGAGTGCCTGCTGTGTGCCAGTGCCTGCTGTGTGCCAGTGCTTCGCTATCAACAAAACAGAATCCCCACCCCGTAAGGGAGACCTTCCAGTAGGCACGATAAACTCTAAAGGCAGAAGCGAATCCAGGCAAGAATAGTAACTGCTATCTGTTTTGAACACGGAAGCTGAAGTCAGCGTGGAGAGTGAAGCACGCCTTTTTGCAAGAGCATGCACTTCTTCTGGAATGATTTTGTACTGCTAGAGGGGAGCACAGTGCAAAGAACCTGAGGGGTATAGGCGATACTGACAGTAGAGTCCTCCAAGAGAGTAAAAAGTGGGGTTCTTTAAGGAAACATGGTGTTTGTCAGAGATGTGAATCTCAATCACTCTGGTGAGTGAGTAGCATCCACTCTGCTGCTTGATCAGCATCCCAAGGAGGGCTGGCTCGTGGGTATTGCACCCTCACTCCCAGGTAGGAGTCTCATTGAAAAGTACCCATCCACCCCATGGGGCCAGCCTGGCTGAAGTGAGAAGCAGGACCATCCAGCCCCAGTGCACTCCTAGAACTATAAAACCTTCAACCTTGACTCACCACTTTCCCTGCC
The DNA here is from genome assembly GCF_014898055.3 of Talpa occidentalis. NCBI lineage: Eukaryota > Metazoa > Chordata > Mammalia > Eulipotyphla > Talpidae > Talpa > Talpa occidentalis. The sequence continues at coordinate 42,459,298 of NW_023601653.1, read as the reverse complement.
ACTGCACCCCAGAGGGGATGAGGGCAGTTTCGCAAAAAGGCTCACTCTCCAACTGAGTATTCAGCATGGGTCCCTGGCCTTTGCTGTGGCCTTGATGGGCAGGGGAGTGCTGAGCTCTAAGATGTAAGTGCATGCCTCTTTCTCCCCAAGAGGTCAGCCTTTGAAGGTTCTGGGGCTGCAAATACTGTCTTAGCTGCTCTTACTGTCTAGAAGGAGGTACTGAGTCCAAGTGTAAAAAACCTTAAGGGGAGAGTTCTTCCTGCCAGCAGGGCGACTGATCAGGCCTGCTCTCGGGTCTCACAGGTGGGCCAGGTCGTGCACCTGACAGGTTGTTACTTAGAGGACTTGGAGCATTTGGGTGCCCTGAGAGTGTCAGGAAAAAGTACCCAAGGGCTTTGTAGATTTCACCCCAAAGTCTGCTCATCTCCTTGTGGTCAAGGGGCACCCACTTGGGGCAGTAACACATTGTAAGAAGAACTTGGGTTGGGATGCCAGAGTGCCAGGGGCTCACCCCAGCCTCCCATATTGTAACCTCAGTCAAAGATCCAAATCTCTTTGTGCCTTTATTTCTTTATGTCTAACATGAGGACGATACTGGCAACTGTCTTAGAGAGTTGGGAGGGCCTTTAGAGATACAATGTCATTGAGTTCACACCAACCTTATAAGGCAGGTTCTGTTTCTCTTTTTTACAGGCAGGAAAACAAAGGCTCAGATACATGAAACATTTTATTTACTTTTTAAAAAATTTATTTTTATTTATTTATGCTTACAAGAACTGGGGTACAGGCCAGAGGTGCAGGTAGTGATAAGACTCACCAGAGACAGAGTGGGGAGCAGAACAGGCAGATCTACTGAAATTCACTGCTGAGGGGAGCAGCAGGCGAGACAGGGCAGGTCTACTGAGCCATGTGGGTAGTTCCCTGGCCGGGGATGGAACTCATGCTACAGTGGCTGGGGATAGCTTAATAGAGCTGAGACTTTAACCCCTGCACCACCAGGGAGGCCCCAGATGAAACATTTTAACCAGCTACCACATACCACATACCACATACCCTTGTCAGGACCAGGGTTTTGACTTGATTCCAGTGTCCGTGTGATTTCTACTCTCACACACTATTATTGAAAATGACTGAAGTCGCAGCTAGTTCTGCTGGGAGTGGGCACGTCCCCTACACATCCCCTTCTGTCACTGGCGCGTGGCGTCCCAGGCAGGGCTGGGAGGTTCCCCCCCGCATCTTGGCCCTCCTCTGCAGGATTCCAGGCCAGGCTCTCCACTCTCCACTCAGCGATTCTTAACTCTGAATGCTGAGTGGGGCTTTAAAGGCAATCACAGCGCTGAGGACCATCCTAGACAATGGATTCGGAATCTTGGGGCTGGTGCCTGGGCAGTGTTGCTTAAAGCTCCAGATGCTTCTCACATGCAGCCAGCGGAGAACTGCTCAGTACCCCGTTTAGCATCTCATCCACTCATGGCTCAGTTACCACTTAATAAAAATTCCTGACAGCCTGGGTTCTAGGCTTTTACCTGCCTAGTAGACTTCTAGTGACCCACAGGCACCGGATCAGAATCAAACCAGTTGTCTTCTCACTCAGACTTGCTTCTCTTACTGCTCTTCTTCCATAGGATGACACTAGAATTTGGGACCTCACCCAAGCTAGAAAGCTGGCCTACATCCTTGCTCTCTTGGCTGGAGAGGCTTGATCTTTACCTGCCAGTGGGTCTTGCTGCCTCTGGTCTCACTCTGGACCAGAGCCATTGTCTCCTCCACCTTTGACTTGAAACCCAAACTCCTTTCAAGCCACCCAAGTCCTCTGTAACATGTTCCCGCTGCTCCCCAGGCAGCGGGAACACATCTCTCCATTACACCTGAACTGTTTGCATTTCCCAGAAGATACGTGGCTTCCTTGGCCTTCTGGCCTTTACACACAGTTTCTTGGCGGGAAATGGCTGAAAGTTCCATCTTCACATGATCAATAAGTTATCTCAAAACTCGCCACTGTGGTCCCCTCCTCTGGAAGAGCCTTCCCATCTGACATCTGGCTACACGTGCTGATCTGTTGCTCAGAGCAACCTTGATCATAGCCCTCGTTGCTTCAGTCCCACACGCCTTGGAGCTCCTTGAACTAGGGACTGGGTTTTTTTTTTTTTTTTTTTTTTTTTCCTCTCAGCACATGGTAGAGACTCAAAAAAATCTTTGTGGAAGGAAGAGTGGTCATTCCCAAATTTCTGTACAGGAAGGGCATGTAGCAGCCTGATTAGAAGGACTTAGGGCATTTACTCTGGAACTACCTTTTCAGTTAACATTTGCTGTTGTTTTTATTTAGTGTTTTAAGTTATAGTTCTTGAAAAATAAAGATTTCAGTGATGCATGCCTGAAATTTATGTTATAATGCAAATTATTTCTTTCATATTTTATACAAGATTGAAACAAGTAGCAGTTTTTTAGATTTAAGAATTTTATGAGTTTGGGGTGGCTTGCTTGGGTGGTGGTGGATAGAGATTTGTGGCTGACCAAAGCATCCCCTACACAGGGCCTGGAGAAAAGAGGAGGAGAGGGAAGTAAGAAAACACAGACAGAATTGCTCTTAAATGATAATATTGATGTTTTTATTGCTACCCAATAAAATATGGGTAGCAGACAGTTTGGACACATTCACATCACATTTTCCAAGATGAATTGTCCTGTTTGTTAATAAAAACCATTGCTTCACTTTTCTCTTTTAAATATTACTATTATCTATAAATTAGATTCGAATGACCATGTATTTGTCTCTGTTAGTTACCTTGTTTCTGGAGTTTTGGAAGAGGCGTCAGGCAGAGCTGGAGTACGAGTGGGACACCGTCGAGCTACAGCAGGAAGAGCAACCCCGGCCAGAGTATGAGGCGCAGTGCACGCACGTGGTGATCAACGAGATCACGCAGGTAAGGGCGCTGTTTCCATGCAGTTCAGTCTGGCTAGTGCAGTGGATATCAGCCTTGGCTGCATATTGGAATCACTTGGGCACCTTCACAATTTTTTTGTATGTAGAGGATCTGGGGTGCAGGCCAGAGGTGCCATGGGTGAGAGGATTCCCCAGAGACGGAGTGAGGAGCAGAACAGGCAGATGTAGTGAAATCCACTGTTGAGGGGAGCAGCGGGAGAGACAGGAGAGGTCTGCTGCACCATGTAGGCCAGCTTCCTGACCAGGCATTGAACTCAGGCCATAGCAGTGACAGTGCTTCCTAGGCCACCAGGGAGGCCTGACCTTGACAATTATTGATGCCTGTGACCCTTCACTACATCCTTTGAGGGTTCTTAGTGGCCTGGGGTGTGTTTGGGACACAGAACAGTGGACTTAGGAGACAAGTATGGTCTCCTCTTTGTGGTGACAGCAATAATGAAAACCAAATTGGAGTGACATACTATAGAAGAAAAGGTGCAGTGTTTGTGTCCTGTTTCTGATAAAACCAGTAAATATGTGGGAAATTAGGCTATGATACAACATGGAAGGAGAGACACATTGGTTTTTATAGTTGACTCAATGCCTAGACTGGCTGCTCTTTGTCTCCACTAGCCTGAGTCACGGCTCCACCTTCTGGCTGGAATGCACAAAATAGTGTGACTCTTGCCCTAAAGTCAGAGAGGGATGGAGAGAGAAGGGAAACATTTGTTGAGGTCCAACTATGTTGAGGCACCATGCTAGGCATTTTATAGAATTGGAAAGGTAAATTTGCTGCTGTGGTTACTGCTGCAAAGATGAAAAAAAAAACCATCTGTATAAATATTCAAAGCCAATGAAAGATGATTTCTGAATCATCTGCCTTATTGCTCCTTCCATCAACACAGGAAATTTAGAGCTGATTGTATTGGCAGTCATCAGCATAAGGATGGTGGGTTCTGAATACAAATCTCTCTTGGAAAGAAAATGCTTTCACCACGAGCATCTGCAAATGTCCCCAACTATAGATTTTATAAATTAAATCACAGATTTACAGAATGTCAACACTGAAATGAACTGGAGGGAGCCGTACAACCTCCTCATTTTTAAAATGGGGAAAAAAATGAAGTTCAATTATCAACAGAAGGTGACATTTGTCTTTTACCATGAAACAAGCTTTAAATAATTCCCATAATGAATAGATCCTACCACTTATTCCAGAAGACAGAATCAAGGCGTGTGTTGAAAAGATGATCAGAAATAAAGGCTGACGCTTCAACAAAAGGAGATGTAAATAATGACTTTCAGTACTGAAAAACAAAAGCTTGTAATATTGGCAACATTGGAAAAATACTAAAGAAAAAAGAGACAATTTGGCAATTAAAACCTGCGCTTTTTTAATTGAAAATTGCCAAGTGATACCAGTCCATTCCATTGAAATGTTGCTTGTTACAAAATTGAACATGAATATTCATTTTGCTTTACCTTTCTCCCTCATTTTACTTTTGTTACCCTGGCATGGCTGTGAAGTCAGGAATGAGCATGCCTGAGTTCAAATCTGAACACAGTAATTTACAAATGAATTGTCTTAAGCAAAAAAATGTCACTTCTCTGGCGATACTGTTTCTTCAACTGTTAAGGAGCAGAACAGAATTGCTCCTCCAGTGAGTATGGCAACGGTTAATAGACTTAATGTATAAAACCCACTTAGAATAGAACCTGGAGGGCCTCCCTGGTGGCCTAGGGGTTAAGTCTCAGCACTATCACCGCCAAGGCCTGAGTTTGATCTCCAGCCAGGGAGATCAAACCAGCCACATAAGGGCACAGCAGACCTCTCCTGTCTCGCCCACTGCTCCCCGTAGTAGATTTCAGTTGATCTACCTGTTCTGCTCCCCACTCTTTCTCAGGGGGACCTTCTCACCCTCTGCACCTCTGGCCTGTACCCTAGTTCTTCGACACAAAAAAAAATAAATAAAAAAGAAGAGTACTTGCCACAGAGTAAAGGAAATTTGTATTTGCAGCAATTATCACATAATAGCTCCTCTTATAATCCAGATAAATCTTGAGAAGTATTGATTATCCTTTGAAAAATGTAAATATACTCAGATAAACTGTAAAGGGAAGATTCTAAAAATAAATAGTTATACCAAATTAAGATATAATATAAAACTCAACCAAAAGCCACATCCTGGATACCTTGTATTTGCAGATGTCTGTGAAACTGCTGTCATTGTAGATTTCTCCTAAAATCTAAGACAAACTCAGGAATGTCTCTTTACAGCTCCACATTTTCAGATACCCAAACTCCTGAGCTGAGGTTCTATCAGGTAAATAACTTGTGTCTCAGGCTTGCTGTTCCAGAAAATACTATAAACACTGCATGTGTTCTGTTCTGTGTATGTTTGGACTTGTTAACAAAAGACTATGCAGTTAAGAGTAAGGAAGCATATTTGAAAACAAATTTCTAGAAAATTAAATTTCATGACTGAACAGAAAAAAAAAATTTCATTGGAATATTCCCTTGATGGACTGAACTTTGTTGTTTTTTTGTTTTGTTTTTTTTTTAATTAGGAAGAAGAACGTATTCCTTTTTCTACCTGGGGAAAATGTATACGGATAACGCTGTGTGCAAGTGCTGTCTTCTTCTGGGTAAGAGTTGACAACACATTTTCTACTATTTAATTTTAAATGTCAAGTAAACTAAAAGTTGAGTCCGGATATTGTAGCCTCATAGAAAGAACTGTTTCCAGAGAACAACATAGCCACCACATGGTACTACCCTTGAGGTGTCAAAGTATCTGTTCACAGTGGTTTTCCTGGTTCCTTCCCCCATATTTACTTAAATCAGATGAGTGGCTCAGGATTTTTCAGTTTTTGGTGAAGAAACCAAACAGGAGGCATTACAAATTCTAAATTTTTTCAGTAGCAACCACCAAAGCAAAATGTCTAGAAATAGCTTTTGCAAAAATGGTAATAAGAACTATGAAAACATAAAAAGCATTGCAAAGACACAAAAGAAACTATAAGCAAATAACTCCAGACAAAAAGAAAATATTTCCATAATAAAGGCCTCCCTGGTGGCGCAGGGGTTAAGTCCAGTACTATGAAGCTATCTGCAGCCATTGCAGCGCCAGTTTGATCCCCAGCCAGGGAGCTGACCCACATGGCAAAGCAAACTTCTCCTGTCTTGCCCGCTGCTCCCCTCAGCAGTGGATTTCAGTAGATCTGCCTATTCCACTCCCCACTCTGTCTCTGATGAATCCTCTCACCTCCCACCCAACCTCTGGCCTATACCCCAGTTCTTGTATGCATAAATAAATAAAAGAAATCTTTTTTTAAAAAAAGAAAGAAAATAGCTCCACAATAAAATAATTTATTCATCTGCGGTCTATTTTTGGTCAAATCATACTAGTAATATAATTTAGTTATTAGAATAATTGACAACAAGAGACTTGTATTGGCTCAAGAATAACCAAAAGAAAATAAGACATGAAGCCTAGATTTGAGCTCTAATATCAGTAATTTAATATATTTATTTATTTATAAAGGTTTAATTAGTTTTTAGAGCACCTGAATATTTTTGAGACATACTGCCAAAGTGCTTTCCAAGAAGGCTGGAGAAGGGTAAAATATAATATATTATATTTATTTAATAAATCAGTAAAATAAGATTATTCACTAAATGGTAATAGAACACTTGATAGTATTTGGGCAAACAAAGGAAAACTGTACTATGAACCACTTAACTGTAATAAATATTAATAACTGTAATAACCACTTAACATGTAAACAATGTAACACCATAAAAGAACTAGAAATATTGATGAATATGGTTTCTTGATGTAAAAAGATTTTTAGAACTTAGCAGCAACACGGGTCTCAGGGGTAAATATTGAAAGATCTCCATATAGCAAAAAGCATTCTAAGTTTAATTAAAACTATTAGAGAAATATTTCTTAGCAAATGGGGCATAAAAGGGAGTATTACCTTTACTACACAAAGAATCCAGATCACTTCTAAGATTTCACCAGAGATCTCTGTACTGGCAGATGTCAAGCCTTACTAGTCATTAAATCAGTGCACATTAAAATGAGGTATAGTTTTTACACCTCCAAATGATGAGGCTCAATGTAAAGAAGAAATGCATCTGTAAAGATGTAAAGATGAAATGCATCACCTCTTCATAGTCGGGTATTGGAATTTTACCCTTCTCCAGCCTTCTTGGAAAGCACTTTGGCAGTATGTCTCAAAAATATTCAGGTGCTCTAAAAACTAATTAAACCTTTAAAACTTTCGGCAGAAAGTATTTTGTAATGGGCAGTAATAGTCACTAAAGATTGAATTACAGGGCCTCCCTGGTAGCACAGGGGGTTAAGACACAACCTATGAAGCTATCTACAGCCACTGAAGCATGAGTTCGATCGCTGGCCGGCCAGGAAGCTACCCACATGGCGCAGTAGACCTCTCCTGACTTGCCCGCTGCTCCCCTCAGCAGTGTATTTCAGCAAATCTGCCTGTTCTGTTCTCCACTCAGTCTCTGGTGAATCCTCTCACCCTCTGCACCTCTGGCCTGTACCCCAGTTCTTGTATGCATAAATAATAAATCTTTTTAAAAAAGGATTGAGTTACAGTTATTATATATGTATATATTGCATATATGTATTCCTATAGCATATATGTCATATATTCTCTATATATACATATTAGCCAAATATTCTACTTCTAACCAGTCATATAGTGGAATATAATACAACCATGAAAAAGATGTCCTTGGTAATGTTTTGTGATGTGAAAATTTTATAGTTATCATAGGGTACAGGGAAGGATAAAATTAATAACGTAAAATCATTTAAATGTGTAAACATATTAGCATTCTGTAGGAATGTGCCTTTATGTAGATAACAGATTTTTTTCCCTGCTATTCTTTATGGTTGGGTTCCTTTCAGGTTTTGGTGACAGAAAATCAATCTCCAGTTGCTTAAACAACAAAAATGGGGAGAGTGATGGATTGGTTTCTGTAATTGAAAGTCCCAGATCTGAGGGTGGCCTCAGTCGAGGTCTCTAATGCCAGAGGAAGCTGCCCTTTATAGGCATTGCTAGATGTCACCTCACCTATCAGTGACTCTTAGTAGGCCATTTGTCAATCTTTGATTTGGTCACTGAGACCCAGGGTCTGAAGTCCCTATTTCTCTCAAACCAATCAGGAGCTACTTCTGCAGCACAGGAAGGCTCAGAACAACCCAGACAATGAGCCTGAAAATGGGAAAGTTATTGCCCGCAAAGCAAATTATGGTTCCTCTTCCTGGGCTGGAAACAGATCCAGTTAGCAAAGCAACCGGCATCCACTACAGGATGTTCTCAGATTGTCTCCCATCAGTGCATATTCAAGTTATTATCAGAAAAGTATATTAAACTATAATCTGAAAAGATAAGAAACTTGAGGAAGCAGAATGATGGTTCCCTACTTCCTGTGAATACTGAACAAACCAAGTGCCTTGAAGTCTGGAAACAAAGTATGTAAATGCTCTGACAGGAACTAGAATTCATTTCATGGACCATGTGGGAGGTAGTGTAGGAAGAAGTCAGCATGTCATTGGGGCTCTGAGTATATCAGATCTTTCACTTACTATTGGGTTGTCAGAAAAGTCATGACGCATTTTTGCTTGAAAACAGAAAAAATACGTCATGACTTTTCCGACTTCCCAAAAGTTGCTTAATTTGGGAACAAATTATTTCATCTCTTTGTGCCTCAGTTTCCTCCTCCATAAAAGAGACAGAACTCTACTTACCTCATAGGCTGTTATGAGGATTTTGTTTGCTGAAAGAGAAAGGCTTGATACACCTTCTCTAATACATTTTCTCAGCCTTGGCTAAATTTTCACAGATACTTACACACACAAATGGTATTTCTTTCACAAGTGTAAACCTTAACTGTGAAGGAGATAATGAGAGAGATTACAGGAAGAAATAGAATGCCTTCTCTATAAACGGATGACTTTAAAAGTAAGAACAAACATCTTCACATGCTGGCCTTATAGCTAATGTTTACAAAGTGCTTTCTTTCCAAGTTTGAAGGGTTTCACCTGTAGCAACTCAGTGAATCATAACACAGCTCTATACTTTAGTAACTATTTTTACATAAGTTTTCATTGAGGTGACATTGGTGTAACATTATATGAGTTTCTGATATACAGCACTGTAAGTCTATAATAAGATCCATCACCAGAACAGAGTATGGGAGAAAACACTTTCAGATCAAACATCTAACAGAAGTCAGCCCCTTTTAATGTCCCCCCATTATGTGGGTGAGGAAATTGAAGCCCCCAAGAGGTTAAGTAATTTGTACCAGCCCCCCTGCTCGTGCTCAAGCCGGGATTCAAATCCAGGAGTCTGGTTCAGGCCCTGGCTTGTAATCACTGCCTTCCCTGCTCTCCCCAGGTGAAAACCAGCCTCCCTCTGTTACTGCAAACCTTTATATGGCATAATTTGCTAGGTCTTGAAATTCTCCTTTTTCATAGCTTTTCTCTCTCAGGGCAGTCATCCTGAGCAGGCAGGCCCAGCAAGTCCAAGTCTGGAGCCTGTCCAAGAAAGTAGATGTTAGAGAAACAGCTTGAAAATGCAGCCCTTCCTGGGCATCACTGAGTGTCCAAGGAAAACTAGCCTGGTGATAAGTGAAACCCTAGTGTGTGCAAACTAGACTTCAGGCCCCCACGGATAATGGTTTATACAGTCAGAAACGCGGTGGCCTTGCGAATGAGTCTTGTGCAAGTGCTGGCATGCTTGGTGACCGGTTTAAGATTTTAAGATCCAAATGTGAAAAGTGTGGGAGGCTTTTAACAGCAGGGATTGCTATCATTTCTAGCAGTTACTTTGGGGCCCTGCTGCAGCTTCTCCGATCCCATTCAGGGGATTATGGTCCTGCTAGTGCACCCCTTTCATAGTTTATAGCAGAGCCAAAAAAATCACATTCATGATCTTGAAAATTCTGTTGTTACAGAAGGGGTGTGTTTTGTTTTGTTTTGTTTTAAAGATTTATTTATTTATTTATTTATTTTTTATACATACATACATACATACATACATACATACATACATACATGCACTGGGTACAGTCAGAAGCACGGGAGGGTGAGAGAATTCACCAGAGCCAGAGCGGGGAGCAGAGCAGGCAGAAGGACCGAAGTACACTGCTGAGGGGAGCAGCGGGTGGCAGGAGAGGTCTGCGCGCCATGTGGGACCCTCCTCCGGTGGCTGGGGAGCAGCTGGGGATCAAACCGGCGCTGCAGAGGCTGCGGGCAGCCTCGCAACCCAGCGCTCAACCACTGCGCCACCGGGGAGCCCCACCAAAGGGGTGTTTTTTTCCTTACATCGTTGTTCAGTATTTGATTTCTCCCCTCAGGTGTAGTTCCCATAGTTCTCCCACCACCACAGGACCTGTGACCATCACCACAGTCCCTTGTGCTCTATTTTCACCCCTCTCTCCCCGCCTCCCCTGATGGATGCCTCAGATCTATGGTTTGCCTGCAAGTTTTGTCTTTCTCCTGACCCCTTGTTCAATTTCCCTGTATCCCTCCTATAAGTGAAATTATCCAGTATTTTTCTTTTTTCCTTCTGACTTATTTCGCTAAGCATCATCCAAATGGGGTATTTTCATCAGTTCTGCTGTCATAGAAAATTTTTCCTTCTAACTGAACGTGCTACCAGTTACCCCATTTTTACCCAGTCTGAAGATAGAGTCCCTTTTCCTAATAGAAATTCTTTCTTGCAGCAGTTTTAGCTTCCCAGGGAAATTGCACAGCAAGAGCAGAGCCCCCGTGTCCTGTCACCCCTGGCACATGCTGTCCCTGCTGTTGACATCTCACTTAGTGGCTGTACCATCCTGATGACCCTCATTCCCTTTCCTTTCTCTGAGATGCAGCCTGCCCAATTTCCACCTCTCATATGTGAGATTCACATCTCTTCACACATGCACCTTGTTCATTTTATCCTAAGGCCAACTATTTTTCTTTTATTTTTGTGTAGAAGAACTAGGGTATAGGGAGAACCAGGGTGTAGGCCAGAGGTGCAGGGGTAAGAGGATTGACCAGGGACAGAGTGGGGAGCAGAAAGGTAGATCTACTGAAATATACTGCTGAGGGCAGCAGCAGGTGAGACAGGAGAGGTCTGCTGTGCCCTATGTGAGTCAGCCTCCTGGCTGGGGATTGAACTCAGGCCCTAGTGGTAACAGCACTGAGATTTATCCCCTAGGCCACCAAGGAGGCCCTCAAAGAGGTTTTTAATATGAGATGGAAACTAAGATCCTTGTATGGTAAAGTAAATACCCCATTTTAACCATTACCAAAACTTCTAACATGCAATGCTAGGGTCATTTTGTTTTATTATTTTTTTTTTTATTTTTACGTAGAAGAACTAAGGTGTAGACCAGAGCTGCAGGGGGTGAGAGGATTCACTAGAGACAGAGTGGGGAGCAGAACAGGTGGATTGACTGAAATACACTGCTGAGGGAAGCAGGGGGCAAGATTGGAGAGGTGTGCTATTCCCTATGTGGGTCAGCTTCCAGGCTACAGCAATGATAGAGCTGAAACTTAACCCCTAGGCCACCAGAGAGGCCCTTCCCCCACCCCTGGGACCAACTTTTAAGTATAAAAGTTTGGCTCTTGGTGAGTCTCATGCTGCTTGTTTATTCTGTTCTCAGATCCTCCTGATTATCGCTTCAGTGATTGGCATCATCGTCTACAGGCTCTCGGTGTTCATTGTGTTTTCTGCAAAACTTCCCAAGAACTATAATGCCACAGACCCAATCCAGAAGTACCTGACTCCACAGACAGCCACGACCATCACGGCGTCCATCATCAGCTTCGTCATCATCATGATTCTGAACACCATCTATGAAAAAGTGGCCATCTTGATTACTAACTTTGGTACGACCCCACTCCCCACAGTCATGTCGCAGACATTTCTAGGAACTAGCGAAAACAGAGACTGTATCTTTTAGGCATTTTCAATTCCGGGGTGCTAAAATTTTGAGAACATTTCAACTGTAAACATATTTTCTTTCGTTTCTATAGGAAATGAATCGTCTACAGCTTTGCCTTGGTGAAAGGGACAGAGCAAAGATAATCATTATAATGTCCAGGCTCTGTGCAAACAGATCAAGACTGAGTAATATTTTCAATTATATTAGATCATGTACCCCATTGTTGAAAGTAAATAGTCTTTTTATTGCAAATAAGTGGAATAGGGTCATGGTTCCAGTAGCAAATATGCTTCCTCTGCTGCCGAGAGGACAAGTAATCACACTGTTACGAGTCTTCCCCGTGCTGTTCATATTAATACAGCTCCATTCTCATCAGCTCTGGCTTTTATAATAAGTGTTTCTTCTCTCTGGCTGGCTTCCCAGGCAGCTGCTTAGTGGCCAAAGTGTAGAGCCTCCCACACGCTCCACATGCCTCTGTCTTCTCTAAATGGTCCACTAGCCGGTCATCTTCTGAAAATCATCAGACCAATTTAAATTCTGAACAGGAGAGTGACCTGTTCTGTCTTCCCCAAATGCTTCTAGCAAGTTTCCTGTTGTCTTGTTTATTTCCTTCAACAGACCTACCTTAGTAAAATTCAAAAAGATGTATCATTTAGCAAGCTGTTCAAAAGTGCTTTTTTGTCAGAGTAGAAGTAAGAGAAGGTAATTCATGCCCATTTGATAACATTGTGCTTCTAAAGTTTAACTACCAAAAACAGTTGTTTGTTTTTTTTTGTGGTTTTTTTTTTTTTTTTGCCCTGTGGGATATTATATTCATGGGGGAAATTCTTGTAACAATGTGTAAATTTGGAATTAACACAATAGCTATATTAAGAAATTCAAACAGCTTAAATGGAAACAGTGTGAATTGTTTTTTTTTTAACATGTTAACTCGTGTATCAGTGCCTTTGATGAGGGTCTCAAAGCTGTTCACAATTTTAAAATCTCGCTTTTCTTTGTTTGAACTGCAGAACTCCCAAGGACCCAGACTGATTATGAGAACAGCCTAACCATGAAGATGTTCATGTTCCAGTTTGTCAACTACTATTCTTCCTGTTTCTACATAGCCTTCTTTAAGGGCAAATTTGTCGGTTACCCGGGAGATCCTGTTTATTGGCTGGGAAAATACAGAAATGAAGAGGTGTGAATTTAGAATTGTATTCTCTTGATAAGCTGTTTTCTCTCAGTTGCTCAATGAATGGTTTATTGTAGAGTCACTGGGTTGTGTTTTTTTAGCCAAAAAAGAACAAATATTAGAAAAATAAGATTAAATGACCTTATTTCATATTAGACCCATCAAAAATTTAAGTGACATTTTCTTTTTAACATTGCAGTGTGATCCCGGGGGGTGTCTCTTTGAACTAACAACACAGCTGACAATAATCATGGGAGGAAAAGCAATCTGGAATAACATACAAGAGGTGTTACTTCCGTGAGTATTAAGCTGTATCATGTCGGGAGGACAGAGGCGGAAAAGCCCACCCAGTGGAATAATCTGCCTGCGTGTCCATCTCTAAACTGGAGTGGACTCTGCTTATTAAGTCTCCAGACAAGATAGTCTAGCTATTCAGAGTAAACATACTTGGGGGTTTTGTTTTGTGTAGAAGAACTGGGGTGTAGGCCAGAAAGCGGGGGCGTGACAGGATTCCCCAGAGGCAGAGCAGGGAACAGAACAAGCAGAGTTACCGAAACACACTGCTGAGGAGAGCAGCAGGCGAGACAGGAGAGGTCTGCTGTGCCATGTGGGTCAGCTCCCTGGCCAGAGCTCAAACTCAGGCTGTAGCAGTGATAGTGCTGAGACTTAACCCCTAGGCCACCAGGGAGGCCCATCTCAGGGTTTAAATAAATATGTTAAAACACCTTCTTAAATCCCATCAGTGATGGGTATACTGATTGTAGCCCCAGGACAGGTTGTCCTTGCTAGGCCTATGAACCAAGTATATCCACAACTTCTCACAAGTGTCTCCTCCCTTTCTACCACACTTTTAAAACTCAGTAACAGTGACTTCTAGGGGTCTTCTATGTAAGTCACTGTGTTGTGTTTTATTTGTTTATCTCCCTTCTGCAAATGAAGATTCTGTGGCTTAGAAAAGCTAAATGACTTTTGTAAGTTCACATCACCACTAAGAGCACTGTGAATGAAGATCTAAGATCCCAAGACTCCCAGTCCAGGTTTGGAGAATAGTTTTCTTGTGGTCCCAGGGCACATACAACATAGTGTCATCTTAGATGCTGGTGTAGGAGACCAGTATCTAGAACAGTTACCACGAAGGTTTGGATTACTGTTCTTTCCCTTAAAGATGAGAGTACATGTTTGCATAAGGTCCCACCGTCCTTCTAAATTTCCACTTAGAGGGGGCCTCCCTGTTGGCCTAGGGGTTGAGTCTCAGCACTGTTATCACTGCAGCCTGAGTTCGATCCCCAGCCAGGGAGCTGACCCACATAGGGCACAACAGACCTCTCCTGTCTCACCTGCTGCTCCCTTCAGCAGTGAATTTCAGTAGAACCTCCTGTTCTGCTCCCCACTCTGTCCTGGTGAATCCTCTCACCCACTTGCACTCTGGCCTACACCCCAGTTCTTGTATGCATAAATAAATAAAATAAATCTTTTTTTTTTTTTTTAAAGACCTGGGTTGAGCACAGCCCTGTGAAGCTGTCCACAGCCTCTGCAGCACGGGTTTGATTCCCGGCCAGGCAGGGAGATACCCACATGATGCTGCAGACCTCTCCTGTCTCGCCTGCTGCTTCCCTCAGCAGTGCTTTTGGTCCATCTGCCTGTTCTGCTGCCCACTCTGTCTCTGGTGAATCCTCTCACCTTCCCACGTCTCTGGCCTGTACCCCAGATCTTGTACAAATAAATAAATCTTTTTAAAAAAAAAGTCCTTTATCCCACCATCCAAATGGGTTGTTTTTTTTCAACATCACCCCTCTCTATAGGTTCCTTCCTCCTGTCATTTTGCCCTACCTCTACCCCCACCCATATCACATCCACCTTTCTTCTCTCTCTTCCTCTTCCCTTCTCTAACCTTTCTTCTCTCTCTGCCATTCCCAAATTTCTTTTTATTCTGTTCATAGAGTGTTAACCTCATTTTTCGGTTTTTAGAGAGCAGAAACCACTGGGTTTCATTGTGTCCTTCCAGATTTCTTCACAAGGGCTCATTCCTCAACTTCAATGGGAACTAGCAGAATTTGTCTCTAAGCAAAGGCCTCTCTCTTTCCTCTTCCCCACCCCAGGGTCCTCCCCTCTAAAGGATTCTGGTTGTGGCTGTAAAATTACGATTTTCTTTACCTACTATGCTGTCAATGGCCCTCACTTTCATTGTACTCATCTCCAGCTTTTCCAGACGAGTAAAAGTAGGTCAAGCACACATAACTATGTTTCTATATGAAAATAAATAACATCAAAGAGAAGAAAGCCTTAACTCGGATTTAAAAGCATTTTTTTTTTTTGAAGAAAGTAGATTATTTAGCACTTGTTTTGATGACTGGTTGTCAGTGAGTTCATTTTTATTTTAAAATTTTAGGGGGCCTGGTCTGTTTTCCAAATTGGTATTGGTATTCACATGTAATGAAATATGTTCCCATGAAATATTTTTAGATAAAGGTGTGTTATTGGACCCACCTCTACCCCAGGAGGTATTGCACCCAGTATTGCAAATTACAGCCACCTAAACCTGGCATGTCGATATTTCTAATTCTAGCCTAAGTTACTGAGGCAGTATGTTTTCAATTAGCTTTCTTTCACTTTTGAAAACCTGGATTGCTAAATGTTAACCAAATTAGGGAATGACTTGGGATCAGCTAATTGCTACTTCTCCTCTTTAGGTAGGCATCTCTTGCCTTCTTACTTTTTCATACAACTTCTCATATAACAAGGACATAGTAGTTATTCTGGTAACCCAAACTACACCCATCACAGAAAGCATAATAAGGGAGAGAAAAGCCTTCTAATTCAGTGGCTATTTTCATACCATTTAAATATGTCAAAAAGAATGGAATAAAATTAGTTTCACTGTATACACTTAACCTCTCTCTGCCCCCAACCAGGTCAGCTCCTTGGCTAGGGTTCCTGAAGCAAATGAAGAAGCAAAGCTGGCACTGGGATCCTGTCCCCTTTGGGCGCCCTCGGGCATCCAGAGCAGTGCTGGGCATTTAGTGGGTGCTCAGTAAAAACCAGTTGAGTGAATGAGTGATTCGTGCTTTAAATACAGAATATCAGCACATTAACAGAATTGTTTACTGGACTCAGAGAACAAGCCCAGCACCCTTTGGCCTTCTCACTCACTTAGTATTTTGATTTTGATATCTGAGGCACTCCTGGGAATTTTACTCTGTACTTGACACAGCGCTGGTATAATTCCTGCATGAAGCAGCTCAATCTGGAGAAATTCTTATGATAAAAATGTACGAAAAATAGATACCAATAACATTGTCCTTTGGTGTTTAGGTAATGGATGGCAGTGGTTTTCTTCTTTTGTTTTCTATAATGGGTTTGAACTTCTTAGGTAAGAAAAGTGAGCTGATATAAGAGAAAATATCCCTTCTTGGGATATATTGGGTAGTTGGAAAAGGCATGACGTATTTATTTCTGTTTTTCAAGCAAAAATGCATCATGACTCTTCCAACAGCCCAGCCATTTGTCAGGGAAGAACCAGAGGCATGTAATAAGAGAACCCTAACACAGGGTTCCCTCACTACCTGCTCTTGTGCTTTAAATTAAAAAATAGTAGACCCAGGAATAAAACAGATTTAATAGTAGAGGGTGCTTTTATTCAAAATTAGCAAGTGGGAATGCTGTAGGATGTCTTAAACAGAAATAATGATTATCTGTGGTATGTGAGTTAAATATAAAGAAGATACAAGAAAAGGCCATGCAAAGTAATTCATACATACAGTAAGGACTTAGTGAAGAGCGACTTTTTATAACACTGTTATGCCAATATGCTAAATTCCTAAGGATATTATTTTGTAACCACTGCTGAAGGAAGGAAACATCTCAACTTGGCCAGGGGAGAAAGTACCTGGCATCTGGAATTGTTTGTAATTCTGTAGATGATTTCCATGTGTACTCAAGATGAAGATCCCTGCTCCAGAATCATAACCCAATAGAAAACCCAAAAGACCAAGGACAGTGTAGTATGGATTACAGCCCAGTATTTCCTACCGGAATAATAAGGAATTTAGCATGGAAACAAGGAATTAATTTCTTCATGGGTTGTGTGTTCAACTTGAGACATTAACTCATGCTTTATGACGTGGGGGATAATGGTCTAATTTGCACTTTGATCTTTTCGGCAGCTGGATCAAAAATCTAATTGGACGATGCAACTCAGTTTCGGGCTCAGAAAAGATCACCCCACGGTGGGAACAGGACTACCATCTGCAGCCCATGGGCAAGCTGGGATTATTTTATGAATATCTTGAAATGAGTAAGTTGTGGGTGACATTTTGGGTCATGTAAATTATAATGGAGCACGTTTTGGATCCCAAAAGCAGAGATTATTGAGCCAAATAATGATCTAGCAGGTTGAAATGTAGTTTCTTTTTCTCCAATAGATGAAATTATAGGATCAGGCTTGCAAATAAGGTGATTGTGTCTCTTTGTCAATATTTATGTTGTCCGATGCCACAGATTTATCCCCAAGCAATGAAAAGGGATACTCATCTAGGTACATCTTCACCATTCATTATCAGAACATCCTAACCATGTTGTCTGAGCCTCAGCTCAGAACTATTATTAGAGGTGATTCAGTCTGGGATACACAAATGATCACAGGGTCCCCCCGCCCTTTTCACACCCTGTTCCTGTTTCTGCATATCTTTTTCTCCTGACCAGTGATTTCTGCCTGTTTCCTTGAGTGACCTCATTTCTAATCACTAGTTAGAATTTAGAAGCATTTTTGCTGGTCTGGCATTGAGAATCCACATTTATCTCCTCCATCCTGAATGTCTTTGCCCGTCTGTGTAGCATTTCCTTGGGCTCTGTTTCAGTTGCACTTGATTTTGAGTCCCCAGTTGTCTTTCAATGGATGCACCTCAAAATAGATCTCCATAGGAAAGAGCATCTTTTCTCTTACGTATGACATGCTTACACCTAATAGAAAACCAACAATTTATATGTTTTGTCTCTGTGCCCTTTTGCTGAACTAGTACAGTGAAGTATGCTGGTCTCATGCTTAGGAAGCAGGAAAGGGAGGCTGACTGTGGTGGGTCCTTGCGAATGGGGTGTATGTTAGCAGAGACACCCCCTTGTCATTCTTGTTTACCAGTTTGCAGATAGAGGAAGGTTTCCATTAAATCCTATTTTATATTACAAAACAGTTGCTTTTAAAAAATGTGCATTATATACATGGAAACACATCTGCTTCCTTTGTGGAGTGAAAGGTTCCTTTTATTTATCATGTTTATTCTCAAAAGGACCTTAAGACAGCTGCCTGTTATTCCAAATTGAATCATAATTGTAATTCTCTTATGGGAGGAATTAACAATAACAACATCTTGAGGGAGAACATAATTTTTACTTTTGCACAGAAAAGTTGGGTGGAAAGAGTTATTTTTCTGTAGTTGATTTGACAAACAAGTGGCATGGAGAGGAAGAGTTAGTGGTCATATGCTGGAGAGTTGATGTGACTATTAAATCTATAAGAAAGGCTAGAATAACAACAGTTTCGACAGAATTTCTTTTCTTTATTCAATTGTTTTATTATCCCAATAATACTCAATAAATCAGAAAAAGTAATCAGTTTCTGACAATAGGCAGTCTGTTATTCTGTACTCAAGAGTGAAATCTATGTTTGCTGCTTTTAGTTTGTGGGAGATAGAATTTCCAAGTGCCTTTGAGTTATTTTTGCTCCTCTAAAATAAACATAGAATGCCTTTGGCAATGGTCTAAACTCTACACACTTCCCCTGCTTCCTAATCTTCATCAATTCCAACATCTACCTTTTAAATTGTGTCTCTAGCAAGGAGGAGCCAAACTGGGGTGGAGGAAATAGACATTTCACGAGAAAAGGTAGACACATTTGAAAGGTCAAGGGCGTGAAACAGCCTGGGCAGTTCAAAGAATGGGAAAAAAGCAAAGTGTGGCTACAACAAAGGGTCCAAAGGTGAAGGGATAGCAGGAAAGCAAGGGCTATGTTTTGATGGATTTTGTGGGCTTAGCCAAGGGACTCGAACTGATCCTTAAGGAAATGCATACTTTGGAGATGATCAGATTACCCTGGCAGCAAAAGGGGATGAAAATATTCTGTTTGGTTGGGCCTATTTTGGTAGAAAGAAGCTATTTCAGTAGGTTACCCCAGGTCACCTAAATAATTGTAAGCACTGAAATAGAGGCTGTGATCTGAGGAATTGAGATAGGGAGAGAAATTTAATCGTTGTCAAAGGTGAGATCATATAGCATGTGGGGAATAGAATTAAGATATCTTCTGGAGTCTGAATGTGCAGGTTGGAACAGCAGGAGAGGAACTGGTTTTGAGGAAATGGATTAGGCTCAGTTATCTTGAGTAGCTGTTTGTGGGATCTCTCAGAGGGGTCCATTAGAAAGCTGGATCCACCTGTTGAGCTCAGAGCACTCCAGGCAAGGTCAGGGGGTGATTCAGGCTTGCCAGGGGAAAATGATGATGTGGCTATTCCCAGCGATATTTAAAGAGTAAATGGGGGGATAGAAAGCCACAAAGAGAAGGAAGAGCAGGGCAGGTGGGAGAAATCCATCAGAGAGTTGTGTCAACACAGAGAAGATTTTGAAGGCTTAAAGGTATTGGAACACTGACAAAAAAGAGCATAATGAAAAGGAGGGAACAGGCAGTAATGCACACATTTAATTGCTGGTTCTATAGGGAAGGGTGGGATAAGTGCTGTAGTTTGTTAAATTTTTTTAAAATATGTATTGTATTTTATATCTTATTCTATGCATATGGTTACACGCACATGCACCCTTGCTCTTTTAAAATTTAAGTAAAATAATAATCAAGGGGAAACACATTCCACAGGGAGATGAATGCTTGTTGATAATAAAAGTAATTGAATAAGAACTGAAAATGTGCGGTGGCTTTGAACCATGCCCCTCAGCAGTTAGCCAGACAGTGGTGAGGGATGTAGGGCTTTGAAGAGAGACAGTGGTGGACAGTGAGAACATAGAAGAACTTCCTGCAGGAAGCTTGGCACAGAAAGTTTTAGAGAGCAGTACAGGCCCATGAAAAGTTTCAGGTCCGGGTTGGTTTTTTTTTTTTTTTTTTTACAATTTTTTTTTTGTCTTACTGAATGGATATATTTCATATTTTTTCTGTTCTTGGTTTTAAATGTTCTCATATGACTATCAGGATAAATTATACTATGTTTTTTCTGGAGTTGTATTTTTAAATTAAAATTTTTTATCTATCTGGAATTTATTATGGTGTCAAAAGTGAGGACACAGTACCAGTTTTTCCAATGATTTCACTAATAGCTCCAATATTTAATTCACTGGTTTCAGGCATCACTTTTTTTTTATTGTTTCCAGTTTTGTTTAATATTTTAATAGTATAGTATTTCTCCCCTCAGGTGTGATTTTGGTGATGGCCACAAAGCAACCATAATCCTCCTTCATGGTCCATTGTGTTTTCCCTACTCCCCTCCCCCATTCTCGCTCCTCTCCCTCCTTCCTCCTGAATGTCTCAGATCTATGCTCAACTTCCAAGGGTTGGTTTTACAGGTTATCTTCATCTGACCCTTTGTTTGGTTTCACATATAAGTGAGATCATCCAGTATTTATCTTTCTCCTTTTGGCTCACTTCACTTAGTATATAAGCCATTCCAGCTCCATCCATGTTGCTGCAAATGGCATGTGTTTATCTTTTTGATGGCTGAGTAGTATTCCATTATGTATATATACTACATCTTTCTGACCTACTCATTAATTTGGAGCACTTAGTTTGTCTCCACATCTTGGTTGTTGTAAATAGTGCAGCTATAAATGTGAGAGTGCAGTTTTCTTTTCAAATTAGTGTTTTTGTATTTGGGGTTAGATACCTAGATGTGGAATTGCTGAATCAAATGGCAGATCCAATTTTAGACTTTTGAGGAACTTCCACACTGCTTTCCATAAGCGAATCCCATCAATATTAGCATCAAGTTTTGAATCTGTTCTGTTTAATTCATACCATATGAATGTACTAGTTCTGAACTGTTTTAATTACTCTAGTACTCTGTTTTTATTACTCTAGTTAATATCTCAGAGACCTGCTCTCATTTTGTCCTTACTCAGAATGTCTGTTACTGTCAGTTCAAACATCCTTCCTTGTTACTTTACTTGTATATTTATATTTCCTGAAGAATTTTAGCATCACCTTATAACATTATTTTCCTTAAATCCATTTGAGATTATTACCTACATCTACTTTAAAATTCTAAATTAAATTTTTGGGGAAAAAATCGGATAATGTCCCCAAACTTGAGTCTTCCCAATTTAAGAATATGGTCCATCCTACCATTCATTCATTCATCATTTTTTGGTTTTCCTTATTTTTTAAGTCCATTATTACAGTAAACTGACATTTCTCAGTAATTTATTCCTAAATAGTCTGTGCTTTTGTTGTCATTATAAATAGTATCTTTACACTTTTGTTTTTAACTGAGTCTGTTGCTAACACAGTCCTGATTTCTGGCTGCTTTTGAACAATGAGATCTGGCGGCTCTGAGCTCATCTTCCAGTGAGGCCACTGTGGGCTCTGCCTTTCAGGAGGACATGCCCTCACTGGTTACATGCACTTGCTAGGGTACCAGAGTTGGCCGCACATTCCAGCATTTCCTCACTTGCCAGCCCTGTAGGCAGGTGAGTCACATGGGGTAACTAAGTCACAGACACAGGTGTTGGGCATGGCTCAGTGCTGAGCTGCTGTCACCACTGGTCCTGGTCCTGGCCTGTCTGACTTGCCTCCTGCCTGGCCTATGCACCTCCCAGATCTTTCTAGCTCTGTCTGCTCTTCTATAACATGCCCTGGCCTTTTAGAACACAAGCAAGTGCCAGTTCCTCCTACCCACTACCCCTTCCACAGTCTTGCCTCCCAGCAGTATCTCAGAGGGGCTGTGAATTTCCTTCTCATCTGCACTCTTAGTTACCAGTTTGCTTTCAAGGTCTGCCAAGTAGGAGGGAAGGCTCTGACATGGAAAGATCTCATTGGCTCTCTGGTCCTATCCTTTCTAACTTCTATCTCCCCATGTTATGGTTTCCCCTGAATCTGTGCTGCCCCACATTAACTACAGAAGAGGAGAAAGAGCTTCTAAGTCTTGAATCTTGACTTCCTGTGACCACACAGACTACCACAGTTTCAAGATAAAAATTCCTAAAGAAAGATTGTATTGTGACTATTAAGAACCTTAATCACATTCATTTCCATGGTGTGTGGCGTATCATAAATTCTCTGGAATTTTCTGAACTCAAATTCATAGGCTCAGAGGTGCTTCCTTATTTGCTTTAACATATTTCCTCCAGCATTCTATAAAGAGTTTCCCCAAAGGACATTTCTTATTTATTCTTAGGTTGTTAGATACTTCCACAGTACTCCTTTTCTTTTTTTTTCAGCCCTGAGTTATGAATCATCTTCCAACAGTCTATTATTTCGACACAGCAAATGAATACTATGCATAGCATATCCCAAGCGTGTTACCAGCAAATAACCTTGGTAGAATTAAAATTTTTTATGTATTTATTATTAATACATTATTCCTACCAAGTGTATACATGCAAAACACATTATAATTAATCCTCTTGGTAGAGATGTCATAGTCGTGTTTGGTTTGGCTTCTTCCAATGTTATGTGTTAAATGGTATCCACACGGTGCCTTTGCTCTGTGGGATTTGGCTCATTGTCTGCCTTTCTCTTGCTGTACAAGAGTAAAGACCTTGTCCTTCCATCCATCCACCACCCCATGATGTGTGTCCATTCCATTGACAGTTATTCAGTTTGGGTTCGTCACCTTATTTGTGGCCTCTTTTCCACTGGCCCCTCTGTTGGCTCTGGTGAACAATATATTGGAAATAAGAGTGGACGCTTGGAAAATGACCACCCAGTATAGACGGATGGTGTCAGAAAAAGCCCGGGACATCGGAGCGTGGCAGCCCATCATGCAAGGGATTGCGATAATGGCCGTGGTGACCAATGTGAGTAAGCCCAGCTTCACAGGGAAAGACCTGGAAAAGTCCAGAAATGCATGAGAATTGCTACATAAGGAATCAAATGGTTGGTATTTTTTTTAACAACGATGCCAGTACTATCATCTATATAAATAACAGTTTAAACTATACTTGTTATTCTTTTTTAAATGTAGTTTAATTGTTAGTAATTATTATTCTTGACTTACAATGTCAAGACCTCTTACATTGGCAGTTGCTAAGACAGTTGACCATTATACTAGTGTTGCTCATTTGCTCAAGTTTTTATTCAATACAAACATGATCATCGTTAAGTACTAATTCTTTACTCTTCACGTGCCTATAAGAAGAATTATCCAATAGTGCTTTTATAACATGGATAGAAACCTGTCTGTTTAGAGTATGAGGTCCTTAACATAAAAGCTATAATTCTAACATATTTAGCTACATATTCCAAACTATCGACTTAAAGCATTAACTCTTTGACGAAGCATAAACACTTTGTGCATTCTTTCACTCTTGGTGCAGCTTCTTGAAGGGTGCCTGGTTTAGGATGACCCCTTATTCTCTCCTCCTCCCACCAACCCCCACACCCCTAGATCCCTCACCCCTGTCTCTGTTAACCCCAGCCTGGTCATTGGGTAAGCACGCTTGTGGATATCCCAGCTATGAGGGAATAGATCCTGTTTTGCTTATAACCTATATCAATTATGAAATAGTCTCTCCTGCCCACACCCTAAATTTTTTTTTTGGGGGGGCATGCCATCAGGGTGCTCCCAAGTAGAGTAAAATCTCTATACCATCTCCTCAGTAGACTCCTTCCCTAGAAATACCCATAAAACCAGGGCCACCTTGTCCTCTAATTTTACTCCCACTTCATGTCCCCCAGCAAAAGAATTTCTGAGTTTTAACTGGGTCCTGAGTCCTCAGCCTTCTATCCCCCACAGGAGAGTTGGGCTGTCCCTGGGGAGCAGCCACTGGGTGAGGGTGGCTGAGCAGGGCAGCTCCCAAGCTGTGTGATCTCGGACTAGACTTTGACACTTCCAAGTTTCATTTTATCAATTGTAAGTCAGAAATTCCCTACCACATATTATAAGAATATCACATACCACCAAGGGTGGAGGAGGAATTCCTCCATGGACTGCACAGATCCTGGCCCCATGGAATGGTAGCGGTTGCTGTTTTACCCTCCTTATTTCTCATCATTAACTGGCTCTACTTTGATGGCATCTAAACTAAAGGCTCAATAATTTCACTATGTGTCACTGTCATTCCTATTTCTCATCATCATTAATTGGCTTTATAGACTTTGATGGGTGTCTAATCTAGAGGCACAAGAATTTCAAGATCATGGTTACAGTTTTATACAGTAAAACAAGTTTTTTGGAGCCCAGTTGTGTACCCCCAAGAATCCTCCATTTTCCAAGAATCCTCCATTTTCCTGAGCCTTGTGCTAGAGTCTCTGCTTTTGGAAGGAAGTTGCAAGTCACACACTGAAACAGCTACTAGGTTATGCCAGTTTCCATTCACCCAAGTAGCCCACACCTTCAAATCCACTTGTTGCAAAATGAAGACTTATGCTCAGGAATACGACAGTGGGGCCTTTCAAAGCCCAAAGTCATGGAAGAAAACCTGTCATGTTCACTGGGCTGGACGGCTCTAAGCCAGACAGGATCATGGGCTGTGTGCTGTAGGAAGATCTTCAGGAACAAGATTTGAAACTAAAAGGGCTTTTGTTTGACTTTGCACTACCTGGAAACTTCAGTCGACTCACACTCCCTTTCCTCCAGTTCTCCAGTTTGATGATATCGGCAGCTTTTCCCAAGTGCCCTCAGCAGACCACACTCCATGAGCCCAGATGGTGTGTCGGCTGCATCTCCAAGGGTGTGTGCCTGTGTATAAACACACAGGCACACACATGCCAGCGCATAGTGCTGTTGATTCTTATCCGGTAGTTGCTTTTTCCCATAACTTAAGCATCATGTTATTATATTCTAGGAAAACCAATTACTAGATTTGTGACATCGATTAACCTATGGGCAGTCTTTCTTTCCATGTTGTTACATGTTCCAAGATGCAGGTCCTGCATGTATTTATATGTATGTATTTCAGAATTAAGCATGTGTAATTTCTCCCTACCCACCTAATACAGGTCTCCACTCTATAATGTGCATATAAAAGGCTGACTTTCCATAACAGAAGAACTTTTAATAGTAGAGAATAGCCACCAGGGATGAGAACGGACATCAAGCAGGAGTTTGGGTATAAAATCATCTTAGAGCTGTTGGGTCAATCAATAAGCTGAATTGACATTGTTATAGCATGCCAGAGCATCTGGCATTGAAGACCAATTTTAATTTATTTTTATATAAATGGAAAATCATGTTCAGAACAGCATGGAAAATAAAGCACACTGCATTTATTTGTGCTCTTGCAGAGTGTCTCAAAGCCGCTCAGTTCCAGAGGAAAAAGTATCTTGTCAAAAGACAATAGAATTATCTTCCTTGTTGGAATATTTGTAGCATCCTAAAGCCCATCTGCAGGTGATTCTATAAAAGGTTATCGTTAAGTTACATGATAAGGGGAAATTTTAATCTTTTGAAATCCAGAAAAAATAAAATATTCTTACCATACTCTACTACCACCATCACCACCAGCAGACAGGCAGATAGAGAGAGAGAGAGAGAGAGAGGTTGAGAGAGAGATTTCACTGCAGAGGAAAGACAAAACCCCTTCTAGTGGGGGAAGTTTTGCAATCAAAAGCCCTGGGTTGTTTTTCTTGCTTTGCCTGAGTTCTTGGCTTGTGTTCTCTCTGTGTCTAAACCATATGTTCAGATAAACACTATTAAAAATCATGTTGTGCCAAAAACATGTCTGCTCTTCTGCTTCAATAAATGAGTCATTTAGCGTTGTTGATTACATACTTTTTTTTCATACTCATTTAGTGTTTTTTTAATAATATAATTTATTTATATATATTTTACATCATTGTTCATTTTTGTACAATGTTTTCTTTCTCCTCTCAGGTGTAATCCCCATAGAATTCCCACCACTAAGTCACCCGTGCACCATCACCATGGTTCCCTGTCCTCTCCCTTCCCCTGTTTTGACCCCTCTCTCCCCCTCATGCAGAATGACTCTGATTTATAGTTGCCTGCTATTTTTTTTATTATTTATTGCTATTATTTTCCCCCTGACCCCTTATTTGGTTCCCCTGTGTTCCTCCTATAAGTGAAAGGATCTGGTATTTTTCTTTTTCCTTCTGACTTATTTCACTGTGCATCATCTCTTCTAGCTCCAACTATGTTGTTGCAAATGGCATGAATTTATGTTTTTCAGTTGCTGAGTAGTATTCCATTGTGTATATAGACCACATCTTCTTGAGCCATTCATCAGTTTTGGGGCATTTAGGTTGTTTCCATATCTTACCTATTATATTAGAATTTGGTTTAAAGCACATTCTTGACTTTCTTCTTCCTTCAAGCCGATTTAATGCATTGGAGAATTTCAAGCCCAAATGAAAAAATTTTTGAGAATATTTTTGTGGTTCATAATGACTTTATATCCTAATAAATGTCTCTCAGGTTTAAGATTGACTTCTATTTATTCCTTTAACTTGGGAAAGTACTAAACTTTGTTATTTGATCATTTTACTGTTCATAACTTTATCTGCTTAATCTTTTGAAAGTTGAGAGGCTTAAATTCTGAGCCCTCTAACAAAATAGACATCATTGTTGGACAGTGTGAAGACAATGACCCTGGTGTAGTTTTTTTGCTGCCAACATTTTAGTAAAATTAATGAAAAAATCCTCACTTCCTAATGAAGTGATATACATAAATATGTACTGAAAATTTGAAATAAATCAGACTTAGGTCATCTTTTCTAAACTTGCAAGATACTATAGGGAAAAAAGTATGACTTTGAGGGCCAGTACTTACTTCAGATCAAGGAAAATATATTTTATGCAGTTTATAATCCGTTTTTCAGAGGCAAGTGATAGAAAATCAGTTTTATATCAATTATTTAAAAAGGAATTATTTTCATAATATTAACCTTAGTTATTTCACATACATTAGGAGCTTCTGAATCTGAATCACAAAAGAAAGATTGAAATTGTATCAAGTAGAGCTCTAAGGCTGAACTTTTTCTTATCCTAATTTTTGAAGATAGCTGATTTCCATGTAATACATATAGGCAGCTACTTAGTTAGCAACAGTACCCTCATGTACAATTATTTGTACCTTCTTAAGAAACACATTCTTTGAAAAAGCATATTCTTTACTTTTGTCTTCCTTCAAACCAGTGTTATGCATTGGAAAATTTAAAACCCAAATTATAAAAATTCAGAGAAAATTTATGTAATACAAATAGGTAATTATCAAGCTCTTGCTTTTGAGCTGCATGTAGACTTCTGGACATTTCCTTAGAATTAAAGACCAAAAGGAAAGTAACTAATCCACTTTAAAGCAGCTACTCAAGAGTCTCCCTGGTGGCCTAGAGGTTAAGTCTCATCCTATCATCCTGCAGCCAGGGAGTTCAATCCCAGGCCAGGGAGCTGACCCACATGGTGCAGCAGACCTCTCCTGTCTCGCCCACTACTCCCCTCAGCAGTAGATTTCAGCCAATCCGCCTATTCTGTTCCCTACTCTGTTTCTGGTGAATCCTCTCATCCCCTGCACCTATGGGGGATGTAAAACATTACAGCTCTAATGTAAAAAATTTACAGATGTAAAAAATTTACAGCTCTACAGGCTGTAGATTGATACCTTTTATTGATTTCCTCCCACGCAGGCCATGATTATTGCTTTCACATCAGACATGATCCCACGCCTGGTGTATTACTGGTCCTTCTCTGTCCCCCCCTATGGAAATCACAGCCACTACACCATGGAGGGTTACATCAACAACACCCTATCCTACTTCAACATCGCAGATTTCAAAAACAAGAGTGACGGAAATCCCTATTCTGGACTCGGTGACTATGCCACATGCAGGCAAGTTTGGCTTCCATGTTTAAAAACTTATGCATCTTTAAAAAGAGATGATTGTGCCATCAATGTTTAGTACCCTAAAATAAAACTGACATTTTCCCCTAGCTTTTCAATCAAACTTTAAAAACGATGAGATGTAGCAATTACTGTAGGCTAGGGTTAGAACTTTCAAACCAATGATGCAAGCTGTAAAGGGGAGCATTTCAAATGATTATTACAGGGAGACTGATCCAGGAGCAAAGTCATATAGCTTAACAATGAAAAAACTTTTAAGAGTTCCAAAAGGCAGGATAATTCAGCTGTAATAACTAACGTGTTTTTTCCAGCACAACCTAAAGATATTAAATGACAGACTAGCACTCTCACCTAACAAAGGATACAGATACCTCAGTCTAGCCTAGCAGGATTGCTAAAGTTATTCCAAAGTTTTCTGCATTCACTTGACTGACTGGTAAGATTATCTGAGAACCCATACATTGACAAAATTACCAGTCGATAAAGCTTGTTGTGATAGAGGGTTTTCTTTTCCTTAAACCTAAAGGAGCTATGAAAATTTACTTAGTTTGATTCCTCAAAGCCTTCCCTGATGCAAATTCTAGACAACGCAATCAAGAAACCAGAAATAAGGCCAAAATAAACTTTCAAAGTTACACATAGGAACGTCTTTAGATTCTCACATTGGAATTACCTAAAGTAAGAGTTAGCACATTCAAAGAGTGATTTACCTCTTCTAGGTATAATAGGTTATGGCAGAAAAGTGCTGTACTACCTGAGGGAGATACATCAGCAGCAGCAATCCATGATGTCTGACAAGGAATTTAGGTCAGAAATTGTTAATAAGCAGGTAGTGCTTTGTGTAGGTAGAAAAATCTATAGCTGAACCCACCCCAAAGATAGCGTCCTGTAAGTTCACAAACACTCAGTTGTTTTATTTATATTCTTTTGCGAAAGTAGGGATGAAGTCTAGGGGGAAAAATGTAAGATACTTTTGTTCTTTTTTTTTTTTTACAAAGATAGGATCTTCCTATAGTGGGTTAAGATATTAGTGGAGTAGTTGTTGCAAGGCTTTGTTACCAAATCAAAAAGCAGAAAAATTGCATAATGTCCAATTTTAAAAACTATTGCATTAAGTCTGATTTTTGTGTGCACTTGCTTATAGTGTTTGTCAGAATTGCCTCCTGATATTCCTCCACTTTGTCTCCAGGTATCGTGATTTCCGGTATCCCCCAGGACACCCACAAGCGTATAAACACAACATCTACTACTGGCACGTGATTGCAGCCAAGTTGGCTTTTATCATTGTCATGGAGGTAGGAGTAGTCTATTTTGAAATATAAGGTGGTATATTTGCAGGCCTTTTATTAACATTGTGTTGCCAACTCTGACTTAAATTGTACAATACTTTCTTCTTTATCTCTATTCTAGGACACACATTAATTAGATCTGACCCATATCAGTATTTATACTATTCTCATCAGTTAAATGAAATTCGTTTATCTGCTTCTTTTGAAAGTTAAAAGCAATTGTGTGCTAGAGGGATTCAATTCCTTTCAATTATTCAGTTTTAATTGAGTGTCTTTTTGCGGGGACATGGAGGGAGCACTGGGCTACATGTTACACTGTGAAGGGTCTTATTCAAGATGAATAAGATGTGACCTCTGCCCTTGAGAAACTTTAATGGCTGTACTATTTTTATTTGTATTATTATAATTTTACCACATTTTATAATATCCCTAAAACTGTCCGGTTCTGAGAAATGGCTAGGCAGCTCTAAATTTGCAGTTGATCCAGACAACTTTTTCTTTTTCTTTTTTTTTTTTTAAATTTTTAGGTGACTTTTTAAGATTTATTTTTATTTATTTATACAAGCAGTGGGTACAGTCAGAAGCGCGGGAGGGTGAGAGAATTCACCAGAGCCAGAGCAGGGAGCAGAGCAGGCAGAAGGACCGAAGCACACTGCTGAGGGAAGCAGCAGGCGGCAGGAGGGGTCTGCGCGACATGTGGGACCCTCCTCCAGTGGCCGGGGAGCAGCTGGGGATTGAACCGGTGCTGCAGAGGCTGCGGGCAGCTTCGCAACCCAGCGCTCAACCGCTGTGCCACCAGGGAGGCCCCAGACAACTTTTTCTTATACTGAATGAATAAATTCTAAAATCTCATAATTTGCAAAGTAATTTTGAAAAATATTAGGTTGTCGGAAAAGTCATGATTCATTTTTGCATAGAAAATATAAAAAATACTTCATGACTTTTCTGATAACCCAGTAATTAAATAGAACTTTAGAAATAAAAATATGTAGTTGTAGAAATGAAAAAAATTCACATATGTACTAAATAAAAGTTTAGGTTAAAATGAACAGAGAATTAATGAAATGGAACATAGGACTCCAAAAATTAGCACTAACACATCAAAGGATAAGAAAATGAAAACATGAAAAAGGGGTTAAGCAGAATGAGAAAGACTAACTTTCAAAAAGTCATAAAGAAAATGCATAATGGAAGAAGGCAATATTTGAAGAGATAATGGCTAAAAATTTTCCCTAATTAATGAAAGACATCAGTTCACAGAGCGGAAGACACAACAAATATGAAGTAAAACAGTAACAAAGAAATCCACACTTACACACATTGTAAGAAAAATGTAGCACACCAAAGATCTTAAAAGACCAGACAAAGAAGAGACTGACAAAATTTAAAATTAGAATGAGAATATACTTTTTATTATTTTTTAATTTTTTACATCATTGTTCATTTTTAACAATATTTGCTTTCCCCCACCCCCTCAGGTATAGTCCCCATAGAATTTCCTTCACCAGTGCACCTGTGCACCATCACCTCAGTCCCCTGTGCTCCTCCCTCCCACCCTCTGATCCCTCTCCCGCTTCCTCCCCTGCAGTATGGAGAATAAACTTTTTAAACAGCCAACAATGGCAGTCCGAAGAGTGGAGCCTAATATCTTCAAAATGCTAAAAGAAGGTAGCTGTCAACCCAGAATTATAGTGCAATGTAGAGCACTTGAAAAATCTTTCCACAATGAAAATACCACCATGTAGTTTTACAGGAGTGATATCAAACTTTCTAGAACATTCTGATCTTACATATACTCCTCCAGAGATCAGAAAAAGAAGTGTTCTCCATATCATATTATATCCTAAAATCAGACAAGAATAGAAAGAGAAAGGAAAATCATAAGCCACTTCATGGATGCAAAGTTTTTTTTTTTTTAAAGATTTATTTATTTATACAAGCACTGGGTACAGTCAGAAGCATGGGAGGGTGAGAGAATTCACCAGAATCAGAGCAGGGAGCAGAGCAGGCAGACAGACGGAGGACACTGCTGAGGGGAGCAGCGGGCGCAGCAGGAGAGGTCTGCGTGCCATACGGGACCCTCGCTGGCGGCCGGGCCGGTGCTGCAGAGGCTATGGGCAGCTTCGCAGCCCAGCGCTCAACCGCTGCGCCACCGGGGAGGCCCCACAAAGATCTTTTTTAAGTGTGCAGACTGAATCTGGCAATATAGATTTTAAAGATAACATGACACCACATTGACTTTATCCTAGAATGCAAGGGTGGTATAACATAGACAGTCCAAGTATCTATCATTATTACCCACCTCAGAAACATTTTGAAAAAAACCACATCACTTTACTCCATCAACTTTCACCTCTTTACTATGTAATTTTCATCTTTTAAACACACTAATATCTCTTGTGTCTCAAATTTCAACATCACCAATGAGCAACATTTGATGACACAGCTGATTGCATTCTCCTCCTTGAAACTCTTTCAGCCCCTTGTTTCTCTCCTTATTCCACATCCAGTGCTACTGGCTTTTTCTTGAAAATGCAGCACAAATGTACCTGCCCCTTACCAACTCTGCTGCTGACACCAGAGACAGCCACAGTTGTTTCTTCACTGACTTAAGGCAACCATCCATAAGGGGTCTCTGCTGTCACTCAGAGCAAAAGCTAGTCTTTTTTTTTTTTTTTTTTTTTTTTAAAGAATTATTTATTTATTTTTAAAAGATTTATTTATTTATACAAGCACTGGGTACAGTCAGAAGCATGGGAGGGTGAGAGAATTCACCAGAGTCAGAACGGAGAGCAGAACAGGCAGAGTGACGAAGTACACTACTGAGGGGAGCAGCGGGTGGCAGGAGAGGTCTGCTCGCCATGTGGGACACTTGCCGGTGGCCAGGGATCGAACCGGCGCTGCTGAGGCTGCGGGCAGCTTCGCAGCCCAGCGCTCAACCACTGCGCCACCAGGGGAGACCCCACAAAAGCTAGTCTTACAATGATATCCAAGGCTTTATGTGTGCTGTTGATTACTTCCCCATGTCATTTCTCTCCTCCTTGTACCCCCTCACTCCAGCCTTGCCATTGCCAGACTACATCTTGCAGTCTTCACCATACAGACTCTGGCTGGCTGTTTCCTTTGCCCAGAATAGCTTTTCTCCTGATTGTTGTAGTGCCAGAAAGCACAGGGCAGGTTCTCTATCGATTTGGGCAGATGGATATAGGCAAGTCCCAGAGCCCTACATGACTTTTTCAGGCTTTAATGATCTTTCTACACCAACTGGTATGGGGTAAACCTGCAGGCTGTCAAGGCAGCGAGGCCAGGACCCTCCCAGGCCCCAGGTACACTTTTCTCCTTGGGCACTTTCTGGCATCGTC
Organism: Talpa occidentalis; assembly: GCF_014898055.3. Taxonomy (NCBI): domain Eukaryota; kingdom Metazoa; phylum Chordata; class Mammalia; order Eulipotyphla; family Talpidae; genus Talpa; species Talpa occidentalis. The sequence goes on along the minus strand of NW_023601653.1, from coordinate 42,426,573 downwards.
TTGTAGCTCTGCCTCTCTGTAAGTCACTAGGCCTCTCGTCGCTGTTCTCCACGGCAGCAGTTCTCTGTCTCTAGGTGGCGCCACCTTTTAGCCTCAGCCACCAGGCTCAGGTGTTCACACTTACACATGCCCACACCATACTCCAGATGTCCACCATCAGGCATACGTGCCCCGAGCCCAAGCTCCCAGTGTGGCTTCTGCATTCAAGACCGCAGGCGATAGTCACAGTGGCTAACAGCATAAAAGCCTGACCAGTTCACTAACCCCACATACGTACATGGCTAATCCCTCACCTTCCTTAAGTGTCTGCTCAGTGAGCCTCATCTGGCCTAGTCTGTACAGGATCTCAGTAAAATTTCCCTCCCTCTCTAACACTCACACTAATTCTTACAATACTTTACTATCTTCCCATAACTCATCATTTTTTAACACCATGGGTCATTTGTTTTTAATTATGTTTATTGTATATTATCTTTAAATCCTTACTTGGTCAGGGATTTTCGACTAGTGAATAAGTGAAAGGGTGATCAATCTCATTAGTCTCAAAGAATTGTGACCCCATAATAATAATAATAAGACCCCATAATAATCACTGTGTTAAGTAAAATACTGAAAGCATCACATAATGCTGGTGGGAGCGTTAGTTGATACAATGGCTTTGGAAAACACTTTGGTGCTCTGTTGTAAAATTGAGCAGTCATATAAGATAGGGCTTCAGCCATCTTACCCCTGGATGCCTACTCCTGAGAAATGCTCAGCTGTGCTCCAGACCCAAGGACAAGAACACACAAACATCATTGTTTCTCATACAAAACTGAAAACAAGCCCAGTCTCTGCTGGTATGAAACATGTACATTTTAGTGTATTTACACAGTGGAATGTTATACAGAAGAAAAGATGAATTGACTACAATTAGGTACAATAGCATTCTGAATAATTAAATGAACAAAGCAATTTTACTTTTTTAATTTTCTCGTTTTCTTACATCATTGTTCATTTTTGTACAATATTTGATTTCTTCCCTCAGGTGTCATGCCCATAATTCTCCCACCACCACAGCACCCTTGACCATCACGACAGTTGCTTGTGCTCTTCTCTCCCCTGTTTTGACCCCTCTCACTCCTTTTCCCTTACTGGACACCTCAGATCTATGGTCAGCTTGCACGTTTTGTCGAAAAAAAGCATTTTTAAAATTATATAGTAGCTTCTGTTTTTGTAAAGCTCAAATCAAGCAACACTAAACAATATATTATTTTGGAATATAGACATTATATTTGTAATATAGACATTATTAAACTATTGATCAAAAATAAAAGAAAATAATGTGCATACAGTCACACATCACTTCACAATGTCAGTCAATGGTGGGATCCCAGGGTGACAGTGGCCCCAGTGAACTCTACCAGAGTCCAGGGTGGTGTAGACTGTGCTATCTCGGTGTGTGTCACCACACTCTGTGATATTTGCCCAATGATGAAATCTCCCAGTGATGCAATTCTCAGATCATATCCCTGTGGAGTAACACATGAGTTGGGGAAGAAGCGTAGGAAAGGAATACACAGAAAAAATAAGATAGCCACGTGATGGCACCGTGACTGGTTCATCTTTAGCCTATAAAGCTAATGAAGGTATTAGATACATTCTTTTCTACATATCCAGTAGACCTCTTGAAGTTTGCAAAGTAACAGGATGTAGCTCCTTGGCAGAACTATGGTCTGATGGGAGAGATGGGATGTGCACGTAATGCCTGTCACTTTGTCCAGATACAAGGCCGTGAGGACCAGCACAGACAGCTGAACCGAACTCTGTTTCCCTCTGACTGACACTTCTTCCTTCTCTTTTACAGCATCTCATCTACTCTGTGAAGTTTTTCATTTCCTACACAATTCCAGACGTATCGAAAAGCACGAAGAGCAAGATCAAGAGAGAAAAGTACCTAACGCAAAAGTTTCTTCGTGAAAATCACCTCAAAGATATGACGAAAAACCTGGGGGTCATCGTTGAGAAAATAGGAGAAGTAGCAGATAACAATTTACGACCCAAATTAGAATAAGAGCTTTGTAAAATTCTGAGATGCACTTTAAGGACTTCAGCTCTGTCAAAATAGATTATGAATCACTAATGGGAATGTTTAAGTTAAATCCTTTAGATGAAGAAATCTTAACAATTACCATTTCCTTGTAGATTATTTTTTCAGTTTTAGCTAGCAGTGCAGAAACTAGAAATATAAAACTTAGATCAAGAAGTGCATAAAACTAATCACCTGGAAAACATTCAATATTACCTTTTTTGCAATATTGGAAGTTTAGTAACACAGAAGAATCTCTTAGTGTGCTGAAAACCTACCCTTTCTGAAACAGAACCTTTTTTCCCTTCATTTAATTACTTTCATCCCTTTCTGCTCTCAAGCACATGATCTCTTTTATTTTCCTGCAGTATTTTACTTCTTCACTTTACCAGATCTGTTCCAGAATTCTCTTTCCCTTCCAGTGGCACCATCGAAAACTAGACAAGCTACCACTTTACCAGCTTGTGATTAAAAATCGCTAACTCAGAATTCATTTTGAATGCTACATCCAAGGACAGATTGACCCAAACACTTTCAGTATTTAGGTGTGTTATCACATCCCGACAGGAAAAAAGAAACCTCAGTGAGTAAGAGGAAATAGTTGGTCACCACTCATGCCTGCCTTTCCATCTCAAAGAAATACTCTTAATGGACTGCAATAGACACTGAGTTTCTGAAGCCTACTTGTACTAATCCACGGTGACACCTTTTATCTTCCAGAATCTCTTCTAGACTATTCTGTGCCTAATCAGTGTTGACTGCTTTGCATCTCTCCAGGGAATAAAAGTGACAGAAATGGGGAAAGGGACACATTCAACTAGACCTGTAAATCATGTTGATCAGGATAATTAACTTACCTCTTCTAAAGATATGTTAGGGAAAATTTGAAATGGAGTGATTAAAATTGCATTTTTATCAATTGAATGGTCTGGAAAAGAGAAGCCCCTCAATTTCCCACCAGTTGCCTTTGGATGCAGGAGTTTCAGTATCACAGGTCACGGCACCACTGTGGATGGCTCACCACGCAGCCTCTGTGACTTGACCGTGCTGTGCGTGGTGACGAGGATGGCAGGCTCCCGATTCCGAGCTGCTCTGTGTCCCCTGAGAGTGGAGTGCTTTGTCGGCTTGATCAGCACACCTAAGAATTTGCCACAGTAAATGGGGCTCCTTGCTCTACCCATTGCATATAATTGCATATTTGCATCAGGGGGCCAATGAGGGGAGGGAGGGGTAAAGCAAGAGTGTATCCAGATTATTCCCAATCAAGAAAAGAGGCTCTGGATTTGATTTGAGCTTCTAACCTCTGCTAAAACCAATCAGGTGATTAAGAAAAGAGCTCCGTTTGCTCACAAACCTGCCTTCAGCTGCAAGTTACTTCCTGCTGCAACCCTGCTCCCCCACCCCATGCATTACTTGCCCTTGATTTGCTCAGTTTAGCAGTCTCTACTGCACTTTGCTGTTTTGTAGGCGCCCAGCGGGCTCTGGAGAAGACATGGGGCCTGCACCTTCCTCCCTTGACGGTCACAAGGCGGTGCTGGGTGCAGGAAGAAATGCCTGGCACTGGGCTCCTGCCGGATGGGCTGCCACCCACTGGATGCTGCTAAATGCTCAGGTGCCAAAGGAGCGAAGCCTCTCAGGATCCCAGCGGCAGAGGAACACCAAGCGTGTTTCAGGGAGCAGACTCAGAGGCTTGTATCAGTATAGCAGAGTGACTGATCTCCAGGAATCAAATGCCCACTGTGAATGTTAAAAAGACAAATGAACATTAAAAAGTGTTTGTGCAGTTTCATCCAGGCAGTACTCTGGACTGCGGAATCGTCCGAGTGGGTCAGGGACTGCATTTCACCAACTCTTGACGCGACTCCAGTACTCACAGACCCTCCTGGCAACCTGGCCACAAGCGACGGAGAAATGAATGTTTTCCTGGTGCAGAAACTTTCCTGTCCCCACAACCTAGTGGGGGCTCCACTGTGCTTTCCCTGCTGCTACGAGAAGTGGGGTCACCTCTCCTATTACCTCTGCTTTCTTCTGAAGTGTGTGACTATCTCCTAGTGTCGGTTTCACAATTACTCGCTGTTTATGGAAACAAAAAAGGAAATGTTTTTGCCTTATCTCCTTATATGTACACTAGAACTGAAAAGCTTTGTGCATTTATGTTTTCATTAATCATCTTTCATAAATACTCCTCGTCATTTAAAATGTGCTTCTGTGGATGGGGAGAGAAAACACCTCAGCTTTTTTAAAGGGAGCAGTGTGATGTATAGCACTGCTGGTGTCCCCGACAGCTCAGTCATAGTGGGGACCCCGGGGCACCCATGACACCAGCAGTGCAAGTCTCGTGCGGACTTGTCGATGGAGAGAAGTCTGCCAGCAATCTGGCTGGGTCTCTAAGTGTGAGCAGAGGCCACACAGGGAGTATAGATGGTGTGCCCTTGTACCTGTGAAGGGACAACCTGGTCCCACACCTGTCCAGTGTTAACCACTAGAGAAATGTCAGTTTTGTATCATTTTATAATGCCTATGAATTTAAATGAATTGAAGCATCTGACCAAAATTCTCAGGGGATTTTTCCTTATAGAGTCCTCCAATCTTTTAGATATGGTATTAGCAAGCCATCATTTTTGAAAATGAAACAAGGCCATCCTATAAACTCACCAGTCTTCCCTTTTAATTGCACTTGTATATTGAATTTCAGAAAAAATTACTTCATGGAGGGGGCGTGCACAAGCTCTGTGTTGAAACACTTCTTGTATCATCTTCTCATGTTCATATGTTAAGATGTTTGAAACATTAAAATGTAAGAGCAGCTTAACTAAAGTAGAACTGAGTATGTGATGCTTTTCAGACACTCTGCCATAAGATGTAAAATTTCTAATTGTGAATTTCTGTGCATTTTAATATTCTTTTATAATTATGAGCATTTTAATAAATTCATTTTTTTTAAAACAATCCTTTGGTCTGTTCTGGATTTAATTAACAATATTTGAAAGAAATAGAGCAAATATATATCTCATATTTAGGGACAGTGTCCTCAGAACCTGTCTCTCCAAATCTCACTTAAACCCTTTGGACCGGTTGTGATCCTGGGCTCAGAAAGAGGAAAGTATGGGAAGAATAGAAAGGATAATCTCATTTTTGAATTAATTTTTTTTTTCTGGACAACATATAATCCAGATTTTAACTAATTCCATCCTTGGATTTTTTTCTTTTTTGGACCAGCTAAAATCACATTAGAATTGTAATCTAACTAAGTCAAATACATTCCATAACTGGACAAACACAGAACTTTCTGATCCTTGATGATATTCTCAGGACCCAAACTAATAATATTTTCCCATCAAGGATTGGAAGGCCATCAAAGGGTCAACTAGAAACTCATGAGCAAAGTACCCCTTGGTTATTTGGAGGAATGATGGTGTCACAGGGCAAGGTGAGGGGCACTCCAGGACCCCCAAACCTGCCCACTCTAAATGAGTTCTGCCATCCACCATATCAAGATAAAATATACTCTAGTATGTAAGACCTTCAATAGAAAAGAACTTGAATACAACTAGTATGCAACAAAGAAAAGAAAAAGAATACAGTTCCCAAATTCAGCACCCTAAGTTATGCATCCTCGCATGGGTAAATGTCCAGCCAAATAGGGTTGGCCCAAATCAGGAACACTGCAGCCTGAAAGCCTGTCACGAGCCTAAGGCACTTCCTGGTGGGGACCCGTAGGAAAGGGGCAGGAGGGGCCAGAAGGGGCCAGGACATCTGGGACAGAAATAGCAAAATCAAGATAAGGCTGCCATTGTCAGCCTCCCCACAGGTCTCTCACCCACATCTGTTTCAAGTGTCTCCTTCCATGTCATCCAAGTCCCTGGTACAAGTCCAAGGCCGAGAAGCACGCAAGGCTTCTTCACATGTCTCTCTGCTCCACGTGCCTCCTCCAGGTCTCCTTCTGGCTCCCATCCTGCTTCCTTCCTTCCCACCAGTCTCCTCTCCAGTTCCTCCTCCCCACTGCTCAGCTCCACCCTCCCTTAGATGGAGCAGAGAATCTGGAACCTCCCCTTTCCCTGGGGGCAATCCTGTTACAATGGGATGTTAAACAATTGCTATTTATCTCACCCCACCAGATATTATGCCAGATGTTTTTTATATGTTATCTCACTGTCAACATGACTTCATTGCACAAAAAATTTTTAGTTTTTTTAAATGATTATAAAAGAAATATATGATTATAAAAGAAATACATGTTAAAAATTCCCAAGTTTTATAAAAAGATTGTGCAGGGAAATGTATCTTCTCTGCCCCGCCCAGCCCTTACTCCCCAAAGGCCCAAGAATTGTGAGTTGTAACATCAAGGGAGTCTTTTTATCCTTAAAAAGACTTGAGAATTTGCTTTGATTTTTAAGTTACAGTCGGTGTATTAACGTTGCAGATCAGAGCCCAAATTCTATTTTTTTTTCATAAATACATTAAGTCTGCTACAGCAAACTTACCAATTACATTTAAATGTTGTGTTCCACTTGCAAACTGAATGAAATGCTTTAAAATAGCTGCAATAGCAATTATTAGTCTATTCCACGTCCTTTGTAAATACTCCAGTTCTCCAATCAACTGCGGCCAAGAGGCCACAAATGAAGGAGCTGACTGCAAACTCTCCTGCCCTGCGCCTCCGGGGACACCTTTCTCAAAGCCGTGGAGGCTGCCTCCTTCTTGCCACAATTCATTCCTAAGGCTGAACATACAAATGGACAAGAAGCTGAAGAGAACGCTGACCCACAACCCACAGCCACCAGTCCAGGAAATCCACGCTAAGCTAAATAGCCAGACCATGAAGGCAGGCAGAATGGCAGAAGTCATACTGTTTTATCTCTAACAAAGTAACAGGGTGGTCCCCAGGGAAAGGGGAGGTTCCAGGTTCCCTGCCTCACTCAAGGGAAGGTGGATTTCAGAGCAGCAAGGAGAAGCTAGAGAAGACAGGAAGAAGGAAAGGAGAGCAAGAAGAGGCCTGGAGGAGGCACATGGAACAGAGAAATGTGAACAAGCTGCACTTGCTTCTTGGCCTTGGACTTGTACCAGGGACTTGGGGGGCGAGGAAGTAGAAAGAGATAGTGTGTGTAGGATGAACCTAAGACAGTGTTAGTTGGGCTGACCCTCTCCAGTCATCTTGGGTTATAAGAAGGGAGGGCTGGTAATTAAGACTGATGAATTTTGTTCAATTTTGGGGGGTATTGAAGAACTGGGGTGTAGACCAGAGTTGCGGGGGACAGGGATAAAGATTCACCAGAGACACAGTGGGGAGTAGGACAGGCAGATCTAGAGCAGCAAGCAAGAGAGGAGAGGTCTGCTGTGCCATGTGGGTCAGCTCCCAGGCTGGGGATCGAACTCAGGCGTTAGTGGTGATAGCTCTGAGACTTAACCCCAACGCCCCCAGGAAGGCCAAGCTGATGAAATTTTTTTTTTTTTTTTTGAAATCTATATTGGACACTAGGAGTGAAGCTTGAACCTAACACAGGAGTTTTACCTTCAACAGGGAAATGGAGTACCTAGAAAAATTTCAGGAGGGAAACTGGAAGCTAGACTCTCACCATTGTCTGTGGTGAAGACTCATTTCCTGTCTGTCTAACTACTCTCCTATGAGAAGCTCCCTGAGCCCAGCTGCCTTCACATTCACAGAGCTTGTAACCGTCCTCACAGAGGGAACTGTGAGAACATTCCTGAGGTGAGGAGGGGAGTTTATCTCAGCACAGAGTCCTCAGATTCCAGGGGCATTCAGGCATAAATTGGAGGAAAACAGTCCTGGGGTAAGCACCTTTGACGGTACCAATTTCATTTTATTCAGAGCAAGGCTTCCCTTTGTTTCTGAAGCAAGTGAAGACTTTGCAGATGCACTTAAAAGAACATTATCTCCTTTTCCTCACAGAAAACAAGGTAGGCACTTCTTTAAATACTTTGTCTCATTTCCTAAGATGATTCAGAACACAGGACCTTTGGCAATGCAGGAGAGCCTTTGTAACTGGATCCCCTTGGTGCCCAGAGGCCACAGAGCAAGGGGCTTTTACAGGGGCTGAGCCAGCCTCAGCCCACTGCCTGTGGATATTCTCCCTCCCTACCTGGCAAGGCCACCTCCAGTCAAGGCTTCCCTCACCCCCTGAACCTGCCCTGACCTCAGGGCAGGCCTGTCTAGGCAGAGGTCAGGCTTTCCCCCTTTTATATGTGGCTTTAGGGGGCCTCCCTGGTGGCACATGGGGTTAAGACGCAACCTATGAAGTTAATAGCAGCCACTGTAGCATGAGGTGGATCCCCAGCCACAGAGCAACCCACATGGCTAGCAGACCTCTCCTGACTCGCCCACTGCTCCCCTCAGCAGTGTATTTCTGTCAATCTGCCTGTTCTGTTCCCCACTCTGTCTCTGGCGAATCCTCTCACTGCCCTGTACCTCTGGCCTGTACCCCAGCTCTTTTTTTTTTTTTTTAGAGGCATGTTTCTATTTATTTATTTATTTATTTATTTATTTATTTTGTTTGTTTTGTTTATACATGCACTGCGTACAGTCAGAAGTGCGGGAGGGTGAGAGAATTCACCAGAGCCAGAGTGGGGAGCAGAGCAAGCAGAAGGACCGAAGTACACTGCTGAGGGGAACAGCGGGCGGCAGGAGAGGTCTGCGCACCATGTGGGATCCTCCTCCGGTGGCCTGGGAGCAGCCGGGGATCGAACCGGCGCCGCAGAGGCCGCGGGCAGCTTCGCAACCCAGCGCTCAACCGCTGCGCCACCGGGGAGGCCCTGTACCCCAGCTCTTATATGCATAAAAATAAAATAAATTTATATGTGGCTCTAGGGTACTAAATGGACCGATCAGATTTGCCCTCTCCAGCTGTCACTCGACCTTGAATTAATATATTTGGCTTGAAAATGGAGAAGGTGCTGATTGGTGCTCAATCATCCAATCAGATGCTTAGGACTGAAAATGGTCCAATCAAGTTGGTGGGGTGGAGACCCTGAAGAGAATATAAGGCAGAGCAAGAGCCAGCTTGGGTTAGTCAGCCAGCAGCCAGCCTTCCATGGGGAAGCGTTCACCAGACTACCTTCAAAGGATTCTGCTCCCGACCTCCAGAGAGACAAGCATTGAGCAGTCAACCTCTGTGGGATTCAGCAGCCCTCCAGAAACTACTAGACAACCTCCATACCTTCACACTTCAATAGCTCGTAGACCTTCACAGAGACCCAGCCACTGGCTTCTTCTTCCAGTCCTGCCTCTGACATCACCTGCAAGGGGCCCCATAATTCTCCATATGGTGTCGCTGAGAGCCGTTCTGCTGTAGTATGCCAGCCGCCCACCTGGAGCTAAGCCCAGCCTCTGCGTCTCCTGCACCACCTCCTGGGGCTGTTGAGTCCATGGCTGCCTGGTCTGGCATCTGGCCTGCCTTCAGGCAGCTGCTTTGGCTGCTGCAGCTGCTGCAGTATCACTTTATCATCCCCATGCTGACTTCATTTGGGACTTCTGGATACTGCAGACACTAACTGGGGTGAGACCGCCAGCTGCTTGTGGCCTCAGAAACTCCTTCCTTTCCCCAATCTCTTATTTGTTAAACCCTTTGTTGCTGGACCCTGAGCCTGAGTGGTCTTGCTGCCTGTGTGTGGGTGAGCATCCCTGACAGTGGCCTGTCCCCCAGCTTGGTCACTGCTGCTAGTACTGTTTGAGCACTCTTTTATACTGTTTCAAATTGATTCATTTTTATTTAGTTATTTAACCTATTGGAAGGGAGGCCCCAAAATCACCTGGCCCCACCCTTCATTTCTCATTCACTTGTCCAAGCATTTTGCCCTGCTTGCAACTACTTCTTCCGATTTGAACCATTTCACACCAGAACTCTAAAACAATAACCCCTTCTGCTATTGTTCTGCTCAAGTAAGCACCTTTATGGATATGAACAGAGGCATCTCTACTAAAAAAATGCACCCATTAAAAAGTATTCTCTTCCTAATATGGAGCAGAGCTGAGCAGCAAGGGGAAGTTGAAACAGAAGCGACATGGGAAGAAGAAACACTTGGAGGACCTCCCCGGTGGTGCAGCGGTTGAGCGCTGGGTTGCGAAGCTGCCCGCAGCCTCTGCAGCGCCGGTTGGATCCCTGGCCGCCAGGCGAAGGTCCCACATGGTGCACAGACCTCTCCTGCTGCCCGCTGCTTCTCTCAGCAGTGTATTTCATCAGTCTGCCTGCTCTGCTCTCCCCTCTGGCTCTGGTGAATTCTCTCACCCTCCCACGCTTCTGACTGTACCCAGTGCTTGTATAAATAAATAAATGAATAAATCTTTAAAAAGAAAAAAGAAAAAACACTTGGAGAGAGACATGTGCCGAAGAAGGGTCAGCTTTGGACTGGCCTCAGGGCCTTGGAGGAAACACGTGCACTTGAGACACATGGGAGTCTGACAGTGGCAGCCTTTGTCTTCATTTGTATTTAATTTTGCTCCTTTCATCCCACTCTTGCCTGGTCCCTTTCACTCCCCTCCTACCATTCCCCCCAAAAGGCATCTTAGATTTGAGCAGGCTTTGGGGTCTGAGCAGCCCTACCTCAGGCCAACTCTGTTTGTCTGGGCATTTATGCAAGGGGGTGGGTAATTTTGGGTATTTCATTGGGAAACGACATCCTGTCTCATCTTCCCTCTCTATGCACAATCTTTCTATGAATGATCTTACACACTAAGTATATGCTTTGTTTTTATGTAGTAGATGGCAGAATTCCTTTAGAGCATGCAAGCTTGGGGATCCCGGGGTTCCCCCCAGTCTTCCTGCTAATACTTATAAAATCATTATTTTCTTCTCAGAATCACTGTGAGTCAGAGTAATGAGACCCCATGACAGGTAAGAAACCTCATAAGTTGCCTGCAGTTAGAACAAGAAGCATGGACTCGAAACGACAAAACTTAAAGACTTCACCACTGGCCTTTTCTCCTCTACTTTGTTTTTAAATCAAGTCAAATTTTACCCTCAAGTATTTTGGGTCCTTTGAAACAATCCACTGTCCCTGGAATCTAACTTCAAAATCAAAGTTGTAGAGCAACATTTTTCTAAGATGAGGTAGAAAAGGAAGGAGGAAGGCAGTATAAAGGGCCCAGGGGAAACACAGACAACCACTCAAAAGAAAAAAATCTCTCAGGATATCCAGCAAGCAGAAAAAGACTCCAGATTCCTTACTCCTGCTCGCAGACAGCCCTGGGGATAACTAAGAAAAATAACCTCTTTTTTTTGCATCTTGTATTCTTGGGTCTCCAACTTCCTTTATTGTCCTTGTTTTAATCTAGCAGCTTGAACTGAAAAGCTACTGATACAATAAAACAGTTCCCAGCCAATATACTTTTTTCCTTCAGAATTTTGTTGGTTTGCCATTCTTTTATCAAAATATATAAGTTTGGGAGTATAACTTCACACCTCTACACATGCACATGCATCATTTGCCTGCCACCAAAACCCCAGCACCAACACACTGTTGTTACCTGGCAGGATGAGGGGCACGCTGGAACCCCCAATCCTGTCTTCTCTAAATAGGTTCTGCTGCATCAACACAAAACATACTCTAGTGCATAAGACTTTCAATGGAGAGGAACATTAATATAATTAGTATGCAATAACAAGAGAATGGAAAGAATAGATAAAATAGTTTCCCCAGCAAACACCCAAAGTTACCATTCCCTGGTGGGAAAATGTTCAGCCAAACAGGGTTGGCCCAAAGCAGGATCACTGAGGCCCAAAAGCCTGTCACAGTCTAAGGCACCTCCTGGTGGGGACATATAGGAAAGGGGCAGAAGAGGCCAGACAACTCTGGAAGGAAAAGAACATCATCAAGATAAAGGCTGCCATTGTCAGCCTCCCCACGGTGCTCTGTCTCTTCCAAGTGTCTCCTTCCATGTCCCCTAAGTCCCTGGTATAAGTTCAAGACTGAGAAGCAAACGCAAATTCTTCACATGTCTCTCTGCTCCATGTGCCTCCTCCAGGTCTCCTTCTGGCTCCCCATCCTCGTTCCTTCCTTCTCCAGTCTCCTCTCCAGCCTCTCCCCACTGATCAGCTCCACCCTCCCTTGGGTGAGGCAGGGAACCTGGAACCACCCCTCTCCTGGGGATCACTCTGTTACACTGTCCCCTTACCTCCTTACATATTTCACCTCACTGCCCACCCCACTGGTGACCACTAGTTTTCATAATCTAAGGGCTATTTTTGTTGTGTTTTGCCAGATAATATCCTTCCATGTCACATGTTCAACCTGAACAGTGTAATTCTTAACACTTGATGAAGGACTCCGCATCAGACCAGGAACAGGCCCTGTGGGTCTATGCAGATCTCTCTCCCTGGGCCTGGAGTAAATGTACTCCTCCTTCTTCCCCACTCACCCTGTATATTATAAAGATGAGAGAAAAGAACAGAAGGTTTGCCTGGAGTACAAAGTGAGGGTTTTAATCTACTTATCTAAGTATCTCAAGAATATACATGGCCTTACTATCGTTTTAATTAAAGTAAACATGTACATTAAGAAAATAACAGAAATTTTTATAACTGAAAAAATAAAGATGTTAGCATGTGACAAAGAGGTATCTAGGAACCCCCAAATCAAAAAAGGTCCAACCATCTGTATGCACAAGAGGCAAGGAGGCAGACTTAATAAAGATTTTTTTAATAGGATTGGTGTGCAGAGAGAGAGGAAAGGATTTCAAATTATAGTTTCACAATAAAACTCAAAAAATTAACCATCTCTTTGTGAGTGAATGCCCGGCCAAACAGACTTGGCCTAAAGCAGGGGCCACTGCAGCCAGAAGATATTTTCGGCAGAGAACTACAAGAAAGGGGTTAGGCAGGTGCCAATTCAGGGACAGATGAGACTTAAACCTCAAAATATACCACATAATCCAACATGAGGTCAAAATAATGGCTGCCATTATCACTTCCCAGGACAAGGAGCACCTTTCTCTCGCCCATATATCTCTTCCAAACATCTCTCCCAAGCGTCTCTACAAGTCTCTACTCTGTGTGTCTCCTCGTAACAGCACCAAGATACAAGTGGAGGTGAGAAAAGCAAGAAGAGTTAGAATATATATGTTCAGTTGTAAGCTAGGGAGGACGGCTTAAATTTGCCCCTAATTCCCAGCAGCCCCCATTCAGGAAGGCAGGTTCATGGCATGCTAGGAGTTGTAGTTTTGGACACCTAAAATCTCTTTGGTGTGTGGAGATGAGGGTGGAGTCTAAAAATCAGGGGTAGATTGTTCCTCTAACAAGGTCAATGTTTGAATGGAGAAAAGTGTTACTGGGCAAGATTGATCTTCCAGGGAGCCATAGATGACTTCCTTGTTTGGAATGCAAGGGCAGTCTACTTCCTGTTGTGATGCACAACGAAAATGAGTGCATATAGATGACTAGATGATGGTGGATGATAATGTGTGAGAGCGCCCTCTGCAGGCCTTCCTGATCCCAATTTTAATAAAGATTTCCTTATTTAATTTTCACAAAACCAACATCTCATCTACAATAACCAGACCAAGAAGCTAGCCTGCTGTAAGTCAGATATGTAAGAAGTTATAGTGTTCTCTCTAGTGACAGTCCAGAAGTCAAACAATAACCCCTCTAATTGGCCCCCGTATCACCAGGATTTAATTACTACAATTTCCCTAATATCTTTACCCTGCTTTCCGTGTAAGACCAACCAGAAAAAAAATCAAATATGCACCAATAACCCATCACATAGGATGTCCACTTCTGGTTTTCCCCATTCCAGCTTCCCCATGCCAACAATCTCCTATCAGCACACCCCTGAAGCCCTCCCCTTTTTTTTCAGCTTTCACCTTCCTCTTTCTGCTTTTGAGTTTCAGCCCAAACACAAGTGTCAGTGGCTCATTCCCTTGCTAGAGCGAGTTCTGAATAAATAGACTGCTTCGGGGCCTCCCTGGTGGTGCAAGGGGTTGTGTCAGCACTATGAAGCTTTCCATAGCCACTACCACATGAGTTCAATCTCCAGCGAGGAAGCTGACCCACACAGAGTGCAGCAGACCTCACCTATCTCACTGGCTGCTCCCTTCAGCAGTGCATTTCAGTAGATCTGCCTGTTCTGCTCCCCACACTGTCTCCAGTGAATCCTCTCACTGCCCCCCCACACCTCTAGCCTGAACCCCAGCTCTTGTATGTATAAATAAATAAATCTTAAATAAATAAATAAAAATAAATAAGTAGACTGCTTGTTCTCACTTGGTTGCTCTTTATGTACATAAAGTTATTTAATCACTCGAGTTTCTGGCTTCCTATTCATCACATGGGGTTAAATCGTGCCCATAAGTCAGTGTCATTGAAATCCTTGATTTCTCACACTGGATTCAGGGTGTCAGGACGTACAAGAAACAACAGGACAAAAATATGGCATCCTCTTGGAAGTCAGTGTTTCAGTGATTAGAGAGAAAATGACCATTTTTTTTTTTAAAGATTTATTTATTTATTTATACAAGCACTGGGTACAGTCAGAAGCACGGGAGGGTGAGAGAATTCACCAGAGCCAGAGCATGGAACAGAACAGGCAGACTGACGAAATACACTGCTGAGGGGAGCAGTGGGCACGGCAGGAGAGGTCTGTTGCACCATGTGGGACCCTCGCCAGCAGCCGGGGATTGAACTGGTGCTGCAGAGGTTGCGGGCAGTTTCACAGCCCAGCGCTCAACCGCTGCGCCACCGGGGAGGGCCGAAAATGACCATATTAAAAACAAACACATATATTGTCAAATTGAATGTAAAATGGGAATACATTTTTAATATAAATTAACAGTCTTCCAAAAGATTGCCTGCTTTTGGTAAGCTGCATCATCTGGACCCTGACTTATACTTTTGCTCTCCTCTCCTCTCTTCATTTGGAACTTGGGTGGCAAAGTCTGACAAATATTGACATATGTTGAAAACACCTCATTAGCCATGAGATTCTAGAACAATTGTTCTCAGGCTCCAGACCTTGGAAGAGTCTGAGATCTTTTCAGAAGATCTACAGAGACAAAGCTACTTTAATAACTGTACAAAAACATGATTTGCCTCTTTCTCTTTCTCTCACAAGTGTGATGTGGAACTTCCAGAGGCAACATAACTGGGATGTGGCCACAGATTGAAAACAGAAGCAGTTATGGGCACCCAGCTGTTTTCTATTAAGCCAGACGTTTAAAGTGTAAAGCAAAGCACTCTTCTCACATTATTTTGAAAAACAGTTATTTTCCATTTAAACATTTTATGTCTCATGTGCAATAGGGTTTTGTTATTTTAAAATTAATTACCAAGTAAATTTAAAAAATTGTTCAGCTGTAGTTTCTAACACACCAAGTATCGTAGATAGGAAACATATAAACAAAAGTTTCTTGGGGTTCTCAATATTTTTGAAGATTGTAAAAGCATTTGGAAAACAAAACAAATGACTGTTACTTTATAATAACAAAAACATGAGCCAGAGCCAACCATGACATTTCACATTTGAGGTAGAGAAATTCAACTCTGAGAACAAGTAGGGCAGAGCAATGCACCCTTATACTCTCAATGCACATGAAATCCCCCTTCTGTTGAGACAATGACCTCTGTTGAAGCTTGGAATCCACTACAGGGGCTGCACAGTGTTTCTTCTCAGACATGCCTCTCAGCCCTGTCCACGGCTGGCTGAGTTCTTGGTTTTCTTCATTTCCCACTGACTGTCCTGGTCTGCTCGTTAGAAGAGGCTGTTGTAATTCCTTTTTGTGTATCTTGCCATCTTCTGGTTCTGTTTTGTTTGGAAATCTTGGAATCAGGGCCTCCTTGGTGGCCTTGGGGTTGAGTCTCAGCACTGTGACCATCGTGGCGCCTAAGTTTAGTTCCCAGCCAGGGAGCTGACCCACATAGTGCACAGTAGGCCTCTCCTGTCTCTCCCACTGTTCCACTCAGCAGTGGATTTTAGTTGATCTACCCTTTCTGCTCCCCACTCTGTCTCTGGGCAATCCTCTCACCGCCCCCCTTCTTGTATGCATAAATAAATAAAAATAAATCTTTTTTTAAAAAAAGAAATCTTGGAATCACAAGAAGATCTGACCAGCAGATATTAGTAAACTAGCATGCAAAAATGGTCCAAACTACAAATCCTGATATCATTTAGAGGCTCACTGAAAAAAAAATAAATGGTTGTACACTGCTCCTATGAGCCATATGCAGGGAACAATTCAATCCCAGACACTTCTTCAAACAAGGAAGACAGTGCATTTACTCACTATTATATCCATAGCAAATCTGGTCAAGAGTATGTGTTCAATAAACACTTGTGGAATGAACAAATGTTTTATGCTCTGTGATAACAATTTTTTCTGACAAAAGATTTAAGAAGTAGACCCAGGAAAGTAGAATCAAGTATAAATGGAATAACAGCTGATCACTCAAGATAGGAAATCAAAATGGGAATAGCTAGAGGTGTTGGTCTGGTGTAACTGCTGAGTAGTAAGAAGTCCTGACTATTAGCTACAAGAAAGAACAGCTTCTCCCGCCATTGCTACCACCTCTCTGCTGGCCACCAACCATCGGCCACCACTGAAGGGATTCACAGTATAATATGAGCCACACTTGCTTTCTGAGTGGACTGACAGCAATGAGTGTGTCATAGGACAAACAGAAGTCAATGGGAAAAGTCAATGAAGTGGGCCTGGGTATCACAAGCGCTCCAACTCCAATCAAAATACTGCATTGGGCCTCCCTGGTGGTGCAAGGGATTGAGCACCGCACTATGAGGAAATCTGCAGCCTCTGCAGCATGAGTTTGATCCCCAGCCAGCCAGAGAGAAACCCACACTGTGCAGCAGACCTCTCCTGTCTTGCCCGCTGCTCCGCTCAGCAATGTATTTCAATCAGTCTACCTGTTCTGTTCCCTGCTCTGTCTCTGGTGAATCCTCTCACTCTCCCGCACATCTGACCTGTACCCCAGTTCTTGTATAAATAAATCTAAAAGAGGGCCTCCCCAGTGGCGCAGCGGTTGAGTGCTGGGTTGCGAAGCTGCCCGCAACCTCTGCAGCGCGGGTTCGATCCCCAGCCACGGGGCGAGGGTCCCACATGGCGCACAGACTTCTCCTGCCGCCTGCTGCTCCCCTCAGCAGTGTACTTCGGTCCTTCTGCCTTCTCTGCTCCCCACTCTATCTCTGGTGAATTCTCTCATCCTCCAGTGCTTCTGGCTGTGCCCAGTGCTTGCATAAATAAATAAATAAATAAATCTTTAAATAAATAAATAAATCTAAAAGAAAAAGAAAAGGTCATAATGGTAGGAAATTTTGTGGTCTTTCTTATCCCCTACCCTCTCCCAGATATGACAAAACGCAATTGAGGAAGATATGCTTAATTACAGGCAACCTCTCACTAGATAAAAGAAAAAGATAAATATTTGAAACTTTTTGGTCTATCTCTTGGATGCCCATGGGAAAAGTTTCTCTCTCACCAGCCCCAAAGGTTAGATGGAAATGGCAGCATAGTTCAGAGATGAGGTTGAAAGTCATGGGGGCAGAGGTGGGCACCTGAGCATGCAAAAACTTCAGGGGGCTTAGATCATGAACATCTGAGGACACGTGAGTAACTCCTCACTTGATGTCATTGGCTGGTTCTGGGAAACTGACTTTCAGCAACATGATGTATAAGAAAAGCAGGTCCTCAGGTAATGCATCATTTTGGTCAACATTGGCTTGGATTGTTTTTCCCTCATCAATGTTATAAAGAAACAGTGTTGAGAGGAGGGACAGGACCGCAGACCAGAAGGTTCCCGAACTTGCGTCTTCCCAGAATCGTCACAACCTGGCGTCACTCAGAGAAGGAGAGTGGGGCTGGGGAGCTTCGGGGAATATTGATATGAGAGGACAAGTGACTACAGAAGAGGTGAGACCATGAGAGAATGTCAGAGAGCCCAGAGAAAGAGTGAAGATACGTGGGGGGCTGGGAGGCTCGGTTGCCTTCCTGCCTCCCAGCCCCCACTGCCCAGCCTGTGTCTGCCTACCTGCATGCCAGCCCCTCTGCCTGGTGTGCCTGTGTGCCTGGTTCCCTGAGAGCATTAAAGCCTGAAAAATCCACCGAGGGCTCCAGGACTCTCCTTCATCCATCTGCCTGAATCAACAGTGAAACCGCCCCTTGCCTGCTGGCACTACAGTAGGAAAGAAGGGGCATTTGGATTTGGCAAGATTGAAAACACTGCTTCAGTGGATTGATGGGTTCAGAAATCCCACCAAAGCATGTTGTAGGAATCATTAACCATAAAGAAAACTAGAGCGAGTGAGCATAGATGATTGCGTGAAAGAGCTGGAAGGAACACCTGTACTTCCCCCGAGAGCTATACCCTTTCCCTGTGCTTTTCCTTCCCTTTGATTTTTCACTGTTTTCCTTTGTGCTGAGTAAGTGTCCAAAGCCTGGTGGGAAGTGAGCCTTCCTGGAGCTCCAGGTGGGAATGTCCAGGGCAAGGACAGGCCCTCTCCTTCCTTGGGCTGCCTTTCTAACTACACACCAGCATTGAGCGTTACTCGATCGTGGTCAGAGAGACATCTCTAAATTTTCTGACTCCATCCTATGTCAGCCCTTCAGCTTAGGATCACCTTCATTTTGTTCTTTCATTTAATTTACTTAGTTTCTCAAAAGCAGCCGAGAGCAAATTGTGTTTGTGTCAGTTTATTTTAATGTATAATGAGCGATTCAAATGATTGCACATCACACATTCAAATTTTGTTGAATGTGTAATCATTTAAATGAACACAGGTGCCGCGCCTGTGTGCGCCTGGAAAAACCACCCTGTGTGCTCGATGTGGAAAGAAGATGATGTAGTGTCTGCACAAAGCTCCTCTCTTAATTTCTTTTTAATTTCATTCTTGTTCAACTGCTTTGTTTTTTTGCATCCAGTAAAACATGCTGAACCCTGGGTGTTGGGAGCTAGCTCCTTGGCCCCACAGCCAACCTGAAACCAGCCTTAAATACGCATGACACAGCAAGCTTGCAAATGTGCAGTATATTTTTAACTCTGGGGAACAAAAATTACAAATCTGTACTCTTTAAAATTAGCATTTTTAGGAGCATATGAAACCCTGGAAACAAGGAGGAAAGAAATTAAATTATCCTCTCTGATGGGGCTCCTGTGAGGGAGGAATAATGCTTTCATGTCACTCCTGACAGTTTAGTATCAATCCTTGCAGGCAGGTGAACACAATCAACTCTAGCATGTTTCACCAGAGCTTGACTGCTATGGTATTATTAATAAGACCATGTTATTTTGTAATTAACTCACCTTTTATTTTTCAGACAGGAACTACTTCGAGTGAAATGAAAGCACCTGGGGTTTCTCTGAATAGGCTCCTGAATTGTTTATATACACACACTTCATGACATTCCAGCTGAAAGTTAGCTGCAGTAGGCGCCACCCTCTTCTCTGGCAATGCTGCTTTCTAGACCTTCATCTCTGGGGGTCAGATGCCACCACAACCATTGAGACTGGCTTAGCAGGGACTGGGAACTGGCCTGAGCTGCATCTGCTAGATCTTCTTTCTTAATAATTTAAACTGAAAGAGCAAAGCTGAAGTAATTAGTGGTAGTTGCTAGAAATCTATGGAGTCACAGACCCTCAAGACTAGGAGATTGGCAGGTATATGAGAAAATGTTCATCATCACTAATAATCAGGGAAATGCAAATCAAAACCACCTCACACTGTGAGAATGGCCCATATTAAAAAAAAAAAAAAAAAACAAAAAAAAAAACACCACGTAACAACAAATGCTGTTGAGGATGTGGAGGAAAAGGAACCCTCCTACCCTGCTGGTGGGACTGCAAACTGGTCCAGCCACTATGGAAAGCTGTGTGGAGGATCCTCAAATTATTAAAAATGGATCTACCATATGATACAGTTATTCCACTCCTAGGAATCTACCCAAGGGACACAAGAACACTATTTTGAAAGGAAACCTGCACTCCTATGTTTACTGCAGCACTATTTACAATAGCCAAGATATGGAAACAACCCAAATGCCCAAAAACAGATGAGTGGATCAAGAAGATGTGGTACATATACACAATGGAATATGACTCAGCCATCAAAAAAGATAAATTCGTGCCATTTCGGGAACATGAGTGGAGCTGGGGGATGATGCTCAGTGAAATAAGCCAGAAGGAAGAAAACTATTGGATGGTTTCACGTGTGGTGAGAATAAGGGGGAACCAAACAAAGGATCAGGAAAAAGGTGATTACAGATCTAAGGCATCCAGGAGGGGAAGGGAGAAGGGTCAAAACAGGGGAGAGAAGATACCATCACTTGTGGTAATGGTCACGGGTGTTGTGGTGGCGGGAGATTAAGGGGACTACACCTGAGGGGAGAAATCACATCTTGTCCAAAAATGGACAATGATGTAAGAAAATAAGATAGATAAACAAACAAACAAACAAACAAACAAATAAAAAGACTGGGAGTTTGGAATTATGTGGACGGATGCTCAGGCAGTGAGAACAAGACCACAGTGAAAAACAGAGAGTGAAGCAAATGTTCTAAAAGAGATATAAGTGAAAAACACTGTGGAGAGAAAAAGAAACTAGGCATTAGCAAAGGAAAAAATGAAGAGTGGGAATATGGCTCCTGAAAACAATTCCAAACTCCCCCTAGGTTCAGCTATCCCTCCAGATCTTAGATTCCATGACTTAACTGGTGTTATCAGTGTCTGCTTCTTGCAACCCAATAGTTTCTGAATTTGACAGGAATATTTTGCTTTTGTAAAAAAAAAGATTTGTTTATTTATGTATAGAAGAAATGGGGTGTAGGCCAGAGTTGATGAGGGTGAGAGGATTCACCAGAGACAGAGTGGAGAGCAGAACAGGCAGACTGACTGAAAACACTGCTGAGGGGAGCAGCATGCGAGACAGGAGAGGTCTGCTGAGCTATGTGGGTCAGCTCCCTGGCCAGAGATAGAACTCAGGCCTCAGTGGCTGGTGATAGCTTGATAGTGCTGAGACTTAACCCCTGTGCCACCAGGGAGGACCAGGAATATTTTGCTTTTCAACATCTAGGATAAGCCAGGAGAGTTCCTAGCCTGTTATTAGGACCTTCCCGGTAAATTAGTAAAAAAGCAAAAATAGCTACCCTGTCCTGGTCTTTTCTTTGGGAATCTACTCTCATACATCAATTAACCTCACAAAGCAGGCCTCTCTGGTGGCACAAGTGGTTAAGACACAACATATGAAGCTGTCCACAGCCACTGCAGCATGAGTTCGATCCCCGGCCAGGGAGCTACCCACATGGCGCAGCAGACCTCTCCTGACTCGCCCGCTGCTCCCCTGAGCCGTATATTTCAGTCATTCCTCCTGTTCTGTTCCCCACTCTGTCTCTGGTGAATCCTCTCACCCCCCGCACCTCTGGCTTGTACCCCAGTTCTTGCATGCACAAATAAATAAATCTTTTTTTTAAAAAATCTCACAAAGCACAAACGTTGGCTACCTGGCTGTGCAGCTACCAGCCAGAGTAGCTGTGACTGTTCTCTATCCACCCTTTGGAACAGTTGAGGGACAAACTGGCAGGAAAACATCCAATTGCCTTAGGGGTCATCCATCTGCTTCGAAGCCAACATCCATCCTTATCTTGAAAACTCACAGCTGAGCTAAACTAAAAACAAACTAGAAATCCCTGAAAACTTTGCTTAAAAATAATAAACTAGTGTTGTGTTAGGGATCCATCTATCAGTATTTATCAGAAAACATAGTAAAATGAAATTTATTTTGTTCAATTCAATACCTTTACCTTAGCAATCAAAATAAAATTGCTTTAGAAAAAAAAATAATAATAATAAACAAAGGGGAAGAGGTGCCAGTGCTGCCAGCAGCCAACACGTGGCTGGCTTGCTCATTGAGTCCTGGAAACCGGGCCTCCCTAAACTCCAAGAACTCTGCCCATTAGGCAGAGAAGTGTTCTCATTGCCCCTCCAGAGAGACTCCACGGATTGGTGGAAAAGCCCTGAGAAGGGCTGCATTCCCCTCTCCCCAACCATCCTCCTTTAACATCCCCCTCCTCTCCCTGGGCAGCTGTTCCAGAAAACAGAGCCCAGAGTTAGGGTGCCCCAAGCTGGTCTGTATTAGAACAGGCTGTGCCAGGTTTTCAGCTGCAATTAATTTTCCAGATAAGCTCCAAACCTCTGGAACACGTTTGAAATTGAAACGCTGATACAGTCGTCAACCACTGCAGTACACAGCCATAAATCTTGAGTAGTTGTTTGTTGACAATAATGAAGTACAATATACATTTAATTAGTGTGAGACTTAGGAAATGTGTAATGTCATGAAACATTATTCTAATTAGGGTGGGGAACCTTCTTTGAATACGATTTGTGCAATCTCATCCTTGGAGTTCTTATAAAATCCAGTAAAATCTTTTACTAAGCAAAAAACAGACACAGAACTGAAGGGAGACTAACAGGACTAGTTTCTCTGCAGAGAGGGAAAAAACCTGGGTCTGAAGAGGCATGCAATGGAGAGGCACTAAAGGAATAAAATCAGGTCTGACTCTGACTACTTTATGGAGAATGGTTTGAGGGGAGTAGTAATGAATAATGCTATCATTGGAAGGGTTTCTCTAAGTCTAGGTGCTAGTCATGTTGTGTGGGGGGAGTGGCCGTGGGGAGGGGAAGATAAGGAGACTTGGGTAAGGTATTCAGGGATAGAGCTGATAGAGATTGGTGGTCGATTGAATGTGAGGGTAAAGGAAAAGAAAACTCATGATTGACATACAGATTTTTTACTTGTAGGGAAGATCCTCACCATATGTTAACTGGGATTATGGACTTTCTGGGTCATGCAGAGCCCCTCCTAGCCACGACACAGGGAGCTTCTGACTAAGCACAGACACATTCACTATAACAGGCTGAAACTTCAGAAGGAAACAGTCACAGAACTTCAAGAGACAACCAGAGGGATCTTGGAAACTAACACAGAGGGCAATTCAGATCACGTGCATGCATTTTATTGTAGATTATATACATTATAAATATATGTGGTTTTTATGTTAAATAAAATAATTAATAAAGTTAGTTATTTTTCTGCTGCTAAAATGTTTGGTTACCTCTATGCTATGCCAGTGCTCCTACATGTGCATTATAGATTGGCATTGCTTATCTGTAGATGGACAGATCACTTATTTGTCAATTGTTTTTTAAAGATTTATTTATTTATGCATACACGAGCTGGAGTGTAGGCCAGAGGTGCGGGGGTGAGAGGATTCACCAGAGGCAGAGTGGGGAGCAGAACAGGCAGACCTAGTGAAATACACTGCTGAGGGGAATAGCAGGTGAGACAGGAGAGGTCTGCTGGGCCACATGGGTCAGCTCCCTGGCCGGGGAGCTATCGTGGCTGCTAATAGCTTCATGGTGCTGAAACTTAACCCCTTCCACTATCAGGAAGACCCTATTAGTCAATTTTGTTAGTGTAGTATATTAGTGTGATTAGGGATTTTTTTTTTTTTTCTATATCCAGAAGTGGCCATTTTTCTTTAAGTGAGAGGTTGGCCAAATTTTTTCTGTGAAAGGGCAGGTAGTACATGTTTTAGGTCTTGTAGATGATCTAGTCTGTCGCAAGTATTCATTGTAGCTCAAAAGTAGCCATGATGAGCAGGAAATGAAAATGACTACTTTTCAATAAAAGCTGATTTGTGGGCACTAAATTTCCCATTGCATATAATTTTCACATATCATCAAAAAATCCTCCTCTTGAGATTTCTCAACCAATAAAAATTATAAGTGCATGTTTAGCTCACAGATTATACAACTACAGTATTTGGTCCAGGCACTGGGGTTCATGGATTTCTATTCTAAATGAGGGACTTTTCCATACAGACACAAAGTTCACAACATATAGGTAAAGAATAACAAGCTTTAATGTCACGTCCTGGTCTTGTAGGGACAAAGGGAAAAGATTCCTGGTCAAGGAAAGGATTTAAATTCTCACAATTACAGGCAGCATCACAAGTTGCTGAAAGCAGAGAAGCGAAGGGGGATCCATTCTGCGCTGTCTGTTTGAGAGCAGCAGATCCCAGAGGTCCTAAAACAGAGTGCCTTGGGCTGCCAGGTGCATTTCTGAGTCACATTCTTGTTCTTACTCCAGGCCCAGGTATAACAAATGAAGCAGGCTTGGTAATTCATCAGTCTATTTAAAATACAAAGCTAAATGCCACTCACATTCTTAGTTTTCAAGCACAGGGTGGGTAACTAAATTCTGACTGCTCCATTATTCTCAAGTTAGGAAAGGTAGGTTTATATAAAAGACCCACAGGCTTCAACTACTTCAGGGATAACAGAGATCAAAGAAAGGTAATGTCATTACAAAGTAACATTTGCTTCTGAACATGAAGTTATCCATAACCGATCTTCCTCAATCTAACAAAACCCACACCATGAAGAGATTATCCATAGACTGGGAAAAAGTATGTCTCCAGAGGTAGTCAGGTATCATGCGTGTCACCATTTATGCTCATTGAAGGTGTTCAAATAAAAACATCCCAGGATCCTTAGAACGGGTCTATTTAAGATGCTCCACCCTGGCATGAAGACTGTTTTGAGCTAAGAGCAATGAAACCCTTTGAGACTGAGACTTACTTAAGTCCTTCATCCTCCCCTAATTGAAGAAGAGATCATTATGCTGGGAGCTTCTGCCCTTTTCCTACACAGAGAAGTAACCACCCCTCCCTAGAAGAATGTAGTATGGAGAGGACCTAGAATATTGTAGTCTGGAGAACCTCTTCCAGCTGTAGGTTTATCAGTGAACATGTCCTCTCAATGAAAAATCTCATCACTACTCTCAGAGTAAGGATAAAGTAACTGGTTCTTGCCTGCCATGAAAAGTCCTTGATGCTCAAAGTAACTGGTTCTTGCCTGCCATGAAAAGTCCTTGAAGCTCCCAAAGGACACAAAAACACTATTTTGAAAGCAGGATACCCAAATTCAGGATAAATAGAATAAAATTCTGGTCAAATAGAATAAAATTGAAAGCCCAGAAATAAGCCCACAGACATATGGTTAACTACTCTATGGCAAAGGAGCAAAGAATATACACTGGAACAAGGAAGGCCTCTTCAATAAGTGGTGTTGGGAAAATGACATTAACATGCAAAAGAATGAAACTAGACCGCAATCTCACACCATATACAAAAATCAACTCAAAAAAGATGAAAGACTTGGACTTAAGGCCCGAAACCATAAAATATATAGATGAAAACATAAGCAAAACTATCCATGACATAAACCTCAGAAATATCTTTGAAGTTTCTTCTCCAGAAGCAAGGAAAACAAAGCAGAAGATAAACTGCTGGGACGACATCAAACTAAAAAGCTTCTGTACAGCAAAAGAGGCAGTAACAAAATGAAGAGTCATCCTACTGAATGGGAGAAAATATTTGCACACCATACAACTGATAAGGGACTGATATCAAAGAACTTACACAACTCAAAAAAAAGCAAACAACCCAGTCAAAAAATGGGCAGAAAAGCTAAAAACAACACCTCTCCAAAGAAATGCAAATGGCCATCAGGCATGTGAAAAAATGTTCAGCATCACTAGTTATCAGGGAAATGCAAGTCAAAACCGCAATGAGATGAGATACCACCTCACTTGAGTAAGAATGGACACATTAAAAAGAAACCAGAAACAACAAATGCTGGTGAGGATGCAGCAATGAAGGAATCCTCTTACACTGCTGGTGGGAATGTAAACTGGTCCAACCACTATGGAAAGTTGTGTGGAGGATCCTCAGAACACTAAAAATGAAATTACCAAATGAGCCTGAAATTCCACTTCTAGGAATCTACCCAAAGGACACAAAAACACTATTTCAAAAGGAAACCTGCACTCCTACGTTAACTGCAGAACTATTTAAGACAGTCAAGATATGGAAGCAACCTAAATGCCCCAAATTAGACAAATGGATTAAAAAGTTGTCATGTATTTATACAACAGAATTTTTTTTAAAGATTTATTTATTTATTTATTTATTTATTTATTTATTTATTTATTTATTTACACAAGCACTGGGTACAGTCAGAAGCGCGGGAGAGGATTCACCAGAGCCAGAGCGGAGAGCAGAACAGGCAGACTGATGAAGTACACTGCTGGCGCTGCAGAGGCTGCAGGCAGCTTCGCAGCCCAGCATGCAACCACTGCGCAACCAGGGGAGGCCCTATACAATGGAATATTACTCAGTAATCAAAAAAGATAAACTCATGTCATTTGAGGCAACATGAGTGAGCTGAAAGGGATGATGCCAGTTGAAATTAGTCATGAAGAAAAAAATAAATATCAAATGATCTCATTTATATGGGGAATATGGAGAAATCAAACAAAAGGTCAAGAAAAAGTCAACACTAGCAAGCTGATCATAGGACTGAGGCATAAATACAAGGAGGGAGAGGGAGGGGGAGGGGGGAGGAGGGAGGAGGAGCAAAACGGGAGAGAAGAGCACAAGGGAATATGGTGATGGTTCACAGGTGATGGGGTGGCAGGAGAATTATGGGGATTACAGTGATGTAAAAAAATTTTTTAATTTATTAATAAAAAATTAATATAAATAAATATCTCTGCTCAGCTCTATTATTCTTTAGAATTTAAAACCATGCAAATTCTCCAACTGCATGTTATTAAATTTTGTTCTTTTCTCTTACTGAGCTATCTGATGTTAATTTGGTCATTGTGAAGCCTTAGAAGAACGGCAGGGTGAGGAAATTTCCTCCTGTGCTCCAACACTCCTTAATGATCTTTTTAAAATAAATTATAGGAAAATAGAAAAGACATTCAGATTATTGAAAGTTGGGCATTAAAGAAAAATGCATAGTATTATTTACATCAGAGTGTCTAGCTTCTGGATTATGAGACTAGGAAACGTATTCATCTCTGAATTCTCACTATCTACTATAATTACTGTCATATAGATAATTCCTATAAACTTTGGTTGAATGAGTTAATAAAAATACTGTAATATTTAAAAAATTGTTAACTATGGAGGTAGTATTATATGCTTTTGTTCAAAAATACAAAAGCCACATCTTAAAATAGACGCTGGGGAATGCACTTGTGTGCACCTATCAGAATCTCTGGAAACTTAGGAAGCCTGTGATAACACAAAGGCATAGAATTTCTGACTGACTTACCTGAGGACCAAGTGGGATTTTACTCATTAAATACCTAAGGATCTGCTTACCCAGTATCCATTCCCCTTCTCTCTTGCCACCTTCTGCAGAACAGCTGATAAAAGTAAAAACTCACTTGTTCAGTCTCCTTTCCAGCAAAGAAGATCACATGACCACGTTATATAGCCAATGAGCTAAAGCCTGAAGTTTTGCAGAGGCTCCTGGGAAATAAAACTTTCCTGATATGTTACAGGTCAAATGATCTATGTCACAACCCTCTGCATTATACCCAAGTTTTCAACCGAATCTTAAATGTGCAGCACGGTACCAGCTACTATGGTGCAGAATTGAGAGACAAACTTGCACATCTGTGTCCATCCCTGAACAAAAAGGGTAGTGAGAACTGCAGCAGCAGATGGAAGAACATGTATCTCAAGGCAGGATGAGGGACCTGCTGGTCAGAGGGCTGGCTACAGTGACCGCAAACCAGGACCATTGTGGATGGTGTCAACACAAGAGAAGATTGTCATAGTGTAGCAAGGGGGCCCCCAAGGAAAGGGGAGGTTCCAGGTTCCCTGCCCCACCCAAGGGAGGGTGCAGCTGAGCAGGGAGGAAAAGAAGCTAGAGTGAAGACAAGGGAGGAGGAAGGAAGGAGGATGGGGAGCCAGAAGGAGACCTGGAGGAGGCACATGGAGCAGAGAGACATGTGAAGAAGCTGCACTTGGTTTTGGGTCCTGGACTGGTTGAAAAAAACATGGATGAGAGAACTGTAGAGAGGTTAACAGTGGCAGCCTTGAACTTGATTTTGATTTTGCTCCTTCTGTCCCAGACATGCTGAGCCCCTTCTGTCCCTTTCCTATGGGTCCCCACCAGGAGGTGCCTTAGATGTGTGACAGGCTTTCAGGCCTCAGTGGCCCTGCTTTGGGCCAATCCTATTTTGCTGGACATTTACCCATGAGGGGATGGGTGCCTGATTTAGAAACTATTTTATCTATTCTTTCCTTTTTCTTCTTTTTATTTCACACTAACTGTATGAAAGTTCCTTTCCATTAAAGGTCTCATGCACTCGTATGTTTTGTCTTGATGCAGTGGATGACAATCTATTTAAAGCGGGCAAGTTTGGGACTTCTGGGGTGCCCCTCTCCCTGTCTGGCAACAACAGAGGAAAAAGGGAAGGGAGGGAAAGAGGGAGGGGGAGAGGCAGGGAAGGAGGGAAAAGGGGGTAGAGAGACGGAGGGAGGGAGGGAAGAAAGGGAATTTATATAGGAAAACAGAAAAGAGATTCAGATTATTGAAAGTTGCACATTAAAGAAAAATGAAATATGGGACATTTGGGTTACAGCAACATGAAATAATGACAAGAAGACAAACGAAAATTTCCTGTTCTTGGTAAGTTAAAAAAAATTAATGAGATTAAATGTTTTCATAAGAAAATCCCTATAATGCCAACCAAACAGAATAATATTCAAGAATCTCTGTAGCTCTTTGATGGACAAAAAAACTTACTCTGAGAACATGATACATAAGAGGCACTGGTTGTTGTCAGCAATGAATACTTGTGTGCATTTGACTAGAAGGTATGACAGGAAACATGCAGAAACATGACATAAAATTCATATTCATCAATAGACACATCAATGGAACAGAATGGAGAACCCAGAAGTAACCTCATAAGTACAGCCCTGATTTTTGTCAAAGGTGCAAAAGCAATTTTATGGTGGATAAACAGTGTTTCCAACAATGGCACTGTGGCAACTGTGGCAACTGGTTATGCCTAGAAAACAATGAACTTGAACCTGATCTCCTGCCTTATACAAACACTTACTCAAAATGAATCCTAGACAATGAAAAACATGTACTATAGAACTTTTAGAAGATAACATAGGAGAAATCTTTGGGACCAAAATCTTAGTGATGACTTCTTATAGGTCACAGGGAAACTGTGAAGCATAAAGGAAAAAATCAATAAATTGGACTTGACCAAAATGAAAATTTTTTTGCTATATGAAAGAGCCTGTTAATAGGATGTAAAGGCAAGCTAAAACCTGGGACAAAGTTTTTGCAAGTCATATAAGTGACAAAAGGATTCGTATTTAATCTATAAAGTGCTCAAAAAATCACAGTAAAAAACAAAAACACTAATTAGCAAATGGACAAAAGGCAAGTACAGACACTTCACAGAGACAATGTGGATGGAAAATAAGCACATAAAAAGGTGTTTGGAATTATTAGTCATTTATGGAGTAAGTGAGCCTTAAAACCTAGCCTCAGATGCATAGGAGTTTATAAATAAATGAATGGGGTCTAAATCACAAGCTCTAGTCCTTCTGGATGCCAATAAAATCTATATCTTAGATATCTGATATTTCAAATAGAAATTATTTAATATTTGCTGCAAGTTATATGGTAGCATGCTTAGTAGAGTTCAATTTTTGTAATATATTGTAATATATATGTAATTATATGTGTAAATGAATAACTTTCATTGGAAATTTTGAACGTTAGGTATTTGATTTTTTTTTAAAGATTTATTTACTTTTATACAAGAACTAGGGTACAGGCCAGAGGCACCGGAGGGTTGAGGATTCACCAGAGACAGAGTGGGGAGCAGAACAGGCAGACAGACCGAAAGCACTGCTGAGGGGAGCAGGGGGCAGGACAGGAGAGGTCTGCCACGCCATGTGGGAATCTCCCTGGCCAGCCAGGAATTGAACCCACGCTGCAGAGGCTGCGGACAGCTCCACAGCTCAGGGCTTTTTATAGTAAATATAAAAATATTTACTAATGAAAAGTTATTAAATCTTAGTGAGGGGTGAAAGAAAGTGAAAGGGAGCATGGAATAAACAAGACTGACTATGACTTGAAAACAGTGGTGTGAAAGGCATGTATTGGCTTCAAGTGACTCATTTTTCATAATAAAGATTACAGTAAAATAAAATATATTTACATATATGTTTTTATGTGAATAGGAAAATAAAATCTGAAAAGATATATATCAAACTCTTAACCATAGGTATCTCTAGAGTGTACAATGAGAATTGAAGGAAGGGAAATTTCTATTTTTTCACTTCATACACTTTGAGATGTTTAGAATGAACATGCATATTATTTTTAATTAGGAAAAAGAAAACCACAAAATCTAATATGTAATTGTTTTTTACAATTAATACTTTTAATTTGTTAATTATTTGCTAGAGTTTTCATATGTATAAAATTTTAAGGAATTCTAATTATTGCTATGCATTTAGAGAAAAAAACGTGTGAAAGTATTGTGAGGCTAAATTGGGAATTTTTTTTTTATGGCTTTGTAAAACCAATAAAATAACCCACTGCATGGACACAGCCATTAAATTTTTTTAAAGCTTCAGAATAGACTTGGGCAGCTTACCTCTTGGAAATATCAAACAATGATCCAGAAGAGAAACTAGCTCAGTATTTGAAGTTTGGGTCTTTGTTAAATATACTTAATTCTATTTGTAACCACTAGGGCTCAGTGTCTTCTTTAAAATGTAAATTAATGCATTTTAGAAAACAAAGCAATCCCAAAACATTCTAAGTTGAGGCTAAATAGGGAAGAGACTGTCTTGTCAGAGTCTTTGGCTTTATTTAAAGCAAAGTTTCAGGGAAGTGTGTGAAAGATGGTGATTCGTTCTTATTACAACATTCCTTTTATTTCCCATTCTCTTGAGATGACCAAGGGGAAATTTGTTGTGTATTTAAAAGAAATAAAATTGCCTGTAGTGACAGATTTACATTTTTAATCACTATTTGAATTTCTTCTTTTACAGTGTTCTTCTGTGTTGTATTGGGTAAATGCATTGAGAAGAACTGAAAATGAAGCTTCTCCTTCCCACCCCTCCCCCCTGGTATGACTACAGGTGAAGTGAGGCACCATTTACAATGGGTGAATCAGAGTCTGGGTCCCTGCATTTGGGAGGATAGCAGCCTCTGCATCCTTACTGACCGAAGGCCTCTCACTATAAAATGTCCCATTCTATGAACAAGAAATTTCTTGTTCTTCCATTCCACCCCATTTAATTACTTGTGGGTTTTTTAAATTATTATTCAATGTACACTAGAGCCCCTTATCTACGGGAGATGGGTACAAAGACTCCAGTGAATGCCTAAAACTGCAGATAGTACTGAACTGTTTTTTCCAATTATGCAGACTTCTGATAAAGTTTAATTTATAAATTAGGCATAGTAAAGAATTAGTAATAATAATATAGAACAATTAGAACAATATATGGAATAAAAATTATGTGAAGTGAGCTCTCAAAACATCTTATTGTATGTAATATTTTCAAACAGTGTAAAGGGGAACTACTTTAGTAAAGTGAAACTATGGATGGGGAACTACTGTGGTATGATCCACTACCCACATTCTTTATGGTGGTCAAATGCTCAAAATTTAACTGATTTAACTTACTAAGTTTCCAAAACCTCAACTATCTCATCCCAGGAGAAAGCAAAATGAGTAAGCAGAATATGAACTTCCGAATGAGGAAGTTACTACTTATTAACTATGCAGCAATAAGCAAGTTATTTAAATGCATGAAGCTTTAATATATTTTACCTGCTAATAATAACTACTTCATAGAGCAGGAGCCAAATCTGTTTGGTTCCTCAGTCCATTTCCAGTATCTTAGTCACCTAGGAGACATTTGATGAATAACCATTGACTGCACAAAGCATCTAGAACAGTCTGCCGCACAGGAAATGAGTTGTTAATTGATATTGTTTCTTTAGTTCATATTTACATTAAACAACCTGCATTTATTAGGTACTGTGGAGTCCTCGTTATGCATAAACCATCATATTAGCCATCAAAAAAGAACTAGAGGTTCATCCACGTTATCCAATTCAACTTAGCAATACCAGCAATGATTGCTTTTATTATCACAATAATGATGGACTCTGTAAAGTGTTTGCTCTGTGACAAGCAGGGTTCTAAATGCCAAATTAACTCTATTCCACTCCACAACCAATGAGCTAAGACTTACACTGTCCCCACTTTAAGATTATGAAATTGATGCCCCTGTTATGTAGCCAGTAAGTGGTGGAACCAGAGTTTGCATGCTGGCACAGTGATATTGAAGGGTTTTTGTACCCACTAAGCAATGATGAAAGTAGGAGAGCTTTTGAAAATGAGATGAGGGGCCACCCTGGTGGCACTATAAGTCTCAGCACTATGAAGCTATCAGTAGCCACTACAGCACAAATTCGCTCCCTAGCCAAGTTGCTAACCCACATGTGTGCAGCAGACCTCTCCTGTCTCACCTGCTTCCCCTCAGCAGTGGATTTCAGTCAATCTGTCTGTTCTGCTCCCCGCTCTGCCTCTAGTGAATCCTCTCACCCCTGCACCTCTGGCCTTTACCCCAGTTCTTGTATGTATAAATAAATAAAAACAAATCTTTAAAAATAAGATGAATGAAAGCAAAAGGGGGATGGATAGCAGAACATGTGACACTTCGTTGAAGGATGCACTTTGCTGGTACAAAATTGACAATGAAAATGTCAAGTTCTTGTCCTAACATCTACTAACATTGTCATTTGTTTTAAAAGACCACATTTTGTGAGAAGCCAAGACCATTGTAAATGAAGCCCTTTTTTCTAGAACTTAAAGAATGAAAGGCAATTTAAGACTTGGAAAATTAGAAGTAGATGTCAGCTCTTATCTTCAGCTGGTATTTTATGACAGACTTTTAGCCATACACAGTTATGTCTGAATAACCCAGCAGATGGTCCAGCTGTGAGAATAGTATTATTCACTACCAATGTGGATTCTTCTCATGGTTTCATAAGTTCTTGTTTTTGAACCATCCAAAGTCACCACACTTTTTCCTTAAGTGATGACAAAATAAATTTCCGAAATCCATCACAAAAGTTTTGTCAGATCTGTATATAAATTCACAGACAAATGTCAAAGCTTTTGAGAATCACTTTCAAAAGCTGCATGTTTGGTTGTAAGGCCCTTTCCTTACAAGAGGGACTAAAGATTTGATCCAAAGTTTTCGTATGTGTAGACTCTGGGCTGTTAATACCACTATCGGTTAATGCACTTTGTGAAAAGAAATTCCTGTCTCTGAAAGACCAGTTATTTCTCTTCACATTCTTACCTTCTTCAGTGTTCTATGGAATAACTTGTCTGACATTATTTAAGTGAGCACGCTGGTCATTCAGAGGCACTATCTCTTCCCCACTCTCAGCATCCTATAAAAAAAGATAAGCAATAAGAACTCACACGGTGTGAATGATGTTCTAATAATTAGTATCTTGTGCATTCAGAAATGCGGGGCCCAGGGCTATGCAACCATTCAGACAGTTAAGCGTGAATCACCACACTATAATTCAGGGCCTGAAACAGATGTGTCTTTTCTAGAAGGGGGAAACCCAGAGTAATCTGGAGGGGGGAAAGGATTGTTGTTGTAGAAATGCCAGTCATCCCGTTCCTGCCACTGCACCTGGAACTAAGGCATACAATGTTTGGGAGAATCTAAACCCTCCCAAGGCATCCCTTACCGCGACCCAGGTTTCATCCATCTCCTGTGGTGTTTGCAGGACCACTGGATCCCTTTATTTATCCAGCTCATGTGATTTCTCCTGCCCCAGCACAAAGGAATCCTTCCAACAATGAAAACACAATGCCCCTTGCCAAAGACTCTACTAGAGGCAACATTTGAGCATGTCCCTGTGTGTGTCCAAGAATAAATCCCCTGGTGGCACAGGGGTTAAAGTCTCAGTGCTATCAAGCTATCACCAGCCACTGTGGCCTGACTGATCCCCAGCCAGAGAGCTGACCCACATAGGGCACAGCAGACCTCTCCCGTCTCACCCACTGCTCCCCTCAGCAGTGTATTTCAGTCAGTCTGCCTGTTCTGCTCCCCACTCTGTCTCTGGTGATTTCTCTCACTCCACACCTCTGGCCTGCACCCCAGTTCTTGTATGAATAAATGAATACATAAATAAATAAAATCTTAAAAAAAATAAGAACAAATCCTCTGAGCATTTGAGGAAAAGCAGGCATTTTAGAAGCCTATCACCATGGCCTATAGGTCCCCTTGGCCTAACTGGGTTAAGACCTCGTCATCCTCACTCTGTCCTCCCTCATGTTGCTTCAGCCACATTCACCATGTCACTGTCCCTCACACAAGCCAGTGTGCTCATCGGGTTTTGTCTGTCCTTCAACCAGAAAGGCTCTGATCAGGGGTCAGCGTGTCTGATTCCTCACTTCCACATCTCAAATATTGCACAAAAATGAACAGCGATGTAAGAAAATGAAAAAGTGAGTTAAAAAAGAGATCTCTGTTCAAATATCAACAACTCAGAAGAAAGAAGGAAAAGACAAGATGTGGAATAAGTAATACAATAAGTGTAACAGGGTGGTCCCCAGGGAAAGGGGGGGTTCCCTGCCCCACCCAAGGGAGGGTGCAGCTGAGCAGGGAGGAGGAGAAGCTGGAGTAAAGACAAGGGAGGAGGAAGGAAGGAGAATGGAGAGCCAGAAGGAAACCTGGAGGAGGCACATGGAGCAGAGAGACATGTGAAGAAGCTGCACTTGCTTCTTGGTCCTGGACAAGTTGAAACAGACGTGGGTGAGAGACCCAGGGAGGTTAACAATGGTAGCTTTGACCTTGACTTTGATTTTGCTCCTTCTGTCCCAGATGCACTGGGCCCTTCTATCCCTTTCCTATGGGTCTCCACCAGGAGATGCCTTAGAATTGTGATTAGCTTTTGGGCTCAGTGGTCCTGATTCAAGCCAA
Organism: Talpa occidentalis; assembly: GCF_014898055.3. Lineage (NCBI taxonomy): Eukaryota > Metazoa > Chordata > Mammalia > Eulipotyphla > Talpidae > Talpa > Talpa occidentalis. Next base: position 42,391,630 of record NW_023601653.1, on the reverse strand, counting down.
ACCCTACTTGGCTGGGTATTTACCCACGAGGGGATGGGAAACTTTGGGTGCTTTGTAACAGGTTGTCCCCAGGAAAGGGGGAGGTTCCCTGCCCCACCCAAGGGAGGGTGGAGCTGAGCAGGAAGAGGAGAAGCTGCAGAAGAGACTGAGGAAGGAAGCAGGATGGAGCCAGGAGACCTGGAGGAGGCGCATGGAGCCTAGAGACACGTGAAGAAACCGCTTGTCTTGTGGTCGTGGACTGGGTGACACAGATGTGGGTGAGACCCATGGGGAGGTGACAATGGCAGCTTTTATCTTGATGTTGATTTTGCTCTTTTCCTTCCGGGCTTGTCTGGTTGTTTCTGACCCTTTGCTGTGGGTCCCCACTGGAAGATGCTTTAGACTTGTGGCAGGCTTTGGGGCCTTGCTCTGGGCCGATCCCATATGGATGGACTTTTACCCACAAGGGGATGGGTAACTTTGGGTGCTTCATTTAGAAATTAGATTCTTTGCCTTACCTGTATTGTTTCCTAGTTTTATTAAAGTTCCTTCCCATTAAAGTCTCCTATGTTTTGTGTTGATGCGGCGGATGGCAGAACCCATTTAGAATAGGCAGGTTTGCGGGGTTTGGGCTGCCCCTCTCCCTGTCCTATAACAGCTTGATTTTGAAACTATTCTCCCCCTTCTCTTTGTTGTACACTAATTGTATGAAAGTTCCTTTCCATTAAAGATCTTATGCACGAGAGTATATTTTGTCTTGATGTGGCAGATGGCAGAACCAATTTAGAGCAGGCAGGTTTGGGGTTCTGGGGTGCCCCTCTCCCTGCCCTGTAACATAAGGACAGAAGAAGACCTCAGAAGTTCTTTCTAGGCCACGATTCATGACAGCATCCCACGCCCTTTTTTTGTTTCTTCACCGGAACTATTTTTCTTCCAAGCACTTATCACTACCTGGTATTAAATTTTGTATTTATGTGTTTGGGATTTTCTTTCATTCTATGTAAGTTCCAGATCATTATTGTCTTGTTCACTGCTTTTTAGTCTCACAACATCAGCCTTTGGGAAAGTGTCTGAAACATAATAGGCCCAAAATATTTGTTGATGGAAGAGTGAAGGAATATATGCCCAGTTTCAAGGTGAGGAAGAAGCATTGTTTTCTTTTGTCTCTTTTAAAGAAATGAAGACACCAGGTCTGCAGCTCAACCCTCATGCCTTGCTCACATAGGCCCTCTCCACTTGAGTGACTGATTGTGGTATAATGTGGGATCCCAGCCCTCCTTGTTCTTGGGGCTATTGTCTTGGTACCCAGAGTTCCTGCTGGTCAGCTAGGCAGACAGTCAGGTGGGAGGCCCTTTACCAAGGACAAAAGTCCTGGTCTGAGAACATACTGGGAAATTGGTATCTGCTGAAAACAGTAGGCAGATACTATGGCCAGATTAGTGCAATCAGCTAAATACCTTACTTGTAAGGGTTAGCAGAAAGATAGGTAAGAATAGGGAATACAAATATGCTTTGACCAGCAGGACAATGGAGCCCCCCAGACAATAGCCCCTGGTCACCCACGTGAGCTCACATCCCCCATAAAGCATCACCCATGCATGTACATTCCCTACGTGCTTGCCCCATCTTTGAACTTGATTCTAGTATACACAAGACTGCCTTTGGATGGGGCTGCCCAGTGTAGCCCCTCTAGGCATCTCATTGCTCCAACCCACCTGGACTTTGAGTGAATTTTTCCCTCATCCTGAAATGCTCCTAATGCTGCCCTCTGCAAGGCAACAGTATAATGGTAAGGAACGTTTCCAAGGATTTGCTCCAAAAATGGACAAAAATCTGCTGGTCCCCACACTATTTACAATAGCTAAGATATGGAAACAACCCAAATGCCCCCAAGCAGATGAATGGATCAAGAAGATGTGGTCTATATACACAACGGAATACTAATTAGTGATCAAAAAGATAAACTCATGCCATTTGTGGCTACGTGAATGGAGCTGGAAGGGATTATGATAAGCAAAATAAGTCAGAAGGAAAAAGATAAATATTGAGTGGTTTCATTTATATTCTTATGGAATACAGAGAAAGTGAGCAAAGGGTCAGGAAAACACAAAAGCTGCAAGTTTACCTTAGATCTGAGGCACACAGCAGGGGCAGGGTGGAGAGAGGGATGAGAACAGGGGAGGAAAGAGCACAAGCCACTGTGGTGATGGTCACGGGTGCTGCAGTGGTGGGAGAGCTACAGGGATGACACCTGAGGGGAGAAATCCATATTGCACAAAATGAACAACCATGTAAGGAAATACAAAAAATTATTTTATTTAAAAATATACTGATTTTGGCACAGCGGTTGAGCGCTGGCCTGGGAAGCTGCCCGCAGCCTCTGCAGCGGGGGTTCCATCCCGGGCCGCGGGGGGAGGGTCCCACATGGCAGCAGACCTCTCCTTCCTCTGGTTCTCTGTAGAACATTTTTTTAAGATTTATTTTTATTTATTTATGCATACAAGAACTGGTGTGTAGGCCAGAGGTGCGGGGGGTGAGAGAGCTCACCAGAGACAAAGTGGGGAGCAAAATAGGCAGATCTACTGAACTCCACTGCTGAGGAGAGCAGCGAGAGAGACAGGAGAGGGCTGCTGCGCCATGTGGGTCAGCACCCCGGCTGGGGATCGAACTCATGCACAGTGGCTGGTGATAGCTTGATAGCACTGAGGCTGAACCCCTGCACCAGCAGGGAAGCATGTCTGTAGAACTTAAAAAAGAAACCCAGGGAAACATTAATGGGCTTTTTACTCCGAATGACAATACACTGAGTTTCTCTTTAAAAGATACTGTTCAGGGCCTCTCCGGTGGCGCAGCGGTTGAGAGCTGGGTTGCGAAGCTGCCCGCAGCCTCTGCAGCGCAGGTTCAATCCCCAGCTGCTCCCCGGCCACCAGAGGAGGGTCCCACATGGCGCGCAGACCTCTCCTGCCGCCCGCTGCCCCCCTCAGCAGTGTACTTCGGTCCTTCTGCCTGCTCTGCTCCCCGCTCTGGCTCTGGTGAATTCTCTCACCCTCCGCGCTTCTGACTGTACCCAGTGCTTGTATAAATAAGTAAATAAATCTTAAAAAAAAAAAATGCAGACTTTAAAAAAAGAAAGATACTGTTCAAGGCTGAGAAAACTAAAAGGCTCCTAAAAACCAACAAAAAAATTTTTTGCACTAAAATTTCCAGTAGAGAGCCTTCTAGACTTGAGGACGGAGAAAGAAGGGGAAGCGACTTTGTTGGGAGGAAGTAGACACAACCAAATGGTGACAGTTAAAGGGATTCAAAAGGGAAACTGGCAAGAGGGAACTATGTCCCTACTTTACCAGTGCCTATAGATTCAGACATCCTAAGTAATGGTGAGCCAAATCTACAATATTACATGTATTTCATACTTAAAATTTATTAATTTATTTAAATATTCAATAAATGTAAAATAAATAAAATATATTAATTAGTTTAAATATTAATAAATATAAAATAAAGTATAATAATTAGTTTAAATATTAACTAATTGTAAAATAAATAAAATACATTAAAAATAATATATCATAAGGCAAGGCACATCAGAAAATCAATATAAGAAATATATTATTGGGGATAAAAAGTACAGCACGGTGACTATAGTAATAGCATTATATTATGCATTTGAAAGTTGCTAAAAGCATATCTTAAAACTGTTCATCATAAGAAAAGAAATTGCAAGAATGTGTGGTGATAGATAATAACCAATTTATGGCAATAATTATTTCACCATATATACATCTATTAAATCACTATGTTGTACAGCTAAAATAATACAATATCATACATAAATATACCTCAATAAAATCTATTTATAAAATATATTTATTATAATATTAATAGGCTAAGGGAAAAATCATATAATTATTTTAATTGATACAGAAAAATATTTGATGAGATGAATTCCTATTAAGATTTTTTTAATGAGTTAAGGAAAAGAGAACAAACTTGGCAATTTCACGTGGTTTAACTTCATGATCAATAGTAATTTCAACTGCATGTGCTTTTTGTTTAGAATATAGATTGTTTGATTTTTTTCTAATGGTTTGCACCCTGAGCTTTCAAACCGTATCCCCTGAATAATTTAGTTGGTTTGAAAAGATTTTCTATATTTTTAAAAATCTTGAAAATAAAAAAAAAAGAACAACCTTGGTAAAATTTAGTACCAAAGCTCCTAACATTATACTTAATAAAGGGATTTTAGATGCAGATCTTTTAAGATTAGGAACCAGATCAAGGATAGCCCTCTTATTCATACCATTAAATACAGCATTGAAGTTCATGGCCAATTCAAATGGATCAGGAAAATGTGTTTATTGATAATCATACACTATATATTTCCCTTTGTAGACTAATTTAATTGCATTCCAAAAATTTTACATACTTTATTTTCATTTCATTAGAAGTATTTACTAACTTTCCTTGTGACTTTCTTTGGCCCATGCACGAATTCCTTAGACATGTGTCAGTTCTCTACTCTCACACTAGCCAGCCCCGTAACCTGTAGCAAGACAAAACTGAACTCCCTTCACCTCTTGGCCTTACCTGAGTGTGCCAAGGTGGGCAGCCTGGTCCCTTTGGATATCACCAACTTCCTCAGCTTCAGGCTAGTTGTTTTTTCGATTTTTGATAAATTCAAAACAATATATGATCTTGTCTATTATTTAAGTTTTTCCTTTTGGTAGAGTGGGAGTAATACTCTTTATAGCTCTTTATATCCTATTTTTTTTAATTGGAATAGAATTTACATACATTATTTACATTTAAGCTGTATAGCACAATAATTGAACATTTAGTTTTTGAGGATTTTTGCGTAGAAGAACTGGTGTGTAGGCCCGAGGTGTGGGGCAGGAGGATTCCCCAGAGACAGAGTGGGGAGCAGAACAGGCAGATCTACTGAAATCCACTGCAAAGGGGAGCAGGTCTGCTGTGCCCTATGTGGATCAGCTCCCTGGCCAGGGAGCCAACTCAGGTCACAGCAGTGACAGAGCTGATACTTAACGCCTAGGCCACCAGAGAGGCCCCAGTCAAACATCAGTATACATGGCAAAATGATCAGCACAATGTTCTTTTCTTAGAATCTTTCAACTTGCAATACCATACTACTGATAACAGTTTCCTTTTATATCCCATTTGAAAACCAAAAATTTTAATATTCTTTTTATTGCTTTCTATTCTATATTCTAATCTCAAACTGAATCCCTAACTTGCAGTAAAGTCCATGACACGAGATGGCATTATTAAAGGGACTTTTGTAAAGGACAAACCTGCTTGGAAAGAAGTAAGAAGAGAACCCAGTAGGTGGCAGAGGACTAAGAGGTGAGCAAGAACTGTGATGATGGCAGATATTTGCAATTAAAGGTAAAAGGCGATACAAGCATCTTCCCCACTGGGGAGAAGTTTATAGCGAAGAATCTTGGACTTTCCATAATTGTTTATAAAGGCGAGTTCAATTAATTTTATGTGACTATTAAAAAAGAAAGATTGGATGCTGTAATATGACTTAGGTTAATCAAATTATAGGGCTATATCAAAATAATCACAGTTATTTGTTAACAAACTTGAGTGAGGCAACTGTAGGCTAAAGACGGGAGATGAAGCTAATTGCATAGAGAAACATTAATAGTAAATGAATGAGTTCATTTAGGCTCCTAATATTTACCACAATTTTTGATAGAGTTATCTGAATCTCCCCACAACAGAAAAAAATGACTCAGAATTTTTGTGTACCTTCTTCCATTAAAAAAAAATGGCTTCCTGCATTAGCCTATCTATTAGGTATTCTGATGAGGAAGCCTGAGTTTTAATTTCTACCTCATTGTTAGGGGGAAAGGGATCAAGTTTTAGTGGCCATCTCAGCACCTGAGTAATTTTTTCCAATCCAGCAAGATCCGATGGTCTGATTTTCTTTCTCAGTGTTTCTGGTAGAAAAGGCAATTTTCAAGACTGAAATAGCAATTTCTTAGCCATCACTGAGGCTCTTAAAATCCATTTTTTTTTAACTCCCATAGACTTCCATGTGTAAATGAAAGAAGACTCTTGGAAATACACATTTTTCTATTTTGAGAGATAACCCACTCAAGCATAAAGTTAATACAATTTATTACACTAAAAGTAAAGTTGCATTAGAGTGAGTTCATAACAGATGAATAAACGCACTTCACAGGAAAGGGGATGCCATGTCTGCTCCCCTGAGTTTGCCTCTTTCAGCTCTAATACCTCCTTGAAGACCTCAGTCCTCTGACATCCAGCAAGCCCATTCCTCTTAGAGAAAGGTTTGGAAAAAACCATTCGAAACTTGGAACTTCAGAGTTAGCCCTTAGATAGGGGGACAAATTATTCAATCTGTACTTGAAAATAAAACAACAACATCAAGTTTGAGAACTTCTGAGCCAGAGTGCTCAAAATCACATACTAGATTTAATGAAGATTTTCTGGCTATGTGATCTTGGGGAAGGAGGTTACTTTCTCTAGGCCTTACTCGTATCATATTAGAATGAAAATGATAATAACTCCTAACCTACAGAAGTTTTATAAGGAGAATTACACAAGAAAACATTAGCGTAGTGTCTAGCACACAGTGTATATGCAGCAAAGGCTAGATATTTATTAATATTATAACCATTACTACTACTACTACTATTTATCAACTACCAGGCCAATGTAACAGGCATGTGAAAAAATGCTCAACATCACTTATCATCAGGGAAATGCAAATCAAAACCACAATGAGATACCACCTCACACCTGTGAGAATGGCACACATTAAACAAACTGGCAACAAGAAATGCTGGCGAGATGTAGAGAAAAAGGAACCCTCCTCTTACACTGCTGGTGGGAATGCAAACTGGTCCAGCCACTGTGGAAAGCTGTATGGAGGATTCTCAGAACACTAAAAATGGAGCTACCATATGATCCAGTGATTCCATTTCTAGGAATCTACCCAAAGGACACAAAAACACTTATTTGAAAGGAACCTGCACCCCTGTGTTTATTACAGCACTATTTATAATAGCCAAGATATGGAAACAACCCAAATGCCCCAAAACAGATGACTGAATCAAGATGTGGTCTATATACACGGTGGAATACTACTCAGCCATCAAAAAAGATAATCTCATGTAATTTGTGGTAATACAGATGGGCTATAAAGGATTATGCTCAGTGAAATAAATCAGAAGGAAAAAGAAAAATTTCATATGTTCTCACCTAAGGGAGGAATATAGGGAAACCAAACAAAGGATCAGGAAAAAGAAAATCTTGCAGGCAAACCAAAGATCTGAGGCATCCCACAGGGGGGAGGGAGAGTATTCAAAACAGAAGAGGGATGAGCACAAGCATCTGTGGTGACAGCTCACAAGTGAATTAGTGGTGGGAGAATGAACAACAACATAGAAAATTAATTAATTAATTAATAATAAAAGGAAAAAAGCAAATATCTAGTCAAAAGCAAATATCTAGTCAGTTCGTTTATGCAACAAATTCTTTTTTTTTTTCATTTATATATTTTACAACATTGTTCATTTTTGTATAATGTATGCTTGTGTGTTTTCTCCTTTTAGGTATAGTCGCCATAAAATTCCCACCACCAATTCACCCGTGAATCATCACCGAGGTCCCTTATGCTCTTCTCTCCCCTGTTTTGATCTCTTTCCTCTCCCCTTCTCACAGAATGTCTCTGATTTATAGTGCTTGCTAATTTGTTTTTTATTATTATTATTAGGGTTTTTTTCCTGATTCCGTATTTGGTTCCTGATTCCGTATTTGGTTCCCCTATATTCTTCCTATAAGTGAAACCATCTGATATTTTGCTTTTTCCTTCTGGCATATTTCACTGAGCACAATCCCTCCCAGCTCCATCCATATTGCTGTGAATGGCATAAGTTTATCTTTTAGATTGCTGAAGAGTATTCCATTATATATATAGACCACATCTTCTTGATCCAGTCATCTGTTTTGGGGTGTTTGGGTTGTTTCCATATCTTGACTGTTGTAAATAGTGCTGCAGTAAACATAGGGGTGCAGGTGTCCTTTTGAATTAATGTTTTTGTATCCTTTGGGTAGATTCCTAGTAGTGGAATTGCTCCACATGGTAGCACCATTTTTAGGAGTTTGAGGAACCTCCACACAGCTTTCCATAATAGTCGGACCAGTTTGCATTCCCACCAGCAGGGTAGGAGAGTTCCTTTTTCTCCACATCCTCACCAACATTTTTTTAATGTATGCCAATCTCACTGGTGTTCGGTGGCATCTCACTGTGGTTTTCATTTGCATTTCCCTAATTATAAGTGATGTTGAACATTTTTTCACATACCTGTTGTCCATTTCATGCAACAAATTCTTGAGTATCACCTTGTGGCCCTGCTCTGGAGTGCAGGGACAGTAAGGTGAGCATTCAGACTTTGTTCCCTTGGCCATCTACCTTCAAGACACTTCCTCTCCTGCACCCAGGCTTCCTCCTCAATAAAAATGGTACTAATCAAGACAGGACTAGAGTGAGGTGTGTGAGACTCTTGCACAAACATAAGGGGTGCCTGTTTAAATTTTACACCCCAGGTACTTTGTCTAACTCACCCTCATCCCAACTCTGGTACCAATGATTCCAACTCTACATAGTTATTTTTGAGGAAGCGCAGGGAGGGTAGATACTGTTTGTCTGGTATGAAAGTGGGATTTGGAAGGTTTGTTCAATGAGGAAGAAGCAGTTTACTGGGACACATCAGTGAAGCCAAAACAGAGAAATCCCTGCCCTCAAGGAGCTCACCTCCAGGCTTGGGTAGAAATATGTAAAATTTAATCACTAATTAAGTAAATAGAGAGTAAATTAGGAATTGGTGAGAGCCAGGAAAAGAAACTGGCAGGGACAGTAGTTTTAGGAATACAGAGAGTGAGGGGGTGGGGTGGATGATCTCAATTATAAGGGGAAATTTGAGCAAAAACTTTCAGGACATGCAGGAATTTGCCTTGGGACATGGGGGAAAGGCCTTCTCAGCAAAGTGAATAGCTAGTGTAGGGCCCTGCCTGGCGTGTTCAAAGAAAGCAAAGAATGACATGAGCCTAATGAGCAAGGGGATAAAGGATGCCGTTTCCTCTATCCAAGAAGGGAATTCATGACTTGTTCCATAATCGGGCTCTCACCAGAAGAGAAGGGCTAGAGCAAAGCAGGAGCAGTGGCCCCTATACCCCCTCCCAGATGCAACCCTCCATCCACACCTGGAGGCTGCTCTCTTCAGAACTAGCCATCACCTCCCTGCTGACATTCCATGCTGTTAAAAGGGACCTCGTCTCTGGGGAACTCTGACTATCTGCAGGGATCTGTGGGTGTAGTACAAGGCAGAACTGCTTGATCGCCCTGGGCAATACTGATGTGCCTTGCGCCCCAGGGACTGATCAGTGGAACACCTTGTTAATAAGGTTACAGGCATGGGTGGGAGTCAGGTGTATACTCACACTCCCTTAAGCCCATATTCCAGTGTTCAGTTTGACCTACCCTCCTCTATCAATAAAGAGGCCAGGATCCTAGTCTTGAGAGAATTGTGCAGGCAGCTCCATGACTTCTGTTTCTTTTCTTTCTTTTTTTTTAAAGATTTATTTATTTATTTATACAAACACTGGGTACAGTCAGAAGGGCGGGAGGGTGAGAGAATTCACCAGAGCCAGAGTGGGGAGCAGAACAGACAGACTGACGAAGTACACTGCTAAGGGGAGCAGCAGGCGCAGCAGGAGAGGTCTGCGCACCATGTGGGACCCTCGCCCAGGGGCTGGGGATGGAACCGGCACTGCAGAGGCTGCGAGCAGCTTCGTAGCCCAGCATTCAACCTCTGCGCCACTGGGGAGGCCCTGTTTCTTTTCTTTATCACTGGTGTTGCCTGACACAACAGGGATCGACTCCTTTGATCCTCAACCCCAGTGAGAGAGATGGGGTGATAATTGCCCATGCTCCAGATGACAGCTTTCTGCTACCCCAGAATCCAACTCCAGTGTCTGCCCACTCAGCGCTCCTCCCTACACCTAGGACTGCATGAGGAGCCAGAAAGAAGGTCTCTAATATCACCTGCTCGCTGATTCTTAAAATCCCATCACGACACTTCACTACCATAAGCATTGTCGAAAATGTAAATGAGTGACATCAGCTCCTTACCATTTGTGCTGAATGGGTTCATTCATTCATTCATTCATTCAATAAGAGCTACTGATATCTACTAGGTGTTAGACTTTTCTAAGCTAGGACTTTTCTCCATGGCAGCAAGAACTGGAGAGCAGGAAAGTGTGTGCCAAAAAAGAAAAGTAGATCTATAAGGGCAAATCTCACTTATTTGAAGACTTGCATCAGGAGATGTCCACATTCATCACCTAGTAACCATCCAGTCACCACACAGTGTGGTGATGCTCTCTTTTCTGCTGGAAAACTCTCCTCCACAGCTAATTGCCTCACATCTATAGTCTAGTTCTTGTCAGTTTTGTCACACTGTTATTACATACAGTAATGGCGTGTAAGATATTAGCCTGTCATTATATATAAATGTGTCTAAGGAAAACTCATTTCCAAGAATCATTTTTGAAAATGAATCCAGAAGAGAGGTAAAAGCTTATTTTCTGTCTCCAAGGACAACATAAAGTAACTCTGTGGCTTGTATGATAATCATTTAAGGGGGACTTTGTGCCCCCTAGAAATACCAATGCCACAGATATATTGGGGGTGTTATGTAAAGCACAGGAAAGAGTTAAGCTGAAAAGAAGCAGCAGCCTTCATCCGCAAACCTTGCTGTGCCTTGAGGGTATAAACAACCCAGTCTTTTCCCCACTTACCACTCCCCTATTTATTTTATTATGGTTAATAACACATGACCAGAAAATCATTTTTACCATGTTCCCTCTATTGTCATTCAGTTTAATTTCTTTATTTTCATAATATAGCACCAGTGACTTGTCTGACATTAGAACTTTTTTCTTCCAGTTATCTGTTAAAGTAACACTTCAATTTATTACTATCAATAAATATGCATTTCATACAACTTTCAAAACCCGAGGTTTATGATAACCCCAAGGGTTAAAACTATTGATATTCCTGGTATTTTCCCAGATATTTTATTTTAACAAATTTCACCGCTGAGATGTAAACTATTGAAAGCTACAACATTAGTGTGTCTTGCATTCCCAGCACTCTGCTTGCACATGGCAGGTCTGCAACAAAATGCAGACCTTCTATAATAACCCCCATGACCTCCGTAGGGATAATGGGGTGCTCTTTTCCACCTTCCTCTGCCAGCCTCTACAGCTACCACCTGCTGTCTTCCTTTACTCCCAGGTTTCATTACCCACACATGATAACTTGTGTGCAAAAAGCACTTGGGAGCTCAAGCATAAGGCATGCAGGACACCTGGGGCAGAGAGGCGAGAGCACAGGGCATGTGTGCCTATAGTAGGGACACCTGGGCAAAAGATCATTATGAGATTACAAGATTGAAGAGGAAGACTGAGATCAAGAGAGGCGAAGCCAGAGAGAAGCAAGAGTGTGTGTGGAGATCTCAGGGCCAGGAAGCTCGGCTACCTCCCTGCCTCCCTGCTTGCTGGTCTGCCCTTGTACTTGGGCCCTGGATTCAGCACTAAAAGCCTGTAAAATCTATAAAGGGCTGCAAGATTATTTTCTGTCCACCTGAATCAACATGGAACCTGCCCAGTCAACAACCTCTTACCTCCAACACACACATCAAACACTTTGTCCACATAAAGAGTTTATCTGTGAAAAACAGGATGGAAATCTACTTCAATCACACCCAGAAAATAGATAAATCTTAGGAGATCTACAAATTTTAAATACAACAAGTATGTTGCACTAGCAATTAGGAGAATACCCCACTTGGGAACTGAGTGTCAAATGAAAGTGATGTAGACACTATCTGTCCTGCAGAGGCTGAAAAGCTGAAGGAAACTCACTGTTACCTGCAGGGAGAACCCAAGGAGACCTCACAACTCCCCCCGCAAAGCCCTCTGATACTTACACACTCACCTGGCACTTCCAGATGAAGATGTGATTTGTAGGTTGTGGAGCCAGATTGCCTGAGTCCAAGTCCTGACTCAGCCCAATAGCAGCTCTGTGACTTTGGGCAACTTACCTTTCTGCATCTCAGTTTCCTCACTTGTAAAACAGAAATAATAGTAGACTAATCACCTAGAGCTGTTGGGATAATTAAATAAGTTCATGCATATAAAATGCTTAGAGTCTTACTAGATAGAGAGTAAGCATTGAATTAATAGTTATGATTTAGTTGATTATTGCCATTTTGTGATAAATTGTATTTTGTATGGCTTTCTTGAGCTACTATTAATATCTGTTGTAGTATATTTTAAATGGAAATATCTTTCTTGCTCTTTTGAATGACACATGATCAATATTAGAGACTGAAGTCTTGTAGAGAATATTTCTCTGTAATCTTACCCCCAAAGATACCCATAGTGTTCAAAATGGCAAAACTCCTTCCACATAACAGTTTGCTTATTTAAGAATAAGTACACACATTTTCAAAGTAAATATATTATACATTCCATACAGTTCCACAAATAGCCTATTTGCTAAACTCAATGTATTGAGACCAGTTTGGTGTCACTATATAAAAAGCCACCATTTCTATAACCATTATCTTATTAGTGAACATTTAGACCACTTACTGTTTATAGAGAATTTATAACAATTTGGGCTATAATGTTCAAATGAAAGCTCATATTTCTTGAAGGAAATATCATTGTATTCCCAAAGAGCTCTGCAGATAGGAACTTCTGAGTAATATTAATTTTTTTATTGACCATTTTAGAAGTGAATAGCAGTGGAAGCAAGTTTTAACTGCAGGAAGTCCTATTTCTAATTTTTTCTAAAGAACAAGGGATCAGGAAAAAAAAGACAAAACTAACAGGGAAATTTGAAATCTGAGGCATCCAGCATGGGCGGGTGAGAGAGAGGGGTCAAAACAGGGAGGGAAGAACACAAGGAACTGTGGTTACAGCTCATGACTGAAGTGGTGGTGGGAGAATTACAGGGACTACAACTGAAGGGAGAAATCAAATACTGTATAAAAATGAACAATATTTTCTAAAAAAGTAGATTTTGTATATCCCACCATTCTGGCATTTAACAGGTGTAGGGGCAGGAATGGACACGGTGCAGGTTTCCTGATCCAATGCAGACCGGGTAAAGGAGGAGTCAGAGTCCTCAGTGGTTTTGCAGGCTTTTATTGGGATTACCAGGTACACGGCAGGCAGGGGTGCTGGGGGACCAGAAGGCTGGAATCCTCCCAGCCCCCAGCAAATCCGCACTCTCTCTGGGTTCTCTGGCATTCTCTGCTTCTGCGCTTCTCTCTTGGCTTCTCTTCAGCTTTTTTTTCAGCTTCTGCTGGCATCCCCGTGACACCGCCCTTAAAAAGCACAGTCTTAGCCCAGGTGAATCCCATCTACCTATGCCCACACCCTACTCCAGGTGCCCGCCATCAGGCATGCATTCAGGGCCGCAAGGATCCATCATCTATCCTGATAGCGGGAAGGCAGAAAAGCCTGACATTTTCTTTACCCTACAACAGGCAACCAGAAATATGTTCAAAATGAAGTTGTCTCTATTACTTAAGAAAGTAGCCATTGCGAGTTAAAAGAATGAATAAATAAATGCATGAAGCAATTTAAAATTTTTTTTCTAAAAATGCTAAAATAGATCTGGACTAGCATAATGTAACTATTTTTCAGGGTTATTATAAAGACAAAATCATGCATGTAAACTGCCTGAATATTATAAAAAATCTGGCTATTATTTCCATTAGGATGGCAATTAACAGGTGGAGAGATTAGACACAACCTGTCCTAGATGACATAATCACTGACCTGTAGGTTCTAAGAGTCTATTCTTTAATGACTGATACTAAAGATCAGCTAGGGCATGGAAATAAAAAACAGAATAATTGCTCAACCTGACCCTTGCAGCAACTAAAATTATCCAAATGATGTTTGATAATTAATGATAAATGTTGGGCCTCCCCGGTGGCGCAGCGGTTGAGCGCTGGGTTGCGAAGCTGCCCCGCAGTCTCTGCAGCGCCGGTTCGATTCCGGCTGCTCCCCGGCCACTGAAGGAGGGTCCCACATGGTGCGCAGACCTCTCCTGCCGCCCGCTGCTCCCCTCAGCAGTGTACTTCGGTCCTTCTGCCTGCTCTGCTCCCCGCTCTGGCTCTGGTGAATTCTCTCACCCTCCCGCGCTTCTGACTGTACCCAGTGCATGTATAAACAAAACAAATAAACAAACAAATAAATAAATAAAACATGCCTCTATACAAAAAAAAAGAATTAAAAAAAAATGATAAATGTTAAAAATGGAGTTCAGTAGGGGCCTCCCTGGTGGCCTAGGGGTTGAGTCTCAGTGCTATCACCACTATGGCCTGAGTTTGATCCAATCCCCTGCCAGGGAGCTGACCCACAAGGCATAGCAGACCTCTCCTGTCTCACCTGCTGCTCCCCTCAGCAGTGGATTTCAGTGGATCCACCTGTTCTGCCCCCCACTCTGTCTCAGGCGAATCTTCTTACCCCCTGCACCTCTAGCCTGTGCCCCAGTTCTTCCACACAAAATTAAAACTTAAAAAAGGGTAAAAAAAAAAGTGGAGTTTATCAAATTTGCTTCCTTTGTCTACTGACTTGTAGAAGGAGTGTCACTTTCCATTAGCATTTCATTTGTTCATTCAACTTGCCCACAATGAAGAAAAACTAGTTAGAAAAGTATCTGTAAGCACAGATGGACATGGAAGAGGAGCAGGAGAGAGGATGATTATTGAACAAGACTAATTTCTGCTTTATCATATTCTTTTTATTTAGGGTTTCTCAACCTTGGCATTATTGATACTTTTTGTTGTGGGAGGCTGTTCGGTGCATCATAGAATGTTTAAAGCATCCCTGGCCTCTTCCTGCAAGAAGGGAGTAGAATCTCACTCCAGTCAATTCTGACATGCCAAATGCCTCCATGTTGCTAAATATTCCCTGGGAGACAAAAGCATCCCCACTTGAAAATCATTGATAAAATAAATACATGTACCTATATAAATAAATGTATTGCATGTTATACTTTGCAAATCCATTACTCATTCACAGTGATTGTGTTAATGGGCTGGGTAAATATCCTTTTCCATGACATAGTTGGGAGAAATATGATCTTGCACTGCTAAATGTTGTGAAATCAATTTGATTGAATCAATTTAAATTTTGAACCGCTGAGATGGCATCGTGGGTTAGACGATGTTTTATTTTTTGAAGTGTTTTAGTAAAATGAACAGTCAAAGCTTTTGCCCCTTATTTGAGGATTGCAGAAAAGATGATCAGGCAGCCAGCCTCAAAGAGGACCCCCCTAAGGACAAATGTGAGCCTCAGTCATGTAATTCGGAATTAACTTTGGGTTCAATTCATTAGCCAAAGAGATAATGAGTGGAAGAAAAATTTGCTCCTTCAGAGATGGAAAATGAATAGCATATGAATAAATGATTCTAATAGCCACAATGATCTATCTTTAGGAGGTAGGAACATTATATCTACAAAGGCTATCAATTAATTAAAATTGTTATGGAGACACACCAAGAAGATTAAAATAGATAAAAACCATAGCACCAACAGGTCTAAAAACCAACGTTTTGGAAACAAACTGCCTGAGGATAGAGACTCATCATCTATAGACATTAAAAGAAGAGAGCTTTCTAGATGCCAGGAAGAACTGGAATCATACGAAGATGGGGAGGAAGATGAGGAACTCTAGGAAATTCACCGAGGTCATCAATTCTGAAGCTGAGCCCCTAAGTGGCACAAACAGATATCTATTAATTTGCACATGTCATTTTACTGGTTGTGTGGATAACAACACAGCTGCTTCCTTCTGCTTCTTTCAGGGGAGGGTTTTTACTACATCAGAATTCAGGTTTGTAGACAGCAAAAATGTCATCACATTAAAAACAATCTGAGATAATAGGATTTGGGGTTAATGAGCTCATGGCTAGGACATCGATCCAAATGTGAATAACCTGTAATTGGCCATCAGTCAATGCCAGCTTATAACCACTTCAGACTATATGAATGGACACTTTATTCACTGAAATAACTACAGAACCACGAAACTCAAAACTTGTTCACAGAACTGGCCAGTGGCCAAACAACATGCCGGTCCCCCCTTCCGTTCACCCCCCGACACACACACACATCTAGTTAAAAACTGAATTACTAGGAGGATAGAGTCCATAGGTGCATCATAAATTGCATATCCCACATACACTATAAAGAGATGTGATTTAAGACATAACCAGAGGCCTTCTTTTTCAATAGCCATTGTTGTGATTGTGCCATCACAAACCTAAGTTTTAAAATATTTGATCTCCAAATATCTAAAAACAATCATGTTTTAGATAATACCCCACTGGAGGGTAAGGGAGTTAGACTTTACCCCACTGGCCTCTGTGGCTGTCACCCGCATCCTTGATCATGTTAACACAGAAGGCGGGTGGGACCGCGGGCGCGCCTGACTGCCGACACCTGGAGCATGGGTGTGGGCGTGTGTCAGTGTGCACGCCTGCGCCTGGAGGCCCGCGATAAAAGGGCAGGGTCACTCAGGGATAGAGGACAGTACGAGAGGATGAGTGATTACAGAAGAGGGGAGACCACAAGAGCCCAGAGAAAGAGTGAAGATTTGTGGGGGGCTGGGGGGCTGGGTTTCTGCCGGTCCTAGCTCCCCCTGCCCACCCGGTGCCTGGTTGCCCCACAACACACATCCAGCTCTGATTTTCCACAATTCTATCTCTGCTGCTACCTTCACCCATCACATTGGATGAAGATATTCTCTGCAAAATAATATCCATGAATATTAACATTGGTAATTTAGCAGGTTGACTGTCAAACAGAGCCTCCAAAGCAAAGGATACTGGCAATGGTGAGTTAACTTAAAATAATTCACATAGGGCCTCCCTAGTGGTGCAAGGGGTTAAGCACTGCACTATAGAGCAATCCACAGCCTCTGTGGCACGAGTTCGATCCCCGGCCAGCCAAGGAGCAACCCACATGGTGCAGCAGATCTCTCCTGATTCGCTCACTGCTCCCCTCAGCAGTGTACTTCTGTCAGTCTGCCTGTTCTGCTCCCCACTCTGTCTCTGGTGAATCCTCTCACCCACCATGTCTCTGGCCTATTCCCCAGAGCTTGTATGCATAAATAAATCTTTAAAAAAAAAAAAAAAGAACAGAATTCAGATAAACATGAGCTGCAGCTGGAGCTCCAGCTGACCCTGGAGTTGTTGGGGTGCTGTAACAGCCCCATGGCGAAGACAAAATAGGAGGGTGAGCAGCAAAAGTTGTGGACAGAACGTGGGTCTAGGAGCTGGGTTGGGCACCTCCACATGTCACGTACTCCATGTATAATAATTAGCTAGACCACTAAAACTCTCTCAGTGCAGTGGCAGGATGAGCACAGATCAGGATCTCAATGATCCAATGTAGGGGCAGGAATGGACATAGGGCAGGTTTTCTGATCCAGCAGACAGGGTAAAGGAGGAGTCAGAGTCCTCAGTGGTTTTTTTGCAGTTCTTTTATTGGGATTTAGCGGGTACATGGCAGGCAGGAGTGCTGGGGGGCCAGGAGGCTGGCAGTCCTCCCAGCCCCCAGCAAATCTTCACTCTCTCTGGGCTCTCTGGCCTTCTCTGCTTCTGCTTTTTGGCTTCTCTCTCGGCTTCTCTTCGGCTTCTGCGGTCATCCCTGTGACGCCACCCTTAAAAAGCCCAGTCTTAGCCCAGGTGAATCCCATCTACCTATGCCCACACCCTACTCCAGGAGCCCGCCATCAGGCATGCATTCAGGACTGCAAGGATCCATCATCTACCCTGATGGCGGGAGGGCAGAAAAGCCTGACCTTTTTTTCCTTACCCTACATCCAAGCAGGTGGGGTAAAGGAGAGTCCTGGAGCCCTTGGTGGCTTTTTCAGGGTTTTATTGGGATTTTACCAGATACATGGCAGGCAGGGGTGCAAGGGAGCCGGGAAGCCGGCAGGTCTCCCAACCCCCAGCAAATCTTCACTCTTCCTGGGCTCTCCAGTGTTCTCTCGTGGTCTGGTTCTCTCGATTGTTCTCCTTCCGGTGGTCTCATTCTGTTCTTATAGGCCCCATCTCAGCCCAGGTGTACCCGCCTACGTATGCCCACACCCCACTCCAGGTGCCTGCCATCAGGCATGCATTCAGGACCGTAGGGATCCATCATCCATCCTAGTGGCAGGAGGGCAGAAAAGCCTGACAATCATTTACCCCACACTCAGTCTTCATATCCATGGGTAGATTAATACCTGCCTTACAAATTATATCAACTAAAAAGATGGTGGTTATTAAGAAATTGTCACTTAGTAGGTTCTCTATGAAAATTAGTTTCCTTTCTTACGCTGGTGTTGCTCAAGTTATCTCTATACTGGATCACAGAATAACTAATATTAATCCTGAACTGATCAAGAACCATTTATTCTGAAATTAAATGATTTTTTCCCAAAAATGGGCAGAATATTTGTGAACAGATGGCTCTTTTACCATGTGTGGCTACATCTGTCCATAATTTATATGGAGTATTCACAGTCTAGATAAATCTCCGTATCTGCTGCTGTAGTTTGGATGCTCCAAAATCCCATCTACTCTCCAGTAAGAAGAATCAGACCAAAGCAAGAAGCTTCAAGAACGTGGGCAGCAAGCCTTGTGGTCCTGTGCAAAGACGACGCTAGGGGGGCGATTCTTCCCACTCAGCTGAAAGATTCGAAGTCCCCTGGCTCAGTCACCTCCCCAGTGCTCTACGATCGTTTTCCTACATAGTACAGATTAAATAATAGATGAATACAGCCAGGCAGGCAGCAAATGCCACTCTCAGTGGGGAAATGAAACTCAACATAGTGACAAGATATTTTTCCAAAGTCATTTAAATATTTGCTATCCAAATATTTTAAAACAAGCATGTTTTAAATAATATCCCATGCAGTTCTGATTTTTCTACAATTCTATATATGGTATCTCCTTCACGCATTGCACTGGGTGTAGATACTCTCAGAAAAGTAATATCCATGAATAATAACATTAAGCTAAAAAGCTACAACATTTACCCACTAATATTATCAACTTTGAAAATCATAATGTTTTATTGTTCTTAGTAGAAAAGTGATGTTTGATGCTTAGCAATATTAATAATCACATATTACTGCCATTAATAATAACAATAAAAGTAATGATTCCTAATGTGTACAAAACTTTACATATATATATATATATATTTCTTTCTGTGTGTTTTTTAAAATTCTTCCAACAATTAGCAAAGAGATGCTTTAATTTAGTTTTTCTTGAAAAATGAAGAGAGGATTCCAGCAAGTGGGCATGGAATGAAGATGCCCAGCTTGTCACCTCCAAATACAAATTAACTGCAGTAAAACAAAGTCAAACCCTCAGAGAGAAACAAAAGTTGAGCAGCCCACACCCTAGAAGCCTGAGTCCAGTGGAGAGGGTTTGGAAAGATCCTATGTGAACCCTGTTTATAGTGATGATGGGACTGTGGGACCCACAAGAGGAGGGGCACCTGCTGTGCTGTGCTGACACATCCCAACATCAGGGATCCGAGACTCCACACTGTTCTGGATAAGGGAGTGAGTAACATGGCACCCAGAAAGGGTGTGTGCTGTCGGGGAGCTGCAGAGGTAGGGGTGTAGAGCAGGGGTTCACTGGCTTGGGCCCCAGGGTCTCCATATAATACAGCTGGATATTGTTTCACATACCTGTTGTCGCACTGTTTTGCACTGAGAGCCTCAGGCCCAAGCACACAATGGTATACTACTCAGTGATCAAAAATGATAAAATCATGCCATTTGTGGCAACATGGATGGAGCTGGAAGGGATGATGCTAAATGTAATGAGTCAGAAGGAAAAAAGATAAATATTGGATGGTCTTACTTATAGGGGGAATATAAGGATCAGGAAAAAGACAAGACCTGCAGGCAAACCAAGGAGCTGAGGCCTTTAGTAGGAGAAGGAGAAGGAGAAGGGTCAAAACAGGGGAGGAAAGAGCACAAGGGCCTGTGGTGGTGGGAGAATTAAGAGAACTACACATGAGGAGTACAAAAATGAATAACAATGTAAGAAAGTAAAAAAAAAAATTAAAAAAAAATAAACAATTGGAGCCTGAATTGGCAGCGAGAAACAGAGTGTCTGGGTCTCCTCACAGAAGATGCTAGCACTTGAGGCCAAGACTGGGTTATCCAAACCCCCCACCATCCTCCATCCGGGGGCTGAAACCAAAACAAAGGAATGATTGAACAAGATAGAACACAGAGCCTGTCAATAACAAGAGCAAACAGTCCAGGATAAGACTCAGGGCTGGAAAAGAAGAGAACCTTGGGCCTGTGACCCCAAATCAACTATCACCCATGCCCAGTGCTGCATCTAGTGCTTAAAAATAGCCTGAAGGGGCCTCCCTGGTGGCCTAGGAGTTAAGGCTCAGTGCTATCACTACTATGGCCTGAATTCAATCCCTGCCAAGGAGCTGACCCACATAGGGCACAGCAGACCTTGACTTTCTCACCCGCTGCTCCCCCCAGCAGTGGATTTCAGTAGATCCACCTCTTCTGCTCCCCACTCTGTCTCTGGGGAATCCTCTCAACCCCCTTCATCTCTGACATATACCCCAATTCTCGAAGTACACACACAAAAAAAGGGAAAAAAATAGCCTGGAGTGGAGGTGGACACATGACTATAAGAGACACTAAGATTGAGCGGCTGGCCCAAAGGAGGCGAGCAGTGTGGACCCCACCACATGAGTACTCCTCCCACAGCACGGCAGGACATTTGAATGATGGGGTTCACTGCCCCACTGCCTGGGTCCACTTTTATATTTACTCCCACTTGCTGATGCCAGTCCTCACGTTACTTCAACAGACATAAAGGCAATAGTCTGAAAAATCTATGAAATCTAATACAACCCATTTAAAAAATTAAATGAGGTCTTTGTTCCTCTGGGGACCACAGACAGCTGCCTCTTCTCCTGCGGTGTCAGCCTCATTCACCCATCAAAAGATGCAGAGTGAGTGAGAGGATTTCAAAACAAAGTTCTGTTCTCTACAAGAAACCCATCGTACACCAACGGTGAGCACAGGCTTCAAGACTGGAAGACTGTTATACAAACACATGGTAGCCACAAAAATACCTGTAGCAGATAAAACAGACTTCCAATTAAGGAAGGTTATGAGCAACTCTCCTGCCTACCTGTGACTAGGCAGGTGCCTCTCTGTCCATTCTCCTTTTCCTACTCAACCTTTCAAAATGTCCTTTTAAAAGGTAAAGGAAAAAATGTATTGAGATACTGATGGACACTATGTGATGATTAGGGGTCTAATAAAGCAAGAAGTAATACTCATAAATATATATGCACTGAATGATGGAGCACCAAGATCAAAAAACAATAATAGAAATTGAGAGATTGATAACAAAATCCTAGTAGGGGACTTTAATACCCTTCACAACAGTTAGCGGATCAATAAGACAAAGAATAAATAATGCCTTTAGTGAGTCGTTACACCAAAAAGGTTTAGTAGGCAACTGTAGAACATTCCAGCACCAAACCACTGCATGCACTTTTTTTTTCAAATGCATATGGAGTGTTTTCAAGAATAGACCATACGTTGGGGCATAAGTCAATGGTCAATAAGCCACAAGGCTTGAAACTATACCGAGTACTCTCTCTGCCTATAATGCCACAAAGTTAGAAATCAGCTACCGGGAAGACTAAGCACATGTGGAAGCTAAATAATATGCAGCTTAGTAGCGATTGGATAAAGAGGAAATTAAAACAGAAATCGCCAAATATGGACAATCTTTGACAAAGGAGCTATGACTGTACAATGGAGAAAAGACAGCCTCTTTAATAAATGGTGCTGGAAACCACGGATATAGCCACACACAAAAAAAGTGGGGAAAGACCCATACTTATGACCATACACAAAAATTAATTCAAAAGGGACTGTTATTACTGAATATAAGAAATGAAATTAAGCACCCCTATATTGCAGCACTATTTACACTATTTACACTATTTACGCTGTATTGCAGCACTCTTTACAATAAGTGAGACATGGGTATAACCCAAATGCTCAAAAATAGATGACTGGATCAAGAAGATGTGGTCTATATACACAATGGAATATTACTCAGCAATCATAAAAGACAAACTCATGACATTTGTGGGACCATGGATGGAGCTGGAAGGGATTATGCTCAGTGAAATAAGCCAGAAGGAAAAAGGAAAATATTGGATGGTTTCACTTACAAGAGGAATATAGAGGAACCAAATAAGGTATCAGGAAAAAAAGCAACTAGTAGGCAACTATAAGTTAGAGACTTCTGCAGGGTGGGAGAGGGATCAAAACAGGGCATGGGAAGATTGCAAGGGACTATGGTGATAGCTCATGGGTGAATTGGTGGTGGGAATTTTATAGGGACTGCACCTGAGAGGAGAAATCAAGCAAGCATTGTACAAAAATGAACCATGATGTTGTGTGTGTGTGTGTGTATAAATTTTTAAAGACATGAAATCATACTTGAAAGACAATATAGGAGACACACTACAGGACATTACCACAAAGATGTGTTTGAGGACTCAATCCCAACATCAAGGGAGACAATAGTAAAAATAAACAAGTGGGATTACATTAAACTAAAAGGCTTTTGTACTTCAAGCCATCACAAAAACAAAAAAGCAAACTACAGGGAAAATATTGGCACATCGCACATCTGACAAGGGACTAGTCTCCAAAATTTACAAAGTTCTTATACAACCCAACAACAACAAAACCCAAATAACCCAATTTAATAATATAGCTAAAACAATTTCTTGTATCATGGAAATTCTTGTATCAATACAATTTCTTGTATCATGTTGTATCATGTATGTACAACATGTTTTTAAAAACACAGCAATAAGCCAGTGTTTCAATGGATTATTACCTGTTTAATCAAATCTGTATTTGGGGACATGCACGTAGTTTCTAGTTTTTTACTATAGAGACAAAGTACAATGGTATAATGTTACTTCTCACTTGTTAGACTATATTTTACACTTTGCTAAAGAGCTCATTCATTTCCAAGTATCTTTTTTCAATTCTAATAACACCTAAAATTACCTGCTTAAAAATCAGATAAGGAGAGGAAAAGATATTTTTTTTCTGGGTCACCATATTGAGATATATCTGAATTAAACAGAAGATTGGAAGCTAACTTCAAAAAAGAACTTTATCTCTAGAGTGCAATGGAGAGACTTAGAAATTATGTTTCTAACAAGAATCAACTAGAAAGGATTCAGAATTGAAGAGGTCAGATGTAAAAAAAAATATATAAACAGTAAATGTAGCATGGGGAAAAATCACCAGCTGGAAGGACCAGTAAAATCCTCAAGCTGCAGGGTAAAGAATCAATAGAGTAACAATGCCAGCACTGTTAATACCATCACCACCTCCCCTCCCAGAAGTCAGTGGCCTCTGAGACCTTTTGGAAAGAAATTGACATAAATCAATATCATTCCATTTCCAGATTTTACTGGATTCTCAGACAAAGAAATGTATAGAAAATCTACGAATAAGTGGAATAATAAAATTGAGCACAAGACATGTTTAAATTACAGTATAATTGTTTTTAATAATAAATTTTATTTTTATATTCCCCATATAGTTGCAACCCCCCCTTTCTGATCCCAATCCCTCCCCTCCCGCCCCCCCAAAAGTGTCTCTGTTTCATAGTTTTTTGTTGATTCTGATTTTCACTTTCTTATAGTTATTCATTTTCCTGGTCCCTTATTTAAGTTTTCTAGATTCCTGCTATGAGTGAGACCATCCGGTATTTTTCTTTTTCTTTTTGGCTTATTTCGCTGAGCATGATCCCTTCCAGCGCCATCCATGTTGCTGCAAATGGCATGTGTTTATCTTTTTTGAATGCTGAGTAATATTCCATGGTGTATATGTACCACATCTTCTTGATCCAGTCATCTATTTTTGGGCATTTGGGTTGTTTCCAAAGCTTAGCTATTGTAAACAGTGCTGCTATAAACATAGGGGTGCAGGTGTTCTTTGGAATTGATGTTTCTGTGTCCTTTGGGTAGATAGCTAGGAGTGGAATTGCTGGATCATATGGAAGCTCTATGTTTAGTAGGTCCAGAAATCTCCACACAGCTATCCATAGTGGTTGGACCAGTTTGCACTCCCACCAACAGTGCAGAAGAGTTCCTTTTTCTCCACACCCTCGCAAAACATTGGTTGTTGCTAGTTTTTTTAATATGTGCCATTCTCACTGGTGTAAGATGGTATCTCATGGTAGTTTTGATTTGCATTTCCCTGATTACAAGTGATGTTGAACATTTTTTCATATGTCTGTTGGCCATTTGCATTTCCTCTTCAGAGAAGTTTCTTTTTAGCTCTTCTGCCCATTTTTACACTGGATTATTTTCTTTGTTGTTGTTGAGTCTCATCAGCTCTTTGCAGATTTTTGTGATCAGTCCTTTATCATTAGTGTTGGGTGCAAAAATGTTCTCCCAGTTGGTGGGGTTTCTCTTTGTTTTTGTTATTGTCTCTTTTGCTGTGCAGAAGCTCTTTAATTTGATGTACTCCCAGCTGTTTATCTTTGCCTTCACTATCACTGCTTTGGGTGATGTGTCTGTAAAGATGTCTTTGATGTGCAAATCACGTAGTGTTTCGCCTGTATTTCCTTCTATATATTTTATGGTTTCAGGTCTTATGTCTAGTTCTTTAATCCGTTTTGAGTTGATTTTCGTGTATGGCGTGAGGTAGTGGTCAAGCTTCATTCTTTTGCATGTAGCGACCCAGTTTTCCCAACACCATTTATTGAACAAACTTTCTTTGCTCCAATGCATAGTCTTTGCTCCTTTGTCAAAGATTAGTTGACCATAAATCTGTGGGTTTATTTCTGGATTTTCTATTCGATTCCATTGGTCTGTATGTCTGTTCTTGTTCCAATACCATGCAGTTTTGATTATTATGGCTTTGTAGTATAGTTTGAAGTCTGGGAGTGTGATGCCTCCATTCCCTTCTTTTTTTTTCAAGAGAGCTTTGGCTATTCGGGGTTTTTTGTGAATCCATATGAATTTCATCAATAATTGTTCTATTTCTTTGAAGAATGACATTGAAATTTTGATTGGAATAGCATTGAATCTGTATATTGCTTTTGGTAGGATGGCCATTTTAATAATGTTTATTCTTCCAATCCATGAGCAGGGGATGTCTCTCCATTTCTTTGTGTCTTCTTCTATTTCTTTTAACAGTGTTTTATAGTTTTCTTTGTATAGGTCCTTTACCTTTTTTGTTAGATTTATTCCCAAATATTTGATTTTTTTTGTTTCAATAATAAAAGGGGTGGTTTTTTTGATTTCTTCTTCAGATTTATTGTTTGTGTATAGGAAGGCTACTGACTTTTGCGTGTTGATTTTGTATCCTGCCACTTTACTGAACTGATTAGTTGAATTAGTTTTTCTGTGGAGTTTTTGGGGTTCTCTACGTATATTATCATATCATCTGCAAATAGTGATAGTTTGACTTCTTCTTTTCCTATTTGGATTCCTTGTATGTCTTTCTCTTGTCTTATTGCTCTGGCTATAATACTTCCAGTATTATATTGAAAAGCAGTGGTGAGAGTGGACATCCTTGTCTTGTTCCAGATCTTAATGGAATTGCTTTTAGCTTTTCACCATTGAGAATGATACTGGCTGTTGGCTTGTCATAGATGGCCTTTATGATGTTGAGGTATGTTCCTTGTATCCCAAGAATTTCAAGGGCTTTTATCATGAATGGGTGTTGCACTTTGTCAAAAGCTTTCTCAGCATCTATTGATATTATCATATGGTTTTTATATTTCTTTTTGTTGATGTCTTGGATAATGTTGATTGATTTTCGGATGTTAAACCATCCTTGTGTTCCTGGAATGAATCCTACTTGGTTGTGGTGAATTATCTTATGGATACATTGTTGGATTCTGATAGCTAAAATTTTATTGAGGATTTTTGCATCAGCGTTCATTAGGGAGATTGGCCTGTAGTTTTCCTTTTTTGTGTTGTCCTTGTTCGGTTTTGGTATTAGTGTAATGTTGGCTTCATAGAACGTGTTTGGTATTGTCCCTTCCTTCTCAATTTTTTGGAAGAGTTTGTGAAGGATAGGCACTAATTCGTCTCTGAATCTTTGGTAGAATTCATTTGTAAATCCATCAGGTCCTGGGCTTTTGCTTTTGGGGAGGTTTTTGATTACCATTTCAATTTCGCTAATTGTAATTGGTCTGTTTAGGTGTTCTATTTCTTCTTTATCTAGCTTTGGGTGATTGCAGAGTTGTAGGAATTTGTCCATCTCCTCTAGATTGTTGAACTTGTTTCCATATAATTGTTCATAGTAGTTACTGATTATTCTTTTGATTTCTGCTGTGTCCGTTGTGATTTCTCCTCTTTCCTTTGTGATCCTGTTTATTTGTGCTTTCTCCCTTTTTTCCTTTGTGAGCCTGGCTAGGGGTTTGTCTATTTTATTGATTTTTTCAAAGAACCAGCTCTTGGTTTCATTGATCTTTTGGATTGTATTTTTAGTTTCAATTTCATTTATTTCTGCTTTGGTTTTTATTATTTCTTTTCTTCTACTGGTTTTGGGGTTTTTTTGTTGTTCTTTTTCTAGATCTCTGAGCTTTGAGATTAGGTTGTTTCTTTGAGTTCTTTCTTGTTTCTTGATGTGAGCATCTATTGCTATATATTTGCCTCTTATTACTGCTTTCGCTGCGTCCCATACATTTAGGATATTGGTGTCCTCCTTGTCATTCAATTCAAAGAATTTTTTAATTTCTTCTTTGATCTCCTCATTAGTCCAGTGGTCTTCCAGTAGTGTGGTTTTTAATCTCCATGAGGTAGGAAAGTTCCTTGCCTTCCTTTTATGGTTTATTTCTAGTTTGATGCCTTCATGGTCAGAAAAGATGGTTGGTATGATTTCAATCTTTGTGTATCTGTTGATGTTTGTCTTGTGCCCCAGTATGTGATCAATCCTGGAGAATGATCCGTGTGCGCTTGAGAAAAATGTGTACTCTGTTTTTTGGGGGTTTAGTGTTCTATAGATGTCTGTTAAGCCCAAATGCTCTAGGTCCTTATTTAGAGCTTTAGTTTCTTTACTTATTTTTTGTCTTGTTGATCTATCCATTGTTGGTAGCGGTGTGTTGAAGTCTCCCACTACGTATGTGTTTTCTCTGATGTCTGTTTTCAGAGAGGACAACAGTTGTCTGATATATTTTGGTGCTCCTTCGTTTGGTGAGTATATGTTAATGAGTGTTATTTCTTCTTGAAGTATTGTCCCCTTGATCATAATGTAATGACCATTGGGGTCTCTTTTTATTTTTTTGAGTTTGAAGTCTGTTTTATCTGATATAAGTATAGCTGTTCCTGCTTTCTTTTTTGGTCCATTTGCTTGTAGGATTGTTTTCCATCCTTTAACTTTGAGCCTATTTTTATCTTTTGTAGCTAAATGTGTTTCCTGGAGACAGCAAAAGGTTGGGTTTTATTTCTTAATCCAGGCTGCAACTCTGTGTCTTTTTATTGAAGAGTTTAGTCCATTTACATTTAGAGTTAATATTGATATGTTAGCATCTGTATTTGCCATTGTGTTTGTCTTTCCTTTGATTTTATTTATTTATTCTTTTAATAACTTTTTTTTTGGCCTTCTTTCATTGTTATTCGTCCCTCTGAGGTTCTGGCTTTAGGATTCCTTGTAGTATTTTTTGGAGTGGGGGTTTAGTCTTAATGAAATTCCAGAGTTTCTGTTTGTCTGGGAAGGTCCTTATACTTTCTTCATAGAGCAAGGAGAGCTTTGCGGGATAGAGTATTCTTGGTTGGCATCTGTTTTCTTGGAGTCTGTTGACTATGTCCCTCCACTCTCTCCTTGCCCGTAGTGTTTCTTCAGAGAAGTCTGATGTCAGCCTGATTGGTTTTCCTTTGAATGTTATCTGTTTCTTCCCTCTTGCCAGCTTCATTATTTTTTCCTTGTCCCCTGGATTCTTGGGAGCTTTACTATTATGTGTCTTGCTGTATTTTTCCTTTCGTCGTGGAAGTTTGGTGTTCTTCTTGCTTCTTGTATATCAATTTTCAGCTCCTTCTTCACATTTGGGAAGTTCTCTTCAATTATCTCCTGGAATATTTTCTCTGTTCCTACATCTCTCTCCTCTCCTTCTGGAATTCCTATAACTCTTATATTTCCTTTCCTCATGGAGTCAGATAGTTCCCGAAGTCTTTCTTCGGTCTTTTTCCTTCGTGCTTCTCTTTCCTTTTCTGTTTTGGTTCTTTTTATTTCTGTGTCTTCAAGAGTACTTATTCGTTCTTCCATTTCATCTATTCTGCTTTCATTGCTTTTCCCAGAGTTCTTTAGTTCCTCCATTAATTCTTTGATCTCCTGTGTTTCTTTTGCTTCCCTCTTTACGGACTCAATTTCATTCTTCTGATCGTTGATCATTTTTCCCTTATCATTGTTTTCCTTTATGACTTCTGTCAGTTTTTTAATCACAGCAATTTTAAATTCTCTTTCTGGAAGTCTCAGATGTTCTTCCAAGTTACTGTCGTTGTAATCTGGAGGGTGGTTTTCTTTTTGTGGTGTGCTTTTTTCCTGAGGAGTTGTTAGGTTGCGTGTGGTTCTTCTACTCCCTACTGTCTGTTTTCTAATTTGTCGTATGCATTGGGACACTGTGTTGCTCGGACTGGCCGGCATCTTGGGTGAACTTCTCCGCTCCCCTCTGGCTCCTCCAGGGGCCATCTCTGGCTTCTGAGGGAGCTTTCTGCTGGTTTCAGGAAGTCTTTACTGAAGAAATGTCCCTGTTCTAAAATGGCAACGCGGGACTCAGTCCCTGAGCATCCGGTCTCAGGCACACTCTTCTGTGCGCCTGGTCTGCCCCGGCCGTGGGTGCCTGTTCCCTCTGTGGGCTCAGACTGCTGGTCGGAAGGGGCCTGGCGTGGGCTAACTTCCCAGCTGGCCACTGTCTCCTCCGGGAGCCTTCTGACCTTTTCAAGCAGTCTTAAGAAATTTCCCTGTTCTATGGGGTGTTAGTGACTTTTTTTTCTGGTCGCTAGGTGGCGCCAGAGAGCTCTCCTATTGTCCTTGGGGGGCTGTTTTTTGCTCCCACCCCCACCCCGTAGGACAGGGAACAGAGCGGGAATGGTAGGGTAAACCTCAATGGCTTTGGGGTGCTGTGTCTGCCTTGTGCCCCACCATCGTGGAGAACCCACGCCCTGAATTTCGTACCCCGGGTCTCAGTTCCAAAGCCCTCAGGTCCAGGACGCGGGCTGTAGCCCAGTTCAGTGGCGCGGGAATGGCGCCTTTTGCACCCCGCTCTCGTGCCTGGGCACCTGGTTCCTGCTCACTCAGTGAGGGACTTTCACCCCAGTGAGGACCTCCGCGCGTCTCCCCGCAAGCCTAGGTCGCAGGCGCGGGGACCTGGGCAGCCGCGATCCCGATCCGCGTTTGCTTTTCAAGCGCGCCAAGCGCGCCGCTTTTCCGCTTTTCCGCGCAAGCTTACCAGCCGCCAGGGGCTGTGTGCAGGTCTCCTCCAGAGTCTCTTTGTTCTTCTCTAATGGCGCCCGGAGCTGTTCGCTCACTGCCGCGGCGAATCCTGCAGGGTTCTCCACAGCTCCCGTTCACGGGTGTGGTGGCTGCCATAGTTCCTTTCCACTCACAGTCCCGCTTGCTGCGTCCTTTGTTCTTGTTGGTCGTTTTAGTTTGTTGTTTTCCTCCTCTCTGCTGGTCAGAGAGTGCCGACTCTGTGGGTGGGGGAGGGGAGCAGGGTTCTGCGCTTTCCTCCCTTCTAGTCCTCTTTTATGGCAACTTTCTTCTTCGGTTAGTTTGCTGGAGTCGTCTGTTTATCTTCCCTGTCCCAGTTCTCACTGGGAACTGCCGCTTTTCCTCCCTATTAACTTTTTTTAATGGGAGATCTTACTCGCAGCGTCTCCTCGCCGCCATGTTGCTCCGCCCCCCCCCCCAGTATAATTTTTTTTATCTCAATATTTGGAAAAAATCCAGGTGGAACAAAACTATGTACACCAACCTATCAAACCTATTTCCATTTGGCTTTGAACTAATTATGATTGGTGGATTTCCCTATCATTACTCTGTTCTATATTTCACTACATCATAAACAAGAAAAGAAAAATACATATTACTAACCTGTACATAATAAAACAGGACATGTTATAGAAGGGAGTTTAGAGCTCAGCTACTATAGCCCCAGTATTTGACCAATGGGGAAACCAAGGCCCAGAAAAAGGAAGTAGCTTGATAAAGACACTACTGATCTAGGCATGGCAGTGCAAATTTTTTGCTCTTAGCATAGTGCCCCTGCTGTAACAGGGTGGTCCACAGGAAAGGGGGAGGTTCCCTGCCCCACCCAAGGGAAGGTGGAGCTGAGCAGGAAGAGGAGAAGCTGCAGAGGAGACTGAGGAAGGAAGCAGGATGGAGCCAGAAGGAGACCTGGAGGAGGCGCATGGAGCCTAGAGACACGTGAAGAAACTGCGCTTGTCTTTTGGTCGTGGACTGGGTGACACAGATGTGGGTGAGACCCATGGGGAGGTGACAATGGCAGCTTTTATCTTGATGTTGATTTTGCTCTTTTCCTTCTGGGCTTGTCCAGCTGTTTGTGACCCTTTTCTGTGGGTCCCCACTGGAAGATGCTTTAGACTTGTGGCAGGCCTTGGGGCCTTGCTCTGGGCCAATCCCATTTGGATGGACTTTTACCCACGAGGGGATGGGTAACTCTGGATGCTTCATTTAGAAACTAGACTCTTTGCCTTACCTGTATTGTTTCCTAGTTTTATTAAAGTTCCTTCCCATTAAAGTCTCCTATGTTTTGTGTTGATGCGGCGGATGGCAGAACCCATGTAGAATAGGCAGGTTTGCGGGGTTTGGGCTGCCCCTCTCCCTGTCCTATAACACTGCCACTGGAATTAAAATCAGCAATGTGACTGTAAATATTCTGGTACCTGTGGTCATGGGTTACATCAAATCTGTGCACTGGAAGAAGCATGATGAAATGAACATATATGTGTATATTACAATTGATCTGCTAGCTTGTTCCATGCCTTCACTATTCACTTGGGAAGCTTTTTGAAAAGGAAATACCATACCCAATCATGGTCAGGATGCCTGTGGAACCCAATGTACAACCCTGAATCCTGCCCTTTCCCTCACTGCAAATTGTGAAGAAGATTGGTCCAGTCTAAATACCTTTCTTCAATTCATGGTCCACAGGGTATAACCCTTAAACACCTTTCCTCTGAGAGAAATTTCTTTTATGAAATAAGCAGAAAATGTTGCGATCACCACCACTAGGCAACATCAGATTATTTTTGTTTTGCATTACAAATGGAAGAAAGTGCATTATCAGATAAGATATTTTGTAAAATAGGGATCATAACATTTTATTGTGGTATTCCTTTAAAATATTATGTCCACAAGAGATCCAAAATAATCAAAGCAATCTTGTGAAAGAAGGACAAAGCTAGAGGTATCACACTCCTTGACTTCAAACTATACTACAAAACTGTAACAGTCAATACAGCATGGCATAAAAACAGAGAGACACTTTGTCAATGAAAAAGAATAGAAATCCCAGAAATAAATTAATTTACAACAATGGAAGTAAGAGTACACAATGCAGAAGACAGTCTTCAATAAATGGTGTTGGGGAACTTGAACAACCACACATAAAAAGCATACAACTGGACCACTATCTTATATCATATATAAATATTAACTAAAAATGCATTAAGACTTAAAAGTAAGGTCTGAAACTGTCAAAATCATTGGAGAAAAAATAGGCAATAAGCTCATCGACATGGCAAAGTTTTTTAGGATCTAACGTCAAATGCATGAGAAACAAAAGCAAAAAGAAACAATGATACTACATCAAACTAAAAAGCTTCTGCATGGGGCCTCCCATGTGGCCCAAGGGGTTAAGGCACAACCTATGAAGCTATCCGCAGCCACTGCAGCACCAGTTTGATCCCTGGCCAGGGAGCTACCCACATGGCACAGCAGACCTCTCCTGATTCAGCCGCTGCTCCCCTCAGCAGTGTATTTCAGTCAATCTGCCTGTTTTGTTCCCCACTCTGTCTTTGATGAATCCTCTCACCCCTCTGCACCTCTGACCTGTACCCCAGTTCTTGTATGCATAAATAAATAAATCTTTAATACGTAAATAAATAAAAAGCTTCTACACGGAGAAACTATCAGAACAAAAAGGTAACTTACTGAATAGGAGAAGATATTCATAAATCATACATCCAAGAAGGAGTTCATACAGAAGTATATAAAGAATGCAATTCAGTAACAAAAGAAACAACATAACTTTAAAAATTGGTCAGAGGACATAAATAGACACTGTTCCAAAGATGAGGTACAGGGGCCTCCCCGGCGGCGCAGCGATTGACCGCTGGGTTGCGAAGCTGCCCGCAGCCTCTGCAGCGCCGGTTCGATCCCTGGCTGCTCCCCAGCCACCAGAGGAGGGTCCCACATGGTGCGCAGACCTCTCCTGCTGCCCACTGCTTCCCTCGGCAATGTACTTCAGTCCTTCTGCCTGCTTTGCTCCCTGCTCTGGCTCTGGTGAATTCTCTCACCCTACCACGCTTCTGACTGTACCCAGTGCTTGTATAAATAAATAAATAAACAAACAAACAAATAAATAAATAAATCTTAAAAAAAACAAAGATGAGATACAAAGGACCAACAGATACTGAAAAGATGTTCAATATCACTAGTCATCAGAGAAATGCAAATCGAAACCACCATGAGATATCACCTCACACCTGTCGGAATAGCTATCACTAAACAAACATTAAGCAAAAAATATGCCGAGGATATAGATAAAAGAAAACCCTTGTGCATTGTTCTCGAGCATGTAAATTGGTGCAACCACTATGGAAAAAGATATTGAAATTCCTCAAAAAAATTAAAAATAGAACTACCATATATGATCTACCAATTCCACCATTTTCCACCAGAAAAGGTGAAAACACTAATTCAAAAAGGTATATATACCCCTATGTTCACTGCAAATTATTTATAATAGCCAAGCAACCTAAGTGTCCATCAGTAGATGACTGGATAAAGAAAATGTGATACACACACACACACACATATCTATGTACCATGGAATACCACACTGCCAATAAAAAGAATGAAATATTGGGCCTCCCCGGTAGTGCAGCGGGTTGACCTCTGTGCTGTGAAGCTGTCTGCAGCCTCTGTAGCGTGGGTTTGATTCCCAATCGGAGAGAAACCCACATGGCGTGGCAGACCTCTCCTGCCTCTCCGCCGCTCCCCTCAGCAGTGTATTTTGTCAGTCTGCCTGTTCTGCTTCCCACTCTGTCTTTGGTGAATTCTCTCACCCTCCTTCACCTCTGACTGTACCCCAGTTCTTGTATAAATAAATAAATCTTTAAAAAAAAAAAAGAATGAAATACTGCTATTTGCAACAACATGGTGGACCTTGAAAGTATTACACTACATGAAATAAGTCAGACAGAGAAAGACAAATACTATATGATTTTCCTTATATATGAAATCTGAAAACAAAACAAATAAGGAAAACAAAACAAAACTCATAAAGAGAACAGATTGGTGGTTGGGAGAGTTTGGGGTTGTGCAAACTAGGTGAAGAGGATCAGGGAATATCAACTTCCAGTTGTAAGTAAGCATCCATAAGCAATAAGCTTGTATTGCAAATTTAAAAAAATTGTTAAAAATAGCTGGGAAATAAGACTTGTGGTGGCCATTTTACATTATACATGAATGTTAAATCACTATGTTGTACACCTAAAATGAATAAAAAGTATGTTGAATGTACTTCAATTTTTGAAAGAAAGAAAAATGACTGGTTCTTAGTAAAAAAAATTTTTTTGGAAAAAAATTGTCAAGAATTAGGGAAAGGGAGAAAAAGGATAGAAACATCAAAATTACTCTTAGCAATTTTCATTGTATTATTCATCATGCTCTGCATTGATGATTCAAGTCATCCCGACCTGTTCCTTCTGATACAGACCATCCAGAGCATTTATTGTATAACTAGTTGGATGTTTGATCAATTCAAGTCTGAGTTCTTTGATAGAATGGGGTCCTGTCAAAGTACCAAAGGTTAATGGATCATTTCTAGGGACCATATCGTGGGTATCTGACTGAGCGTCCAATTATGTGGGGGTAATAGCCAGCATGAGTTAGAATATTTAAGGCCCTTAACAATTGTTGTGAAAATGGGCCTCCCTGGTGCCACAGGCAGTTGAGCACCGCACTGTGAAGCTGTCTACAGCCTCTGCAGCGCGGGTCTGATCCTGGCCGGACAGCGAAAAGCCCACATGGCGCAGCAGACCTCTCCTGCCTCGCCCGCTGCTCCCCTCAGCAGTGTATTTCAGTCAGTCTGCCTGTTCTGTTCCCTGCTCTGTCTCTGGTGAATCCTCTCACCCTCCTGCACATCTGGCCTGTACCCTGGTTCTTGTACAATAAATAAATTTTTTTTAAAAAAACAAACAACTGTTGTGAGTGACACAGCCTTAAACACTAAAGAGATCAAGTGACCAAGAAGAAACACTCAAGTCTTTTCATGTAATTGCTTTGGGTATTGGCCACATAAAATCTAACTCAATGTTACATTTAGAGCACTCACTATATCACAATAATTAACAGTCATAGAGTATTTTCATACCTATTATCTCATCTACGCCCATAATCTGTAAGATGGGTATGATTTATTTTCACCACTTCCAGAGGATGCAATTGAAACTCAAAGAAGAAATTATACCAGAAATGAGTTGCATGGATACTGATGAATGGAATGAATTACCTGTGGTGATACCTCAAACATAAATCCAGATCATCTAATTCCCAATTCTTTGCTCTTTTCCCTACTTCCTGCTACTTTGTTGGACAACACAGGTACCACCACAGGAAATGCAAATTAATATTACCTGTCCTCTGCCTGAGGGTCTCCTATTACCTCACCCGGGAAGGGGGCGGTGCTATACCTGATTAAGTGAACTGATTCCACATCATATGCATTTACAAAAGAGAAAGATGAGTGCTGGCAGACTTAGGGAGGTCTCTCTAGAGGGAATGGGAGAAGAGCTTGTCCCTGAGGAAGGTACCGATGTTCATGGGGCAAAAGGAAAAACTGAAAACGTTCCAACCAGTTAAGAGTCTACTGAGTAGATGACAGCTTTGGGCCTTGAGAAATCTCACAGGTCTTGGTGAATTATTAACTATTTAACACCCTTTAATTTCTTCAAGGTAAACTTTTTATGACCTGAAATTTTAAGTCTGTACTTAGATCACTTCTCAGTATTGATAGCCAACTGGCTCAGTTCCATGCAGATTTTCTGCATGGTTGAGCCTGTGGTCCCAGAGTTGATGTGGATGTAGATGATTAGAGAGGACGAAGAAAAGGTTGTTCACCCAGGCAAGACTGTGTCACCTCCCCTGTGCTATGTTAGACACACTGTTCAAGGTGCATCCAGGGGATCAGAAACTTCCTCGGTTATTTGAACAAGAAAATGAGATGTGAGGAGCTGGTTGGACAGTGTTGAGAGACACTGAATGACAAAAAGGGAATACCTGGTACACACACTGAGGAGGTCACCTCTCCCCTTAAAGCTGGGGAAGACAAAGGAAGAGAGGTTGGCATTTTGAAGAGGTTGGAAGAATCGCTGCAGTGAGCTGGTGTTCAGAGCTGGAAAATGGCCAGTTGGTACCTGATGGGTGAATGTTGAGAGACCAGTTCTGGGCGAATGAAAAAGCTAGATGGAAGAAACTGTCACTGGGAGGATGAAAAGCCATTACCGCTGTGACACAGCAGTAATAAATTCATAGGAAGGACCCCTCCATCCTCCTGCCTTCCATTCTCCCTTATTTGTGGGGCTCAACCAAAGCCAGCGGGCAGAGGAGATGGGGGCGCGCAGAGTCCCTACCCCAGTTTTGGAGAACACAGTGTTGAAGGGTGTTGCTGAGCAAGAATAGCTTCATAACTAACTTGGTACCACAGACCAGAAGGGACAGACAAGAAAGTACAGATGACTCTAGACTGAATTTTCCTGGTTGTTGGGAAAATAACTTAGAGCAGGTCAGCTGTTTTGTCTTCAGTTCCAAAGGACTAGGAGGTGACATATTAAGCACGTATTGTTTAAAGACAGCGCAGTGGGATAAAGAAACCAGGTATATCATCCCATTCTGAAATACCACCTTTGGCCACATTTCTTTTTTTTTTTTTTAAAGATTTGTTTATTTATTCATACAAGAACTGGGGTACAGGCCATAGGTGGGGGGGTGGGTGAGAGGATTCACCAGAGACACAGTAAGAAGAGAACAGGTGGCTTGACTGAAATACACTGCTGAGGGGAGCAGTGGTGAGACAGGAGAGGTCTGCTGTGCCATGTGGGTAACTCCCTGGCCAGGGATCCATCTCATGCTGCAGCGGCTGCAGATAACTTCATAGGCTGTGTCTTAACCCCTTGCGCCACCAGGCTTGTAGCCCTGGCTACATTTCTTGAGTTAGAGTATATAACTGATTTGTTCTCTTCTTCATGAATGTTCTTTCTTTAAGATAATCTTATTTTCTCTTCTGCAACTTACCTGGATAAAGCACATGAACCAGAATGAATAAGTTCAGTGACACAACCACTAGCAGTAAGTGTATCAGGTGTGTGATTCATGGAGAATCTGTCCATGAGCGATGGAGAAACATCTCTGAGATGGTGATGACTCATGGATGGCATGCAGAAATGAGGGATCTCAGATATTATAAGCAAATAGACATTAAATGTATTAGAAGTGACATTGGTTTGTACTGTTATGTAAGTTGCGGGTGTAAAGCACTATAATTCCACATTTGTCTGTACTGCACAATGCTTCCCATTAAATCTAGTTTCCATCCTCCACTGCACAATGGACTCCCTTTATCTAATTTGGGCAACCCCTGACCCCTCCTCCTCTGGAGACCACCATTTTATTCTCATAATCTAAGAGTTTGTTTTTGCTTTGTTTTATTCTGTACATTTTTTTTTTCTTTAAAGTTCCTGGTGTACAGCTTTGTACTTTGACATCTGTGGGATTTAGCCACTTACACGGAAAGCTCCTCATATCTCAAAGACCATAAAGTTTGTGAAATCAAATATCAGGAGTAGATTATATGTTATCAATAAACTTAAATAAAATAAATATTTTAATGTCAACTATGGACCAGATACCATTTTAAGGGAAGGGTGAAGACCCTGAATCAATTAGACAAAGCACCCATATTCGTTAGGAATCCATGTGCCTCTAAATAATGGAAAATCCAATTCTGGTAACTTTACCCAAAAGGGTTTCATGCTTTTCACTTAGCAAGAAATCAGGAGAGAGGCAGCCAGGCTGGTGGGATGTAATGGGATCCAGTTTCTCTCCACCTTTCTGCTCACTTTCTTCAAACAAAAAATTTACACGTGTTATTTCACGATCACAAGACACCTCTTATGCCAGAAATCACATCTGCAATTCAAAGAAGCAAAAGGAGAGAAAAGAAAGAAGCAAGACGCACATCAAAGGAAGCAAAGACTTCCCACAAATCCCCAACAGACTTGCTCATATCACAGACCATAGCCATGGCACATGCGACCCCCAGCTGCAATCAGAAAGTGGGGGGAAGCTGGACATACTTCACCATAAATAAAACCTGGAACATCTTGGCAAGGAAGGAAGGTCACTGGGCAGTTCTTTAGCAGGCTCTCCCACAGCCCCTGTGCTGTGGGCGCATATTCTAGTTTAGTGTACTGTAGGGCCGTACAGTTCTAGCAACTGGAGCTAACAGAAAAGAAATTTGTTGGAAGGATGTAACTTGCTCACAGAATCAAAGGGAAGTTGGAGCGTCAGGTTATAGAAGGACAGGAACCAGGGTAGACTCTGGGTGACCTTATTCCAAGACAGTGAGCTTATAAATGAAGCCGAACCGCAGAAGAAATGCTACAAAATCTTAGAGAGGGTCCCACTGACCACTTGGTTCACAGCAATTCCAAGCCTGAACACAACAGGAGGTTGTTGTTCTCCAAAGAGAAGGCAGGGGGCGCTCAGTAGCAAAGGGAAAAGAGTCAGGGGCACTGACCAAGCAGCCCACCTTGGCGAAATGATTTAAGTTTTCCAGATGACAAGTTCTCAAGTGCTTTTAAGCAGTGTAAAAGTCTTACTGTTGGACCTCAATCTTAAAAACACATCTTTGCTCCAATTCTTGAATACTTTAGAAAAATCCAATTTTCACTTTTATAAACCCAATCAGACCTGTAAAAAAAAGTTTACACACAAAGAAAAATAGTGGAAGATTGGATGGTTTGGTTATTAAGACTGTCGTCTGGTTACATTTTATATATAGATTCTTCTGAATGTAGGTTACAGAGCTATTTAAAAATTAAATAAGAGAAGAACATTGCTTCTCCTATTTGACTTGAAGATGTTCACAGCGGGGCAACATAAAATCAGATTTTTATAGTGTTGCCTGAAAATAATACTATATAGTAAACTAGAAGCCCACAGGCAGATTAGGCCATTAAGGACTATTACCCATGTTATTACTGCTAAAATATTTATATATTATAATTTTGTAATAAGACATTTCCAAAGAAAATAATGTTGGCTTAGAGGGCACATCCAATAAAGCCATTTCAGCCTAGCATTGTTTGAAAATCTCTGCAGGTACAAAAGTCAAAAACACCAAACTATTGAAAGTTTGGATGTTGCCTCTACATGCCTTTTTTCTGACCCTTGAAAACCAATTACAGCAAATGAAGACCAATAAATTAAGCACAATTTAAGCACAAGTTAAATTTGTTTAAACTAAGAAAATTTCCATAGGTTTTCTTTTTCCATCTTTTTTTGGGGGGGCAATAGCATTATTTCCATTTCAGATCAGTTCTGGGGTTTTCATTTGTTTATACAAAAAGTATTTATTGAACCTGTTTGTTAGGACTGTCACTATTTCTTGTCTACTCAATAGCCGTTTTCCTTTTACTCCTTACCAATAGAATCCCAATCCCATCTTTTTCAAGATGTCAATGTGTTCTGCTAAAATAGTAACCTCCCAGATTCACTTGTAGCTGGAGGTTGCCAAGCAATGGGGTCTAGACAAGGAGCTATAAAGGGAAGAGTTTGTTGTTTTCTAAAGGAGACTCATTTGGCAGCGCCTTTGACTATTCTGTCTGGAATGCAAATGCACTTCCTGAAACCATGGCACCATTTTGCAATCATGAGGACATAAAGCAAAAAAAAGAGGAGGGGTTGAAGTCGGGGTTGGTGGGGGGAAAGGGGTGGAGGGAATCATGGACATTGGGCTGGGGAAGTGGCCCAGCAGGACTGGGTCCTGCAGCTCGTCCTTGAGAGTTTAAAAGCCAGAACCCAACTGGCCAGGCTGCTCTTCAGGTGGGCAGGCAGCTACCTGCATGGTGCTGGCCTCGCAGCTGCTGTTCCTGGCCTCCAGTCCTTCAGCTCCGGTTCCAGGTTTGCCCTCAGACCTCAGTGGCCAAGCTGGTTAGCCCCTTCTCTATCCCCTTCCCGCTCCTCCTGAAAATAAATTCTGTTGTAATTCTGTTTCTCCCTATGTGTCTGCTTTTGAGTCAAGTCCTGCAGTCATAAGCACGCTTGTGAAGACCCACTAGCAGGGTCATCCCTCCTCCCGCCTTTTGCTCTATTTCAGTTTGAAAACATAATGGAGAAATTGATCAACCCTGGACTCCTTACCTTCTGCCTTTTTCATAAGTGCCAAAAAGGAACCTGTTGCAAAGCTACTGTCATCAGGTTCTGTTATTTGCAGTCAGATATGTTACTAGCTGCTATATGTACTCTGTATCTGGCACTGTGTTGGACTCAGGACTTGGAACAAGCTGTGGCTCTTAGCCTCAGGGAACTAGCTTTTTTTTAAAGATAGATTTATTTATGCATACAAGAACTGAGGTACAGGCCAAAGGCATTGGGGGGGGGTGGTGGTGAGAGAATTCAGTGGAGATGGAGTGGGGAACAGAACAGGTGGATTAACTGAAATACACTGCTGAGGGGAGCAACAAGCAAGACAGGAGCGGTCTGCCATGCCATATGGGTATCTCACCAGCTGGCCGGGATCAAACCCTCCCTGCAGAGGCTGCAGACAGCTTCACATCACTGTGCTCAACCACCTGCGCCACCAGGGAGGCCCAGGATCTAGCTTTTTTTTTTTTTTAAAGATTTATTCACTTATTTATACAAGCACTGGGTACAGTCAGAAGCGTGGGAGGGTGAGAGAATTCAACAGAGCCAGAGCGGGGAGCAGAACAGAAAGACCAACGAAATACACTGCTGAGGGGTGCAGCGGGCGGCAGGAGAGGTCTGCGCACCATGTGGCCTGGGATAGAACTGGCACTGCAGAGGCTGCGGGCAGCTTCGCAACCCAGCGCTCAACCGCTGCGCCACCGGGGAGGCCCCAGCATCTAGCTTTTTAATGAGAGCGACATTATACAAATAATTACAAAATGAGCTATTTAATGACAATTGCTATGGAGAGTAAGCACTGAGGCACTGAAACCAATTTGGGTGAAGACAGTAGTCAGAAAAGATCTTTTTAAGTAAATGACATGTGATAAACTGAGACTTGGATACACGGGAATTAGCTGGGCACTGGACACTGGAGAGAATATTCCCAAAGGAAGAGCAGTCCCTGTCTGCGAAACATGGAGATGAAGCGGAGTGAGAGGAGACTGGAGCCACGGTCAGCTCAGAGAATAAAGGGGCTTTGGCCATGATGAGAAGTTTACACTTTGGCGCAATGCAAAGTTGTTGGTAGGAATGACCCTATCAGAGTTCAGCTGTGAGGAAATAGACCTAGTTGCCCCTATGTAGGAATGAGAAGGGAGTAAGAAATGATGTAGGGAGTAAGAAGCTATTACTGGGTTTAACCTGAGCTGAGCACTGATGCAGAAGGAGGAGGAGAGGGAGAAAGAGGAGGGGGGCTAATAGGGGAAGGGGGAGGGAAGGACAGGGGAGGAGGGGTGATGGTTTGGGAGGGTGAAACTCCAGTGTTTAGTCTAGGCAATCTTGAGTTTAAATATCCACACATAGTGTTGACATGAGGGTCCCGCTCCCATAGGAATATGGAAACACTAAAATATGGAGGTTTTTCTTGTGTTCTGTGTTGTAATCAGCTCTGCTTAGAAAGAACCAGACTCAGAAATACTGATTTTTACAGATAGAAAGTCCTTAGAAATATAATTAGATTCAGACCATTTTAATAAAAAAGTGAAATTTAAAGGAGGTAAAAACAAATGGATTATAATATGACTTTATCTGATGATTTCAGAAAACAGATCTGGTTCCTTGGTTGAGCAGTAAGTCTACCCAGTAATCATTACACATTTTCAAGACTTATTTTCATACAATCACATTTCCCCCAGTATTTTTGTGCCATTAAATACTGTCATGCTGACCTCATAAAAATAACAAAATTATGGGCCTGTCGCAGGCAAGGTATAATTTGTTGGGAATTGATGCCGAGCTTTTGAGTTTAGATCTGATGAAGTCCATTTCTATACCCTTCTAATTAAAGTGACTATTTATTTAAAACTGGGACCTAAGGTTTGACAACTGCTAACTCCAAAGGCATAGGAAACACACAAATCTCCACTCATCCCCCTTGAAAGGTCCAGCCTCATGGAGAGAAAGGGAAAGAATCAACTGCCATGGGAAATAGTGTGGCTCAACATTTGAAATAGGACACTTGGGTGCTAGTCTTTGAGTTTTCAGAAGTATCTGGCAATGTGGATACACAATATGCTTGATGAGATGTCCTACCGAGACTGTTAGAGGATGAAAAGCAAGTCTTCCAAAATGTAATATTCAGGATACTATCTGACCCGCACTCTTTTGCTTAGAAGGGCTTCACAGCTGTTAGACTAGTTTGGAGAGCTGCAGGAATCTCTTTAAATGCTATCTCCAATTTTTCATTGTTGTACAATTGCTCCCTACCATAACACATGTTTTTTTGGCAAATCATACTGGCAATTTTCTTTGTACCTTAAGGATACAACTACCTTTTTTTTATGTGCACATATTGAAATATGGAAAAGAAAATATCTGAGGCAGAGAATGCAGAATTGATGAGTTTGATGAAATGTGAAAAACTGCAGAAGACAAACATCTCTTCTGAAATTGGCCTTAACTAATTAGCAAGCTGGGT
Organism: Talpa occidentalis; assembly: GCF_014898055.3. NCBI lineage: Eukaryota > Metazoa > Chordata > Mammalia > Eulipotyphla > Talpidae > Talpa > Talpa occidentalis. The sequence goes on along the minus strand of NW_023601653.1, from coordinate 42,349,337 downwards.
TAATTCAAAAGTATTCAATTCAGACATATCTCTTTAAATGTGATAGAGAATTCTGTTTTAAATAGCTCTTTTCAAGCACTGTAGTTTTTATATTTTTGTTTGGTTTTGGTTTCAGTTCTTTCCTGTGCAAAGCAAGGTATTCCCAGCCAAAAAGTTTGAGCTAATGCTCAGAGTGTGGAGTTTCCTTCTTCCCTCCTGAATCCACCTGCTCAGGATCGTAAGCCCCACTTCAGGTGGGATGGTATTTCGAGCAGCAACTAGGGCAAGAGAGACATCACAGCCGCCACGCTGAGCTGGTTTTCATCCTCTCATTTGGCTCACACCCGAGTTCTTTGGGAAGCCTAAACTACGACTTTGTTTAAATTGAAGTATAATTGACACACAGTAAAATTCATCTTTTAAATGTACAGTTCTGTGCATTTTGAGACATTTCCACAGTAATGTAACCATCTCTGCAAACAAGGTAGAGAATATTTTCCCCTTCAAAAGATCTTTCATGCCCTTTTGTTGTCAGTCTCCAACTCTTATCCCAGCCCCTGATACCAGGCAACCAGAGAGCTGATTTCTACGTCTGTCTTTTCCAGAATGTCATCTAAATGAAATCATATGGTTTATAGCTTTCTGAATTTGATTTCTTTCACTTACCAAAACACCTTTAAGTTCAGCAATGGTATGGGCACATTAGTATTTCATTCATTCTCATTGCTGAATAGTAGTCCTTTGTGATTACATGAATGTATCACAATTTATCCATTCAGTATTTGGTTGATTTGGTGATTTCTAGTTTGGGATAATTATAAATGAAGTTGCTATAGACATTCATGCACATGGGTTTTTGTGTGGACCTGCCAAAATCTTTCCCTAAGTGCCTGCACCATTTTGCATTCCCAGTAGAAGTGACAGCATCCCAGTTGCTCAACGCCCTCACCAGCATTTTATGTTATCATTTTGTTGTTTTTTAATTATTTTTTTATTTTAACATTTATCATTTTTACATTTTTAGACAATATTTGCTTCCCCCCACCCCCTCAGATTCAGTCCCCATAGAATTTCCTTCCCCAAGGTACCCATGCACCATCATCACAGTCCCCTGTTCTCCTCCCTCCCTCCCTCTGATCCCTCTCCCTCCTCCTCCCCTGAAGGATGTCTCTGGGTTAAAATTGTCTGTTTTTGCTTTGTTGTGTTTTGTACTGTTATTATTTTTTTTACACTGATGTCTTATTGGGTTCCTCTATATTCCTGCTATAAGTGAAACCATCTGATATTTTTCTTTTTCCTTCTGGCTTATTTCACTGAGCATAATTCCTTCTAGTTCCATCCATGTTGCTGTGAATGGCATGAGTTTATCTTTTTTGATTGCTGAATAATATTCCATTGTGTATATGTACCACATCTTCTTGATCCAGTCATCGATTTTTGAGCGTTTGGGTTGTTTCCAGGTTTTACCTATTGTAAATAGTGCTGCAATAAACATAGGTGTACATGTGCTCTTTTGAATCACTGTTTTTGTGTTCTTTGGCTAGATCCCTAGGAGTGGAATTGCCTGATCATATGGTAGCTCCATTTTTAGCAGACTAAGGAATATCCAGACAGCTTTCCACAATGGTTGGACCAGTTTGCACTCACTGAAAAGCTTCTGCACAGCAGAAGAGACATTCACCAAAACAGAGACCCCACTGATTGGGAAAAAATATTTGCACTCCATTCAACTGATAAGGGACAGATCACAATGATATACTAAGAACTCACATGGCTCAACAAAAACAAAATAAATAATCCAGTCAAGAAATGGGTAGGGCCTCCCCAGTGGCGCAGCAGGTCGAGCACTATGCTGTGAAGCTGTCCGCAGCCTTGGCAGTGTGGGTTCAATCCCAGCCGGCCGGCAAGAATCCCACATGATGCCGCAGACCTCTCCTGTCATGCCCGCTGCTCCCCTCAGCAGTGTATTTCTGTCGTCTGCCTGTTCTGCTCCCTACTCTGTCTCTGGTGAATCCTCTCACCTTCCCGTGCCTCTGGCCTGTACCCAGCTCTTGTATAAAAATAAATAAACCTTAAAAAAAAAAAAGAAATGGGCAGAAGAACTCAAAAGACATTTCTCCAAAGAGGAAATGCAAATGGCCAACAGGCATATGAAAAAATGTTCAACATCCCTTATAATCAGGGAAATGCAAATCAAAACCACACTGAGATACCACCTTACACCAGTAAGAATGCCTCATAGCAAAAAAAAACAAGCAACAACAAATGTTGGTGAGGATGCAGTGAAAAAGGAACTATCATTTTGTTGTTTGAGCCATTTTTACAGCTATTTGGGAGTGTCGCATTGTGCTTTTAATTAATGAGGTAGAACATCTTTTCATGTAGTTATTTGCCACCATGTCTCTTTATTACAGTATATCTATTGAAATCCTTTGCCTACATTAATGGCTTGTCTGTTTTCTTACTATTAAGAATTCTGTATATATCCTGGCTACCCATCCTTTATCCGATGGATTTTTTGTTTAAATATATTTTACATCATTGTTCATTTTTAAGCAATGTGTCCAATAAAAAAAAATTTTTAAAAGAAAATTTTACAATATGTAAAAATAAAATATATCTCATTTGAAGCCCTCTCAAAAAATAAAAAATAAGTTTAGGTTTTTGATCCTTTTCTAGTAAACTGCAAGATATACTATGAGGCATGGATTGATTTTTACATATAGATGTCATTTTTCACAAATGGCTATCCAAATACTCCAGCATCATTCATGGAAAACGTTATCTTTTCTATGTATTGCCTTGATACTTTTCCAAACTATTTCTGTGCACTCTATTCTGTTCTGTTGATCTATGCCTCTGTTCTTTATCTAATACCATGCTGCCTTGATTACTATAACTTTATAGGATGTTTTAAAATAAGGTAGAGTTTATACTCTAACTTTATTGTTTTTCAAAATTGTTTTGGCAATTCTAGGTCCTTTGCTTTTCCATCTAATTTTTAGACTCAGCTTGTCAATTATATTTAATCTATGTATTAATTTGAGGGAAATTGATATCTTGACAACACTGAGTCTTTTGATTCATAGACATATATTTAATTAGGTCTTTTATTATTTCTGTCATCAATACATTTAAGTTGTCAGCATACATATTTTGCAAATATTTTGTTTTTTATCATTAAGTATTTCATGTTTAAGGTGTTATTTTAAATGATATTTAATTAAAATAAATGTGTTTCCAGTGTCCTTTACTAGTATTTAGAAATAAAATTGATCTTTTTGTATTATGCCTGTACTCTAAAGCTTTATTAAATCTAGTAGATATTTGGTAAATTCAATTAAAATAAATGTGTTTCCAGTGTCCTTTACTAGTATTTAGAAATAAAATTGATCTTTTTGTATTATGCCTGTACTCTAAAGCTTTATTAAATCTAGTAGATATTTGGTAAATTCTTTGGGATCTTCTAGGTAGAAAAATCATGCCATCTTAGAATACAATTTTCATTTGTCCTTTCTAAAATGTATATCTTTCATTTGTTATTCTTGCATTATCATACATGAGAGGACCCCAGTCCATTGGAAATCCTTCCCTGTTTCTGGTCTTAATGGGAAGATTTAAGTGTCAATTGAATATATAAGCTGTAACTGTAACTATAACTATATATATATATATATATATATATATACACATATACACTTTTTTTGATAGAAGTACGCTATATGGTTGAGAGCATTCTCTTCCTCGTTTTCTGAGATTTTTGATCAATGGATTTTGAATTTTTTCAAATTGCTTGCATCTATTGAGATGATTATATGGTTCTTTTTTTAGACGGTCCAGATAGTGAATTACATTATATTCAAATGTTGACTTAATCTTGTATTCTTGGAATAAACCTCACTTGATGTTTTATTAGCTTCTTATATTTTGTTAGGTACAATTTGTACATATTTGTTAAGACTTTTGCATCTGTATTCATGAAGTTGTTGGATGACAAATGCCAGTCTTACAAATGAATCAAGAAATATTCCCTCTTCTTCAATTTTCTGAAAGACTTTTGAATAAAATTGGCATTATTTTTATTTAAATGTTTGGTAGAATTCACCAATGAAGGCATATGGATCCAGAGGGTTATATATTTGGAGGGGGAGGGAGGTTTTTAACTATGAATTCAATTTAATAGCTATAGGACTATTTAAATTTATTTATTTTCTCTAGCAATGTTTTCCCCAGTTTATAATTTTCTTTTTTTCAGCTGTCAGTTTGTATTTTTCAAAGTTTTTTTTTTTGCATATTCATTTTTAAGTAGAATTGAATAAGGAAATTGAATTCTCCCATCTCACTGGAATAATTTCTTTGAAAAATCCAAACTTTTTAAATCACCCTGCCCCCCCCCCACACACAAACACACAGGGTTAGTCCATGTGTCAAATAAAGCAAAAACTAAAAGTAGCTGCATCATAAACTATCAATACTTTTTTTAATGCTGAAACATACAACTGTGCCCTTAAATAAATATGATTAGAACTTCTATATCCTAGGCAGAATGAATGAATAAACTAATAATTCATTAAATTAATAACAATTAACTAAGACTCTGCTTGTCCACTTTGTACAAGGCACTTTGCAGCATACGAAGCAAAGGAACCACCTTCACGGATTGTGATCTATTCTGTTATCAACTGGAAACTATCTACAAAATCAGGTACTATCAATCACAATTGATTGTTTATAATGAAATGCTGAAGAATCAGAAATGAGCATATAGGAAATTTTATCTCAAAAGGTGAATTGGATTTTGAAGTGGGCTCAGAAAGTGGATATATCACCAAGAAGAAACAGGAATGTCACTTCTGGTAGAGAGATGCATATGGAATTATTGCTCTGAGGTCTTAGCAAAAGATGAAACTGGAGTGAGACTAGTGCAGAGAGACTACTGGACAACAGTCTATGGAAAGGAATTAACTTTATGTGACTTAGTTTCTAGACCATTCTTTGAGATTATTTTTCTTCCCAGCTCACCAATGAGATTAACACTGAACATTTTGATAACTTCTTGTCAGTCACCCATGTCAGTGGCAAGCTGGTATTTGAACATAGAGGCCAGACTCCTCCCACTGTTTTGCAGAGCCTGCCAGTTAAAGGAATCCAGCAGTCTCAACCACAGATTCTCTGCTGCAGTGTTGCAATCTGCTGTCAAGTGAAATGCAAATAGTTAGTTGTAAGCAATATGATTCACCCCCTCATGCAACAGATAGGTGTTGACTGCCCTGCTTTGCTCAGGGCACTGTGTTAAAGAGCCACAGATACAGCAATGAACAAAATCAGCACTCTTCTTGCCAAATAAAGCTTATTTCCTAATGATGAAAAACAGTGACTAAATGCTTGATAAGTGTATAAAATAAAATACACAGTGGCATCATTGGTAGCACAAGGGGTTAAGTCTCAGCACTGTCAAGCTATCAGCAGCCACTGCAACATGAGTAGGATCCCAGCCAGGGAGCTGACCCACAGCAGACCTCTCCTTTAGGTCCTACACCCCTCAGGGAGCCCACTGCTCCCCTCAGCAGTATATTTCAGTAGATCTGCCTGTTTTCCACCACTGTTCTGTTCCTCTGTCTCTGGTGAATCCTCTCACCCCCTGCACCTTTGGCCTACACCCCAGTTCTTGTATGCATAAATAAATAAAAAATCCTAAAAAGATAAATAAATAAATGAATGAAATACACAATCCTGTGGAAATATTAAAAAGGGGGGAAACTGACCCAGTCTGGAGGGCTCTGACTGTCAAGAAGTGACAGTTAAGCTGAAATTTGCACTTTGTAAAGTAGAATGTGTGTGTGGCAAGGGAGGGGTGTGGAAGTTTACAGCAGAGGAAATAACAATAAAATGTCAGACTTTATTTCATGGGAAGTAGTAAATCATAGGGTTTTAGTATGAAAATCCCTCAGATATGTATTTTTAGAAGTTCATTTCCACTGCTGTAGGGAATAGATTACAGAGAAAAAGAGCTACCTTGGATTGGACATGGAAATTGAGGGAAACAGACAAAACAAGGACAACCCCAGATTTCTGACACTGGTCACCAATGTTGCTGGTAGTGCCAATACCTCAATTAGGAGCAATGCAGAAAAAGCAGGTGTGGCATTAGGGGAAACGCTGGGCAAACTCCCTTCCAGAAAGTTCAATGGGATGTGTGCAGTGCAGTGGTTGAGTGTGGCCTATGAAGCCAGTCTGTCTAGGTTCAAATCCTAGTTTTACCTTTTAACAGCTGTAGGACCAGGCCACATCATTCATCTTCTCAGTATCTCAGTTTCTCTATCTATAAAATATGGATAGCAATAGTATTAAAATTATTACTAAACACCCTTATACATGGAAATCTCTGTCTTAGTGTAATATGAGGACTTGGTGAGCACTGGTGGATCCGAACTATTATTATGTGTCTGTGAGATGTTCAATGGACAGCTAATATATTGCTTCGAATCTCAGAGAAAGGATAGAGTCATTGTAGGATCAAGCTTCCTAGATGGCTTATTTTTGAGTGAGGGTTATGTGACTAAGTTGGAAGCATTGATGGGCAGTGCAAGTTTTCTTGTCCTTGGCCTAGAGGCTGGTGATGAAGACAACTACTGCATGCTAGTCCCCTGAATAGTTACAACCAGCAGCCCCCATGCCAACCTCACGCAAACATACAGTATAAATGAGAAATAAAGCTTCATAATTTTAAGATAATTAAAATTTGAGAACTGTTTGTTATTACAACACACATAGTCTGTGCTGACTGACAATGAACTATTTAATTGAGCAAACAGTTTTTTGCATCTGGAGGAACCCACCCAGACTGCGTTGAGCTGGGAAAGGGCTGCCCCCACAGTCAGAGGTGAGCTGAAAAGCCCCCACAAGCCAGGCCCTGTCTGGCCACCAGTTGGAGCCCAGAGGGGAATCCAGCGATTTGGAGCCCAGGGGGAGATCCTGCCACTGCAAGGCAGTCTGTGGGACCACAAGACCCACCTTGGAATTAAACAAATACAGAAGGAGGAGAGTCTCTGTGACAGTGACCACTAACATATTCATAGTACCACTGCCCTACTGAAATTCTGGCATAACAGTTTTTGACTCAATTGGACCACCATATTCCGACATACCAGAAAGAGCACACCAAAAAGATGCCAGCCAGTACCAGTGACTCAGTGTCCCAATGCATAGGACAAATTAAAAAACAAGCAGCAGGGAGAAGAAAAACTACAAGCAACCAAGCAAGTCCTCAGGGAAAAGACACAAAAAGAAAATCACCCACCAGATTACAAAAATAGTGAATTGGAAGAACTTCTGAGCCTTCCAGAAAGAGAATTTAAAATTGCCATGATTTAAAAACTGAAAGAAGTCGAAAATGATATGGGAAAAATAATCAACAATCAGAAAAATGAAATTGAGCCCCTAAAGAGGGAAGTGAAAGAAATGCAGGAGATCAAAGGATTAATGGAAGAACTAAAGAACTCTGGGAAAAGCAGTGAAAGTGGAATAGATGAAATGGAAGAACGAATAAGTACTCTCTAAGACACAGAAATAAAAAGAACCAAAACAGAAAAGGAAAGAGAAGTACAAATGAGGAAAGGAAATATAAGAGTTATAGGAATCTCAGAAGGAAAGGAGAGAGACATAGGAACAGAGACAATATTCAAGGAAATAATTGAAGAAAACTTCCCAAACATGACGAAGAAGCTGAAAATAGATATACAAGAAGCAAGAAGAACACCAAACATCCATGATGAAAGGAAAAATACAGCAAGACACATAACAGTAAAGTTGCCAAGAATCTAAGACAAGGAAAAAATAATGAAGCTGACAAGAGGGAAGAAACAGATAACATACAAAGGAAAACCAATCAGGCTGACATCAGATTTCTCTGAAGAAACACTATTGGCAAGGAGAGAGTGGAAGGACATAGTCAACAGACTCCAAGACAACAAATGCTAACCAAGAATCTTCTATGCTGCAAAGCTCTCCTTCCTCTATGAAGAAAGATAAGGATCTTCCCAGATAAACAGAAACTCTGGAATTTCATTATGACTAAATCCCCACTCCAAAAAATGCTACAAAGCCAGAGCCAACAGAGGGATGAATAAGAATGAAACAAGACCCCCCAAAAATATTAAAAAGATAAATAAATAAAAATCAGAGAAAAGACAAACAAAATGGCAAATACAGACAATAACATATCAATATTAACTCTAAAATTAAAAGGACTAAACTCTTCAATAAAAAGACACAGAGTCGCAGGCTGGATTGAGAAACAAACCCAACCTTTTGCTGTCTCCCAGAAATTTGCTTAACTATAAAAGATAAAAATAGACTGAAAGTAAAAGGATGGAAAATAATCCAACAAGCAAATGAACCAAAAAGAAGGCAGGAACAGCTATACTTATATAAGATAAAACAGATTTCAAACTCAAAAAGGTAAAAAGAGACCCCAATGGTCACTACATTATGATCAAGGGGAAAATACTTCAAGAAGAAATAATACTCATTAACATATACTCACCAAATGAAGGAGCACCAAAATATATCAAACAACTATTCTCTGAAACAGACATCAGAGAAAACACATATGTAGTAGTAGACTTCAACACACCACTAGCAACAATAGATAGATCAACAAGACAAAAAATAATAAGGGCACTAAAGCTCTAACTGAGGATCTAGAGCTCATGAGCTTAAAAGACATCTATAGAACACTAAACCCAAAAAAATCTGAGTACACATTTTCCTCAAGTACACACGGATCATTCTCCAGGATTGATCACATACTGGGACACAAGACAAACATCAACAGATACGCCAAGATTGAAATCATACCAACCATCTTCTCTGACCATGAAGGCATCAAGCTAGAAATAAACCATAAAAAGAAGGCAAGGAACTTTCCTACCTCATGGAGATTGAAACCCATTCTACTGGAGCACCACTGGACTAATGAGGAGATCAAAGAAGAAATTAAAAAATACTTTGAGTTGAATGACAAGGAGGACACCAATTTCCTAAGTATATGGAACGCAGCAAAAGCAGTAATTAGAGGGAAATATATAGCAATACAGGCTCACATCAAGAAACAAGAAAGAACTCAAAGAAACAACCTAATCACACAGCTCAAATAACTAGAAAAAGAAAACCAAAAAAACCCTAAAACCAATAGAAGAAAAGAAATAATAAAAATCAAAGAAGAAATAAATGAAACTGAAACTAAAAAAACAATCTAAAAGATCAATGAAACCAAAAGTTGGTTCTTCAAAAAAATAAATAAAATAGACAAACCCCCAACCAGGTTCACAAAGGAAAAATGGGAGAAAGCACAAATAAGTAGGATCACAAATTAAAGAAGAGAAATCACAACAGACACAGCAGAAATCAAAAGAATAATCAGAAATTACTATGAACAATTATATGCAAACAAGTTCAACAATCTAGAAGAGATGGACAAATTCCTACAATTCCACAATCACCCAAAACTAGATAAAGAAGAAATAGAACACCTAAACAGACCAATTACAAGCAGTGAAATTGAAATGGTAATCAAAAACCTCCCCAAAAACAAAAGCCCAGGACCAGATGGATTTACAAATGAATTCTACCAAACATTCAGAAATGAATTAGTGCCTATCTCTTCACAAATTCTTTCAAAAAATTGGGAAGGAAGGGATAATATCAAACACATTCTATGAAGCCAACATTACACTAATAGCAAACTGAACAAAGACAACACAAAAAAAGAAAACTGCAGGCCAATCTCTACTGAACATGGATGCAAAAATCCTCAATAAAATTTTAGCTATCAGAATCCAACAATGTATCCATAAGATAATTCACCATGACCAAGTAGGATTTATTCCAGGGACACAAGGATGGTTCAACATCCAAAAATCACTCAATATAATCCAACACATAAACAAAAAGAAATATAAAAACCATATGATAATATCAATAGATGCTCAGAAAGCCTTCAACAAAGTACAACAGCCATTTATGATAAAGGCCCTTGAAATTCTCGGGATACAAGGAACATACTTCAACATCATAAAGGCCATATATGACAAGCCCATAATCAATATCATTCTCAGTGGTGAAAAGCTGAAAGCATTTCCATTAAGATCTGGAACAAGAAAAGGATGTCCATTCTCACCACTGCTTTTCAATATAGTATTGGAAGTCTTAGCCAGAGAAATAAGACAAGAGAAAGACATACAAGGAATCCAAATAGGCAAGGAAGAAGCCAAACTATCACTATTCACAGATGATATGATATGATATGATAATATACATAGAGAACCCCAAAAACTCCACAGAAAAACTAATGAAACTAATCAGTTTAGTAAAGTGGCAGGATACAAAATCAACACACAAAAATCAGTAGCCTTCCTATACACAAACAATAAATCTGAAGAAGAAATCAAAAAAACCATCCCTTTTATTATTGAAACAAAAAAAATCAAATACTTGGGAATAAACCTAACAAAAGAGGTAAAGGATCTATACAAAGGAAACTATAAAACACTGTTAAAAGAAATTAGGCCTCCCCAGTGGTGCAGGGGTTGAGCACTGGATTGCAAGACTGCCTGCAGCCTCTGCAGTGCCAGTTAGATCCTCGGCCACCAGCGAGGGTCCCACATGGCACACAGACCTCTCCTGCCGCCCGCTGCTCCCCTCAGCAGTGTACTTCGTTGGTCTTCCTGTTCTGTTTTCCGCTCTGGTGAATTCTCTCACCCTCCCATGCTTCTGACTGTACCCAGTGCTTGTATAAATAAATAAATAAATAAATAAATAAATAAATCTTAAAAAAAGAAAAGAAAAGAAAAGAAATAGAAGAAGACACAAAAGAGATGGAAAGACATCCCCTGCTCATGGATTGGAAGAATTAACATTATTAAAATGGCCATCCTACCAAAAGCAATTTACAGATTCAATGCTATTCCAATAAAAATTTCAATGACATTCTTCAAAGAAATAGAACAAATATTGATGAAATTCATATGGAGCCACCAAAAACCCCAAATAGCCAAAGCTCTCCTGAAAAAAAAAAGAAGGAAATGGAGGCATCACACTCCTGATTTCAAACTATACTACAAAGCCATAGTAATCAAAACTGCATGGTATTGGAATAAGAACAGACACACAGACCAATGGAACCAAATAGAAAACCCAGAAATAAATCACAGATTTATGGTGAACTAATCTTTGACAAAGGAGCAAAGAATATGCAATGGAGCAAAGAAAGTTTGTTCAATAAATGGTGCTGGGAAAACTGGGTCGCTACATTCAAAAGAATGAAGATTGACTACTACCTCACACCATGCACAAAAACAAGCTTAAAATGGATTAAAGAACTAGACATAAGACCTGAAACCATAAAATACATAGAAGTAAATATAGGCGAAACATATATGACATGCACCTCAGTAACATCTTTAAAGACACATCACCCAAAGCAGTGAAAGTGAAGGCAAAGATAAACATCTGGGACTACATCAAATTAAAAAGCTTCTGCACAGCAAAAGAGACAACAACCAAAATAAAGAGAAACCCTACCGACTGGGAGAAAAATTTTGCACACAACACTAATGATAAAGGGCTGATGACAAAAATCTACAAAGAGCTGATGAGACTCAACAAAAACAAAGAAAATAATCCAGTCAAAAAATTGGCAGAAAAGCTAAAAAGAAACTTCTCCAAAGAGGAAATGCAAATGGCCAACAGGCATATGAAAAATTGTTCAACATCACTTGTAATCAGGGAAATGCAAGTCAAAACTACCATGAGATACCATCTTACACCAGTGAGAATGGAACATATTAAAAAAACTAGCAATAATAAATGTTGGCAAGGATGTGGAGAAAAAGGAACTCTCTGGCACTGCTGGTGGGAGTGCAAAATGGTCCAACCACTATGGAAAGCTGTATGGAGATTCCTCAACCTACTAAAGATAGAGCTTCCAAATGATCCAGCAATTCCACTCCTAGGTATTATCCAAAGGACACAGAAACATTAATTCAAAAGGGCACCTGCACCCCTATGTTTATAGCAGCACTATTTACTATAGCTAAGCTTAGAAACAACCCAAATGCCCAAAAATAGATGACTGGATCAAGAAGATGTGGTACATATACATAATGGAATATTACTCAGCAATCAAAAAAGATAAACACATGCAGTTTGTAGCAACATGGATGGAGTTAGAAGGGATCATACTCAGTGAAATAAGCCAGAAAGAAGAAGAGAAGATAGACTAGATTTGGCAAAGTTCAACTTACTTGATGTTATTGAGAGCTCCTGAACCAGGGACCTCCCTGGTGGCACAGGGATTAAAGTCTCAGGGCTGTCAAGCTGTTGCCAGCCACTGGGGCCTCAGCTCCATCCCTGGGCAGGGAGCTGACCAACATGGCACAGCATACCTCTCCTGTCTCACCCATTACTCCCCTCAGCAGATTTCAGTAGATCAGCCTCTTCTGCTCCACACTGTCTCTAGGGAATCCTCTCACGACACACCTCTGGCCTACACCCCAGTTCTTATATGCATAAATAAATAAAAATAAATCTTTTTTAAAATTTGTAATTTGCTTATCTATTTTATGAAGTGGTGTGGTTCTGATAAGGTTTCTTTGAAGCCAAGACTCCAGTTATGGATAAAAAAATGAGACCCCTTGCCTAAGGACAGGGGACCTTTCCACTTAAACTCACCTTACATGGAAGAAGATCAGGAACTCAGAGCAACAATTGGGAAGGCATAACTGGGCATCTGTTGGCCGGAATAAAGGAGTAGCTACTTTAAGTCACTAAGCCGGGGCTACCTGATCCTTTGGCCATTTCAGGCATATTAAGAGGGCTGGGTGGTTGTGTGAACCACACAGAAACTCCATGAAAGAAACTAAGATGAACCCAAGAAAGGGGGGGTGGGGACAATCAATCAGGGGACACCAGGAAGACTAACTTCCTCTGCACTGGTTAGGACAGAAGGATTCTGTTTACAATTATAACCCACAGCATATGCCACTTGGGACTGCGATACTCATGGGGGTTTGTCCCCAGTGGAAATCACAGAGACATGGCCAGTGAAAAAGATTGAGGTTTTCTCTTCCAGGCAATGGGGAGCTTCTGTGGGTTTCCAGAAGGGAAGTGAGGAAATGAAAGGAAGATTTTTAATTTTCATTATTTTTGAATATTATAGTGAACAAAGGTTTGTTTTCCAATCACGATGCTATTAAAAAAAACTATAAATATTGTCATGGAAGTGTGTTTTCATTTGAACTGAGACAGTAAATCAAGCTTGAAGCTTGTGGATTTAGTTAAGTGGAATGCAGGTGAAACAAAATCTCAATAAATCAGGAAATCCAACCGTAATGTAAGCAGTTCATTAATTAAAACACACACCCAAGGATAAGATTTACACAATTGTGAAGTGACAATACTGAAATAGCATCTGCTTCCAAGCATCTGCTTATCAAGAAACTTTGCTCTTCTTGCCAAACAATAGGATAAATCATGACCCTCCTATAATCCTTTTAGGATTGGGAGTGTTTCCCATGAAATTTTCAAATGGCCTGGACACGCTCATTTTACTTTGGTAACAAAATCCATAGCTCTAATTTGCTCAAGTTTACAACTTTGAAGTAACAATCACACAAATCTCAAATTGTAGATTTTAGGAAAAGAAGATTAAAGCTGAAGGGGGACTTGATGAAATTGAAGGGAAGGGGGGAAAAAGAGCAGAATGCATTTTCTACAGACCAAGGGCACCCAGGGGTGAAATAACTCGAGGACGAAGAGACATCAGCACCAAAAGTGGAAGTGAAATGAAGAAAATGTTTGATGATGAAGCTGGTGTGCTTATAAAGGAATCACATTATTTGAATATTTACCTTACAGAAGTCCAACCACATGTGTTAAAAGAAACCATATACATAAAGGAAAGGAGAGAAATAACAATGCAAATAAGTATGACTGATTTTGCATACTCTTACCTCTCAATGAAACATTCTGTCTAGTGAGATTGAGAGGGGTAACATAAATCTGTGCATAAACACTCACTGTGTGTACATCTTACTACACTGAAGACAAATCTAGGATTTAAAGATGTAAGTATATATTTTTCTTACACCATTGTTCATTTTTGTACAGTATTTGATTTCCCCCCTCAGGTGTAGTCCCCATAATTATCCCACCACCATATCACCCATGAACTGTCACCTTAGTCCCTTGTGCTCTTCCCTCCCCTGTTTTGACCCCTCTCCTCCCCCTCCCCTGCTGGATGCCTCAGATCTATGGTCAGCTAGCAAGTTTTGTCTTTTTCCTGACCCTTTTTTCAGTTCACCTATATTCCACCTATAAGTGAAACCATCTGATATTATTCTTTTTCCTTCTGACTTATTTCACTAAGCATAATCCTGTCCAACTCCATCCATTTTGCTGGGAATGGCATGAGTTTGTCCTTTTTGATTGCTGAGTACTATTCCATTGTGTATATAGACCATACTTTCATGATCCCGTCATAAAAATATGTTTATTTTTTTTTTAAATATTAAATTTTATTTTTATATTCCCCCATACAATTGCAAACGCCCCATTCTGACCCCAATCCTTCCCCTCCCGCCCCCCACCCCCCAAAAAGTGTCTCTGGTTCATAGTTTTTTGTTGATTTTGATTTTCACTTTCTTATATTCATTTTCCTGGTCCCTTATTTAAGTTTTCTAGATTCCTGCTATGAGTGAGACCATCCGGTATTTTTCTTTTTCTTTTTGGCTTATTTCGCTGAGCATGATCCCTTCCAGCGCCATCCATGTTGCTGCAAATTGCATGTGTTTATCTTTTTTGAATGCTGAGTAATATTCCATGGTATATATGTACCACATCTTCTTGATCCAGTCATCTATTTTTGGGCATTTGGGTTGTTTCCAAAGCTTAGCTATTGTAAACAGTGCTGCTATAAACATAGGAGTGCAGGTGCTCTTTGGAATTGATGTTTCTGTGTCCTTTGGGTAAATACCTAGGAGTGGAATTGCTGGATCATATGGAAGCTCTATGTTTAGTAGGTCCAGAAATCTCCACACAGCTCTCCATAGTGGTTGGACCAGTTTGCACTCCCACCAACAGTGCACAAGAGTTCCTTTTTCTCCACATCCTCGCCAACATTTGTTGTTGCTAGTTTTTTTAATATGTGCCATTCTCACTGGTGTGAGATGGTATCTCATGGTAGTTTTGATTTGCATTTCCCTGATTACAAGTGATGTTGAACATTTTTTCATATGTCTGTTGGCCACTTGCATTTCCTCTTCAGAGAAGTTTCTTTTTAGCTCTTCTGCCCATTTTTTGACTGGATTATTTTCTTTGTTGTTGCTGAGTCTCATCAGCTCTTTGCAGATTTTTGTGATCAGTCCTTTATCATTAGTGTTGGGTGCAAAAATGTTCTCCCAGTTGGTGGGGTTTCTCTTTGTTTTTGTTATTGTCTCTTTTGCTGTGCAGAAGCTCTTTAATTTGATGTAGTCCCAGCTGTTTATCTTTCTCTTCACTATCACTGCTTTGGGTGATGTGTCTGTAAAGATGTCTTTGATGTGCAAATCCCGTAGTGTTTCGCCTATATTTCCTTCTATGTATTTTATGGTTTCAGGTCTTATGTCTAGTTCTTTAATCCATTTTGAGTTGATTTTTGTGTATGGTGTGAGGGAGTGGTCAAGCTTCATTCTTTTGCATGTAGCGACCCAGTTTTCCCAGCACCATTTATTGAACAAACTTTCTTTGCTCCAATGCATAGTCTTTGCTCCTTTGTCAAAGATTAGTTGACCATAAATCTGTGGGTTTATTTCTGGATTTTCTATTCGATTCCATTGGTCTGTATGTCTGTTCTTGTGCCAATACCATGCAGTTTTGATGATTATGGCTTTGTAGTATAGTTTGAAGTCTGGGAGTGTGATGCCTCCATTTCCTTCTTTTTTTTTCAGTAGAGCTTTGGCTATTCGGGGTTTTTGGTGATTCCATATGAATTTCATCAATAATTGTTCTATTTCTTTGAAGAATGCCATTGAGATTTTGATTGGAATAGCATTGAATCTGTATATTGCTTTTGGTAGGATGGCCATTTTAATAATGTTTATTCTTCCAATCCATGAGCAGGGGATGTCTTTCCATTTTTTTGTGTCTTCTTCTATTTCTTTTAACAGTGTTTTATAGTTTTCTTTGTATAGGTCCTTTACCTCTTTTGTTAGATTTATTCCCAAATATTTGATTTTTTTTGTTTCGATAATAAAAGGGGTGGTTTTTTTGATTTCTTCTTCTTCAGATTTATTGTTTGTGTATAGGAAGGCTACTGACTTTTGCGTGTTGATTTTGTATCCTGCCACTTTACTGAATTGATTGATGAGTTGAATTAGTTTTTCTGTGGAGATTTTGGGGTTCTCTATGTATATTATCATATCATCTGCAAATAGTGATAGTTTGACTTCTTCTTTTCCTATTTGGATTCCTTGGATGTCTTTCTCTTGTCTTATTGCTCTGGCTAGGACTTCCAGTATTATATTGAAAAGCAGTGGTGAGAGTGGGCATCCTTGTCTTGTTCCAGATCTTAATGGAATTGCTTTCAGCTTTTCACCATTGAGAATGATACTGGCTGTTGGCTTGTCATAGATGGCCTTTATGATATTGAGGTATGTTCCTTGTATCCCAAGAATTTCAAGGGCTTTTATCATGAATGGGTGTTGCACTTTGTCGAAAGCTTTCTCAGCATCTATTGATATTATCATATGGTTTTTATATTTCTTTTTGTTGATGTGTTGGATAACGTTGATTGATTTTCGGATGTTAAACCATCCTTGTGCCCCTGGAATGAATCCAACTTGGTCGTGGTGAATTATCTTATGGATACATTGTTGGATTCTGATAGCTAAAATTTTATTGAGGATTTTTGCATCAGTGTTCATTAGGGAGATTGGCCTATAGTTTTCCTTTTTTGTGTTGTCCTTATTCGGTTTTGGTATTAGTGTAATATTGGCTTCATAGAACGTGTTTGGTATTGTCCCTTCCTTCTCAATTTTTTGGAAGAGTTTGTGAAGGATAGGCACTAATTCGTCTCTGAATGTTTGGTAGAATTCATTTGTAAATCCATCAGGTCCTGGGCTTTTGTTTTTGGGGAGGTTTTTAATTACCATTTCAATTTCGCTGCTTGTAATTGGTCTGTTTAGGTGTTCTATTTCTTCTTTATCTAGCTTTGGGTGATTGTAGAGTTGTAGGAATTTGTCCATCTCCTCTAGATTGTTGAACTTGTTTCCATATAACTGTTCATAGTAGTTACTGATTATTATTTTGATTTCTGCTGTGTCCGTTGTGATTTCTCCTCTTTCATTTATGATTCTGTGTATTTGTGCTTTCTCCCTTTTTTCCTTTGTGAGCCTGGCTAGGGGTTTGTCTATTTTATTTATTTTTTCAAAGAACCAGCTCTTGGTTTCATTGATCTTTTGGATTGTTTTTTTAGTTTCAATTTCATTTATTTCTGCTTTGGTTTTTATTATTTCTTTTCTTCTACTGGTTCTGGGGTTTTGTTGTTCTTTTTCTAGATCTTTGAGCTTCGAGATTAGGTTGTTTCTTTGAGTTCTTTCTTGTTTTTTGATGTGAGCTTCTATTGCTATATATTTTCCTCTTATTACTGCTTTTGCTGCATCCCATACATTTAGGATATTGGTGTCCTCCTTGTCATTCAATTCAAAGAATTTTTTAATTTCTTCTTTGATCTCCTCGTTAGTCCAGTGGTCTTCCAGTAGTGTGGCTTTTAATCTCCATGAGGTAGGATAGTTCCTTGCCTTCTTTTTATGATTTATTTCTAGTTTGATGCCTTCGTGGTCAGAAAAGATGATTGGTATGATTTCAATCTTGGTGTATCTGTTGATGTTTGTCTTGTGCCCCAGTATGTGATCGATCCTGGAGAATGATCCATGTGCGCTTGAGAAAAATGTGTACTCCGTTTTTTTTGGGTTTAGTGTTCTATAGATGTCTGTTAAGCCCAAATGCTCTAGGTCCTTATTTAGAGCTTTAGTTTCTTTACTTATTTTTTGTCTTGTTGATCTATCCATTGTTGATAGTGGTGTGTTGAAGTCTCCCACTACATATGTGTTTTCTCTGATGTCTGTTTTCAGAGAGGACAACAGTTGTCTGATATATTTTGGTGCTCTTTCGTTTGGTGAGTATATGTTAATGAGTGTTATTTCTTCTTGAAGTATTGTCCCCTTAATCATAATGTAGTGACCATTGGGGTCTCTTTTTATTTTTTTGAGTTTGAAGTCTGTTTTATCTGATATAAGTATAGCTGTTCCTGCTTTCTTTTTTGGCCCATTTGCTTGTACGATTGTTTTCCATCCTTTGACTTTGAGCCTATTTTTATCTTTTGTAGCTAAATGTGTTTCCTGGAGACAGCAAAAGGTTGGGTTTTGTTTCTTAATCCAGGCTGCAACTCTGTGTCTTTTTATTGAAGAGTTTAGTCCATTTACATTTAGAGTTAATATTGATATGTTAGCATCTGTATTTGCCATTGTGTTTGTCTTTCCTTTGATTTTATTTATTTATTCTTTTAATAACTTTTTTTTTTGGCCTTCTTTCATTGTTATTCGTCCCTCTGAGGTTCTGGCTTTAGGATTCCTTGTAGTATTTTTTGGAGTGGGGGTTTAGTCTTAATGAAATTCCAGAGTTTCTGTTTGTCTGGGAAGGTCCTTATACTTTCTTCATAGAGCAAGGAGAGCTTTGCGGGATAGAGTATTCTTGGTTGGCATCTGTTTTCTTGGAGTCTGTTGACTATGTCCCTCCACTCTCTCCTTGCCCGTAGTGTTTCTTCAGAGAAGTCTGATGTCAGCTTGATTGGTTTCCTTTAAATGTTATCTGTTTCTTCCCTCTTGTCAGCTTCATTATTTTTTCCTTGTCCTGGATTCTTGGGAGCTTTACTATTATGTGTCTTGCTGTGTTTTTCCTTTCGTCGTGGAAGTTTGGTGTTCTTCTTGCTTCTTGTATATCAATTTTCAGTTCCTTCTTCTCATTTGGGAAGTTCTCTTCAATTATATCCATGAATATTTTCTCTGTTCCTACATCTCTCTCCTCTCCTTCTGGAATTCCTATAACTCTTATATTTCCTTTCCTCATGGAGTCAGATAGTTCCCGAAGTCTTTCTTCATTCTTTTTCCTTCGTACTTCTCTTTCCTTTTCTGTTTTGGTTCTTTTTATTTCTGTGTCTTCAAGATTACTTATTCGTTCTTCCATTTCATCTATTCTGCTTTCATTGCTTTTCCCAGAGTTCTTTAGTTCCTCCATTAATTCTTTGATCTCCTGCATTTCTCTTACTTCCCTCTTTAGGGACTCAATTTCCTTCTTCTGATCTATCACTTTTTTAATCATGGCAATTTTAAATTCTCTTTCTGGAAGGCTCAGAAGTTCTTCCAAGTTGCTGTCGTTGCAATCTGGGGAGTGGTTTTCTTTTTGTGGTGTGCTTCTTTCCTGAGGAGATTTTAGGTTGCGTGTGGTTCTTCTACTCCCTACTGTCTGTTTTCTAATTTGTCGTATGCGTTGGGACACTGTGTTGCTCGGACTGACTGACATCTTGGGTGAACTTCTCCGCTCCCCTCTGGCTCTTCCAGGAGCCATCTCTGTCTTCTGGGGGAGCTTTCTGCTGGTTTTAGGCAGTTTTTACTGAAGAAATGTCCCTGTTCTCAAATGGCGAAGCGGGATGCAGTCCCTGCGCCTCCGGTTTCAGGCACACTCTTCTGCGCACCCGGTCTGCCCCGGACGTGGGTGCCTGCTCCCTCTGTGGGCTCAGACTGCTGGTCGGAAGGGGCCTGGCGTGGAATAACTTCCCGGCTGGCCACTGGGTCCTCCAGAAACCTTCTGCCCTTTTCAAGCAGTCTTAAGAAATGTCCTGTTTTATAGGGTGTTAGTGACTTTTTTTTTCCTGGTCGCTAGGTGGCGCCAGAGATCTCTCCTATTGTCCTTGGGGGGCTGTTTTTCGCCTCCCCCCACCCCGTGGGACAGAGAACAGAGCGGGAATGGTAGGGTACACCTCAACAGCTTTGGGGTGCTGTGTCTGCCTTGTGCCCCACCGTCGTGGAGAAACCACGCCCCGAATTTTCGTGCCCCGGGTCTCAGTTCAAAGCCCTCAGTTCCAGGACGCGGGCTGTAGCCCAGTTCAGTGGCGCGGGAATGGCGCCTTTTGCACCGCTCCCGTGCCTGGGCGCCTGGTTCCTGCTCACTCAGGGAGGGACCTTCACCTCAGTGAGGACCTCCGCGCGTCTCCCCGCAAGCCTAGGTCGTCTCCCCGCAAGCCTAGGTCGCAGGCGCGGGGACCTGGGCAGCCGCGATCCAGGTCTGCACTTGCTTTTCAAGCGCGCCGAGCGCGCCGCTCTCCGCGCAAGCTTACCGGCAGCCCGGGCTGTGTGCGCGTCTCCCGGGGTCTTTGTTCTTCTCTAATGGCGCCTGGAGCCGTTCGCTCACCGCCGCGCGCGCGCGCGGCGGATCCTGCAGGGTTCGCCTCAGCTCCCGTTCACGGGGTGTGGTGGCTGCAATAGTTCCTTTCCACTCACAGTCCCGCTTGCTGCGTCGTTTGTTCTTGTGGGTCGTTTTGGTTTGTTGTTTCCCTCCTCTCTGCCGGTCGGAGAGTGCCGCCTCTGTGGGCGGGGGAGGGGAGCAGGGTTCTGCGCTTCCCTCCCTTCTAGTCCTCTTTTATGGCCAGTTTCTTCTTCGGGCAGTTCGCTGGCGTCACCCGTTTATCTTCCGTGTCCCAGTTCTCACTGGGACCTGCCGCTTTTCCTCCCTATTAACTTTTTTTAATGGGAGATCTTACTCGCAGCGTCTCCTCGCCGCCATGTTGCTCCGCCCCCTAAAATATGTTTATTTTTAACAACAGGGTTCTTAAACTCAAGCCAACCACTTTACCAGGTATCCAATGGAATGGAATAGGAAACAGGAAAATTTTGACACTGGATTAATTAAAAGATACATGTTCTTCTCTTTATCAATTAGAGCTCAGACAGATAGCCAGAACCACTATGAGTGACATGGAATAAGGAATAGAAGTTATAGAGTTGGTAAAGAGTTTATGAAAAGCTATTGCCTCAATACCTGGTAATAAACTAGAAGTTTCTACATATCAGCAAAACTTGTATTGAGAAGGAATGCTGGATGGGAAGTGGGAGAGGACAAGGACAAACTAAAACCCAAAGAACAAAGGGGAACACACGTCTATCTCTTAGCAGCTCCAGACTTGATAAAATTTGTGACTTTTACCATGGAAGTACACAGACCCTTGGTCTAAAACTTAGGGAAGCTTAAAGGGAAAGCTCTGTCAGGGCTGAAGGAGTCACACAACCAACTTTGGCTGCACAGCCAAAAAGGGAAGGGAGTATATAAGCAACAACACCTACCAGCCGTGACAGTTCCTACAGTTGGCCTTAGACCAATCTTACAAGTAAAATGACTTCCGCTTCCCTCTTCCTTGTAGCCAGCCTTAATCCAGAACCATACATGGAAAAGAATTCTAGGAAATTACCAGTTACCTAAATTAAGACACTATGAAACCACTGGAGTCTCTAATATTAAGTTTCTACCAAGTGATTTCTAAGGATAATTGTTGATGAAATTATTACCTCATGAGCCACATTTATAACTCAGTCCTTGGGTAAAGTATAACTCCATTATTCAGATTGACATCAACTTATAAGTGGAAAAATTGCCATTCAACTCTTGGCCACTCTGGCTGCTATATTCTTCTCCTTTTCTTCCATCATTAAGACAATTATGGTCTCCCTGCTGAGAAAAGCACAATTGAATCTACAATATGGCATAAGCAGCCTTTTTTCCCAGACATCTCCTGTGTTCGAAAAGCCACTATTAAATACAAATTTATCCCCATACATTTTGTGACTTTTAAAAAGAACTCAAAAAAGTCCTTATTTGTTGCCATCAATGTACCAACCTGACATTTGAATATCCAAATGTTCTTTTTAAGGTTGGGTGGTGCTAAAACTAAACTGCACATTCCCCCTATTTATTTTTGGTAACTAAAGTGTTTATATTGGTAAAATTTTCAATCTGCATAACTCTGAGGCTTGACACTTTTTCTGGAAAACAATTCCATGATGGGAAAAGGTTATGGCACTTATTCCCTTTAATTCATGGTTGACACAAATATATGCTCCACCCCAGTCATTTCTCAGAATGCCCAAGTGATAGTGATAGCTGAGTTCTGAGCAAAGCCATTATCTTGAATGGCCATTAGCTAATCACTGCTGTTATGTGCTATTTAATAATATGGTGAGGTCACTGAGGGCATCATCTCATTCATATTTGTACTCAAAGCACCTGAGACATACTAAGCATTCCAAAAAAAATTTACAAATAAGTGCTTTTTGTGTGATGTTTGATTTTATTTATGTATTTATTTTTTGCATAGAAGAACTGGGGTGTAGGCCAGAGGTGGGAGCAGTGAGAGGATTCACCAGAGAGAGTGGGGAGCAGAACAAGCAGAATGACTGAAATCCACAGCTGAGGGAAGCAGCAGGCCGACAGGAGAGGTCTGCTGTGCCCTATGTGGTTAGTTTCCTGGCTGGGGATCAAAATCAGGCCGTCGAGGTGACAGCACTAAACTTAACCTCTAGGCCACCAGGGAGGCCCTAAACATTTGACTTTAAAAGACTGACTTGATGAGAATGAGAGGAAGATGACATTAGAAGGGGTTCCCTACTTTATTCCCAGGAGGATAATCTAAAGTAGTCCAGAAGGTCATTGAACTCAGAAGGCCCGATGGCTTAGGGCAAAGCTTGAGCACCTCCCGGACCTCAAAGACCAGTGTGGACGATGACAGAAGAGGTGAAGAGGAGATTCAACGCCATACGACAAAAGGTGAGTGCTATGGGGACTACAATGATATAAGAAAAACTAAAAATTTAATTAATTAATAAAAAGGTGGTGAGTGGAGATAGGTGCCTGGAGACTGTGATGAGGGCAGAAATAGTGGTTCAAACCCAGTTCCCGGATCGGGTTGTCCTGGGGAGGGAGAGCTGCTGGTGTGGAGATGCACTCCTAACAGTGGTGAGCCAAGAGGGCAGAGTCCCTGGTCAAGCAGACAATGCTCAGGACGTTGCTGCCCCTCAAGACTCAAGCTGCTGAGGTGAAGAGGTGCTGAAAGCCCTCCCTGCAGACATGTGGGGATGGGGGCCATGAAACCCTGTTGGTGAGATCACAGGCAGGAGTTGACCCATAAACCACAGGTGGGAAGATACAACCCAGGGCACCTCGAGGCAGCAGTGAACATTCCACCACAGAGAGAAAGGAACCTTATAAGTCAACCACAGAGACGTGGAAGAGATTTTCTTCCTCTCGAACACAGAGTTCCAAAGTGCCATGACAAAGAAATTCAAAGAAATGCAGTAAAACACAGGAAAGCTGATGAAAGACATACAAGAAAACTCAGGGAATAAGAATGAATGCCCTGAGAAATAAGAGCAATGAACAAAATAAAGAAAGTGAAGCTTTCAGCTGTGTGGAGACCCTCAAAATACTGAAAATGAATCTACCATATGATCCAGTGATTCCATTGCTAAGAATATACCAAAGGACACAAAAGCACTAATTCAAACAGAAACCTGTATCCCTGAGTTCATCGCAGCACTATGATAAACAACAGCGAAGATATGGAAACAACTCAAACACACCAAAACAGATGAATGGATCAAGATGGGGTCTAGGACCTCCCCTCGTGGCGCAGGCAGTTGAGCGCAATGCTGTGAAGCTGTCCTCAGCCTCTGCAGTGCCAGTTCGATCCCAGCCAGCCAGCGAGGGTCCCACATGGCATGGCAGACCTCTCCTGTCACGCCAGCTGCTCCCCTCAGCAGTGTATTTCGTCAGTCTGCCTGTTCTGTTCCCCACTTTCTCTCTGGTGAATCCTCTCACGGGCCTCCCCTGGTGGCACAGCAGTTGAGTGCTGGGCTGCGAGGCTGCCCGCAGCCTCTGCAGCGCCAGTTCGTTCCCTGGCCGCCGGGGAGGGTCCCACAAAAAAAAAAAGAAAGAAAGAAAGAAGAGAATCTGCTCATCCTCCCCCACATCTGGTCTGTACCCCAGTTCTTGTACAAATAAATAAATAAATCTTTAGAAAAAAAAGAAGATGGGGTCTATATACACAATGGAACAATGGAATACTATTCAGCAATCAAAAAGACAAACTCATGCTATTCTCAGCAAAATGGATGGAGCTGGAAGGGATTATGCTAAGCGAAATAATTCAGAGGGAAAAAGAAAAACATTGAATGATCTCACTTATAGGTGAAATATAGGAAAATCAAACATAAGGTCAAGAAAAAGACAAAACTTGCTAGCTGGCCATAGACCTGAGGCATCCAGCAAGGGAAGAGAAGGGTGAAGAGGTCAAAACAGGGGAGGGAAGAGCACAAGGGACTGTGGTGACAGTTCACAGGTGCTGTAGTGGTGGGAGAACTATGGGTATTACACCTAAGGGGAGAAATTTTGTACAAATACTGTCCAAAAATGAACAACAATGTAAGAAAATAAAATTAAATTTAAAAATAAATAAAATTGGGACCTCCCTGGTGGTGCAAGGGGTTAAGGCATAACACTGTGAGGCTATCCGCATTCACTGCAGCAAGAGGTCAATCCCCCACCAGGGAGTTACCCACATGGTGCAGCAGACCTCTCCTGACTAGCCCGCTGCTCCCCTCAGCAGTGGATTTCAGTCAGTCTGCCTGTTCTGTTCCCCACTCTGTCTCTGGTGAATCCTCTCACCCCTGCACCTCTAGCCTGTACCCCAGTTCTTGTATGCATAAATAAATAAATCTGTAAAAAAATTTAAATAAATAAATAGTTGTTAAAAAAAAAAAAGAAACTGAAGTTTTCAGTAAGACAATAACAGATGCAGGAAGTAAAAATATCAAAAAAAAAATTCTCAAGAAAGCTATGGAAGTCGTATAGACCAGATGGAAAAGTGAATCAATTACCTCAAAGATGGTAAGGTACAAAGAACCTAGGGAGAAGAAGAAAAAGAAACACATTGAGAATTATCCAAGTTCACAAAATATAAGAATAATGGGTATTCCAGGCAGGGAAGAGAGAAGAAGGGAACAGAGAACTTACTGAAAGAAACATGACTATAAACACAGGGACTGCCATCTTAGAGCCTAGACGCTACTTATCTCCAAGTAACACATCCTATCTCTGAGTGCCTGAGGTCTCAGGAGGACATTTGTCTCTGGGATTTAGCACAGGGCCACCTCCTCTCCCTTCCAATAGTCCAGAAAAAAAATCCCCATTCAGAAAGAAAAGCACAAGGGACGGTGATGATGGATCACAGGGGCTATATCCACGGGAGAACTAAGGTGGCCACACCTGAAGGGAGAAATCAGACACTGTCCAGAAATGAACAAAGATGTAAGAAAATAAATAAATATAATTATTAAAAAGATCCCCATTCCATTCAGATTTGGAACTACTTTAGAAGATAAACCCAGAATCAGCCAAGATCGACAGGTCAGTTTTACCACCCATTAAGACTGCATTAGAGCAAAATGGCGGCGAGGAGACGCTGCGAGTAAGATCTCCCATTAAAAAAAGATAATAGGGAGGAGAAGCGGCAGGTCCCAGTGAGAACTGGGACACGGAAGATAAACGGGTGACTCCAGCAAACTAACCGAAGAAGAAAGTTGCCATAAAAGAGGACCAGAAGGGAGGAAAGCGCAGAACCCTGCTCCCCTCCCCCACCCACAGAGTCGGCACTCTCCGACCAGCAGAGAGGAGGAAAACAACAAACTAAAATGACCAACAAGAACAAACTACGCAACAAGCGGGACTGTGAGTGGAAAGGAACTATTGAAGCCACCACACCCCGTGAACGGGAGCTGTGGAGAACCCTGCAGGATTCGCCACGGCGGTGAGCGAACAGCTCCGGGCGCCATTAGAGAAGAACAAAGAGACTCTGGAGGAGACCTGCACTCAGCCCCAGGCCGGCCGGTAAGCTTGCGCGGAAAAGCAGAAAAGCTGCGCGCTTGGCGCGCTTGAAAAGCAAACGCGGATCGGGATCGCGGCTGCCCAGGTCCCCGCGCCTGTGACCTAGGCTTGAGGGGAGACGCGAGGAGGCCCTCACTGAGGTGAAAGTCCCTCACTGAGTAAGCAGGAACCAGGCGCCAAGGCAAGGAGCAGGTGCAAAAGGCGCCATTCCCGCGCCACTGAACTGGGCTACAGCCCGCGTCCTGGACCTGAGGGCTTTGGAACTGAGACCCGGGGTATGAAATTCTGGGCGTGGGTACTCCACGACGGTGGGGCACAAGGCAGACACAGCACCCCAAAACAGTTGAGGTTTACCCTACCATTCTCGCTCTGTTCCCTGTCCTACGGGATGGAGGGGGGCAAAAAACAGCCCCCCAAGGACAATAGGAGAGCTCTCTGGCGCCACCTAGCGACCAGAAAAAAAAAGTCACTAACACCCCATAGAACAGGGAAATTTCCTAAGAAAAGACTTCTTGAAAAGGGCAGAAGGCTTCTGGAGGAAGTGGCCAGCTGGGAAGTTAGCCCACGCCAGGCACCTTCCAACCAGCAGTCTGAGCCGACAGAGGGAGAAGGCACCCACGTCCGGGGCAGACCAGGCACGCAGAAGAGTGTGCCTGAGACCGGATGCACAGGGACTGCGCCCCACTTCGCCATTTAAGATCAGGGACATTTCTTCAGTAAAGACTGCCTAAAACCAGCAGAAATCTCCTCCAGAAGCCAGAGATGGCTCCTGGAGGAGCCAGAGGGGAGCGGAGAAGTTCACCCAAGATGCCCGCCAGGCCGAGCAACACAGTGTCCCAATGCATACGAAAATTAGAAAACAGACAGTAGGGAGTAGAAGAACCACACGCAACCTAACAACTCCTCAGGAAAGAAGCACACCACAAAAAGAAAACCACCCGCCAGATTGCAATGACAGTAACTTGGAAGAACTTCTGAGCCTTCCAGAAAAAGAATTTAAAACTGCCATGATTAAAAAAGTGACAGAAGTCATAAAGGAAAACAATGATCAGAAGAAGGAAATTGAGTCCCTAAAGAGGGAAAACAATGGTCAGAAGAATGAAATTGAGTCCCTAAAGAGGGAAGTAAAACAAATGCAGGAGATCAAAGAATTAATGGAGGAACTAAAGAACTCTGGGAAAAGCAATGAAAGCAGAATAGATGAAATGGAAGAACGAATAAGTACTCTTGAACACAGAAATAAAAAGAACCAAAACAGAAAAGGAAAGAGAAGCACGAAGGAAAAAGACCGAAGAAAGACTTCGGGAACTATCTGACTCCATGAGGAAAGGAAATATAAGAGTTATAGGAATTCCAGAAGGAGAGGAGAGAGATGTAGGAACAGAGAAAATATTCCAGGAAATAATTGAAGAGAACTTCCCAAACACGAAGAAGGAGCTAAAAATTGATATACAAGAAGCAAGAAGAACACCAAACATCCATGACGAAAGGAAAAATACAGCAAGACACGTAATAGTAAAGCTCCCAAGAATCCAGGACAAGGAAAAAATAATGAAGCTGACAAGAGGGAAGAAACAGATAACATTCAAAGGAAAACCAATCAGGCTGACATCAGACTTCTCTGAAGAAACACTACGGGCAAGGAGAGAGTGGAGGGACATAGTCAACAGACTCCAAGAAAACAGATGCCAACCAAGAATACTCTATCCCGCAAAGCTCTCCTTCCTCTATGAAGAAAGAATAAGGACCTTCCCAGACAAACAGAAACTCCGGAATTTCATTACGACTAATCCCCCACTGCAAAAAATACTACAAGGAATCCTAAAGCCAGAACCTCAGAGGGACGAATAACAACGAAAGAAGACCAAAAAAAAAAAAAGTTATTAAAAGAATGAATAAATAAAATCAAAGGAAAGACAAACACAATGGCAAATACAGATGCTAACATATCAATATTAACTCTAAATGTAAATGGACTAAACTCTTCAATAAAAAGACACAGAGTTGCAGCCTGGATTAAGAAACAAAACCCAACCTTTTGCTGTCTCCAGGAAACACATTTAGCTACAAAAGATAAAAATAGGCTCAAAGTTAAAGGATGGAAAACAATCCTACAAGCAAATGGACCAAAAAAGAAAGCAGGAACAGCTATACTGATATCAGATAAAACAGACTTCAAACTCAAAAAAATAAAAAGAGACCCCAATGGTCACTACATTATGATCAAGGGGACAATACTTCAAGAAGAAATAACACTCATTCACATATACTCACCAAACGAAGGAGCACCAAAATATATCAGACAACTGTTGTCCTCTCTGAAAACAGACATCAGAGAAAACACATACGTAGTGGGAGACTTCAACACACCACTATCAACAATGGATATATCAACAAGACAAAAAATAAGTAAAGAAACTAAAGCTCTAAATAAGGACCTAGAGCATTTGGGCTTAACAGACATCTATAGAACACTAAACCCAAAAAAAACGGAGTACACATTTTTCTCAAGCGCACATGGATCATTCTCCAGGATCAATCACATACTGGGGCACAAGACAAACATCAACAGATACACCAAGATTGAAATCATACCAACCATCTTTTCTGACCATGAAGGCATCAAACAAGAAATAAACCATAAAAAGAAGGCAAGGAACTATCCTACCTCATGGAGATTAAACACCACACTACTGGAAGACCACTGGACTAACGAGGAGATCAAAGAAGAAATTAAAAAATTCTTTGAATTGAATGACAAGGAGGACACCAATATCCTAAATGTATGGGATGCAGCAAAAGCAGTAATAAGAGGAAAATATATAGCAATAGAAGCTCACATCAAAAAACAAGAAAGAACTCAAAGAAACAACCTAATCTCGAAGCTCAGAGATCTAGAAAAAGAACAAAAAAAACCCAAAACCAATAGAAGAAAAGAAATAATAAAAACCAAAGCAGAAATAAATGAAATTGAAACTAAAAAAACAATCCAAAAGATCAATGAAACCAAGAGCTGGTTCTTTGAAAAAATCAATAAAATAGACAAACCCCTAGCCAGGCTCACAAAGGAAAAAAGGGAGAAAGCACAAATAAATAGGATCATAAATGAAAGAGGAGAAATCACAATGGACACAGCAGAAATCAAAAGAATAATCAGTAACTACTATGAACAGTTATATGGAAACAAGTTTAACAATCTAGAGGAGATGGACAAATTCCTACAACTCTACAATCACCCAAAGCTAGATAAAGAAGAAATAAAACACCTAAACAGACCAATTACAATTAGCGAAATTGAAATGGTAATCAAAAACCTCCCCAAAAACAAAAGCCCAGGACCTGATGGATTTACAAATGAATTCTACCAAAGATTCAGAGACGAATTAGTGCCTATCCATCACAAACTCTTCCAAAAAATTGAGAAGGAAGGGACAATACCAAACACGTTCTATGAAGCCAACATTACACTAATACCAAAACCGAACAAGGACAACACAAAAAAGGAAAACTACAGGCCAATCTCCCTAATGAACGCTGATGCAAAAATCCTCAACAAAATTTTAGCTATCAGAATCCAACAATGTATCCATAAGATAATTCACCACGACCAAGTAGGATTCATGCCAGGGACACAAGGATGGTTTAACATCCGAAAATCAATCAACGTTATCCAACACATCAACAAAAAGAAATATAAAAACCATATGATAATATCAATAGATGCTGAGAAAGCTTTCGACAAAGTGCAACACCCATTCATGATAAAAGCCCTTGAAATTCTTGGGATACAAGGAACATACCTCAACATCATAAAGGCCATCTATGACAAGCCAACAGCCAGTATCATTCTCAGTGGTGAAAAGCTGAAAGCAATTCCATTAAGATCTGGAACAAGACAAGGATGTCCACTCTCACCACTGCTTTTCAATATAATACTGGAAGTCCTAGCCAGAGCAATAAGACAAGAGAAAGACATCCAAGGAATCCAAATAGGAAAAGAAGAAGTCAAACTATCACTATTTGCAGATGATATGATAATATACATAGAGAACCCTAAAAACTCCACAGAAAAACTAATTCAACTCATCAATCAATTCAGTAAAGTGGCAGGATACAAAATCAACACGCAAAAGTCAGTAGACTTCCTATACACAAACAATAAATCTGAAGAAGAAGAAATAAAAAAAAAAATCCCTTTTAGTATCGAACCAAAAATAATCAAATATTTGGGAATAAATCTAACAAAAGAGGTAAAGGACCTATACAAAGAAAACTATAAAACACTGTTAAAAGAAATAGAAGAAGACACAAAGAAATGGAAAGACATCCCCTGCTCATGGATTGGAAGAATAAACATTATTAAAATGGCCATCCTACCAAAAGCAATATACAGATTCAATGCTATTTCAATCAAAATTTCAATGTCATTCTTCAAAGAAATAGAACAATTATTGATGAAATTCATATGGAATCACAAAAAACCCGAATAGCCAAAGCTCTACTGAAAAAAAAAGAAGGAAATGGAGGCATCACATGCCCAGACTTCAAACTATACTACAAAGCCATAATCATCAAAACTGCATGGTATTGGAACAAGAACAGACATACAGACCAATGGAATTGAATAGAAAATCCAGAAATAAACCCA
This sequence comes from Talpa occidentalis, assembly GCF_014898055.3. Classification (NCBI taxonomy): domain Eukaryota; kingdom Metazoa; phylum Chordata; class Mammalia; order Eulipotyphla; family Talpidae; genus Talpa; species Talpa occidentalis. The sequence continues at coordinate 42,318,685 of NW_023601653.1, read as the reverse complement.
CAGATTTATGGTCAACTAATCTTTGACAAAGGAGCAAAGACTATGCAATGGCGCAAAGAAAGTTTGTTCAATAAATGGTGCTGGGAAAACTGGGTTGCTACATGCAAAAGAATGAAGCTTGACCACTACCTCACAGCATACACAAAAATCTACTCAAAATGGATTAAAGAACTAGACATAAGACCTGAAACCATAAAATACATAGAAGGAAATATAGGCAAAACACTATGTGATTTGCATATCAAAGACATCTTTACAGACACATCACCCAAAGCAGTGATAGTGAAGGCAAAGATAAAAAGCTGGGACTACATCAAATTAAAGAGCTTCTGCACAGCAAAAGAGACAATAACAAAAACAAAGAGAAACCCCACCAACTGGGAGAACATTTTTGCACACAACGCTAATGATAAAGGACTGATCACAAAAATCTGCAAAGAGCTGATGAGACTCAGCAACAACAAAGAAAATAATCCAGTGTAAAAATGGGCAGAAGAGCTAAAAAGAAACTTCTCTGAAGAGGAAATGCAAATGGCCAACAGACATATGAAAAAATGTTCAACATCACTTGTAATCAGGGAAATGCAAATCAAAACTACCATGAGATACCATCTTACACCAGTGAGAATGGCACATATTAAAAAAAAACTAGCAACAGCAAATGTTGGCGAGGTTGTGGAGAAAAAGGAACTCTTCTACACTGTTGGTGGGAGTGCAAACTGGTCCAACCACTATGGAGAGCTGTGTGGAGATTTCTGGACCTACTAAAGATAGAGCTTCCATATGATTCAGCAATTCCACTCCTAGGTATTTACCCAAAGGACATAGAAACATCAATTCCAAAGAACACCTGCACCCCTATGTTTATTGCAGCACTATTTACAATAGCTAAGCTTTGGAAACAGCCCAAATGCCCAAAAATAGATGACTGGATCAAGAAGATGTGGTACATATATACCATGGAATATTACTCAGCATTCAAAAAAGATAAACACATGCAATTTGCAGCAACATGGATGGCGCTGGAAGGGATCATGCTCAGCAAAATAAGCCAAAAAGAAAAAGAAAAATACCGGATGGTCTCACTCATAGCAGGAATCTAGAAAACTTAAATAAGGGACCAGGAAAATGAATAACTATAAGAAAGTGAAAATCAAAATCAACAAAAAACTATGACCCAGAGACACTTTTTGGGGGGTGGGGGGTGGGAGGGGAGGGATTGGGGTCAGAATGGGGGGTTTGCAATTGTATGGGGGAATATAAAAATAAAATTTATTATTTAAAAAAAAATAAGCATGAATCAATGGCTACTTGGATTAAGCAAGTGTTCATCCTGTACTGTTACAGGCAAGAAAGAGGATGTTGTTTTCTACACGAATGAATATAGAGCAACCCACTCTGTGAAATCTCTGAATCACACTGAGAACAAAAGTCATAAGTAAACTGCTTGAAACAGAAAGCAAAGCTATTAAACTAGAACTAGGACAATCATTGGGAAAACCAAATTATGAATCAAAAACTGAAAAGTACAGCATGTCTGATACAGATTTTGTGAGCAAACTAGTGATGAAGAAACTCCTCTGATATTAAACTGAACAATAAAAATCAGGGAATTCTCAGCTCTAAGGGACTCTCTGGCATATTCTCGCCTGTCAATCAAGGGAAAACTCATCAGGTTTGCTCTTCTTAAAGCCGCCTACCTTTACCACTTTATTAAATATGACTATTCAGTGGTCATAAAGTTATAGCGCTATCAGATGGGGAACTGGCATGGGCATTCTGGTGGAGGGTGAGTGGAACATGTACACATGTGGAAGAAGAAAAATGTAATTAAATTATAATTTTTTAATTATAAAAAAAAAAAGACTGCATTAGAATACATGCATAAGGGCCTCCCTGGTGCCCTAGGGGTTAAGGCTTAATGCCGTCAGCACTGTAGCATGAGTTAGGTTCCCGGCCAGGGAGTTGACCCACATGTCACAGCAGACCGCTCCTGCCTGCCCGTTGCTCCACTCAGCAGTGGATTTCAATTAATCCACTTGTTCTGCTCCCCACTCTGTCTCTAGGGAATCCTCTCACCTCCAGTTCCTCTGGCCTGTACCCCAGTTCTTCTATGCTAAAATAAATAAAATCTTGTAAAAAAAAAAAAAAGATTCAGAGGTCCGCATAGTGAGCTAAAACGAAGGTTAAGGAGAGCAGTTTTGGAGGGAGCAGCAGAGACTGCAGGGAAACCACAAACCTATTCCTGAAAAAGAGGCCTGCGCCCTGGGCTGAGCCATGACCCACCTTCTTCCACTCACCTGAACCCAGCCAGTGGGGTTGGTGGGCGTCGAGGCCCATGGCAATGGCAGGAACTCCACACAAGCTCTGCAACTCCATGTGCCCCAGAGCGGTGCAGGCCCAACCTAGGAGAGAGATGCGAGGCTCCCTGGAAACCAGGCCCCGGGCCAGAGGCCCGCATGGACAGCTGACAATGTGAACAGCAGGTACACCGTCATCAACCAGCACAGGAACCCCCAGACCACCCTGCCTCCTGCGGTAGGGGCTGAGCTCTGAGCCTAGACTGCAATTGGATTAGAGCAAAATGACGATGGGTTTGTTTCTATGCAACTAAGTGAACGGACTGACCGTCTAACTCACTTCAGAAGCAGCAACGCAGAATCTGACTTTTGAGGAAGGAGCTGGAAAAGCACAGGTGGGAAATGGCCCCACCCCCACCCCAATGCGCGTGCTCACACATCAGCAGCGGCGTTTCCTCTACACCATATTGATTCCAGCTCCTCATTTAAACAAACCCACGTAATAGAGATTTTATTGCCTGCCTTCCCGAGCCCGGTGCCGTCTTTCAGCATCCTTGGATTGCTGTGCCCTGTAAATTATGGAGGTTTATTCCGATATTCCTAACAGCCTCCACAGCTAGTCTTTCATATCCATTTTTTTTTCATAGTCATAAGAAAACAACTCTAGATGTGTCGAACACAGCAGCCAAGGTGGACCCAAGGGGTGTAATTAGCACTTACCGTGTTAGAAAGAAAAGGCGGTAACGCTTTCCTTGAAGAAACGCGGTCAGGTACAGGGCGGAAAATTGCTTCAACATTGTCTTTCTTCCTGAGTACTCCAAAGTGATGTTTACTGTGGTTCTGTAATTACGGATAAAACAGGGGTTACTTAGCATGTGCCAGGCATCCAGACTAAGGGAGTGAGATGGGCTGTGGGTGGAGGCCGCCATCTACAGGGCCCAGCACCTCTGAGGCTTCCAGACTTCCAGGGTCATGGTGAGGGCTGATACTATTAACAGCCCTTAACTCTTCTTTTTTTTTTTAAGATTATTTATTTATTTATGCTGCCAAGAACTGGGGTGCAGGCCAGAGGTGCCTGGGAGAGAGCAGAACTGGCGAATCTGCTGAAATGCACTGCTGAGGGGGAAGCAGCCTGAGACAGGAGAGGTCTGCTGCGCCATGTGGGTAGCTCCCCAGCCAGGGATGGAACTTAGGCCACAATAGCTGGCGATAGTTTGATAATGCTGAGACTTTAACCCCTGTGCCACCAGGGAGGCCCACCGTAATGCTTTTATATAAATAAATGTGGATGTGTGTGCAAAGGTGTAGACTTCTGGGCTGTTCCATTTCACCCACTTGAGCAGGAATGCTTGAATAACTGGCTTTTTGCCTTTATAATGAAGGATTCCAAACTCTGTTATTTTGTTTTATTTTGTTTCTCATCTTCAAATATGTTTTTCAAAGCCCCATGACTTATAATTTTGCCTGATTTTTTGGCCCTTTCCATCCTTTGTACCCTATCTTGGATTTAAGCAATCATAGCCAAACATTATGCTGTGTTAAAGCTTAACTTTCTAGGGCCTCCCTGATGGTGTAGGGTTTAAGTCTCACATCTTCGGCCTAAGTTCAATCCCTAACCAGGTAGCTGACCCCACATGGCGCAGCAGACCTCTCCTGTCTCACCCACTGCTCCCCTCAGCAGTGGATTTCAGTGGATCTGCCTGTTCTGCTCCCCACTCTGTCTCTGGTGAATCTTCTTACCCCCCATACGTCTGGCCTGTACCTTAACTCTTGTATGTATAAATAAAAGTAAATCTTTAAAAATAAATAAAACTTAACTTTCTGTTAAGTGAAAGAACAGTTCTGTTGACCAAACATTTAAAAAATGCCACCAAAAGAATATGTCTTGGGTCATCTTGAATTCAAAATCTCAGATTTTTAAAAAAATCTCACACACATTTTAATGATTTTATTAAGGTCCAAAGCATTGGCGAATGTGGAATGAATTTCAGGATCAAAATTATTTTATTTGATAGAATTACTTATTAATTTATGGCATCTGGGTAAAGGGAAGGGCATTTTCTTTGTTTCTTAAGAAATACGGTGAATAACCAAAATGAAAATGCATACATTGTGCAAAAATGAAAAATGATGTAAGAATTATATAAAATAAAATATTAAAAAAATATGGTGAAAGCTTTAAACAGAATGGGTTAGGACTTAATGATCTAAATATTAAAAGGCATGCCATTCGGATTTAAATCACTTTCAGTTACAGCGACAAAAGCCAGAGTGGAGTCTTGATTTTTAAGTTGTCTGCAAAATTGAAAGTGGAAAGAGAGGGTCCTCAGTAAAGGTTAGAAAATGAGGTCAGATAAATGTAAGAGTTCTGTTCCAAGTGCTTTGAACTAAAAGATGAAGGTATGAGAAACTTTAAAGATGATGCTAGCACAATGTCACGAGAAAAATAATGCATAAGCACTTCATTGTGAGGTCAGCTTAATTCTATGTTAACCATACCGCGTACTCTAGCACTTAGACAAGATGCATGATGTACTGAAGAAAGGAACAAAGGTAAATGAGAAAGTGTTGAGGAAAGAGAAATTAATTTATTTTCAAAAAGTGGGCAAGTGCTAACAACACCAGCCCTGTCCATAATATTAACATAAAAGTATAATTTGGGGGGCCTCCCTGGTAGCACAAGGGTTAAGTCTCAGCACTATCAAGCAGTCTGCAGCCACTGTGGCCTGAGTTCAATCCCCATCCAGGGAGCTGACACACATGGCGCAGCAGACCTCTCCTGTCTTGCCCACTGCTACCCTCAACAATAGATTTCTGTTGATCTGCTTGCTCTGCTCCCCACTCTGTCTCTGGTGAATCCTCTTGCCCCTCCCTCCTCCAACTCTGGCCTACACCCCAGTTCTTATGTGCATAAATAAATAAAGTTTTGTTTTTTTTTTTTTTTCCCATACAAGCACCAGGGCACAGTCAGAAGCACGGGAGGGTGAGAGAATTCACCAGAGCCAGAGAGGAGAGCAGAACAGGCAGACTGACGAAGTGCACTGCTGAGGGGAGCAGCAGGTGGCAGGAGAGGTCTGCGTGCCATGTGGGACCCTCACCGGTGGCCAGGGATCAAACCGGCACTGCAGAGGCTGCGGGCAGCCTCGGAACCCAGCGCTCAACCGCTGCGCCACCAGGGAGGCCCAAATAAAGCTTTTTTAAAAAAGTATCATTTTGGTCTTTTAAAAGTCCTGGTTGTTACTTCAATTCCTCCTGCCCATTATTTTGGCCTTAAAAATTATACTAAAAATTGACATTTGAAAATCACCCAGAAAATATGCTGGAAGTCATCAGAATAACTAAGGTGCCGTTTTTGATTCTAAGATAAATTTTTCCCAACAGCAAAATATCTCTAGCATTAGCTTGTCTGATCGTCAACGGTGTCTTCTCGCTGAGAGCAATTTTTTTCTTTTTCTGTTTTCTTTTTTGCATGCTTTTGGTTTCTGGCATTATAGAAGTTTCTGTTGGACAGCATTATATTTGGACACCTTCACATACCACACTATGGCCACCATCTAGAGTCTAATCTTCTCCACCACCCTTTGCCTGATTGCAGACACCCTTTTCTCATTTACCACCCAATAACAGCATTTTTTTCTTGATTGTACATAAAATAACAATGCATCTTAAAGTCAATGGGGTCTTAACTTTCTACCAAATACAAAGTTTTTGGTCAGGCAAAGTTAGGAGATAAAAAATAAAACTTCACATGCCTTTTTCAGAGTTGACAGTATTCACTCCATGATAGTTCCTTGGTTTTCTAGAATTGCACTGTCCATTATGGTAGCCACCAGTCCTATGTATTCATTAAATTTAAGTTGATTAAAATTAAATTAAAGTCATTCTTTAGTGGTCCCAACCAAATGTCAAATGCTCAATAGTCATGGCTACCAGCTACATATTGGATAACATGGATTCAGAAAACATCTTCATCACTGCAGAAAGTTCAATTAGTCAGTGCTGGTCTAGAATGCTGACTTTATATCATAAATTCTTTAAACTTCAGCAACAGTTCAGAAAGGTCACAGATATTTTGGTGTCTGTCTCAAGGGAAATATTTTGTCATAGTTAATTCAGATGAGAGCTTTGATGTCAACCAGCCCCAGATGTGAGTCTTGAGTGAGGCATTTACTTGCTACTGTGGTTCTTCTTGGGTCACTGCACTTCTCTAAGACTACAATTTTCACCTGTAACATAAGGAATCATAGTTGTAAGTACTTTACCAGATTATCTAAAGAGACAAAGTGTTAGCTACAGTGTACATAGTAAGTACTCAACAAATACTAGTTTTCACAATTTATCCTTTAGAAAGTTAGTGACTAATGTGCAGTCAAATTGCAGCATGATGGTGTGTGATAAGCATTACAAATTAAGTGATTGGGGACAAGGAGAAGGGAACCTTCTTCAACAGGGGATGGAAGGAAGATTTACCAGAGCAGATAACTTGAACCAACTCTCAAAAGATGATTAGATGCTCACTGTGCTGGATGACGTTGATAGCTTTTTGTTATGTAAAGACATGCATGATATTCTGGAATGCTGAGAGAGCACTTGCACTAGAAGAAAGGGATCTGAGCTGGGACAAGTGTGCAGAATAAAAATGTTAAGAACTGGGGCTAAGAAAGTTTGTTGGGGACAAATTGTGCAAGCCTGAGTGTGTGCTAAGGATTTCATCAAGATTTGAGGCAGGATAAATAACTGGATCAAGAAGATGTGGTCTATAAACACAATGGAGTACTATTCAGTCATCAGAAAAGATAAGCTCGTGCTGATCGCAGCAACATGGATGGAGCTAGAAGGTATGATGCTCAGTGAAATAAGGCAAAAGGAAAAAAGAAAAATATCAGATGGTTTCACTCATAGGAGGAATCTAAGGGAGCCAAATAAGGGATCAGGAAAATAAATAACAATAATAATAAATAAATAAACAAAATTAGCAGATAACTATAAATCAGAGACATTCTGCAAGGGAGGGGGAGGGGAAAGATCAAAACAGGGGAAGGAAGAGAACAAGGGACGATGGTGATGGCTCATGGGTGAATTAGTGGTGGGAATTCTACACCTGAGAGGAGAAGGCATTCCATTGTACAAAAATGAACAATGATTTAATATGTATATTTTAAAAAAAAAAAGGCTTGAGGCAGGGAACCTGCTGCCATCATCTGGGTGAAAGCTGAGTGAGACCCCGACAGAGGAAGTGGAGGGGACTTGCCTCCCATTTGTTTTGAACCCACTCTATCGCACCTCCAAAACTGCTCCTCGCGGGAACACTGAGTGTCCTTCATGTTGCTATGCGCGGTGAACAATATCAGTCTTCATCATATTTAACCTAACAGCATCATCTGATACAGTTGATCACTCTCTTTTCCTTGAAATCCATCTTCACTTGGCTTCCAGGAAAGCACAGTCTCCTGGTTTTCTGCCTACTTCATTGGCTGCTCCTTCTAAATATCCTCCACTGGTTCTCTCCATCTCCCTAACACTTACCATTGGGGGCTCAAGACTCAGTCCTTTTGGGCTTCATTCAGTCTCATGGTTTTGAAGGCAGACATTAGGAAATGGGTAGAGGGAGTCAGTTAGGAACAGGGTGCCCCAGCCCCAAGTCCATTTATCAGTCTGGTTGAAAAACACTTGGTTGGACCACCCTTTCTTCCCTCCCCCACATCCCATCCCCAAACCCTAGGTCCATTTGACAATATGATTGGAGAGTTCAGAACACCAACACAATAACACAATGCTTGAGTGATGAACCAAGGTTACTTTCAAGAAGTTAGCCCAGGTAACATGGGCAAACTCTGTGGGCTCAGGTAGCCTTGGAGAACCCCATAAACTCAGTAGCCTAGGAGAACCCAGCAAACTTGGTAGCCTAGGTGAACCCCACAAACTCAGTAGCCTAGGAGAACCACGAACTCGGTAGCCTAGAATCCTACAAACTCAGTGGACGTAGGTTGCCTAGGAAACCCTCATGGGCCCAGCCAATGAGACACAACAAGGAGACCCCCAACAACCAAACCCCACTCTTGCCCACTGTACCCATATAACCTCCTGCTTCTCACCCCTTCAGTGGCTACCCATTTGGGACCCTTGTCCACTTGGAGAGCTTTCCTGTTCTTCTTACCTACCTATCAATAAATCCCTTGCTTCTCTGTAACTTTGGTCCTGACATTGAATTCTTTCTTTGCTGACACAAGAACCATGAAAGAGCCTGCCTGGGGTCCTCAGACTCTATGCTTTATTAAATTCAAATCTGCAGCATGTTTCTCAAGGCTGATGTCCATATTTGTCCATCCAACAGCCCAATCACATTCCTTATGTGGATGCCTAAGGACATCACTCATTTAACTTATTCAAAACAGAATTCTTGGTCAGCCATCATAAACCTCCTCTTCTTGCAGTCTTCCTCATTGGAGTTGATGAGAGTTCTGTCTTTCCATCTGCTAAAGCCCAAAACTTTGGTTCCCCCTAACTCTTCCCTCTCTCACACACACAGTTCACACATTCAATCTATCGGTATAGCCTATGGATTTTTACCATCAAAGTAAATCCAGAATTCCACTTGTCACCATTTCAACTACTAACATCCTGTTTGAGCACCCACCATTTCTTTCAAAAGCTTCTCAAACAAATATACCCTACTTTCCCACACTGTCCCTCTCCTACCAGCCCCCAGTCTATCCTCAAAACAACAGAGTGATCCTGTTTTAAATTTATGTCAGGTCAGGATGTTGAAACTCTCCCAGTGACTTTACACCTTCAAGCAAAAGTCAGAGACCTTAAAATTGCCTACCTATCCCTACATAATCTGCTGATTGCCTTTCTTCCCTGACCTCATCTCCTTGCTCTGCTCTTGTTCACTCCACCTCAGACACACAGACCTCCTTTGTATTTCTTGAAGATGGTAAGCATGAGCCCACCTCAGGATCTTTGCACTTACTGTTGTCATTGACAAGCATGAATCACAGATCTCCTCCTTTCCAATGACTGTATGGCTTACGTCCCTACCTCCTCTGGGTGTTTAGCCAAATGTCACTTTCTCAGTGACACCTTGCCTGACCTCCCTATTTAACATTGAACACTGCCCCCCAACACACTCCCTCTCCCTTTACCTACTTAATGTATCCCCATAGCACTTGTCACCATTAAAATACTAGGTTTTTTTTTTTTTTTACTAATTGATTTGGTTATCTCTCTCCTCTTGCTACAATGTAAACTTCACTGAGACTGAGGATTTTATCTGCCCTGTTCATGGCTGTTTTCCCCAGAGCTCACTATAATACCTGGCATAGAAGTGCTCAGAAAATATTTGTTGAGCAAACAAATGCACTTATTTGCTTCTTTATGGGGCTGAGGGGGATGGAGGAAGTGAGAAGTTGTTCATGTCTTTTTGTCAAAAACATTTAGTGTGCATGTGCCATATGCCAGCACCTGTACTAGATGCTAAAGATCCAGGTGTCTTCAGTGTGGGGTGCCTGGTACCCAACAGCCAAGACAATGATTCTGGAGAAGGGACACTTGATGATGGGGACACTTGCTGAACTTGTGGGCCAATGGGACATCCAAGTGTAGACCCCATAACAAGCTGGAATCCATCCCCAATCCACACCTCTCCACCTTGCAAGAGCCAGACTAAGAGGCAAGGTTACATGGCCTCCCTGGGATGTTTAAGCCGCAGTGCACACCATTCTCCATACTGTCTTCAACTACAAAGAGTAAAATAAACACTCATAATACTTGCCTCTTAGCATTAAGTGACCTCATAGGTGGGGAGCCCTCAACTTCCCAGATGAATGAGGCCATAGAACTCCAAAGTTATTCTTGCTGACTCAGAGGGAAGGTACCCTGAATCACCAGTGCCCCAAATTACTGGGGTGCTTACCAGCCACATCTGGGTGTCTGTCTTCAAATTCCTAAGAGTTGACCCAGCCCTTTATAATCGCCCAGTGAGATCTAAAATGCCCTCAAAAAGGAATCAAAAATATTTAATAAAGACTCAGAATCTGATATAACTATGTACTTCGGAGGGAAAAGGGGAGTCACTTGAAATAGACGGGTCAAGAGAACAAAGTTCTGTACAAAAATATTTGGATGATTTCCAGCAATGCATGACTTCAAATGAGTGGGTGGGTGGGGGAAGGAAGCCTTTGTCCCCTGACTCCAGCAGGCACTGTGACGAAGGGGGTGAACAGGCAGGACTAAGGCGAGCTTGTTAACAAATGGCTTACCTGTTAGAAAAAAGCAATGGCTTACCTGTTCTAAGAGAGCATTACCTGCAAGGAGCCAACATAAAAGAGGCAAATATGTGAACCATCCATACTGACAAGAAAAGAACGTGACTCAAATGAGGTTTCCTTGCAGGTTATTGCGGCAGCCTGTTTTGCAAAAGGAGGGGTTCACGGAGAGCAAGCAAGGGGAAAAAGATGGTGTGCACATTCTGGAACCTTTTATTAAAGCTTGTTTTTCTTTTCTGAGTCTTTTGGTTCCTGTGTCTGCGACAGTATTCATAACTCAGCCCCAGTATGCCAACAAAGCCCATATGTTTCAGTTCTCTTCTTATCTTTTAAGCCAAGATAAGGTTGAAATGAGTGTATTGCAAGAGATCTGTGATAGAACACACAGAAACACACTCCATAGCAGAGGGTGAGGATGTGTCTTACTCATCTTGAGTTTTTTTTAACGCAACCCAAGACTTAAAAAGGAACATACTTGATAGAGTTCCTTAATTAAATGTGCACGCCCTCAAAACAAAGAAGAGAAGGCTCAGAGAGGGAAAGGTCTTTATTTAAAGGTTGAGGGAGAAGTCGTTATGAGTCAGAAAGCAGGATTCTGAGCAGGGAAAAAACATCTCTAGCCAGATTTCTATTCAGAAAGAAAGCACTATCTCCCCTCCCTAGTCTGGTCCTCATTCATCTCTTCATCTGGCAGGCTTTCAATCAACACATAAATTGGAGTGGCTATCATCTGCCAGGCACTGTTTTGGGTTCTGGGGACATAAAAATGAACAGGAGAAAGTCCTGACATAGAATGGATAGGGTAGTGTGGGAGGAAGCCATCAATAGTAATAATATTCAATACCAGGTACTATAAGCTCTTTTACAAGCACTATTCCACTTCATCTAATTCTGAAATTGTAACATATCTATGAATCATCTAGGAATGTTGTTAAAAATGAAGATCCTGATTCAGGATCCAGTCCAAGAAGGGCCTGAGATTCTGCATTTCTAATACACCACCATGCCGGTGGTTCTAGAATCATACTTTATTATTAAGAACTACAAAATTCCAGGGCTTCCTTGCCAGCCTAGGGGTTAAGTGTTAGTGCTATCATCCCCACAGCCTGAGTTTGATCCCTGGCCAGGGAACTACCCACATAGGGCACAGCAGACCTCTCCTGTCTCACCCACTGCTCCCCTTAATGGTGAATTTCAGTAGATCCACCTATTCTGCTTTCCACTCTGTCTCTGGTGAATCCTCCCACCCCTGCACTACTGGCCTGCATCCTAGTTCTTCTACACAAAAATAAAATAAAAACAAAAAATAAAATACTGTTTAAAAAAAAAATTAAGGACCCTCTCTGGTGGCGCAAGGGGCTAAGCACCAGCACTATGAAGCAATTCACAGCTATTGCAGCAGTTCAATCCCCAGCCAGGGAGCTGACCCACATAGGGCGCAGCAGACCTCTCCTGACTCACACGCTGCTCAGCAGTGTATTTTCAGTCAATCCACTTATTCTGCTCCCCATTCTGTCTCTGGTAAATCCTCTCACTGCCCGCACTTCTGGCCTGTACCCCAGCTCTAGTATGCATAAATAAATAATTCTTTAAAAAATTAAAACATTCCAACAACCCTCTGCACAAGCAAAAGTTACTATCTCCATTCAAAAGGAGGAAACTTGGGTGATATGGGGGTGGGGATTTATGGGGATTACATCTGAAGGGAGAAATCAAACATTATACAAAAATGAACAATAATGTAAAAAATAAGTAAATAAATAAATAAAATGAAAGAAGTAAACTCAGGCTTGGTGATTACTTGATTTGTTAGTGGTCATAGAACTAGTCAATAGCAGAAGGAGGTGCAAATCCAAATCTATTAACTATTGATCCCCAAAATTGCTCTCTCTTTTTTTTTTATAGAGGCATATTTTATTTATTTATTTGTTTGTTTGTTTGTTTTGTTTATACATGCACTGGGTACAGTCAGAAGCGCGGGAGGGTGAGAGAATTCACCAGAGCCAGAGCAGGAAGCAGAGCAGGCAGAAGGACCGAAGGACACTGCTGAGGGGAGCAGCGGGCGGCAGGAGAGGTCTGCGCAACATGTGGGACCCTCCTCCGGTGGCCGGGGAGCAGCCGGGGATCGAGCCGGTGCTGCGGAGGCTGCGGGCAGCTTCGCAACCCAGCGCTCAACCGCTGTGCCACCGGGGAGGCCCCAAAATTGCTCTCTTAAGACAACTGATAGAACCAGGAAAGCCACTCATTGTGTTAGGGAATAAAAGGGAACAATGTCCAGGGAAAACCCCCCAAGAGAGAGGATAGGAACAGCCCTGGGACTTACCCAGGGAAGCTGTAGTTAAGAACAGTGTTTCGGGCCTCCCCGGTGGCGCAGCGGTTGAGCGCTGGATTGCGAAGCTGCCCGAAGCCTCCGCGGCGCCGGTTCGATCCCCGGCTGTTCCCTGGCCACCGGAGGAGGGTCCCACATGGCGCGCAGACCTCTCCTGCCGCCCGCTGCTCCCCTCAGCAGTGTGCTTCGGTCCTTCTGCCTGCTCTGCTCCCCGCTCTGGCTCTGGTGAATTCTCTCACCCTCCCGCGCTTCTGACTGTACCCAGTGCTTGTATAAATAAATAAAATAAATCTTTAAAAAAAAAAGTGTTTCATGGGCCTCCCGGTGGCGCAAGGTGTTAAGCACTACACTGTGAAGCAATCCATAGTCTCTGAAGCACGAGTTCAATTACCAGCCAGCCAGGGAGCAATGGTGCAGCAGACCTCTCCTGACTCTCCTGCTGCTCCCCTCAGCAGTGTATTTCAGTCAGTCTGCCTGTTCTGTTCCCCACTCTGTCTCTGGTGAATCCTCTCACCCCCCGCATCTCTGGCCTGTACCCCAGCTCTTGTATGCACAAATAAATAAATCTTTAAAAAAAAAAAAAAAGGAACAGTGTTTCATGACCTATTTCTCTGTATTGCTCCACCATAGCCTTTATAGAGTTTTTTCTTCCTAATCCCCGCCTGCCATGCAATTTCAATATCACAGATATGTAGCATATCTGTTTATGCAATGTTGCCCTTTAGAGGACCACACATTACTCTAAGACCTTAAATTTTTCTCATATACACCCCAAAGAACTAATTTTTTCCCTATTAGAGGTGACATAAAATGCATGATCTAGTACAACACTTCATTACAGACATAACATTGATTGCACAAAAATCACAAAACATCAGGTTTGAAAATAATTTTAAAGCCATTCATCTTTCTGCTATAAACTTGAGAAATAGTGATCTGTCCAGTAATTGGCTACTTAGAGTGATGGAGAACTCACTACCATGACAGCCCCATTCACCTTCGGAGGGCTATTAACTAAAAAGCTATCTTATTTTGAAAGTAGAAATGACATGGAAACATTTTCATTCACTAATTTGAGTTCTATCCTTTGTTGCTAAACAGAAGAAATAAAGTGAATACAATGGAGATTCCTTGGGACTAGACAATATTTCTATTGTTGAGGTATAAGAAGAAAATGTTCAACATCACTTATTATCAGGGAAATGCAAGTCAAAACCACAATGAGATACCACATTATACCAGTGAGAACGGCACATATTTAAAAAAACAGGCGACAACAAATGTTGGCAAGGATGTGGAGAAAAAGGAACTCTCCTACATTGCTGATAGGAATTTCCACTATGGAAAGCTGTGTGGAGGGTTCTCAAACTACTAAAAAAGGGAGCTACAATATGACCCAACAATTCCACCCCTAGGAATCTACCCAAAGGTCACAAAAACATTAATTCAAAAGGAAACCTGCACTCCTATGTTTATTGTAGCATTATTTATAATAGGTGAGATTTGGAAACAACCCAAATGCCCAAAAATAGATGACTAGATCAAGGAGATGTCTATATACACAATGGAATACTAGTAAGCAATCAAAAAAGATAAACTCATGCCATTCACAGCAACATGGATGGAGCTGGAAGGGATTATGCTCAGTGAAATAAGCCAGAAGGAAAAAGAAAAATGTTGGGATGGTTTCACTTACAGGAAGAATATAGGGGAACCAAATAAGGGATCAGGAAAAAATAACAATAATAAAAAATAAACAAAATTAGCAGACAAGTATAAATCAGAGACATTCTGCAGGGGGGGTGCAGAGGGATCAAAACAGGAGAGGGAAGAGCACAAGGGACTATGGTGATGGTGCACAAGTGACTTGGTGGTGGGAATTTTATGGGGATGACACCTGAGAGGAGAAAGCAAACATTGTATGAAAATGAACAATGATGTAAAAATATGTATGTGAATAAATATTCAAAGAAAAATAATGTGTCGTTGAGTGTTAAGGGAATTCTCTCATGAGCCACCCATTTCAAATGCTATGTTTCTAGATTTTCTATTTCTAATAACAAACTGTAAAACTATTCTAGTTTTTGAAAGAAGTCACATCACACTTGAATTCTTCCTAGTGTCAACTAAAATTTCTCAGTAGTAGTGTTGTTTTAGAGGTGTTGGAAATGGTGCAGTAGAACGCAATGGAATAAAGGTGAGAAGATCTGGGTATGATAAGAAATAAAGTCTACATTTTTTTACTTAAAATAGCCTAGGTAATCAATTGTAGAACTTAAAACAATAATATAACTAGCAACCATCTGGCATCTTACCAAATGCTTCTCTACATTGAGGGAGAATTAAAAACAAAACAAAAGAATGATGGATTTAAAAAAACAATAATAATAGTGCTCTTTCACTAATAATAACTGGCTTGACTTGATGTAGGGTAAGGAAAAATGTCAGGCTTTTCTGCCCTCCTGCCATCAGGACAGATGATGGATCCTTGCGGTCCTGAATGCATGCCTGATGGCGGGCACCTGGAGTAGGGTGTGGGCAGAGGTAGATGGGATTCACCTGGGCTGAGACTGTGCTTTTTAAGGCCGGCATCATGGGGACGCCAGTAGAAGCCAAGAAGAGCAGCAGAAGCCGAAAGAGAATCCGAGAAAGAAGTAGCAGAAGCCGAGAGAGAAGCAGAGAAGGCCGGAGAGCCCAGATAGAGTGAAGACTTGCTGGGGGCTGGGAGGCCTGCCAGCCTCCTGGCACCCCAGCACCCCTGCCTGCCATATGCCTGGTGAACCCCAATAAAAGACCTACAAAAAACCGCTGAGGACTCTGACTCCTCCTTTACCCGGTCTGCATGGGATCAGAAAACCTGCTCTGTGTCCAGTCCTGCCCCTACACTTGAATAAATCACTAATTTGTTTTTTTAAATTTCTCATCTGTAAAATGGGCTAAGTCAGTGGTATTTAATGTCTTCAAGATGAAATATTACACAGAATCCCAGCACATTAAAAAAAAAATTTTTTAAGGGCCTCCCTGCTGGTGCAGGGATTAAATTCTCAGCGTGTAAGGGCAGGAATGACACAGGGCAGGTTTTCTAGGATACCATGCAGACTGGGTAAAGGAGGAATCAGAGTCCTCAGTAGTTTTTGCAGGTCTTTTATTGGGATTTACCCGGTACACAGCAGGCAAGGGTGCTGGGGGGCCGGGAGGCTGGCAGTCCTCCCAGACCCCAGCATGTCTCCACTCTATCTGGGCTCTCCGGCCTTCTCTGCTTCTCTCTCGGCTTCTACTGCTCTTCCGTTCATTCTTGGCTTCTCTTTCGGCTTCTGCTGGCGTCCCCGTGACGCCACCCTTAAAAGCAGTCTTAGCCCAGGTGAATCCCATCTACCTATGCCCACACCCTACTCCAGGTGCCCGCCATCAGGCATGCATTCAGGACCGCAAGGATCCATCATCTATTCTGATGGCGGGAGGGCAGAAAAGCCTGATACTTTTTACCTTACCCTACACAGCGCTATCAAGCTGTCTCCAGCCACTGCACCATGAGTTCAATCCCTGTCCAGGGAGCTAACCCATGTTGCATGCAGCACACCTCTCCTCTCTCACCTGCTGCTCCCCTCGCAATGGATTTCAGCAGATCTGTCTGTTCTGCTCACCACTCTGTCTCTGGAGAATCCTCTCACCCGCTACCCCTCCCCGCCCCCCCACACCCCTGGCCTACACCCCAGTTCTTGTATGCATAAATATTTTTTTTTAAGTTTAAACAGAATGCTAGCGGTTGGGGAATAGGGGTATTGGGAGTTTAACCCTCTATGCCCCTCTTTTCCCTTTCCTTCACCACCTTACTCTCCCCACCAACACGGGCAGCCCTGACAGTCATCATCAGAAATTTCCAAGAATTTAGTCAGAAAACCATTAGCTGGCATTGTTTTTCAAATTACCGTCCCACCACATCGATAGAGTGGCTTGGGCCTGTCCCATAGGAAACCACACTAGCATAGAACAGAGAAGTGAGAACACAGAAGTTAGTCTGTTCTTTCATTGACGCAACTCTCGTTTCTTATGTGCGAGCCTATACTTAATGAAGACGGACATTGTGTTTCTTGCTGTCAGTCATAATAAAACTTTTCGGCCATTTTTCCTGACTCGAACAATATTTCATTCTGTGACTTTCCGAAGTCTTTCTCTCCAGACCTATGTGAGCAGCACAAATTGGAACAAAGCTTGTGCTCTCTGCCAGGAAGTCTTCGTGCTGCTGCTAGGCATCGCAAAGCCTGCTGATTTCTGCAATTCCGAGTCCCATCCTGGGAGGAGAAAAGACAGGATGTAGTCTGAAAACCCCTCCAGGTGACTCTGACTGCTAGCCCTCTGAGCCCCCCACCTCCTGCCCCGGCCACAAGGGCAAGAGCAGAAAAGAGCTGGTAATGCAAGCAGGGAAATACATGCGGGAGAACTTAAATAACTAAGCCCCAATTATTAAATGAGATAGCCAATGGTTCTTCTTAAGTGCTGAATTTTTAGGCAGTAGGGCCCTAAACTGATCCAGAATATCCCAGATAAATTTTATTTAATGTATATGATATTACCACAAGCCGGGGAAAGTCCTACGTGCCATTCATTGTGTTCCCATAAATCAAAGACAGGAGGAAGGGGTTAGTTGGGTTCCTACATCCCTGGGGCTTCATGAACTCCTTCAAAGCACACAAATTTTTGGTTGGTTGTGCATGTGTGCTTTTCCCCCTAGAGTAAAGTGTCAATCACTCTCAGCAGCTTCTCAAAGGAATATGGAATCTAAGAAATGTTTTTAAAAAAAAACCACCGGGTTAAGGGATCACATTTATTACCAACACAATATAGCCTGCTGTCTTCAGGTGAAACAAACTTTGACTTGTCCTTAATCAATTGGAGACTTTGTTTTTCCTCTCTTGAAAAGTCCTGCAGGAGCCTTCATTGAGGCTTACTCCATTGGGAGCAGATGATACTGGGTGGTGCCGGGAAGCCCCGGCATCACTACACCTGCCTTGCTGGTCCCCAGCCCCACACTGCGCTCCCCAGAATCCCCAACCAGGAGAGTTCACAGACTACATGGGGAGCAGGGAACAAGGAGAGAGCAACACAGCCTCCCTTATGGTTTATTTGCTGAGTGTTTCACAAGGTAAATGCTATATAGCTTTTTGGGGTTTTTTTCTTTAAGAATTATTCCTTTATGAGTGAGACCATCCAGTATTTCTCTTTTTCTTTCTGGTTTATTTGGCTGAGCATGATTCCTTCCAGCCCCATCCATGTTGCGGCAAATTGCATGAATTTATCTTTTTTGATTGCTGAGTAATATTCCATTTTGTATATGTACCACATCTTCTTGGTCCAGTCATGTATTTTTGGGCATTTGGGTTGTTTCCATAGCTTACCTATTGTAAATAGTGCTGCTATAAACATAGGGGTGCAGGTGCCCTTTTGAATTAAAGATTCTTGTGTCCTCTGGGTAAATACCTAGGAGTGGAATTGCTGGATCATATGAGAGCTCCATTTTTAGCAGCTTGAGGAATCTCCACACAGATTTCCATAGTGGTTGGACCAGTTTGCACTCCCACCAGCAGTGCAAGAGAGTTCCTTTTCTCCACATCCTTGCCAATATTTGTTGTTGCTAGTTTTTTAAATATGTGCCATTCTCATTGGTGAAAGATGGTATCTCATTGTAGTTTTGATTTGCATTTCCGTGATTACAAGTGCAGAAATTTAGAAAACCTAAATAAGGGACCAAGAAAAGACTAATTATAATAAAGTAAAAATCAAAATTAACAAGCAACTATAAACCAGAAAAACACTACAGATGAGGGGGGAGAGAGGAGGGATTAGGGTCAAAATAAGGGGGGGTGGGAATTGTATGGGGAATATAACCAAGATGAAAATGCATACATTGTGCAAAAATGAAAAATGGTGTAAAAAATATAAAAGAAAAGAAAAGAATTGTTCCTTTATTGTAAGATTTTTATTTTATTTATTTTTGCATAGAAGAACTGGGTGCAGGCAGTGAGAGGATTCACCAGAGACAGAGTGGGGAACAGAACAGGCAGACTGAAATCCACTGCTGAGGGGAGCAGAGGGCGAGACAGGAGAGGTCTGCTGTGCCAAGTGGGTCAGGTCCCTGGACGGGGATCAAACTCAGGCAGCAGAGAAGAGAGCACTGAGACTTAATCCCTAGGCCATGAGGGAGGCCCAAAGGCTATTTAAAGTTTATACTAGTACTTCCTTCCCTCAGTTAAGAAAGTAAATATAGTTCATTATTTCTCATGCCTTATAATAATCCAGAGTCAAGATGCCTGCACTGTGTGAAACTGCAGGTTATGTTTGTACGACAAGAAAACTTCTCGTGGGTCTAGAGATATACCTTTCCAGATGGTGGGCAGAAATTTTTATCTATCTCAAAGCCTCAGGAAAAACACTTTTCTACCACTTGCCAGGAAAGATGTTCAATAGTTCGCTTCCTATGACTAGAGAAATAGGACTTGCATTTCCAATAACACAAAATTGAAAGAAGGACTGTAAATAACTCTTAGCTGCTGGGAACCTTCAAGGTCTGAGCATGTATTGTTTTTAAGCCCCTGATAAGAGCTTTGGAATAATGCAGATCTCACACCACAGCACCCCAGTTCACTCATCCTGTCCAAGTGTCACTTGCATCAGCTGTAAATAAAGAAATAATATCTGTTGCCTTGTATGGTATAAGGAAAATGAGGTAACTCAGGCTGCTTTTTTTGCTTCCTGCTGACAGCCTCTAAAGCTGCTACCTGCAGCTTTGTTTTCCTCCCAGGTTGCATTACCCACACATGATAACGTGTTATTGCAAAAAGCCCTTGAGAAGTGTGAGCTTGGTGCACACACACTTATAAATATGAACACCCAGGCTGAGAAGTCTGAGAGCACAGGGTGTGCACATATATAAATACGGGCACCTGGGCCAGAAAGCAGACGAGGAGAGAGAGAGAGAAGCCAGAGAGAGAGCACAGAGATCACAGGGACTGGGAGGCTCGCTGGCTGCCTGCCTCCCAGCCTCTCTGCCTGCTGGTCTACCTGTATATTTGGTCTCCTACTTCAGCAGTAAAGGCCCATCAGATATATCTAAGGCTCCAAAATTCCTTTTCTGTTTGCCCAAATCAACAGTGAACCTGCCCAGCCTGGGACTGTCCCCCTACATATGGGTGCTGTAAACTTTTTTTTTTAAGATTTATTTATTCATACAAGATCTGGGGTACAAGCCAGATACACGGGAGGGTGAGAGGACTCACCAGAGACAGAATGGGGAACAGAACAGGCAGACTGATGAAATACATTGCTGAGGGGAACAGTGGGCGAGACAGGAGAGGTCTGCCGCGCCATGTGGGATTCTCACCTGCCAGGGTCGAACCCGCGCTGCAGAGGCTATGGACAGCTTCACAGTGCAGCACTCAATCGCCTGCGCCACCAGGGAGGCCCTGTAAACATTTTTTTTAAGATTTATTTATTTATTTGTGCATACAAGAACTGGGGCACAGGCCAGAGATGTGGGGGGTGAGAGGATTCACCAGAGACAGAGTGGGGAGGAGAACAGGTGGATCTACTGAAATATACTGCTGAGGGGAGCAGTGGGCGAGTCAGGAGAGGTCTGTTGCACCATGTGGGCAGCTCCCTGGCCAGGGTTTGAATTCGTGCTGCAGTGGCTGCAGATAGCTCCATAGGTTGTGTCTTAACCCCTTGTGCCACCAGGGAGGCCCAACTGTAAACATTTTAAAAGCAAAAGATATAAAGCTCCCAGCAAGTGTAGCTGCTCAGTGCATGTTGGTCTCTTCTCTCTGCCCCTCACAGCCACATCACTTCTCTCACCAGGCTTTTTAAATCCTGCCTCCAGGATGCAATAATAATAAATATTAAAGTCATCCTCCAGAAACGTGCCAGGAGAAGACAGACATTTGGGGCCCAGTTCCCCTCTGACATATTATACTTTTTATTTTTTTAAAGATTTATTTATTTGTTTATGCAAGCACTGGGTACAATCAGAGGTGCAGGAGGGTGAGAGAATTCACCAGAGCCAGAGCGGGGAACAGAACAGGCAGACCAATGAAATACACTGCTGAGGGGAGCCGCGGACGTGGCAGGAGAGGTCTCTCACACCATATGGGATACTCGCCGGCAGCTGGGGATCGAACCAGCTCTGCAGAGGCTGCGGGCAGCCTCGCAGCCCAGCGCTCAACCGCTGCACCATTGGGGAGGCCCGACATATTCTTTTTCTGAAAAGTAGAGTGTTCTGGAAGACTCTTGGCAAGAATTTCACACTCACTTCTATGCTTGCAGCGATGTAGACAGAAGAAAGAATCAGGCAGGGACTGTTTGCTACACTGGAAGGAAGATGGTACTGGAAACCAACCTGGTTTACACAGAGGTTTGATCAAACTACAAAGCTTGGGATCTGATGGTGTTGATGGAAGCAGATGACTGGTACAGCAACCATAGTCCCCTGCTGCCTTCTCCCCCACTCGTCACTGGAACCGCTGGGGCAGATCAATATGCCCAATGTCATAGAAGACCCCCTAGGATGAAGGTTCAGGGTGACTGCAGAGATGGCTTGGGTCCACCCTGCATACTGGACATTAAGTGGAAACCTGACTCTCTAAACATGGGGCAGGGTGAAGAAGACATGGACCAGAGGCCAGTGGGAAAGATCCGGAGCATTTCGGGGCTGGTAGAGGGAGACACAGTCAGGTGGTGTGCTCCTCAAAACCCACAGGGCTCAGGGCACAACCCAGTGGCTGTGCTAGAAAAGGGTCACATCCAGTTCTACACAACTGGAAGGGGAGATCAGATTACCTGTGTCCCTGTGTGCCAGGGTGAGCCTCACATCAGAATGAGGCCAGTGAAAGCTCCCTTATTCCTAGGCATGAACAAGCCTCTGGACACAAGAGAGGTTAAGTTCATTCACACTTACACATGCATGCACACACATGCACATGCTTACCCATATGCACACGCTCACACACGTGTGTGTGCACATACGAGGCTCATGAGCATGTGTACATGTGCACTCAGCCATGTACATGCTTACACACATACACACATGCATGTGTGCACACTTACATTCACACAGATGCACGTGTGCACATATGTAAAGGCTTGTGCATGAATGCACACATTTGTGCACATGCTTGCACATGCATGCAGGCATGCACACGCTCACACCCATGCACGTGTGTGCCCATGCACATGCTTATATATGTACATGCATGTGCAGATGTGCACAAGCTTACATGCACATGCACATATGCACATTGTTGCACATGCACACACGCATGTGCAAATGCACCTATGAGGAACAGTCTTCTCCAAAGTGAGGAGCAAAAGAGTAATTTTCCAATTGTCCACTTTTCTCTACTTACGAATTTCCCATCCTTACAAGGTGGTGGTAACTAAAATTTCTGTGTCTTGATAATTCATTCATTCAATGAATATTTATTGGGTGTTCTCTTATGTTAACAATCTGACATTGTCCTGTGAAATGTTTTCTTCAGAAGAAAATAATGTTCTGCTTTCTGCAAAAATGCCTCCCGCTCAGACAAGGAACTTATTTCCTCCAATCAAGTGTCTTATTTCACTATACAAGCTAGTCATTCAGAAATGGTCAGTTAATAGCACATGATATGTGAAGTCACAAGATAATTTATAATACCAACTAGTTATACCTCTAGACAACTATGGCTATTATAAAAACATGGAAATTTATATCTCAAGTGATGAACAAGCATGACGCAAAGTTCTATCTTGGTATAGTTCTGATACAAAGTCCTCCCTTCTCTATAGTAAACTGTTTCCCATAATTTCCCCACATTATTCCTGGTGATGTCCTTTGAAGTTACATAGAATATTCAAGACTTTTTACTGTTGGAATCATAATTACAGTTGGCAGTTATTAGGTGTTTACTATGTATAGTTCTTTGTGTTAAATTTTTTATATACATTATGATGTTTTCTCCCTCTGTAAACACAGACCCACACTATCCCCTTTTCCAGGCAAAATCAACCAAGATCTTATAGTTGTTTTTTAATATGATTGTTTCCAGACCTTTCAGCATTTTCATTGCTCTTCTCTGGTCAATCCCACTTTGTCAATGTCCCCTTTAAAATGTGGCCACCCTAGCTAGTCACAGTCAATCAGAAGTAAGTTAACAATTCTGAATTCAGAATTACTAACTTGGTCTGGAGAGGCTATTTCTCTTAGTCTTGACTAAGAAGACAAGGGACTGGTTGTTTGGAAGGAATTTTTTGGGGGGAGGGATGCACAAATCACAAGACTTGCTCATGTTGACCTTACTGTCAACTAAAACCCTGAGGACTTCTTCATATACAATTTAAATCAAATCTCTACCAAAAATAAAAAACAATAATGGGACCAAGTTCAGTATTTAAAAAAAGGAAAGCAAAACTACTAGACAACAATTATACGTAGGTTGGGGGCATTCTATACACGAAGTTGCATATTAACTGATATAGCCACATGATGTTAAATTGTTCTATTCAAGAGCCTGTGCACCAGATTTCATTTTGCAAAGATGGCACAATATCTCCCCACCCCAAATGCTCTTCTACAACGTGGACTTTGTACACCTCTCATTAAATATGGGGACTATGGGGGCCTCCCTGGTGGCACAAGGGGTTAACCACCGCATTATGAGGCAATCCGAAGCCTCTGCAACACGAGTTCGATCCCCGGTTGGCCAGAGAGCAACCCACATGGTGCAGCAGACCTCTCCTGTCTCACCCGCTGTTCCCCTCAGCAGTGTGTCTCAGTCAGTCTGTCTGTTCTGTTCCCCACTCTGTCTCTGGTGGATCCTCTCACCCCCCGCATCTCTGGCCTGTACCCCAGCTCTTGTATGCATAAATGAATAAATCTTTTTAAAAATTAAAAATTAAATCAAAATTAAAATTAAAATTTTAAAAAATGGGGCCTATGTCCTCTCCCTTTTAATGTGAGCATGCTTGTCACTCATTTGAAATGATCAAACTCAGCTGTGTGGATTCTCACATTAGGTAACATTAGCTTATAAAAAGTGACGCAGGTCCTCCCAGGTGGTGCAAGGGGTTAAGATGCAACCTATGAAACTGTCTGCAGTCTCTCCAACACAATTTCGATTCCCGGGCTGGCCAGAGAGCAGTTGCCCACATGGCGCAGCAGACCTCTCCTGACTCGCCTGCTACTCCCCTCAGCAGTGTACTTCAGTCAATCTGCCTGTTGTGTTCCCCACTCCATTTCTGTTGAATCCTCTTACTGCCCCCCCCCCAATCTCTGACCTAAACCCCAGCTCTTGTATGCATAAATAAATGAATCTTTTTTTTAAAAAAAGTGATGCATCTCCTCCATATTCAGTAGGACACTCATTTCTATATTCCTGAACCACCACAGGAAAAGTCTGTTACTCTGCAGCCTCCACACTGTGAGGAAGCCACAAGAGAAAGGTAGATGTAGGCTATCTGGTTGGCAACCCAAGCTAATGTCCCAGCAAACTGAAGCATCAAGTGCCAAACATGTAAGTCAAAAATGCCTCCTGGGACCTCCCCGGTGGCGCAGTGGGTTGAGCGCAGCACTGTGAAGCTGTCCACAACCTGTGCAACACAGGTTCGATTCCCAGCAGGCCAGGGAGATACCCACATGATGCAGTGACCTCTCCTGCCTTGCCCGCTGCTCCCCTCAGCAGTGTCTTCAGTCCATCAGCCTGTTCTGCTCCCCACTCTGTCTCTGGTGAATTCTTTTGCCCTCCTGTGCCTCTGGCTTGTACCCCATTTCTTGTATAAATACAAAATAAATCTTTAAAAAAAAATCCCTCTCGATTAGTCAGCCTAAGTCATTGTTTCCCTCAATCTATTGCATCACCACAGGGCATATGAGGCTGCCTATAGGAGCCCTCCAGACATCAGAGGCCAGAAATAAGCCCTTCCTTCCTACTGTGTACTATCTGAATCTCTGATCCCCAAATTTGTGAGCTAAGGTGACACCTAAAGAGGGTCTTTTAGGTTGAGCAATATGCAGGCTCTTCATGTCTTTGAAAACAGAAGTTTAAAACTGGTGAGTATAAAAACTAGATTGTCATAAGTTGAGAAATGAATAGTATATGAGAAAGGAGAAATACATTTATAAACAAATCTTTGAGACTTGGCTTAATCGTAAGAATTGATAGTAGGATTTAGCAAAATTCTTGAAGGCAAAATCCACAATCAAAAATCAACTTATTTTATGGGGCCTCCCCGGTGGCGCAGCGGTTGAGCGCTGGGTTGCGAAGCTGCCCGCAGCCTCTGCAGCACCGGTTCGATCCCTGGCCGCTGGGTGAGGGTCCCACATGGTGCGCAGACCTCTCCTGCTGCCCGCTGCTCCCTTCAGCAGTGTACCTCGTCAGTCTGCCTGTTCTGTTCTCCGCTCTGGCTCTGGTGAATTCTCTCTCACCCTCCCGCACTTCTGACTGTACCCAGTGCTTGTATCAATCAATCAATCAAACAATCTTTGAAAATCAACTTATTTTACATACCAACAATAAACAGAGAATGAGAAAGAGAAAAAGATTCCTTTTATAATAACATCAAAAAATATCAAGTATGTAGACCCCTCTGGTGGCACAGGGGTTAAAGACAGAGCTATCAAGCAATTGGCAGCCACTGCAGCACAAGTTCGATCCCCACCCTGCCAGGGAGCAACCCACATGGCACAGCAGACATTTCCTGCCTTGCCCGCTGCTCCCCTCAGCAGTGTATTTTGGTAGATCTGCCTTTTCTGCTCCCCACTCTCTCTGGTGAATCCTCTCACCCCCCACACCTCTGGCCTGTACCCCATTTCTTTTATGCATAAATAAAATAAATCTTTTAATATATGTATATCGAGTATCTAGGAAAAATCATGTAACACCTCTATGGAAAAAACTATAAAAGTTTTATTGAAAACTTAAAAGAAGACCTATGTAAATGGAGAGATAAACTTTGTTAATAGATTGAAAGACTACATACATATACATCTACCATCCTGAGACTATGAGTGCTTTGGTGGTAGGAGAATTATAGAATTATATTAACCATACCTGAGGGGAGAAATTATATATTGTCCAAAAATTAAATTAAAATTCTCTACTATCCTGTCCAATTGATTTCAATGTGAGGGAAATGTTGACTTGGCATGTACCTACCCCTATTAAATTTATTTTCCTCAATTCAAACCTCCTTGCAGACTATCAAGTTCATTTTCAATCTTTTTCTATCACTCAACACAGTAACTTCTTTCATCACATATGAAAACAAAATAAGTATATCTCCTATGTCTTCATCTAAGTTGCTAATTTAAGATATTATACAGCTCCATGCAGCATGCCACCTAAAAATTTTCCACCTAGTTGATAACCTGTTCATTTCTGGGAGACCCTATGAGCTAATAGATATTTTTAAGAATTTATTTACTTATACATACAAGAACTGGGGTACAGGCCAGAGGTGTGAGGGGTGAGAGGATTCACCAGAGACAGAGTGGGGGACAGAACAGGCAGATTGACCAAAGTACACTGCTGAGGGGAGCAGTGGGCGAGTCAGGAGAGGTCTGCTGTGCCATGTGGGTTGCTCCCTGGCCAGGGATCTGAGCTCATGCTGCAGTGGCTGCGGATAGCTTCATAGGTTGCATCTTAACCCCTTGCAGCACCAGGGAGGCCCCTAATTGTATTTTATCTTCTAGATCCTTTTCATTTATCCTCAGTGATACCCAGCAACTGTCTTAGCTATTTTGCTAAAATCATGATGCATTTTTCAATCCCACTGGTTTGCTAACATGTGTACAGAAAGAATTAGCTATATTTAAAGTTGCAAAAAAAAAAAAAAAGTTGCTATTGGTAAACCCATACTGATATTTGGTAATTGACACTTTTTTTTTTTTAAAGATTTATTTATTTATTTATACATGCACTGGATACAGTCAGAAGCGCGGGAGGGTGAGAGAATTCACCAGAGCCAGAGCGGGGAGCAGAGCAGGCAGAAGGACTGAAGTACACTGCTGAGGGGAGCAGCGGGCACAGCAGGAGAGGTCTGCGCGCCATGTGGGACCCTCCTCTGGTGGCTGGGGAGCAGCCAGGGAGAAGCCGGGGATCGAACCGGCACTTCAGAGGCTGCGGGCAGCTTCGCAACCCAGCGCTCAACCGCTGCACCACCAGGGAGGCCCTAATTGACACTTTTTTTTAACCCAACAAATAATCGATCTCAAAATTCACACAGTGTTTAGGGTTTTGTTTCAGTACTGCATGTTTCTTCCCTTCATTTCACCCCTACACATTTTGTGAATATTTGGACAGTATTTGTTTATCTTCATTCTTAATGCCTCTTTCACTCTCATATTATTAACACTGGGATTGGATTCCTATTTAGTCAATACACTGGAATGAAATCTAACTTTATCTGATTATCTCTGAATTCATTTAAAGCAAACAGTAACTTTCTCCCACTTCCCATTTGGATATGGGTAGTTTCACAACTGCAGGAAGTAAGTGAGGGCAACCCTGGTGACCTAGAGGTTAAATCTCAGCACAGTCACCCCTATGGCCTGAGTTCAATCCCTGGCCAGGGAGCTGACCCACATGGCACAGTGGACCTCTCCTGTCTTGCCCACTGCTCCCCTCAGCAGTGTATTTCAGTCAGTCCACCTGTTCTGCTCCCTACTTTGTCTCTGGTGAGTCCTCTCACCCCCTGCACCTCTGGCCTACACCCCAGTTCTTCTTTTTTTTTTTTATATAGAGGCATGCTTGCTTTCCTTCCTTCCTTCCTTCCTTCCTTCCTTCCTTCCTTCCTTCCTTCCTTCCTTCCTTCTTCCTTCCTTCTTCCTTCCTTCCTCCTCCTTCTTCTCCTTCTTTCCTTCCTTCTTTCTTTCTTTCTTTCTTCTTTCTTTCTTTCTTTCTTTCTTTCTTTCTTTCTTTCTTTCTTTCTTTCTTTCTTTCGTTTTTGTTTATACATGCACTGGGTACAGTCAGAAGCACGGGAGGGTGAGAGAATTCACCAGAGCCAGAGTGGAGAGCAGAGCAGGCAGAAGGACCGAAGGACACTGCTGAGGGGAGCAGCGGGCGGCAGGAGAGGTCTGCGCAACATGTGGGACCCTCCTCCGGTGGCCGGGGAGCAGCCGGGGATCGAACAGGCGCAGCAGAGGCCGCGGGCAGCTTTGCAACCCAGCGCTCAACTGCTGCGCCACCGGGGAGGCCCCACCCCAGTTCTTCTACACAACAGGAATGCTCCTTAGCTCAGTTGTTTTTTTTTAAAGATTTATTTATTTATGCATAAAAGAACTGGGGTACAGGCCAGAGGTACAGGAGGGTAAGAGGATTCACCAGAGACAGAGTAGGGAACAGAACAGGAGGATTGCCTGAAATCCACTGCTGAGGGGAGCAGCGGGCAAGACAGAAGAGGTCTGCTGCACCATGTGGGTTAGCTCTCTGGCTGGAGATCAAACTCATGCTGTAGTAGCTCATGCTATGGATAGCTTCAGAGTGCTGAGACTTAACCCCTTGCACCACCAGGTAGGCCCAGCTTCTTCCTTCTTATAACCTCAGAGAGAAATTTAATTCCTTACATAGGTGGAAAAATTAGAATTGCTATTTTAACCCTTAAGTAGCTGATTTGGTTACCCCATGAATCTGCTCTTCCATTCCCACCTAAAGAAAAAATTTTACCAACCCTTCACAAAAGTAAATACTTTTACCTACAGTCAAAGAATATGCAAAAATAGACCCAATATAAAATAGAAAAAGAAGATAAGCCTTACAAGAAGTAGTAATCACTGACAATCTAACAAAGATTAGCAGATGTGTAAATGCATGTAAAGATTTCTGCTTTTAAGAATGTATTAGATTTTGTTTCAATGATAAACATAAGGATGTAGTATCATTCATTTTCCTTTGTACATAGATTAGTATTTTTAGTATTAATACTGCTTATGGCTTCTAGATCTTAGATCTGCTGCTTGATATTTTTCATTAGGTTTACGAAGTTCTCAGTCATCTTTTCAAATATTATTTCTGACCCATCTCTCTTCTCTCCTCAATTCTTCTTTGGGATTCCCAAAATATATTTTAGATATATGTAGATGATAGTGATAAAGACAGCACTCACTATATTCTCTGTATCTTTTACTCATCCTTATTTATCTCACTTCATTCTGGATATTTTCTTCTAGTCTTTCTTCCAGTTTTCTAATTCTCTCTTCCTCTATGTCTAATGTACAAACATATTTATTGAAGTCCTTATTTTTCCTTTTGTGTTGTTTATTGTGTTATATCATATAGTTTCTAGCATTAAGCTAAATTCCCAATCTTATCTCCTTGAACATAATATTTTATTTTAAAATGTATGTCTGATAACTATAATATCTGCAGCCCCTGTGGGTCTTTTCATGCTGTCTGGTATTTCTGCTGGGTTTTGTCATACAATTTTATTACCTGTGTGCTGATTGTTTTTCACTTTCTGCTGCACACTATTTACAGAACTGTTTTTAGGTCTAATTTGACACCAAGGATGATGTTTTCTTTCTCCAAAAAGTTTTAATGTATGCTTATATCGCTGGAGGCATAAGCAATTTGAGATTATCTCAATAAAATATCAGGGATTGA
The DNA here is from genome assembly GCF_014898055.3 of Talpa occidentalis. NCBI lineage: Eukaryota > Metazoa > Chordata > Mammalia > Eulipotyphla > Talpidae > Talpa > Talpa occidentalis. The sequence goes on along the minus strand of NW_023601653.1, from coordinate 42,289,161 downwards.
GATAATTTAAAACTACGTTGAACTATCTGAGAATTCCTGTCTACTTTAAATTTACCCTTATAGTTTGAGTGTGAATCTTCTGAATACAACTTAATTAAAGCAGTTTCCTAGATTCCTAACAACTAGCAAGTCTTAGACCCTACTCCTTACCCTAGCCCTGTGAAGCTACCCTAAGCTCTTCTCCTCCTCTCCAGCTTTCAATGTCTCCTTCAGAATTAACAAATGTTTTCAAAGGATAAAATGACCCTGAGTGTTGAACTCACCTGCTGTGCTTCCATTTCCTCTGTGTCCTAGATGCTAATTCTTTACTATCATGCTAGCTGTCTAATGATTTCAAGGAGATTTTTTAAATATTTTGTTCTTAACAACAAGTTGGTTGAAATTACTAGTCTTCCATTTCTGGAAACAGAAGTCTCTGGGACTTTTGTTTATTCATGGATCACACTAGTCACTCCAGAACCAAATGTTAGCATTCTGGCTAACCTTTGAATTGATAGCCTTGCCCTGGCCAATGTAACTAGTGATAGAACAGCATTATTTCATCACATCTGCTTTATGCCGGTATTCAGTCCTTAGGCATTTCTAAGTTCCATTTCAGTTGACTTTACATGACAAAACTACCTTATTTGCTGCTATTATAGCAAATACTACTAATAGTAAAATAATATGGAAAAACATTAAATCTGAGTTCAGAAATTTGGAATTGAATACATTTCTACCATATGTTTACTTCCTTGGCTTCACAGTTCCTCTGATTATGCACCAAGTCCAATATGGCCATGCAGATGAATTAAACTGAATTTTTGTCCTCTACTCAGTTTCTGTTATCCTTAACATTTTCATCTATAAATTAGGAATTACATTTACCTCACATGGTTGTTGTAAGGATTAACTAAGAAAACTTAAGGCATTGAATTCACAACCACTGGCACTGCAAAAGCTCGTAATTACTAATTGTTGAATGATATTCATTTTAGACACAGTATTTTATGCAACAGAGTCATTTCTAAAAAATTTCACAAATCAGGCTAAGCAAGATAAGTTTTGAAAGGAAATTTATTGATGTGGGAAGAATCCTCTCCCTAGTAGATATTCAATTCATTTATTTAATCTCTTATAATTATATTTATTTTTATAAAATTAATTTGATCAGAGTAATTTACACTGAAATAAAGACACAGATATGTCCTCCATTGAGATAGTCTTGGAACCCTTGCTGGAACAGTGACAAGTGACGTGGTTCCACATTTCTATAACTGCAAAGCATTGAACTGAGCTAGGACAGATAACCTTAGTTAAATGTGGAGTGTTTGCCACAAAAAACATCATCTGAGGTTATGAGTTTTAGTAAGCACTAGGAAAAAAAGCCTTATAATCAATTTCTCAAGGCCATAATCACAGTTATTAATTTGAACATGAGTTTGGGGTTCTGAAGGGTAAAATGTTTTGCTTTATGACATTATTGCATTTCAGAAGATTTCATCATTTATTATGTTTACTGTAATTTTATCACTTTTTAAGTAGTACTCTTTATCAGATCATTTTGTCCTTTTAGAATCTAAATCTGGGTAATAACTCTATGTTTCCAGTTTTGAGTTGTTTATAGATGTTGTTTTCTTAAAAAAAGATTTTTTAAATCAGAAATCCTTAGCATTCTAATGGAAATGTAAGCACCCTAACTTCATTTTTATAATGTGTTAATAGTGAGTATAAATGATAGCAAATAAATGTATATTCATTACCATACTCAAGGAAACAATATTGTGTTAGAGATTCTAGATAATCTTTCCAGGGTGAATACAGATGTGAATCATTATACAAACTCATTACTAAGAAAGTTCCAATAATAATTAGCTTCTTAGCAACATAGGGATTTTTAGGGCAAGCATCTATTATAAATGTTAAAATAAAGGAGACATTTGCATAAATGAATTCCATGTGTCATTCACTTTGTTAAATGGCATAAAAGATCAATATTTAGGAGTCCAGCAAGATGTCAGCAGAGTTAAGAATCTGGACTCTCCTCTTCCAGATACTTGGCAGCAGAACAAAGCAGCCAAAACTCCCCAACACAATGAATGACCACAGCGCTCACTAGTGGCAATGGAAAGGGGTGGGAAAATCCAGTGGAAAGGGGTGGGAAAATCTTTAAGTGAACTGTGCTTACAGTGGCACCAGGGCAGTACAACCCACAAGAGACGTAACAACTGTGCAGAGTCCTTACAATTGCTGGCAGGGACACATGCTGGTATCAATATTGAACAGCTGTAGCCTGAACTAGCAAGGAGAAACAGGTTGGATCTCCTGTCTCCTCATAGAATAGGCTACTACGTGAAGCTGAGCCCAGGATACTCAAAGCACCTACCATTTCCCTTCTGAGGGGTAAAACTAAGACAATAAATGAACACTTGCATAAACCACAGTTTAAGCACCTGTAAACAACAGGAGCAAATCCGCTAGGATAAGACTCTGTGCTGGAAGAGAACAACTCCTGACCTGTGACCCTGCCTCAATTAAAGTCTGTGTCCAGTGCTTCATTTAGTGCTCAAAAACAGCCTAGGTCGGAACTGACAGGAGAGTATACAAGACACTTAGAAGATTTGACCTAGAAGAGGGGATCAGTATGGATCCCCACTACACAACTCAGGTACCCACAGTACAGTAGGAAGCTTGAATCCTTGATGCTCAGTGGAGAGGACCCTTCAGCCTTGGCCCTTTTTTACATACTACTCCTTGCCAGTACCAGTTCTCCAATTACTTCATCAAGTCAAAGCCAATAGTTTGAAAACATAATCCTATTGTAACATAAAAACAAAAAATGAAAGGACAGAAGAACATACCACAAATGCTAGAGGAAAAAGGAGGAAGCCCTAAACCCTAAGGAGTCTCAAAACAAGAGAATAAAGACCGAAAAATATGAGGCAGTTATAATTAGAAGTAGTAGAGCTAAGAAAAATTATAATCAAATTAAAAAATACAATTGACTACATTACCAAATACAACATATAAATTCAAAGCAATCCCTATCAACGTTTATGGAATTCTTCAAATAAATAGAGAAAATATAATCGAAATTTATGTGGTGCTACAAAAGACCCTGAATAGTCAAAGCAATTTTGACCAAAACAAATGGAGTTATCACACACCCAGATTTCAAACTATACTACAAGATTATTATGATGCAAACAGTATATATATATATATATATACACAATGGAATATTACTCAGCAATCAAAAAAGATTAACTCATGCAATTTGCAGCAACATGGATGGAGCTGGAAGGGATCATGCTCAGCGAATTAAGCCAGAAAGAAAAAGAAAAATACCGGATGGTCTCACTCATAGCAGACTTCCTGCTTAACGGTGGTTGCCTTGGATACATTCCTTACTTCACTGAACCTCAGTCTCCTCATCTGTGAAATAGAGAAGATGGAAAATATCTCCTAGGACTGTTGTGAGAATTGAGTGATTTAATGTAGGCTTCAAGGACAAGCTGGTGTCTGGTAACAGTAAATGATCCGTAAATGTGAGCTGCCTCTCTGATAACTACAGATTATTGTTATTTGTTGTGAAGCAAATAAAACTCAGGTTTGTCCAGATTCCTTTTAAGAGCCTATGCCTAATCTAATAATTGTATTTAGGGCCTCCCTGGTGGCCTAGGGGTTAAGTCTCAGCATTATCACAATAACTTACAGCCTGAGTTCAATCCCTGGCCAGGGAGCTAACCTCCAGGGCCTGACCACATGACCTAGAAACAGTGATTCCTAAATCAAAGGCTCAGTATCTGGGGCCCAAAAGCTCCTTGGGTAAGACAGTGTACAGAGAAAACTATAAACTAGGATCAAAATCTCTTACATCTTTATTTTTTGATGATCACTGGCAAAAATCCTAAGTCCTTCAATTATGAAGGTAGTCAAGAAACCCACAGTAGAAACGGCACCTTGACTTTATCACAAATAGAAATCACAGATGTTGTCACATCACAGTACAGTTATGGTAACATGGTGTTTCTGTATTCCCTGTTTCTTCTGCTTTTTTTTTCTTTTTTAGAAATTTATTTAATTTATTTAAGTATTTAAATAAGTATTTTGTAGAAGAACTGGGGTGTAAGCCAGAGGTGCGGGGTGGGAGGTGAGAGGACTCACTAGAGACTGAATGGGGAGCAGAACAGGCAGATGGACTGAAATCCAGTGCTGAAGGAGAAGCAAGTGAGACAGGAGAGGTCTGCTGTGCCATGTGGGTCACCTCCTTAGCGGGGGATTGAACTCAGGCCATAGCAGTGACAACATGAGACTCAACCCACCATGGAGGCCCTCCTGCATTATCTTAGTAATATCTTGACATTATAAGCAAATAAACAAAGCCTAACTCAATGGCCATAAATATCATAAAGGATTGGAATAAGGAAGAATAGAGCCACTGCTACAGGAGAGTTTAACAGAGGTGGAGAATAAATAATAACTGCTGTAGTGTGGATGAGTAGACAATATCATACTATGAAAGAAACCCACTGATTTCTAGATATGGAGTAGATCCAGAAACTTCACGAAAGTAATGTGTTATCTCTAATTGTTCTAGTGCATTCTTGTATTATCTACCACTGTAGTCTATAATGAGATAAATGTATTCACATTCTCAATTGCTATATCTCATTATAATGTCAAGAAATTTTGGAGCCATTTAAAATAATGATAGGGGCCTCCTAGTGGCACAGGGGTTAAAGTCTCAGCACTATCAAGCTATTGCCAGACACTGCAACTTAAGTTTGATCCCGGCCAGGGAGCTGACCCCCATGGCACAGCAGACCTCTCCTGTCTCACCCACTGCTCCCCTCAGCAATGGATTTCAGTAGATTTGCTTTTTCTGCTCCCCACCCTGTCTCTGGTGAATCCTCTCACCCCCGCAACCTTTGTCCTACACCCCAGTTATTGTATGCGTAAATAAATTTTTAAAAATCTTTTCTCAGGGGCATGAGATGGGAGCTCATTGTAGTTTTCACCTGTATCTCACTTATTGAAAGCACTTTTGAACATTTTTTCAAATGTTTATTATTTCTCTCAGTACCCTCTTTGGTGATATTTGCTGCCCATTTATTAATGCATTGTTTATTTTTTAGTGTTGAATTGTGTGTGTTTTTTAATATACTGTGGATATTAACCCATATTAGTTACATATTGTGTGAAAATTTTCTCTGATTCATAGGGTGTCTTTTTTTAAATCTTTTTGTATTTTCTTTTGCTGTGTAAAAACCTTAATTTAAGGTCATCCCAATTTATATTTTTGTTTTTATACCTTGCCATACAGATCAGTCTCCCAAAACATCCTCCTCATCAAATGAAATGCCAATGTTTACTTCTACATATTTTAACATTGTGGGTCTGATATTTAAATCTTTAATTCACCTGGAGCTTATTTTTTGTGTATGAACTTAGAAAGTGATCCAACTTCATTCTTTTAGGTACAACTTTCCAAATTTTCTCAGCACCATTTGTTAAAGAGACTGTCCTTTCCTGCATTATATGGTCACAGCTGCTTTATCATAAATTAGGTGCTGATATGTACATGGATTTATTTATGGACTTTCTTTTTTTTCACTATTTAGAAAGTTTTATTTACAAAAATACTTTGAAGAGTTTTTTTAACCATGTTACTTATCTTTTTTCAATTTTATAATTTTATTTTTTTTAAATAATAAATTTTATTTTTATATTCCCCATACAATTGCAACCCCCCCATTCTGACCCAATCCTTCCCCTCCCGCCCCCCACCCCCCAAAAAGTGTCTCTGGTTCATAGTTTTTTGTTGATTTTGGTTTTCACTTTCTTATAGTTATTCATTTTCCTGGTCCCTTATTTAAGTTTTCTAGATTCCTGCTATGAGTGAGACCATCCGGTATTTTTCTTTTTCTTTCTGGCTTATTTCGCTGAGCATGATCCCTTCCAGTGCCATCCATGTTGCTGCAAATTGCATGTGTTTATCTTTTTTGAATGCTGAGTAATATTCCATGGTATATATGTACCACATCTTCTTGATCCAGTCATCTATTTTTGGGCATTTGGGCTGTTTCCAAAGCTTAGCTATTGTAAATAGTGCTGCTATAAACATAGGGGTGCAGGTGTTCTTTGGAATGGATGTTTCTGTGTCCTTTGGGTAAATACCTAAGAGTGGAATTGCTGGATCATATGGAAGCTCTATGTTTAGTAGGTCCAGAAATCTCCACACAGCTCTCCATAGTGGTTGGACCAGTTTGCACTCCCACCAGCAGTGCAGAAGAGTTCCTTTTTCTCCACAACCTCTCCAACATTTGTTGTTGCTAGTTTTTTTTAATATGTGCAATTCTCACTGGTGTAAGATGGTATCTCATGGTAGTTTTGATTTGCATTTCCCTGATTACAAGTGATGTTGAACATTTTTTCATATGCCTGTTGGCCATTTGCATTTCCTCTTCAGAGAGGTTTCTTTTTAGCTCTTCTGCCCATTTTTACACTGGATTATTTTCTTTGTTGTTGTTGAGTCTCATCAGCTCTTTGCAGATTTTTGTGATCAGTCCTTTATCATTAGTGTTGGGTGCAAAAATGTTCTCCCAGTTGGTGGGGTTTCTCTTTGTTTTTGTTATTGTCTCTTTTGCTGTGCAGAAGCTCTTTAATTTGATGTAGTCCCAGCTGTTTATCTTTGCCTTCACTATCACTGCTTTGGGTGATGTGTCTGTAAAGATGTCTTTGATGTGCAAATCACATAGTGTTTCGCCTATATTTCCTTCTATATATTTTATGGTTTCAGGTCTTATGTCTAGTTCTTTAATCCATTTTGAGTTGATTTTTGTGTATGGTGTGAGGTAGTGGTCAAGCTTCATTCTTTTGCATGTAGCGACCCAGTTTTCCCAGCACCACTTATTGAACAAACTTTCTTTGCTCCAATGCATATTCTTTGCTCCTTTCTCAAAGATTAGTTGACCATAAATCTGTGGGTTTATTTCTGGATTTTCTATTTGATTCCATTGGTCTGTATGTCTGTTCTTGTTCCAATACCATGCAGTTTTGATGATTATGGCTTTGTAGTAGAGTTTGAAGTCGGGGAGTGTGATGCCTCCATTCCCTTCTTTTTTTTTTCAGGAGAGCTTTGGCTATTCAGGGTTTTTTGTGATTCCATATGAATTTCATCAATAATTGTTCTATTTCTTTGAAGAATGACATTGAAATTTTGATTGGAATAGCATTGAATCTGTATATTGCTTTTGGTAGGATGGCCATTTTAATAATGTTTATTCTTCCAATCCATGAGCAGGGGATGTCTTTCCATTTCTTTGTGTCCTCTTCTATTTCTTTTAACAGTGTTTTATAGTTTTCTTTGTATAGGTCCTTTACCTCTTTTGTTAGATTTATTCCCAAATATTTGATTTTTTTTTGTTTCAATAATAAAAGGGATGTTTTTTTTCAATTTCTTCTTCTTCAGATTTATTGTTTGTGTATAGGAAGGCTACTGACTTGCGTGTTGATTTTGTATCCTGCCACTTTACTGAACTGATTGATGAGTTGAATTAGTTTTTCTGTGGAGTTTTTGGGGTTCTCTATGTATATTATCATATCATCTGCAAATAGTGATAGTTTGACTTCTTCTTTTCCTATTTGGATTCCTTGGATGTCTTTCTCTTGTCTTATTGCTCTGGCTAGGACTTCCAGTATTATATTGAAGAGCAGTGGTGAGAGTGGACATCCTTGTCTTGTTCCAGATCTTAATGGAATTGCTTTCAGCTTTTCACCATTGAGAATGATACTGGCTGTTGGCTTGTCATAGATGGCCTTTATGATGTTGAGGTATGTTCCTTGTATCCCAAGAATTTCAAGGGCTTTTATCATGAATGCGTGTTGCACTTTGTCGAAAGCTTTCTCAGCATCTATTGATATTATCATATGGTTTTTATATTTCTTTTTGTTGATGTGTTGGATAACGTTGATTGATTTTCGGATGTTGAACCATCCTTGTGTCCCTGGAATGAATCCTACTTGGTCGTGGTGAATTATCTTATGGATACATTGTTGGATTCTGATAGCTAAAATTTTATAGAGGATTTTTGCATCAGTGTTCATTAGGGAGATTGGCCTGTAGTTTTCCTTTTTTGTGTTGTCCTTGTTCGGTTTTGGTATTAGTGTAATGTTGGCTTCATAGAACGTGTTTGGTATTGTCCCTTCCTTCTCAATTTTTTGGAAGAGTTTGTGATGGATAGGCACTAATTCGTCTCTGAATCTTTGGTAGAATTCATTTGTAAATCCATCAGGTCCTGGGCTTTTGTTTTTGGGGAGGTTTTTGATTACCATTTCAATTTCGCTAATTGTAATTGGTCTGTTTAGGTGTTCTATTTCTTCTTTATCTAGCTTTGGGTGATTGTAGAGTTGTAGGAATTTTTCCATCTCCTCTAGATTGTTGAACTTGTTTCCATATAACTGTTCATAGTAGTTACTGAATATTCTTTTGATTTCTGCTGTGTCCGTTGTGATTTCTCCTCTTTCATTTGTGATCCTGTTTATTTGTGCTTTCTCCCTTTTTTCCTTTGTGAGCCTGGCTAGCGGTTTGTCTATTTTATTGATTTTTTCAAAGAACCAGCTCTTGGTTTCATTGATCTTTTGGATTGTTTTTTTAGTTTCAATTTCATTTATTTCTGCTTTGGTTTTTATTATTTCTTTTCTTCTATTGGTTTTGGGGTTTTTTTGTTGTTCTTTTTCTAGATCTTTGAGCTTCGAGATTAGGTTGTTTCTTTGAGTTCTTTCTTGTTTCTTGATGTGAGCTTCTATTGCTATATATTTTCCTCTTATTACTGCTTTTGCTGCATCCCATACATTTAGGATATTGGTGTCCTCCTTGTCATTCAATTCAAAGAATTTTTTAATTTCTTCTTTGATCTCCTCATTAGTCCAGTGGTCTTCCAGTAGTGTGGTTTTTAATCTCCATGAGGTAGGAAAGTTCCTTGCCTTCCTTTTATGGTTTATTTCTAGTTTGATGCCTTCATGGTCAGAAAAGATGGTTGATATGATTTCAATCTTTGTGTATCTGTTGATGTTTGTCTTGTGCCCCAGTATGTGATCAATCCTGGAGAATGATCCATGTGCGCTTGAAAAATGTGTATTCCGTTTTTTGGGGTTTAGTGTTCTATAGATGTCTGTTAAGCCCAAATGCTCTAGGTCCTTATTTAGAGCTTTAGTTTCTTTACTTATTTTTTGTCTTGTTGATCTATCCATTGTTGATAGTGGTGTGTTGAAGTCTCCCACTACGTATGTGTTTTCTCTGATGTCTGTTTTCAGAGAGGACAACAGTTGTCTGATATATTTTGGTGCTCCTTCGTTTGGTGAGTATATGTGAATGAGTGTTATTTCTTCTTGAAGTATTGTCCCCTTGATCATAATGTAGTGACCATTGGGGTCTCTTTTTATTTTTTTGAGTTTGAAGTCTGTTTTATCTGATATAAGTATAGCTGTTCCTGCTTTCTTTTTTGGTCCATTTGCTTGTAGGATTGTTTTCCATCCTTTAACTTTGAGCCTATTTTTATCTTTTGTAGCTAAATGTGTTTCCTGGAGACAGCAAAAGGTTGGGTTTTGTTTCTTAATCCAGGCTGCAACTCTGTGTCCTTTTATTGAAGAGTTTAGTCCATTTACATTTAGAGTTAATATTGATATGTTAGCATCTGTATTTGCCATTGTGTTTGTCTTTCCTTTGATTTTATTTATTTATTCTTTTAATAACTTTTTTTTTTTTGGTCTTCTTTCGTTGTTATTTGTCCCTCTAAGGTTCTGGCTTTAGGATTCCTTGTAGTATTTTTTGGAGTGGGGGTTTAGTCTTAATGAAATTCCAGAGTTTCTGTTTGTCTGGGAAGGTCCTTATACTTTCTTCATAGAGGAAGGAGAGCTTTGCGGGATAGAGTATTCTTGGTTGGCATCTGTTTTCTTGGAGTCTGTTGACTATGTCCCTCCACTCTCTCCTTGCCCGTAGTGTTTCTTCAGAGAAGTCTGATGTCAGCCTGATTGGTTTTCCTTTGAATGTTATCTTTCTTCCCTCTTGTCAGCTTCATTATTTTTTCCTTGTCTTGGATTCTTGGGAGCTTTACTATTACGTGTCTTGCTGTATTTTTCCTTTCGTCATGGAAGTTTGGTGTTCTTCTTGCTTCTTGTATATCAATTTTCAGCTCCTTCTTCGCGTTTGGGAAGTTCTCTTCAATTATTTCCTGGAATATTTTCTCTGTTCCTACATCTCTCTCCTCTCCTTCTGGAATTCCTATAACTCTTATATTTCCTTTCCTCATGGAGTCAGATAGTTCCCGAAGTCTTTCTTCAGTCTTTTTCCTTCGTACTTCTCTTTCCTTTTCTGTTTTGGTTCTTTTTATTTCTGTGTCTTCAAGAATACTTATTCATTCTTCCATTTCATCTATTCTGCTTTCATTGCTTTTCCCAGAGTTCTTTAGTTCCTCCATTAATTCTTTGATCTCCTGCATTTCTTTTGCTTCCCTCTTTAGGGACTCAATTTCCTTCTTCTGATCATTGTTTTCCTTTATGAGTTCTGTCATTTTTTTAATCATGGCAATTTTAAATTCTCTTTCTGGAAGTCTCAGATGTTCTTCCAAGTTACTGTCGTTGTAATCTGGAGGGTGGTTTTCTTTTTGTGGTGTGCTTTTTTCCTGAGGAGTTGTTAGGTTGCGTGTGGTTCTTCTACTCCCTACTGTCTGTTTTCTAATTTGTCGTATGCATTGGGACACTGTGTTGCTCGGACTGGCCGTCATCTTGGGTGAACTTCTCCGCTCCCCTCTGGCTCCTCCAGGAGCCATCTCTGGCTTCTGAGGGAGCTTTCTGCTGGTTTCAGGAAGTCTTTACTGAAGAAATGTCCCTGTTCTAAAATGGCAAAGCGGGACTCAGTCCCTGAGCATCCGGTCTCAGTCACACTCTTCTGCGCGCCTGGTCTGCCCCGGCCGTGGGTGCCTGTTCCGTCTCTGGGCTCAGACTGCTGGTCGGAAGGGGCCTGGCGTGGGCTAACTTCCCAGCTGGCCACTGTCTCCTCCGGGAGCCTTCTGCCCTTTTCAAGCAGTCTTAAGAAATTTCCCTGTTCTATGGGGTGTTAGTGACTTTTTTTTCTGGTCGCTAGGTGGCGCCAGAGAGCTCTCCTATTGTCCTTGGGGGGCTGTTTTTTGCCCCCCCCACCCCGTAGGACAGGGAACAGAGCAGGAATGGTAGGGTAAACCTCAACGGCTTTGGGGTGCTGTGTCTGCCTTGTGCCCCACCGTCGTGGAGAACCCACGCCCCGAACTTCATGCCCCGGGTCTCAGTTCCAAAGCCCTCAGGTCCAGGACGCGGGCTGTAGCCCAGTTCAGTGGCGTGGGAATGGCGCCTTTTGCACCCGCTCCCGTGCCTGGGCGCCTGGTTCCTGCTTACTCAGTGAGGGACTTTCACCTCAGTGAGGGCCTCCGCGCATCTCCCCACAAGCCTAGGTCGCAGGCGTGGGGACCTGGGCAGCCCCGATCCCGATCCGCGTTTGCTTTTCAAGCGCGCCAAGCGCGCCGCTTTTCCACGCAAGCTTACCGGCCAGACTGGGGCTGTGTGCGGGTCTTGAGTCTGTTGTTCTCTAATGGCATCGGGAGCCGCTTGCTCACCGCTGCTGTGAATCCTGCAGGGTTCTCCACAGCTCCTGTTCACGGGGTGTGGTGGCTGCAATAGTTCCTTTCCACTCACAGTCCCGCTTGCTGCATAGTTTGTTCTTGTTGGTCGTTTTAGTGTGTTGTTTTCCTCCTCTCTGCAGGTTGGAGAGTGCCGACTCTGTGGGCGGGGGAGGGGAGCAGGGTTCTGCGCTTTCCTCCCCTCTAGTCCTCTTTTATGGCAACTTTCTTCTTCAGGTAGTTTGCTGGAGTCACCCGTTTATCTTCCGTGTCCCAGTTCTCACTGGGACCTGCCACTTTTCCTCCCTATTAACTTTTTTTTTTTTTTCTTTTTAAAGATTTATTTATTTATTTATACAAGCACTGGGTACAGTCAGAAGCGTGGGAGGGTGAGAGAATTCACCAGAGCCAGAGCGGGGAGCAGAGCAGGCAGAGGGACCGAAGTACACTGCTGAGGGGAGCAGCGGGCGGCAGGAGAGGTCTGCGCGCCATGCGGGACCCTCCTCCAGTGGCCGGGGAGCAGCCGGGGATCGAACTGGCGCAGCAGAGGCTGCGGGCAGCTTCGCAACCCAGCGCTCAACCGCTGCGCCACCGGGGAGGCCCCCCTATTAACTTTTTTAATGGGAGATCTTACTAGCAGCGTCTCCTCGCCGCCATGTTGCTCCGCCCCCCTTATTTATGGACTTTCAATGCCAGTCCATTGATCCATGTATCTATGTTTATACCAGTACCATGCTGTTCTTAGTATTATAGCTTTGTGGTACAGTGTGAAGTCAGGTGGCAATATACCTCTGTTTCTCTCCTTTTTTCTCAGAGTTGTTTTTGCAATTTAAACCCTTTTATGAATCCATATAAATTTTACTCTGTCTTGCTCAATTCCTTTGAATACAGTTGAGAGTCTCAGCAGTTCTCTCAACATGGGTTCTTTATGTCCTTAGCTAGGTTAACCTTGAGATATTCTTTTTAAAGCAATTATAAATGGAATTATTTTTTGCATTTCTTTTGTTTCTTGTTCATGGTTTGTATATAATAAAAAGCTATGGAATTCTACATGCTGATTTTGTAGCTTTCACTTTGCTGTATTCACCTCTCGTTTCTAATAAATAAATCTTTAGGTGGAGGCTTTAGGATTTTCTCTATATTATACCATATTATCTATGAATAATAATAGTTTACTTCTTTTCTAACTTGAATTCCTTTTATTTCCTTGAACTATTTATTTTTTGTCAGATCACTCTGGCCAAAACTTTTAATACTCAGTTAAACATGAGTGGTGGCATACTGCTTCCTTGTCTTCTTTCTGATCTTAAGGGGAAGCTTTTTCATCATCCTTATTTTGATTATTGGTTTGTAATATATGGCCTTTATTATACTGATAAAATTTCCTTCTAGTTCTATGTTTTAGAGTTTTTAAATTAAGTGAATGCCAAATACTATCAAATACTTTCTCTGCATATGTTGATAATATCATGATTTCTTAATCTTTACTTTTGTTGGTATGATGTACATTGACTGATTTATTTATGTTAAACCATCCTTGTATCCCTGGGATAAATTCCATTTGATCATAATGTAGAAATTTTGTGATATGTCTGCAGAAGGAACTACCTGCCTTTGGGCAAAGTTTGGTCATGTTTTACCACCTTTAGTTTCTCCAGCCTTATTTTCTTCATCAGACTCTGCTTTCCACTCCCTGTCTATATCCCCGTTCCACAACTAGTCATTGACCTCCTGTTAGCCTTCTCCCATTGCGTCAAAGCTAAAATACTTATTAACTAGTTATACAAGGCCTTTGCTTAAAGAAGTAAACTTGGGATGCTATTCCTCCCTGTTTTATCTTCTGAATATTTCTCTCTGGACTATCACTTCCTGAAGGGGACCTTCTAGGACATCTGCCTAAACTTCCCCTCTCTCAGAAAGTTACAATTGTCCACTACTAACATGCCTTTAAATTTGTATATTCTGGGTGTGATAAGTCATATTTGTCTAGAATTATCAGGGTGACTTTGTATTGTTTGGGTGCTCAGATCTACATCTTGGGAAATTATTTTTGAAGATTTTATTTATTTATGTATACAAAAACTGGGGTGCAGGTAGTAAGAGGATTCACCAGAGATAGAGTGGGGAACAGAACAGGCAGATTGAAAGAAATACACTGCTAAGGGGAGCAGTGGGCAAGACAGGAGAGGTCTGCTGAGCCATGTGGGTCAGCTCCCTGACCAGGGATTGAACTCATGCTGCAGAAGCTTCAGAGAGCTTCACAGTGCTGTGCTTAACCCCTTGCGCCACGAGGGAGGCCCATTGGAAAATTTATTTCTGTTTTCTATCCACTACCTTTACCACTTGCCTTGTCTACACTTAATCTTCATTTCTTGTTCTTTCTGTCCCTACTGCTTCCCATCCCATTTTGTAACACTTATTTTTTATCTTAGAGTTATTTAAAAAATGTGGAAATGTAGAAAGCAAGAGATAGGGACATGCCAAGAACACACAACCTTCCTCCCACACCTGCTGTGTGCTCTCTTAAACTGTCCAATTAGTCTAAAGCTGGAGTGAGTAATCTCTTGGGCCTTGGTGTCTGTGTTTGAAAGCAGACACACCCCTATTAGCAGTAAGCCTCAGGCATGTTACAAAGCCTCTTTGAACATTAATGTCACCATTAGTAAAGTGCAGATAACAATAACAAAATCTGCATCCTAGATGAAGAAATGTCTGTGAAGTGCCTATGAGTGCCTGGCATATCGTGACTAATGAGTGCTCATGATTGCTAGTATCATGTGAACAAGTTACTCTGTGACCAAGTACAGCCTCAGGCATGTTACAAAGCCTCTTTGAACATTAATGTCACCATTAGTAAAGTGCAGATAACAATAACAAAATCTGCATCCTAGATGAAGAAATGTCTGTGGTTAAGGTCTTATTGTCTGTGTCAAAGGTCTTATTGGTTAAGTTCAAATTTTTGCATAGAGAAGGAAGTCATACAAAATATACAGTTTTTTTTTAAGAATAAAAAACAAATAATAATGTGGCCTTGCCAAGTTTCCTGGATTTCCAATTGTCAGAGCTCCCTGGGAATGCTACTTCACCAGGGATTCAATTATCACCTTAAAATAATTTTAAAAACCCAAGGCACAGAGAAGATGCATCTACTCTCAGTCTTGCCATTGTCTTCTTTGGTGCCTTAAAAATAAGGCACAGGCACATTTTTAACTGCACACCTACATGAAGTTCTAAATTTACCAATGGAGTATTGCGTGAACATAGGCAGCTCCAGCAGCACAGTGGGTGGGCAGACCCAAGGGTTGGGCTCAGCTGCCCCCTAGTCCTCCCAGACTTGCACCAGTGACAGCAAATTGCATGCTTTCATCTGTGAGTCTCAACAATATCAGTCTTGAGGGAGCAATAAGAAAGCCCTGGTGACAGCTGTCACTTCCCTTATGTTGGCGCTGAAGCCCTAAGTCCCTGCTCGGCCTGCCTCTCTGGCCCTGGCAAAGCAGATTTTGAAATGCCCATGAGGCAGAGGGGATGATGTAAAATACTACCAATCCTTTAAAAGCCAGACACTGAATTTGCTGTGTCCTAGAAGGGAGAGGGGTTTCTAGATGAGCATAGAACAATTTTTTTTAATTTATTTATGCACACAAGAACTGGGGTGCAGGCCAAAGGTGCAGAGGTGAGAGGACCCACCAGAGACAGTGGGATACAGAGCAGGCAGATCTACTGAAATCCACTGCTGAGGGGAGCAGCAGGTGACACAGGAAAGGTCAGTTCTCTGACCAGGGATTGAACTCAGGCCACAGCAGTGATAGAGCTAAGACTTAACCCCTGGGCCACCATCCAGGCCCCAAAACAATTGTTTTTATGAGTTCTTATACATGCAAATGACGAATGTAATTTGATAACAAGTGATTATATTTATAAAAATTGCATATCCTGGGCCTCCCTGGTGGCACAAGGGGTTAAGTTGCAGCACTATGATGCTGTCTGCAGCCACTGCAGCATAAGTTCAATCCTCAGCCCAAGAGCTGACCCACATGGCACAGCAGACCTCTCCAGTCTACCCCAGTGATCCCCTCAGCAGTGTATCTAGGTATATCCACCTGTTCTGCTCCCCACTCTTGTCTCTGGTGAAGCTCTCTCTCTCTCTCTCTCTCTCTCTCTCTCTCTCTCTCTTTCTCTCTCCTCTCTCTCTCTCTCTCTCTCTCACACACACACACACACACATGCATACACAGACACACACAGAACCTCCCACCCCCCAACCTCTGACCTGTACTCCAGTTCTTGTATGCATAAGTAGATTAATCTTTTTAAAAAATTGCATATCCTAAACTGTATGTCAGAGCATAAATAGTATAAGGTCTACTAAATGCACATGAATTACTTGGGGGTATATATACACACATGTTTTATATAATATGCACATTTTAATTGCTTATTAGATGTATATACTAATATAGTCACAAAGTTTCTCTCTTGTTAATGTTCCAAATATAAATTCTAAAGGGTATCCACAATTAAACACACAATGGCTAGCAACAGGGTATATAGGTGTAAATTGCATAATTTACAATTATCCATTTATGAGCTATTGTTAATATGTGATTAGTAAAGGATAATTTTTAAAATCAAGGCCAGGACAAAGAGGTGCTTAGCATGCAAAATCTCAAGTTCTTGTGGGTACCACCTGTGGTACCCTAGTTGTGGCTCTGTTAAAAAATGCCTCCGTTTTTCCCATCAAGCTCATCACTACCACCTATGATCGCTGATCACTAGATATGAGGCACTAGTTTATTAACTTGATATATATTAACCTACCTAGAGAGATGATATGGCTGCAAATAACACGAGCTCCAAGCGAATCATAAGAAATTGTGCCTAATGAGCAAAATGTTTGAAAACCGTCACCTGAAACCCCCCAGCTGGACATGTCCTCTGCTGAGACCTCCGGGTCAGGCCTTAGTCCACACCTCCCAGGAACACACAGCCCCTGCGCTCCTTCCTCCACAACACGCCGCTGATGTTCTTTGAATTTCCATCAACTGTCCTTCTGCTGATTGCGCTGCCTGTTAGGCCAGTTTGACAGGCAGGAGGCTTCCAATCTATTTAACTATGTGTCTTCTGATTGACATATCTCAAGAGGAAGAAGGAAACATTTTTGTATTGTGTATTACTACTCCCACTTTGAAAATTGTGGTACATAATGGAGCTTATGAGAGTCTAACTGTACTTCAACAAGCTAATACGTTTATATTTATTTTTTTTTTTTTTTTTTTTTTTTTTATAGAGGCATGCTTTATTTATTTGTTGCTGGTTTCTTTGTTTGTTTTGTTTTATACATGCACTGGGTATAGTCAGAAGCGCGGGAGGGTGAGAGAATTCACCAGAGCCAGAGCGGGGAGCAGAGCAGGCAGAAGGACCGAAGTACACTGCTGAGGGGAGCAGCGGGCGGCAGGAGAGGTCTGTGCGCCATGTGGGACCCTCCTCTGGTGGCCGGGGAGCAGCCGGGGATCGAACCGGCGCCGCAGAGGCCGCGCGCAGCTTCGCAACCCAGCGCTCAACCGCTGCGCCACCGGGGAGGCCCTAATACGTTTATATTTAAACCCATGCATAGACCCAGGAATGGGGATTTACACAACACATTATCTAGTATCTAGCTACAGGTGATTTACTGTCATACACTGAAACGTCTGAAACGTGGCTGAACTACAAGATGGATAGTAATATTATATTGTGGTGTATATCCTGTTCACATCAGGCCTCTGTAATAAAAGCCGAACAGCAATCTACAGAACCTGTCTTAAATCTGCCATCTAAGTTACTGATTGTAAAATAAAATTATCAAAGTGCAGGTTATCTCTATGCTGCCATCCCCTGAGAGAGGGGTATGCAAAAAACTTCTGACTTTTTATTTATTTACATCCAGTCAACAGAAACATAAATTAAATTAAAAACCTTAGTGTTATGTGGCCTGAATAAGGCACACTTAATATGTTGCTAAGTAGATTTCTTTTTAGATATCACAGACTACTGCTTGTATTATACTTTTCTCCAGTGTACCTTTGCTACTTACAGACAACAAATATGCTTATAAAAATAATAGACTAAAATGAAATTTGCAAGCCAGCAATCTCACTTGCTATGATCCTGCTGAGAACAATTTTTAGCAAGTTTTATTTGACACGTGAAATTGAGTATCCTACAAATTGATTTCATTTAAAATAATTTCTTGAGGATGCAATGGAAATAGACCTACACAAACAAGTTAACATTGCATAGAGAAATCAAATGAATTTCAAGCAATACTTTTTGTCTTGATAGTCAAGTAATTGGAAGAATATTAAGGCCAAACTTCCTTGTAAAAATGGATGTCCTTGTGTATTATACAATGTAAGGGCAGAAAGGTAGGAGGTCTGGGGTCACTCACCCTCTCTTCCAAATGCTTATGGTTCCACAGACTCAGGTAAAGGTGATGGTCAAAAGAATTCTTGGAGGTAGTAAGAATCTTCCACATAAAAAAAAAAAAACAGAAACAACAAATGCTGGTGAGGGTATGGAGATAAAGGAAACCACCTACACTGCTGGTGGGAATGCAAACTGGTCCATCCACTATGGAAAGCTGTGTGGAGGTTCCTCAGGCTACTAAACATGGAGCTACCATTAGAACCAGTGATTTCACTCCAAGGACTCTACCCAAAGCACACAAAAATACTAATTCGAAAGGGAACCTGCACTCCTATGTTCATTGCAGCACTATTTACAATAGCCAAGGTATGGAAACAAACTAAATGTCCAAAATTATACATGGATCAAAAAATTGTGATGTATTTATGCAATGGGATATTACTCAGTGATCAAAAAGACATTCAATCATTTGCAGCAACATGGATGGAGCTGGAAGGGATGATACTGGACAAAATTAGTCAGAAGGAAAAAGATAAATCCCAGATGGTCTCGCTCATATGTGGAACATAGAGAAACCACGCAAAATATCAACAAAACGTCAAAACTAGCAAGCTGGCTATAGAACTGAGGCATACAGCATAGGAGTGTGGGGGCAGGGGTGTAAAACAGGGGAGAGAAAAACACAAGGAAATATGGTGATGGTTCATGGGTGATAAGGTGCTGGGAGAACTATGTGGACGACAATGATGTAAGAAAAAAATTTAATTAAAAAATTTTTAAAAAAAAAGAATTCTTGGAGGAAAAAGAAGGATCAGTACTTTGGCCATGTTGCCATAATACACAGGATATCCAGAAGCTCCCTTTGGGATTCCTTGGTTCCTGATGGACTCTTCTACAGTGACACCCATCTCACTGAATGATAATAATTGCTTACATCGTTTTTTATGTATAAATATAAATATTAATATATAATATTTTCATATGTATAATGTATACATATTATATAAAATATGTACATATATACCTCATATAATAGGACAAGTTATATAATATAATTAATATACTATAATTTGTTTACTTATTTCTTCCCACCCAGACTATAAAGTTCTTGAGAAGAGAAATAGTCTTTTTTTTTAAGAGTTATTTCTTTATTGTAAGATTTTTTTTAATTTATTTTGCATAGAAGAACTGGGGTGTATACCAGAGGTACAGCAGGTAAGATGATTCAGCAGAGACAGAGTGGGGAGCAGAACTGGCAGATCTACTGAAATCCACTGCTAAGGGGAGCAGCGGCAAGACAGGAGAGGTTTGCTGTGCCCTATGTGGCTCAGCTCCCTGGTCAAGGATCAAACTCAGGCCATAGTGTTGACAGCGCTGAGACTTAAACCTTAGGCCACCAGGGAAGCCCAGAAGAGAAATAGTCTTATTCATCCTATGTCTCCAGCACCTAGCCTAGTACTCAGCATCGAGTAGAGAGAGGTTCTGTAAATACCTGATGAAACTGATATTGAAAACAACATGTCTTGAAAGAATAAAAGAGAAATGTGGAGGAGGAGACTACAATATGGTCACATTTCATGGCTCTTATGGAAATGAGAACTGATTAGATGTAGATTTGACACATGGTGCTTCTTAGGGTTCACTATTGAACCACCTCCTTTTCTTACTTGAGCCAGTCCTTTCATTCATTCACTTACTCAACAAATATCTATTGAGCACCAACTATGTGCTAGACAATCACTATCTACTTCAGTAATCCAATACCATGATGAGCTCTGTCAGTTGTGATGATTTCATTCCAGACATGTCAACTGGAGTTGGACTATAAGCTAAACCATGGAACATTTTAATCTTATAATTTAAATATACTTTGTTTTTAACTAGTAACTTCATTCTTCTCAAGACTCAAGGGCTGGGCCTCCCAGGTGGCGCAGCGGTTGAGCGCTGGGTTGCGAAGCTGCCCGCAGCCTCTGCCGCGCCGGTTCGATCCCCGGCTGCTCCCCGGCCACCAGAGGAGGGTCCCACATGGTGCGCAGACCTCTCCTGCCGCCCGCTGCTCCCCTCAGCAGTGTACTTCGGTCCTTCTGCCTGCTCTGCTCCCCGCTCTGGCTCTGGTAAATTCTCTCACCCTCCCGCGCTTCTGACTGTACCCAGTGCATGTATAAACAAAACAAACAAACAAATAAATAAATAAATAACATGCCTCCATTAAAAAAAAAAAAAAGACTCAAGGGCTTATGCTAGTGCACAGCTGACAACATAACTAGATCTTCTGAAGGTCCTGGTTTCATTTGACAAATTTGCCAGTAATATGCTAAGTGCTACTTAGATGCTCAGGCCTTGAAGTGAGCCTTGGTTTTCCTCATTTCATACCAGACGGGAGGCTCTGGGGCAAGGTGCTTATTATGTTTTTCTTGATTCTATGCTTTATTTGGAAAATGCCTTATTTTCTTTCAACAAATAATATCTACTTCCAATGTGGTCCAGAGAAAGTGGGAATGAAATTGAATTATCTTGCCTTTTCATCTTGAAACATCATGTCAAACTGACTTCTCACCTAGTTTATAAAAACATTTGTCTTTTTGTGTCTTCCTGGTGGCCTAAGGGTTAAGCCTCAGCACTACCCTTCATATGGCCTGATTTCCATCCCCAGCAAAGGAGCTGACCCACATAGGGCGCAGCAGTCCTCTCCTGTCTCATCTGCTGCTCCCCTCAGCAGTGTATTTCAGTAGATCTGCCTGTACTGCTCCCCACTCTGTCTTTGGTGAATCATTTCACCCCTGTCCCACACACCTCTTACACCCCAGTTCTATGCAAAAATAAATAAAATCTTAAAAAAAAAAAGGCTGAGAAGTTTAAAAAAAAAGGTTTGTCTTTTCTATCAATGACAGAGAAAATCCCAATAAATGTTTAATAAAAATCCTGCCTGCTAAAATGAAAGCAGATGTCTTTTAAACTACATAAAGCATTTGACTTGTTTCTTCCCCAATTACACATGATTTCTGTACAGAAGGAGGTCTTTCAGTCAAAAGCGACTACAGAAAATGATACTAGTTTTGCTTACAAGAGGACTAAAAGGTTTTTTGCCTTGCCATTTCCCCTTATTAAACTGACAGAGGCATCTTTTTTAGAATTCTCTTAAAAGCAAGCTTGTTTACTTATAGGTCAAAGAAGAAAATCAGCAAAATCAACAATAAAAAAGACCCATTTGTTCTATCCGTATTACTGCCAGAACAGTGTTACACCTTTCAGTGGGTTTTTTTTTTGGGTTTTTTGCATAGAAAAGCTGGGGTGTAGGCCAGAGGTGTGGGGTTCGAGGGTGAAGGTAAGAGGAGTCAGCAGAGACAGAGTGGAGAACAGAACAGGTGGATTGACTAAAATACACTGCTGAGGGGAGCAGTGGGCGAGACAGAAGAGATCTGCTGTGCCCTATGTGAGTCCGCTATCTGGCCTGGGATCAAACTCAAGCTGTAGTGGTGATAGAGCCAGACTTAACCCCTCGGCCACCAGGGAGGCCCTCAGTGATCCTTCTGACTATAAATGTCATAACTAACAGTGGATTCGGATTCAGCATTTACCTTCAAAAGATGAATAGTAATTAGGCAGTTCTCCGTCAAAATGGGCAATAGTCTTAGCATTAGTTCAATAGAACCTGTTTAAAATTCAATGTTGTTTCCCTTTTTAATTAATTAATATAATTAATTAATCCTACTCCATTTTTCCCTGTATTTTCTTTTCATTTATACACCTAAATATGAAGATAAGTATTGTCATCATTTCCGCGCTGTATCAGGTTGTGCTTTTGGCCATTTACTTAACCACCCAAAATAACTCCATAAATCTTTCTTCATAAATCAATGCCTCCATTCCATTAATCATTTCCATTATTTATCTCTTGGTTCCTTCCAAGACTGTCAATATTGCTTGTTTATTTAGGCACTCAAAATTGAATACAGCTGTCTTAGAGTAATTTCAGCCACACTTGAATGAATGACCAAACCTCTTCCCCTTGGTTCTATAGTATCACCTCATACAGTTCCTGCTCGCTCTCTTTGTTCTAACATTCAGTGTAAATGTGTGCATATTTCACCTGGCCCTTCCTCCTCTTAGGGTGCTACTAGCAACCCCACTTCTCCAGCTTCCCTTCACTTTGCAGTGAATGTTTGCCAGATATTTGTTTATATCCTTCTGAAAGCATTTTTATTTTTTATTCCATATTTCTGACTTTAGTCTTTTTCAACCATAGTACTGTTCATATCCTGGCCATTTATCAAAGCTTATAACACCTCCCAATTTAGTCTTCTCAACAACTGACATCAGTATGCTGTTTAGTCCTCCTTTGGATCAGTAACAAATGCGTAAAATACAAATTACGGGCCTCCCCTGGCAGCACAGGTGGTTGCGCACAGCACTGTGAGGCTGTCTGCAGCCTCTGCAGCGCCAGTTCAATCCCCACCAGCCTCGGAGCAACCCACATGGTGCAGCAGACCTCTCCTGTCACGCCCACTGCTCCCCTCAGCAGTGTATTTCATCAGTCTGCCTGTTCTGTTCCCTGCTCTGTCTCTGGTGAATCCTCTCACCCTCCGGCGCATCTGGCCTGTACTCCAGTTCTTGTATAAATAAATAAATCAATCTTTTTTAAAAATAAATAAATAAATAAATAAAATACAAATTATGAAAATTCAGTAAGAGACAGGCCATCAGAACTTCATACAATGCCACCTCACCCCTGGCACCTCTTGCCTGCATAAATAAGTAAAAATAAATCTTTAATAAATAAATAAATAAATAAAGCTTTAAGACTTTAAACTTGCTGACTTTATCTACACACTGTCACAAAATTGGTCAACTTCATGGGGAAAGAAAACTTTGTAATGAATAGTCAACAGCCTTGTATCCCATCTCCAGGGGAGGTTGTTATTCACCGGGCAGTTTCTATGATATGCCTCCCAGCAAACAGCAAGAGGTACGTACCCCTAGGGCTGGGCAACCTGGAGGTGTCCTGGGTCCTTAGCTATTAAACTCATAATCATAATTGGATTTAAAGCAGCAAAAGAGATGATTGCTATAAATGTAGGATAGGGAATTTAATATTCTTAAAGAGAAAAAAAATCTAGATATTTGCATTATTTCTCTTTTTTTTCCTTAAGCAATTAATGTTATCTGGACAAGAATTTTATTCTTTCCAGTTTAAATAATCTTTCATCTTTGCTGGAAGAAGAATAATGGAATTATAACTATTCTCCTACATATGTGCTAGTAACTGATTAACATATTTGTCAACAGACTACCCAGTTTTAAATATATTTTGACTATTTAAATCTAATCATATTTAAACTATTCACTTTTATCCATTTCACTCCATTTATCATGGGGTCTCTCACTCTATTTCTTGCTGTTCTTGAATATCTTTTTAGAAATTCCTAGGCCATGTTTCAAGCTACAATTGTACCTATTAGGAACACAGTTCAGAACAAGGAACTAATAAAAATAAGAACTATAAGCAACAGAAGTAGATACTACAAAGTACATCTATCCAAATGCAAGTGTGCCATTCAAAGACGAAGCCCAAACTGGGGGGCAAGTCACACTTTGCATACAGATCTAAAAATACATATGGGGCCCTCCTGGTGGCACAGAGGTTAAGTCTCAGTGCTATCAAGCTATCGCCAGCCACTGCAGCCTGAGTTCTATCCCTGGCTAGGGAGCAGAACAGGCAGATCTACAGAAATCCACTGCTGAGGGGAGCAGCAGGTGAGACAGGAGAGGTCTGCTGCGCCATATGGGATCAGCTCATGCCATTGTAGTGATAGCGCTGAGACTCAATCCCTAGGCCACCAGGGAAGCCCTAAATTATTTTTAAAAAACTATCTAGAACAATTTGATAAATATTCTGTAAATAACAATGTATTTCACATGTTCTCTTTGACATATACATGCCAATGCCCAACTTGTGAGAACACAATTTCCTCAGTAACAGGAACTGGTTTGTTCTGTGTGATTTGGAGATGGAAGGCCTATTAGCACACACAGTTTAGATTCTTAGACTTTTCATATGAAGGAACCTCAGAAAGCACTCTAATCCAATTCATTTATTTTACAGAAGAGTTACTGTATGTGCTAACATTTTCTTAAAATTAATGTCACTTTCCTCCAAAATTGCACAAAAAATATATGCTGCAAAAGTAAGTGTCCTGGGGCCTCCCTGGTGGTGCAAGGGGTTAAGACGCAACCTGTGAAGCTATCCACAGCCACTGCAACACGAATTCAATACCCTGGCCCACCAGGGAGCAACCCACATGGCACAGCTGACCTCTCCTGACTTGCCCGCTGCTCCCCTCAGCAGTGTACTTCGGTCAATGTGCCTGTTCTGTTTCCCACTCTGTCTCTGGTGAATCCTCTCACCCCCACCTCTGGCCTGTACCGAGCTCTTGTATGCATAAATAAATAAATCTTTTAAAAAAAAAAAGTATCCTGCCCAAACAGAATCCCCATTGCCCCAGTTTTATTCTCGTGAAACAAATATTACCAGTTTCACTGTAAAGAACACTCTATGTAGGACCTCCCTGGTGTCCTAAGAGTTAAGTCTCAGCACTGTCACTGCTAAGGCCTGAGTTTCATCCCCAGCTGGGAGCTTACCCACATGTAGTGCAGCAGACCTCTCCTGTCTCATCTCCGCTGCTCCCCTCAGCAGTGCATTTCAGTCAATCTGCCTCTTCTGCCCCCCCACTCTGTCTCTGGTGAGTCCTCTCACCCCTAGCACCTCTGGTCTACACCCCAAGTTCTTCTACACACATACACACACACACACACACACACACACATAAATAAATGAAGTAAGATAAAGTTTACTATGGTGTCAGAACCAAGGAAGATTCTCAAGATTCATTTAATACGGTTTGCAGATCACAGCTGGTCAGTGGTACTAAAATCAATTTGGTGCATTGTAACTAGTACTTTTTAATAAAATAGAAAATATCAGAATTAATTCCATATAGTGAGGGTACAAATTGCTTTATAAATATTCCCTCTGTGTGTGTGTGTGCACACACTGAGGTATGATAAATAAATGTTTTTCTGGCTGTGGTTCATGGGCACAGAGGGTTGAAAGTCCCTAATCTCACCCAGCCTCCTGCTTCCAATGAGGTGGAACTGTGTTCTCAGAGAAAGAAGCATCACTCTCTGTCTTAAAACAAGACTCCTCCAAAGAACCACTTTCATTTGGCTCATTATTTGAAGTGCAATGTCAAGTTCTCTTTTCATCAAGATTATTGGAGGGCAGGCGTCATTTCCAACATATTCTTTTTTGCAACATGACTCTACCTAGTGAAGTAATTGATTAATAGCCAGCCAAGATCCATCTTAATCATTAGTCATCATTATTTCAATTTTATGAGCATAGAGATGACAGGAAAACTTAGCTGTGTGTGGCAATGGCTCTCCAGTTCTTTCACTGACATTTTTCCTCCTCAGAACAATCTACTGATCCATCCAGAAGCCATGAAAAATCCTCCTGAAACCACTGAGACAAGCTCAATATTTTAAACCAAAAGGATTAACACAATTGTACTTAAAGTCTTCATGACAAACACATCTTTCTTTGCCACGATCCTTCCTCTTTTTCATAGAGTTGAGTGCAAATATAGCAAGGGGGACAAAAAGCTATGTGCAGAAATGACTGTGTTTTGCTGACTTATTCAAATAAGGAGGCAGTGGAGTAGAATGTGGGTGTGAGGATCTAAAAATGTGCTTTCAGGGTTGAAGCTGATTTGTTTGTAATTTGAGCAAGTCTTTGAATTACCCAAATGTTCATCAACTGACAAATGGACAAATGGTGTGGTGGGTACATGCAGACAGTGAAAAATCATTCATTCACAAAAAGAAATGTGTATTGAGACATGCTACGGCATGAACGAGCCTTGAAAACCTCGTGCTAAGGGAATGTGATTCCAGTAACATGCAATGTCAATAGCAGGCAAATCCTGGGGGCCCCCTGGTGGCGTAGGGGTTGAGTCTTAGTCACCCCTAAGTTCAGTCCCAGGCCAGGGAGCTGACACACACAGGGCGCAGCAGACCTCTCCTGTCTCGCCCACTGCTCCTCTTAGCAGTGGATTTCCTGTCAATCCACCTGTTTGCTCCCCACTCTGTCTCTGGTGAATCCTCTCATCCCCACACCTCTGGCCTGCACCCCAGTTCTTCTATGCAAAAATAAATAAATAAACAAAAATTTTCCTTAAAAAAAAAAGCATGCAAATCCTCAGCCAAGAAGATAGTTTCAGGCCTCCCCTGGTGGTGCAGCGGTTGAGCACTGGGCTGCAAATCTGCCCGCAGCCTCTGCAGCGCCGGTTCAATCCCTGGCTGCCGGCGAGAGTCCCACATGGCGCACAGACTTCTCCTGCCACCCACTGCTCCCCTCAGCAGTGTATTTCATCAGTCTGCCTGTTCTGCTCTCCGCTCTGGCTCTGGTGAATTCTCTCACCCTCCCGCACTCTGACTGTAACCCAGTGCTTGTATAAATAAATAAATAAATCTTAAAAAAAAAAAAAGGAATATAGATTCACCACACGCTGGGAAGAGAAGGAAAAGGAAAGTGACTGCTAAGGTATGTGGGCTTTCATTTGGGATGATGAAAATCTTCTGAAATTAAACCGTGGTGATGATTGCACAAGTTTGTGAAAATACTAAAAACCACTATAGGGGTGAATTTTATGGCATGGTGGATTTAAAAAAAAAAAATCTTGATAGTGCTGGGAAGAAAAAAGTTTTCCGTGTTTCTCTTAAGGTCCCTGGCTGGGTCTGAAAACTATGCAGACAGATTAACAGGCTGAAAGCCTACAAGTTTATTTACTGTAAGTTTTATGGGACACCGGTCTTCAGAAGGAATTGAAGACCCAGAGTCACAGCTTTACTTACTTTTGTTCTGGTTTGATGCAGAGTGTGTGGTGGAGGAACAGGACAGGTGAGGTGTGTGAGGTCTTTGGAATAAACTAGGGGAACTTAGCAAGGCCTGTTAGGCTACTTCATGGGGTCCCTTTGTTGGGGGCAGAGGCTATCCTGAACGGACTTCACAGACACACAGGTTTTATGGACCCCACCCCCAAAACACCACCCACCCCCAAGACACCCAAGACACCAAGGACTACAAATCCCATAATGCCATCACAGCCGAAGGGAGGCTTGCTGGGAACTGAGGGTGTAGTTAAATATCCAGGCTTGGTATATAACCAGAGACATAGGGGCCTGGGGGACGCTTCGTTTTTTTTGCCAGCTTCTAGCATGCTGTTGGGGTCCCAACTCAGGAGAACTGGTCCGACATATTCACCAACTTATCTCTCTCTCCCCAACCCTTATTCCTCTCTTCATTTCCCCTTTTTTGTAAACAAACACTTTATTAAGCTTTTTGTGTGTGCCTGCAGTTGAGTCTCATTATAAGTCCTTTGAAGCTCATGGGTGAGGACCAACCGTCAGGCCACCCCATTTCACATTAGGGTTGCTCTGAAACACCTTTGTCTTTGGAAATAAAGAGTTGTCTTTCTTTCAAAAAAAAAAAAAAAATTGGTAGTTTCCAGAGACTGGCTAGGGGAGAATGGGGAGTGGTGCTAATGAGGATCCTTTAGTATGATGAAATGTTTTGAAATTAGATCACAGTGATAGCTGCACCACGCTGAAGAGACTAAAACCACTGACTTGTGCACTTGGAAGGCATGAATTTCATAGTGCGTGAATTACAGCTCAATAAAGCAGATGTGTAAATTCTGAGAGCAAGGGAGACAAAGTATTAGATCGCACAGAATCTGCAATTCTAGTAAAGAAAGAAATGAAAATGAACTTCCTGCTTCCACAGACTGAACCGCTGGAGGGAGCCTGCGGGGCTGGCAGGTCACTCCCCGCCTAGGCCTGGCAAGGACTCTCCAGCCCAACCGGCCTGTCCCTAAAACACGCCCCGCGATGCCTCCCCTGAGCCACATGCCCCCAGGGCACCCCGGCCAAGCGCAGTCCAGGAATTCGCTCCTGGCCCTAAGCTGGGAGCAAGTCACTGACCAGCCTCCATCTCCTCCAGCCGACTGGGCTTTCTTCCCACTCACTTTTATTTTTCATCCACTTACCCAACTATTTAACAAATATTTAAGGAGGACTAGATTAGTTAGAGTGCTTTGGGATAAAAGATATTTAAAACTAATTCAAAACTGTTTAGAGAATAAAGAACATTGTTTCCTCTAACAGGATGTCCAGACTCTGTTTCCCTGGGATCCATTTGGCCCAGGAGGCAACCAGCAAGGAGGGACACTGTGTTTTCTTGGTTAAATCTAGCAAGAAAGCAAGAGAGAAACACTCTTTTCCAGCCTATGGGGAAAAAAGCTATCTTTATTCAGTTCATCAGAGTCAACTTAGATAATTGCCCTCAGGTAGCAGTGGAATTGTTATAGGTCAGGGAGAGGGGCACCCCAGCTCCCCCAAACCTGCCTCCTCTAAATAGGTTTTGCCATCTGCCCCATCAAGACAAAACATACTCCAGAGCATAAGACCTTTAATGGAAAGGAACTTGAATACAATCAGTGTGAAATACAGAAAAGGGGAAGAATATAGTTTCCAAATCAAGCACCCGAAGTTACCCATCCCCCATGGGTAAATGTCCGGCCAAACAGAATTGGCCCAAAGCAGGGCCAATGAGGCCTGAAAGCTCATCAAAAGTCTAAGGCACCTCCTGGTGGGGACCCATAGGAAAGGGGCAGAATGGGCCAGGCAAGTCTGGGACAGAAGGAGCAAAAGCAAAGTCAAAGCTGCCATTGTTAAGTTAACCGCCCCACGGGTCTCTCACCCAAACAGTCCAGGACCAAGAAGCAAGTGCAGCATCTTCACATGTCTCTCTGCTCCATGTGCCTCCTCCAGATCTCTTTCTGGCTCCCCACTGTCCTTCCTTCCTTCCCCAGTTTCCTCTGCAGCTTCTCCTCCTCCCTGCTCAGCTGCACCCTCCCTTGCATGAGGCAGGGAACCTGGAACCACGCCTTTCCCTGGGGACCCCCGTTACTGAATGACCTGCTAGGATTGGCTGGCATCCTCCTGGACCAGTCACTACCAAAAAAACTGGAATTGCAATGGCTGAACCTTTGAGCTACAGGGGGTCATCATCGACTGAATTGTTGGGATGGGTGAAGAAGCCCAACCGATGTCCCATCTGATGTCCGATGCATTAAAAATTATTTAACTGTGTACTTTAAGTCCAGGCCAGATGCTCAGTGTTTTTCTGTGTGTTAGGGACAGTAAGTATACCTGTATTTGATTAGGTACTATTTTTACAGGTGAAACTACTTCTAACTCTCCCTTAAGGAACCTGTGTAGCATTTCTAAGTGGTGGCATATCAAGACCTCTCCTACCTGGATGGGGTGATATTTGAGAGCAAGTACCTGGCATTGTGAATGTCACATCCTTATAAGCAACCTCACATCTGCTAGCCCTATGGCCAGTACTGCCCCCGTATCTCAGGAGATGCCTTTGGTGTGGGTACACCCTTAAGAGAAAGTGCTTGCTCCTCTGTCCCCATCTGCCAATGTGCTGTAAGGTGGATGCCAAATGTTCTGCTAGACCACTCTAGATTTCACTGCCTGAAAAGTGAATCAAGCATTGGTCAAATTATGTATCAATGTTTAGAAAGTCCTTTGGACTTTTTGGATACCTCTTGGGAATATTTTAGAAAACTGGATATGAATTATTCAGATGCCACTAGAAATTTTTTGAAAATACACCTTAGGCAAGCAACGAGGCCATGGATGCTTTTTTTTTCTTTCTTTGTTTTTTCTTTTTTTTTTTTTTTTAAGATTTATTTATTTATTTATACAAGCACTGGGTACAGTCAGAATTGCGGGAGGGCGAGAGAATTCACCAGAGCCAGAGCGGGAAATAGAACAGGCAGACTGATGAAATATACTGCTGAGGGGAGCAGCGGGTGTGGCAGGAGAGGTCTGTCCTGCCATGTGGGACCCTCGCCGTTGGGGTGGCGGGGGATCCAACCGGCACTGCAGAGCCTGCGGGTAGCTTCGCAGCCCAGGGCGCCACCAGGGGAGGCCCTCTTTCTTTTTTTTTCGTGTGTGTAGAAGAATCAGAGACAGAGTGGGGAGCAGAACAGGCAGATTGACTGAAATACACAGCTAAGGGGAGCAACAGGCGAGACAGGAGAGGTCTGCTAATGTCATGTGTGTTAGCTCCCCAGCCTGGGATCGAATTCAGGCCATAGTAAACTCAGGCAATAGCTGTGATAGCGCTGATATTTAACCCCTGAACCACTAAAAAAGGAGGCCCCTTTTTTGTTTCTTAATTCTACACAAAGGATAGTTTAAGAGGGTCTTTAAAGCACAGATCTAATTTACTGGCACACACACATCACAATTTCCCCACCTGCCAAAGGAGAGATTTCAGGTGGCATCAAAAATGAATATGAATATTAATTATAAACTCCATGTGTGCTCAATCAGAATAACAATCTAGTTTTTACAATCTGTAAATGCAAGATACTTTCTGATATAGCAGGAAGGAGAAAGGTCAGTTCATTGATGAAATTTACAAGAAGCACATGCAAAAAATGATAAAATGTCAGGAAAGTTCCCAAAATAATAGTAAGACCTAAATCCAACCGATAATATTATTAACAATACTATGAATAACAACATATTGATATCATGCTTTATTATTTCCAAAATTTTTTAACATGCATTATCTCATTTGGACATCATAGCTGTCCTGTTTGAAGAAGAGGTATTTTCATTTTGAGGATGAAGAAACTGAGAAGGCAAAGTTTAAGATTGTGTCACGAATCCCAAAGACAGCAAGTTCAAATGTTAAAACTCACTCCCAGGTCTGGTTGGCCAGCATTGCAGCTCTCTGATCCCTGTTCTCTTGGAGAGTGTTTATATTTCAACAGGTTCAATGAAATGCAACTAATTGTTTGGATGGCTGCATTTGAAGAGCAGATGAGAAAAAAAATGTGAGGTCTGGACGAAGTTACAGTGAAAACCAGCATCACAATGAAGGAAATTTTTACACACTGGGAAAGTGAATTCATATAAACTGTCCTCAAAAATATATCAAAAGGGTCTCCCTAGTAGCCTAAGGGTTAAATCTCAGCACTATCAAACTATTGCCAGCTACTATGGCCTGAGTTCAATCCCACACCAGGGAGCTAATCCACATATATCACAGCAGACCTCTCCTGTCTCACCCTCTGCTCCCCTCAACAGTGTATTTCAGTCGATCTGCCTGTTTTGTTCCCCACTCTGTCTCTGGTGAATCCTCTCACCCCCCACACCTCTGGCCTGTACCTCAGTTCTTGTATGCATAAATAAATAAATCTTTTTTAAAAAAAAGATCTAATGTTTCTATTATTTTTACTAACAGTTTTCATTTGTTGTGCTTGCTCAGTGCACAGGCAGTGAGCATATATTATCTGGTTTAACCCTCACAGTTACCCTGTAAGTGGAACTACTAACTGCATTTCACAGAGGAAGCTGCAGCTTGGAAGTGCTAAGTAGCCTCTCAGCTCCTACTGGAGAAAGTGATGGAGCTGGGATAGGGAAGGGATTAGGAATTCAATGCCTTTCATAATTAAAGCTTCGATTTTTACTTTCTGTTCATTTTATTTCTGACTTCATGAATTTGTTTTTGAGTTGTGTTGTATCTCTTTAATTAGCTTTCCTGAATTCCCCTGTTTATTGTTGTTTTTGTTAAAGTAAGATTAGATTATTTTACATGCTGGCTGGTGTTTTGAGTGTTTAAGACCCCCAACTACCTCCCTCACAAAAGCTTTCCCTCCACAGAAGTGTAACAGGGTGGTCCCCAGGTCCCCTTTCCTGGGGACCACCCTGTTACAGAAGCACCCATAGTTCTTTATCAAGCCCCTGTTTTCACACCCTCCCTCCCTCTCCTCTTGTATCACTTTAACTTGCCTTTCTGAGTTATCTTTGTCATTCTTGAGTTTCTTCACTATAGCAAATTTAAACCCTCTATGTATTAAGGAAATACAATCTCCCATGTTTGAGCTTGAGTTCTGGAGAACTGCTTGCTCCTGCGCTGTCACGTCCCTCCAGGTCTCAAGTTACCATCCTTTATCTATTTTTAATCTGCCCATTTTGCTACATAAACTCCCCGGTGTGTGTTTTTTAAAAAATATGAATCAGCAACTTAGAGAGTTGAAATACTTCTACCTTTCCAGCAGGTGGCACTGTGGTTTTATTTGCTTTTGTTTGGGGTTTGTTTTTTGGGTTTTGTCTCTACCAATTCGGCTTAGGCCAGCGTTTGCAATTGCAAATGTGTCAGCAGGGTGTGAAAGAGGCTTGGTGGGGTCCAGTCCTAGTGTTGACATCCTGGGGGGTGGGGGTGAGGAGGGAAGGGGAGAGAAGGGGGGCTGGTTTGTGTTTGTGGAATTAGCAGTCTTTCCTCTCTGGGGTCCTTGATCTAAAATTAGTGGTTGGCACCACACAACATCAGCACCAGTCCCAGGGGTGGGGAGGGAGGAGTTTAGTCCAGAGTACCTTTGCTGGAATTCTTTATTATGTGGACACACCAGCTTTTTCCTATGGCTTTCACCTGAATCAAAGCCATGTACTCAAGTGTTTGTGCTCTCCCCTCCCCTGCTGGCAGCCCTGCCATCTGTGTTCCTTTCTCTGCACCACAGTCTCCAAGCACCTTCTCTCCACCTCCCTCCTGTCCAGTGAAGCATGAATCTCCTCTGAGTCCCCTCCTCAACCTATGTTGATCTGTGAGTGCCAGGGGTCTCACCCTTCACAGCCTCACCCTGAGCTCTGGGACTCTCACTTGTGCTGTCCTTTTGTTACAGGGCAGGGAGAGGGGCAGCCCAAACCCTGCAAACCTGCCTATTCTAAATGGGTTCTGCCATCCGCCGCATCAACACAAAAACATATGAGACTTTAATGGGAAGGAACTTTAATACAATTAGGAAACAATACAGGAAAGGCAAAGAATATAGTTTTTAAATCAAGCACCCAAAGTTACCCGTCCCCTCGTGGGTAAAACTCCCTCCAAATGCGATTGGCCCAGAGCAAGGCCCCAAAGCCTGCCACAAGTCTAAAGCATCTTCCAGTGGGGACCCACAGAAAAGGGTCAGAAACAACCAGACAAGCCCGGAAGGAAAAGAGCAAAATCAACATCAAGATAAAAGCTGCCATTGTCACCTCCCCACGGGTCTCACCCACATCTGTGTCACCCAGTCCACGACCAAAAGACAAGTGTAGTTTCTTCATATGTCTCTAGGCGCCATGTGCCTCCTCCAGGTCTCCTTCTGGCTCCATCCTGCTTCCTTCCTCAGTCTCCTCTGCAGCTTCTTCTCTCCACCCTCCCTTGGGTGGGGGAGGGAAACTCCCCCTTTCCTGGGGACCACCCTGTTACACTGGTGGTCCTGGGGACCACCCTGTTACACTTTCTGGTAAATTGTTAGTTGTTCTCTTGGCAACAATGCCAGAAACCTCTATCACCACCTTGGTCACATCACCTAGAATCTGGTAAACCTCTGAAAGCTATGTTTTTTTCATCAGTAGCCCCCTACAAAGCAGGATTAACAGAGTCATTTTGGGCCAGGAGTAATTAACTTTGTTCAATGAAAAATTTGAAGAGGGGGGCCTCCCCTGGTGGTGCAGGCAATTGAGCAAAGCGCTGTGAAGTTGTCCGCAGCCTCTGCAGCACCGGTTCCGGCTGGTGAGGGTCCCACATGATGAGGCAGACCTCTCCTGTCACACCCACTGCTCCTCTCAGCAGTGTATTTCGTCAGTCTGCCTGTTCTGTTGCCCACTCTGTCTCTGGTGAATCCTCTCACCCTCCCGTGAATCTGGCCTGTACCCCGGTTCTTGTATAAATAAATAAATAAATATTTTTTTTAAAAAAAACCTAATGACAATACATATATTTAATTTTTTTTTTTTTTTTTACTTGAAGAGGGGCCTCCTTGGTGGCACAGGAGTTAAGTCTCAGCACTATCACTACTCTAGCCTGATTCAATCCCCACCACCACCACCCCCCACCACTGCCCCAGGGAGCTGACCCACATGGCACAGCAGACCTCTCCCGTCTGCCTGCTGCTCCCCTCAGCATTGTATTTCAGTAGATCTGCCTGTTCTGCTCCCCACTCTGTCTCGGGGGAATCATCTCTCTCTCTCTCTCTCTCTCTCTCTCTCTCTCTCACACACACACACACACACACACACACACACCCCTCACACCTCTGGCCTCCATCCCCAGCTCATCTATGCATAAATAAATAACATAAATCTTTAGAAAAAGAAAAAAATTGAAGACAATCCAGAGACAGCATCAGAAACTTTGACCCAAGGTTGAGCATAAAAATGCACCAGGTGTTCTGCACTCACACACATAACACGAAGACCAGAGGTGTATAGCCCTTGTCCTCCCAAAGTTTAAGTGGCAATGAAAATGGAAAAGGAAGCAGACCCAGCCATATGTTTAGTAGATCATTAGCCAGGCTCTAAAGGCCAGGCCAAAGCAGCATTAAGAAGACAAACAGGTTACTGTGAAAACTTTGAAATTCATACTCCTTGAGAGGTAAATGCTGCTTGCCCCCCCCCCACCCTAGCCTGATTAGTGAGTGATTCAACAGATGGCTGATTTACCTTTCTTATTTCAGTCTTGCAGTTAACCTAAAAGAGGGAGAATTCTCAATTTCCAAACCAGATGTGCATGCCTGTTTAACCCCAGGAAAATATACAGAGAAATAGCTGGTGACATTCTCATTAGTAGGCAGTGTTACGACAGACAAGAACTGGGTTTGGAGTATGCAGTTTCTGCATGTGGCTTTTACTCCATTTACAAGCACGGAAGACCCCCTCACTCTGCCAAGGGAAAGAAGACTGAAGTATACATCCTCTCACGGAAAATTCTGCCAAAGCATTTTCCTCCCAAATTCACCCACACCTCTTGTTACTAGAAAGAGCTGTGGTTTGTGTTTGGTGCTTTTTTTCCTTATGAATCTGATCTGCCTTGGATAATTTATATATAATTTCCTTCCAAGGAAGAAGATGAATAATAAATTTGATTAGCCAGTGCTTTTCTTAAATCTATCTGAAAGCAGATGACAGATCCCCATAATCAAACTCCCACCCACATTTGAATTTTACACTATTTTCTCAAAAATGGAAATGTACTGGTTTATAACTGTGTTGCTTATAAATACATGCCGTTATTTTTAATCTTGTTTTCTATGCTGGATATGACTTTGGCCTATATATAAATTAGTGAGAAAGAGCTTCTTTTGCAAGGAAAAATTTATAATTTGTTGCTGATGTGTCCTACTAAATACATAGAATAAATTCATTTGTGTACTGTCAACAGGGAAAGGGCTTCTGCTGGTCCAATGCATACAGCATTTTGGTTTTTTTTGTGTTTTTTTTTTTTTTGCTTCAATTAACAGGTTTAATGTGTAATCCATTGGAAATAATGGCTAATTCATCTGACTGCAAACTTTCGAAAATACTTAAGTGATGGTTTAAGTCCAGCATCCCATCACCATCCCATCATTAATCTGTAATGCTATACACAGTATTTCAACTATAGGGTATCATTATAAAAAATATTATCTTCACATATTCTACTTAGTGTTTGGATTGTCCCACTTCCCCTGTGATATTTTGTTAATATCATTCATTCATGCAGCTTTGCTGAGTAGCTACTATGTGCCAGATCCCAGGACACAAAAATGCACGGGGCTTATTCTCTGCCTCTAGGAGAGCAAAGTCTAGTCTGGGAGACAAACTTGTAAACAAGTAATTACAGAGTGCTCTGAGAGCCCAGAGGGAAAAGCAAAGTACTCTTCTAGGGAGGAGTGTGTAGGAAGTCTTCATGGGAATTAACCTTCAAGCAAGATCCCAAAGATAAAGCAAAATTCAACAAGTGAAAGATGGAAATGTTCAGGTGTTTCCACCTTGCTGTGGTTGGACTACAAGATGAAGATGGATGTTGATTAACGCCACCTTGGATGTATTTATTGAAACACAGTTGTCCGAAGGCCTGAGTTTGATCCCCAGTCAGGGAGCTACCCACATGGCCCGCAGACCTCTCCTGTCTTGCTCGCTGCTCCCCTCAGCAGTGGATTTCAGTCAGCCTGCCTGTTCTGCTCCCCACTCTGTCTCTGGTGGATCCTCTCACAGCCCACACCTCTGCCTACACTCCAGTTCTTCTATGCAAAAATTAAAAAATAATAATAAAATATATTGTATGCCTTAATTTTCTAAAGAGACTTTAATATGCAATGCGCTGCAGAAAATAAAACTAACCCTGTTAATTAACAAGGCAGTAAAAAATAATTCTAAAAGATCAGCAATCAATACAACAAAAATTTTATTAATTTGTTTATAATAATTTTATCCATATAGAAATTATACCTAACTATATAAACATGTCTATGTACTTAACATATAACATATAATATATTTATATCATAAAGATAAATGCAATGTATAATTATATAAAAATATAATAAATATGCTATAAATAATATATAGTAAATGAAAGCTGGGTCTGTTTTATTTGGAGATTGAGGTAAAGAAGGCAGAAGAAACCCCTGCTCTCTGGAAGATTCATTACAAGAGGGTGAGAGCAACAAATAAATGTCATGTAAAACAAAATATTGGGATGCATAGCAGGCTATGGAAGTATCAAAGTAAAGATTACAATAAGAAGTCATGTGTTTGTGGTCCCTGGGGCTAGCTTGCTCTCTAAAACCAACCTACTCATTAAAAACATTAAAAATATTATGCGGAATATCATTTCTATAATGTTCAGAGAAAATGCATTTTTCTGTAGCTAGCATGAAAATTGTAAATTTGAATAGCTGTATTAATGGCTTTCTTAAAGAGAGCAAGAGTGGTGTAGAGCAAAGGTTCTAGAAACAGGGCCTCCCCGGTGGCACAGCGGTTGAGCGCTGGGTTGCCAAGCTGCCCGCGGCCTTTGCGGCGCCGGTTCCATCCCCAGCCGGCTACCGGGCGAGGGTCCCACATGGCGCGCAGACCTCTCCTGGTGCCCGCTGCTCCCCTCAGCAGTGTACTTCGGTCCTTCTGCCTGCTCTGCTCCCCGCTCTGGCTCTGGTGAATTCTCTCACCCTCCCTCGCTTCTGACTGTACCCAGTGCTTGCATAAATAAATTAATTAATTTTAAAAATAAAAATAAAATTCAAAAAAAAAAAACATGGTTCTAGGAACAAACCAAGTGGGCTTGTAACTCAGAGCTGTTACCCTGGACAAGTTCATTTCTCCTTCCACATCTCAGGTCCTTCCTCTGTAAATAATCATTGTAACAACAATAGTAAGACCCGTCTCATGTGCTGTTCTGGTATTAAATAATCTATTATATCCCCTCAGCAGTTGGATTTCAGTCAGTCTGCCTGTTCTGCTCACTGTTCTGCCTATTCGATCACTAAGCACATAATAAGTGTCCAATAAATACCACCCATTATTGTCAAAACATCAAGAAACCTGTGATGAATAGGTTAGCCCTTGAAGTGAGTTCAAGACTCAAATAAAAAAAATCATGAAAAATTATGCTGTGGAAGATTTTCACTTGATTCGAGTTTATGTTACCAGTGCCCATGATATTAAAAAATAAAAGGAAAGGGGGAGAAAATTCCTAAAAGTAGTAAAGGGGCCTCTTGTCCCCAACAGACATTTGAAGGTAGTTGTCTCAGAATTGGGGAGTTTTTCCCGCAGTGACAACATGCTACTTTTCCTAGGCAGGTGAGTCAGATCATTCATCTTCATGGTAATAGGTAAAGCAAACTGTTTCCTATGTCCTTCCACGCTGCAGTTTTTCAAATGCATTTAAGTTAGCCCCTGTCATCAACATTTGTTTCTCTAGTAGCTTCAAAGCTCTTGACCTCTTACACCAATTTATTTCTGTACATTATTCATGTGTATGTGGAGAAAGTAAGCACACAGGTGATTGCTCCATTAAGCTTTCACTAAGTCAATCAACTTCATTCATTCAACTCAATGATTATTTAGTGTTTTCTCTTCCTGAGAAAGTTCGAAAGTCTTCACAGAGAGGGTGGTATTTGAGTTGGCCCTAGAGAAATATAGGATAGTGGAGTACATCTTGTGGAGAAGGACAGAATATGCTAGTTCAAGAAGTGGCGCTAAGTCTAAGGAGTAATATCTACAAAGCTT
The DNA here is from genome assembly GCF_014898055.3 of Talpa occidentalis. NCBI lineage: Eukaryota > Metazoa > Chordata > Mammalia > Eulipotyphla > Talpidae > Talpa > Talpa occidentalis. The sequence continues at coordinate 42,250,948 of NW_023601653.1, read as the reverse complement.
AAGAACATATTTTAGGGGCCTTCCTGGTGGCAAAAGAGGTAAAGCACAGCACTGTGAAGCTATCCACAGCCTCTGCAGCACAAGTTCAATCCCATTTGGCCAGTGAGCTACCCACATGGTGCAGCAGACCTCTCCTGTCTCGCCCGCTGCTCCCCTCAGCAGTGTATTTCATCAGTCTGCCTGTTCTGTTCCCTGCTCTGTCTCTGGTGATTCCTATCACCCCCTGTACCTCTAGCCTATACCCCAGTTCTTGTATGCATAAATAGATAAATCTTAAAAAAAGAACATATTTTATTTATAGGTAAAGGATATTAATATATGGATCATGTTGGTGGTTGTTGCAAATGTAGATAACTTTTCCCCCTCTCCTGCCTTTGCTTCCTTCTCCCAACACAGATATGTACAAGTGAATAGTCACACATATTGGGCCTCCCCGGTGGCGCAGCGGTTGAGCGCTGTGTTGCGAAGCTGCCCGCAGCCTCTGCGGCGCCGGTTCGATCCCCGGCTGCTCCCCGGCCACCGGAGGAGGATCCCACATGGTGCGCAGACCTCTCCTGCCGCCCGCTGCTCCCCTCAGCAGTGTACTTCAGTCCTTCTGCCTGCTCTGCTCCCCACTCTGGCTCTGGTGAATTCTCTCACCCTCCCGCGCTTCTGACTGTACCCAGTGCATGTATAAACAAAACAAGCAAACAAATAAAATAAATAAATAAATAAAAACATGCCTCTATAAAAAAAAAAAACTATTCAAAAAAAATAGTCACACATATTCTCAGCATGGGAGGTAAGGTTCACGTTTGAAAGATGATATAGTGGGCCTCCCTAGTGGTGCAGAGGTTAAAGTCTCAGCGTTATCAAACTATCACCAGCCACTGCTTGCTGAGTTTGGTCCGCAGCCAAGGAGGTGACACACATGGTGCGGCAGACCTCTCCTGTCTTGCCCATTTCTCCCCTCAGCAGTGGATTTCAGTAAATCTGCCTGTTCTACTCCCCACTCTGTCTCTGGTGAATCCTCTCACAGCCCGCCTCACCTCTAGCCTAGACCCCAGTTCTTGTATGCATAAATAAATAAAATAAATCTTTGAAAGAAGACACAGTGTTTGATGTTGAAGGGACCAAAAGTGGAGAAGAAAAAGAATGTAAGGGTTTTTTTTTAAAGATTTATTTATTTATGCATACAAGAGCTGGGGTACAGGCCAGAGGTGTGGGGGATGAGAAGATTCATCAGAGATAGAGTGGGTAACAGATCAGGCAGATTGACTGAAATACACTGCTGAGGGGAGCAGTGGGTGAGTCAGGAGTGGTCTGCTGCGCCATGTGGGTAGCTCCCTGGCCAGGGATTGAACTCGTGCTGCAGTGGCCGCAATTAGCGGCCCTTGTGCCACACCAGGGAGGCCCCCAGGAATGTAAGAGTTTTAATCTTCCATGCCTATCAGCCTCTGCCCCAATGATCGTGTGACCCCCGAGGAAGACACACTGGGACTCTGCTCCTAGAACAGAACCTCACGGTCCGGGCCCAGGCTGTGGTGTGGATCCTGGGGGACCTTTTCCGGTTTGAAGAGAATGGACTTGTCTATAAATTACGGGGGGCAAGTGTCAGAAAAGGGACACAAAGTCCCTGTCCTAGAAAGAAGTGAACATACAAAATAGGACAATGTGTCACCAAGAATTTGCCAGTAAAAAAAAGCAAGGAAATCATGGAAAAATCCAAAAAGCAGAGAGGAAACAAAGTTTGAAAATAGGCGACAATTCTTGGTACATTTTGGAAACAATTTCATCTTTTTAAGATTTAGGGTATAAAATTTATGCTAGAAATAAAAGAGTTGGAGTGCTTATTCCATCGGGGCTGGTCTTTCCTTCACCTCTCATGCCCTCTCCAAGTTTTGGAGGTGAATGCATGTCTACTTACCCCAAACCTTCCCACTTTTATTTAGTGATTTTTGTGTAGAAGAACTGGAGTGTAGGCCAGAAGTGTGGGGGGTGAGAGGATACACCAAAGAGAGTGGGGAGCAGAACAGGTGGATCTACTGAAATCCACTGCTGAGGGGAGCTGTGGGTCAGACAGGAGAGATAGACTGTGCCATGTGGGTCAGCTCCCTGGCCAGGGATCAAACTCAGACAATAGAGGTGATGGTGCTGAGGCTTAACCCTTAGGCCACTAGGGAGGCCCAACCTTCCCACTTGTAGTGAGGAAAAAGACCCACATCCTGAAAACACTTCTGATCTCAGGACAGCATGACATTGGTCACCTTGCCCCAGGTTACACGAACAGCTTATAAACTTGGAAGAAGGAAAGGAGGAAGGGAAACAAAAGAATTTAAGGAGCTGGTCTGGTAGAGTAAGACTGATTCAAGAACAAAGGGAATTGATACCCTTGCGCCAAAGTAAAACCCAAGAAGTAATGAGAGCTGGGTATTTCAAGGGAACGTGCAAAAAAAGTAACAGAAATGGGTTGGTGGTAAGTGTAGATTGAGAGTCCCGGAGCCCATCTGGAGTAGTTTCCCACTCTCTGTATGACGTGGATACAGGTTGTGTGTTCTTTGTATGCCTAAGGGGAGCTTGGAAGAGTCAGATCCAAGAAACCTTGAAACTGAGCACAAGAAAGACACAACATTTTCCAACGTGGATCAAATGGACAACATTGTCTTAACCTGAATAGACAACCAAGAACCAGTTGGAAGGATGATGGATCAGCCAGGACCAAATATGCCAACTCAGCCTCTTTTTCCCATCTGCAAAATCTTGCAAAATGTAATCTGGGTGAAGGGAAGGAATGGGGTGAACGATATTTCTTTCCCCACCACCTACCTTTGTGAGATTCAAAATACAAATTCAATTCAGTTCTAGAAAAATAAAAATGGGGACCTCCCTGGTGGACTAGGGGTTAAGCCTCAGCACTATCACTGCTATGGCCTGAGTTTGATCCCTGGCCAGGAAGCGGACCCACATGGCACAGCAGACCTCTCCTGTCTTGCCTGCTGCTCCCTTCAGCAGTGGATTTCAGTCAGTCTGCCTGCTCTGCTTCCCACTCTGTCTCTGGTGAATCCTCTCAGCCCCTGCACCTCTGGCCTACACCACAGTTTGTCTATACAAAAATAAGTAAATAAAATCTTTAAGGAAAATAAACATATGTTTCCCCTGCTGGAGTCTTTGACCTGAAATTATTAAGTTTTTTTTTCCTTTCTAAATCTATACAAACACAAACATACACACACATCTAAAAGGATATACCCCAATGGTAAGCAGTAATAAACTCTGGAGAGTTTGTTGACTTTAAGAACAATATAACTTTGTAATCTTTATTCTGAATTGTTTAAATTTTTAATAAGATACCCTCATCACTTGTATCATTAAATACTGATATAATTGTAAGATAGATGAAGATATAATGGGTTTTCCTGTAAGTAGGGCTGCATGCACGTGTTTTATTACTGGTGTGCTGTTCATGGAGAGGTCAGCAAAAGTAGAATGACATTACACAGAAGACTCCATTTGAGAAAGGATAAATCCAAAGAATACACATCTATAGAGGTAACCAAAAGGAGAATTTTTGTGGTATTGTATTTTAAGAAAATTTTCTGTAGGTAAACAGTCTAGGAAAAAAACAAACAAAAACAAACTATATAGTGGAAAAAATGGTTTAAAAAGCAAACAATGACTCAAGACTAACATTCACTGGACCTTTATCTGCTTCATTCAAAAGAGCTTTGAGGTGATGTTTGACAGAGAAGCATCCTTCCTTGCTCAGCTGCTGCTCTCTAGCTTTCTTGGGGTCTGTCTCACCTTTTCTGTCTCTGGGATCAGCCACTGCAGCTTCCAGTCAGACCCCAGGGGTTAATTAGCATGTTCAAGCAGACAACTCCCGCAGTGATAAACCCAGAGGTGACCTCTCTCCTGGGTCACATTCCTCATAACAAATTCCCTGCTAGTATCCCATACTAGTAAATAAAAACAGAATCCATTGTTCCACGCCTTCTCATTTCTATTCCTGTTAATGATATCCCTATCGCTCCCCACCCAGGCCATTTGGGGTCAAAAATACCTTTTCCTCTCTTTCCCTGTTCACAAGATCAATTGCTGAGATCTGTTGATCCTCCTGGAAGGAGGGGGGCTCTCTTCTCCTCTCTCCACTTGAGATGGGCCTGAAATGGCCCTTATAACCTCTACCCCAACCTCATGCTGTATGTTAGATTATTCCAGACATCACAGTATTTTAGGCATAATCATAAAGGAAATGCCATCCAGACCACAATGAATACCACCACACGCCCACGAGGCCGGCTGTTATTAAGAACTCAGAAAGTAACTGGTTGAGAATGTGGAGAAATTGGAACCCTTGAGCATTGCAGGTAAGCGTGTAAAATTGTACAGCCATTGTGAAAAACAGTATGGAGTTTCCTCCAAAAATTAATTGCTGTGCTGAAATTGTACAGAAATTTTGGTGTGGATATACACCCAAAAGCATTGAGAGCAGCAACTCAAGTATTTGTATATTCACGTTCAGAACAGCCTCATTCACCAGAGACAGAGTAGAAGCAACTTGAGTGCCCATCCCAGGGCACACAGACACACAGATGCATTCAGCTTCAAAAAGGAAGGGCATTGGGACAGTTGCTACATTGACAAAATTTGAAACCATTGTGCTAAGTAAAACAAGTCCCCACAAAGAGAACTAGCATGTGATTCCATTCATAGGATGTACACAGAGAGCTCAAATGCATAGAGATAAAACCTAGAATGGTAACTGGCAGGTGCTGTAACCATGGAGATAGATGGTGATGGATGCACAGCAGTATAGGTCACTTAATACACAGAATAGTGCACTTTAAAAAGGTGAAAATGGAAATTTTGTGCTATATATATGTAATCACACATTTTAAATTCTAGTTGCTTCATAAATTTCTTTTTACAGTTGGTTTGACTAGAGAGCCAAACAAGGTCCACTTATACATTTGGTTAATTGGTCTCTTAAGTCTCTATTAACTGATAATAATTCCCTCTCCCTGTTCCCATTTTTACCTTCTATTGTTGAAGAAACCAACTTGGCTGGCTTGTAAATTTCCCACATTCTGGATTGGCTGATTGCATTCTGGTTGTGTCATTTAACCTGTTCTTCTATTTCCTATAGTCTGGTAACTATGTCTCAAGGTTTGACCAGATTCAGGTTCAGTTTTTGGTTTCACTTTTTATTTTTATTTATTTTTTTTTAAGATCAATTCATTTGTGCATACAAGAATGGGGGTACAGGCCAGAGGTGCGGCCGGTGAGAGGATACAACAGAGACAGAAAGGGGAACAGCACAGGCAGATTGACTGAAACACACTGCTGAGGAGCGAGTCAGGAGAGGCCCCCTGTGCCATGTGGGTACCTCCCTGGCAGGGGATCTAACTCGTGCAGTGGTGGCTGTGAGTAAATAAAAACAGAATCCACAGATTCATAGGTTGCATCCCAACCCCTTGCGCCATCAGGGAGGGCCCCTCATTTTTTCATTTTTAAGGTTGTTTCTGTAGCTTGGCTTCCGTAGATAGTGCTGCAATAAACACAGAAGTGCATGCATCCTTCAAATTAGTGAGTTTGCATTCTTCATATAGATACCTAGCAGTGGAATTGCTGGATCATATGGCAGATCTATTTTTAGTATTTTAAGGACCTTCCATATTTAAGCATGGTTTTTATTTTTATTTATTTATTTATTTATTTTTTAAAGAGGCACATATTTTTATTTGTTTGTTTGTTTGTTGTTTGTTTGTTTGTTTGTACATGCACTGGGTACAGTCAGAAGCGCAGGAGGGTGAGAGAATTCACCAGAGCCAGAGCAGGGAGCAGAGCAGGCAGAAGGACCGAAGTACACTGCTGAGGGGAGCAGCGGGCGGCAGGAGAGGTCTGCGCGCCATGTGGGACCCTCCTCTTGATGGCCGGGGAGCAGCTGGGGATTGAACCGGTGCCGCAGAGGCCGCGGGCAGCTTCGCAACCCAGTGCTCAACCGCTGCGCCAGCGGGGAGGCCCTTAAGCATGGTTTTTAAATACAATTTTTTTTTCAATTCATTCTGTTGATTATTCTTTTTGAAGCAAAGTTGCTCCATCTGTGGTCAGAAGAGTTCCCTGAATTAGCTCCTGAGTCCTTTTACATTCCAGTGGCCCATATTATCTTCTTTGCTTTCTGGAACCACACAAGGTTCCAGGTTTTCTTTGTGTTTCCTACTTCAGATCTGGAACCTGCAATTTCTCCAGCCTCAGGAAATGGTATTTAGAAACCACAATCTGAGAGACAAGAACACTGATTGCTACTGGGATATCATTGCTTCTGGGTCATTTCACTGTCCACAAATATTAAAAAGTCTTGTTGTTGCTTTGTTCTTTTAAATAAAAACATGTCATAAGTGCATATCATATTTATAGAATACAGGGTTTTCATTTAAATTCTGTAAGTTTATATATGTATCTCTATCTGGAAAATCTTGGTTCCTAATAACACAACATTACGTAATTGTTTATTCGTTTACATACATATTATCGTTTCAAAATAACAATACCAATATTAGTATTAACAGTATGATTACTTTGAAACTGTTTTTGTTATTAGGCTTTATATTGCTAAGAATGTATTTTCAGGGCCTCCCGGGTGGTGCAGCAGTTGAGCGCTGGGTTGCGAAGCTGCCCACAGCCTCTGCAGTGCTGGTTCAATCCCCGGCTGCTCCCCGGCCACCAGAGGAGGGTCCCACATGGCGTGCAGACCTCTCCTGCCGCCCGCTGCTCCCCTCAGCAGTGTGCTTCGGTCCTTCTGCCTGCTCTGCTCCCCGCTCTGGCTCTGGTGAATTCTCTCACCTTCCCGCGCTTCTGACTGTACCCAGTGCTTGTATAAATAAATAAAATTAAATATAATAAATAAATTAAATAAATCTTTAAAAAAAAGAATGTATTTTCAAATTACCTGTGTTTTAGTCACATGAAATAACCCTTCTGTATGTTACTAAGACACCAGTCTATAAATTTGAAGTACATTTGTTTTATTTTGCTTCATTTTTCTGTCCAATTTTTATGAATTGGTGTATTTGTTGCTTTCTTCATTTTTATCTAATTTCGTTTAACATTGGATAAGGAGGCCTCTCTGGTGGACTAATGGTTAGTCTCAGCACTATCTCTGCTACTGCCTGCGTTCAATCCCTGGTCAGGGAGCTGACCCACGTGGCATAGCAGACCTCTCCTGTCTTGCCTGCTGCTCCCCTCAGCAGTGGATTTCAGTCAATCCACCTGTTCTGTTCCCAACAGGGGTGAATCCGCTCACCCACTATATCTCTGGCCTACACCACAGTTCTTCTATACAAAAAAAAAAAAAAAAAATTCTGAAAAAAAAAAAAAAAAAGATTGTGTAAAAACATTTCTATGGTTATAAAGTCAAATTATCAAGCAAACTGTATTTGTTTGCTACAAACTGATAATATCTGATACACATTATTGAAGTCTAGAATATCCTTTTATCCCTGCAAACCTATTATCATCCTCACTCCTCACTAGATAACCATGTATGGTAGTTTTTTGTTTATCCCTCAATTGTTTTATTAATATAAATAATTGTTCCTATTCTCACCCTTTTCTTAGATAAAGGGTAGCATATTGCAGGTATTTTTTCTACCCTTGACCTTTTTCATCTAATGATATTCATAGAAGAACACAGAAATAATCTATATTCTTTTTCACAACTTCATGGTCCTCCTTTGTGTGGCGATAACAGAGTTTATTTCAATCTCTGTTTTTTTTGACATTTGAGTTGTTTTTCTGCATTGAAATTATAGATAGAGCAAATCTGAATTGCCTTGAACACAAGTCATTTCATACTTTTCCAAGAGAACCTTCAGAAAACATTCCTTCAAGTGGGGTCTCTTGTATAAAGTGTGTGTACCTGTGTGATGTTCCACATGTGAACAGGTCCCTTCCACCAGGACTTTACACCCCTCAGCAGAAGCTGCGGACACTTTCTCCACAGTCACAGAACAGAATCCAATTATTACAGCTCAGCCAGTTTATTAGGTGAAATATGGTGTTTTAAGGTAGTTTTAATTTTCATCTCTCACAAGCAACATTGAGCATCAGATTAAGTACCATGTACACATTTTTTCCTCTGAACTGTATCTATGTATTTCCTGTCCATTTTTATATTTCACTCTTTTCCTCTGATTTGTAAAAATATAAAGATATTAGAAATATTGACTCTTTTTCTGTGAAAAAAGTTGCAAATATTTGCCCAAAGGTCGCTTGTATTTTTACTTTGTTAATGGATTTTTGTCAATGTATAATTTTTTTAAGGTTGCTTAGGTTATCAAACTTTTCCCTTAATTTGGTGTAATTTCATTCATTCACATGTAATGAAGAATTCACCCATGTTTTCATCTAGTATTTGTACAGTTTTATTTTTACATCTGAATCTCTTGCCTTTGTTTTTTTAACGTGGACTGTCAAATTCCATTAGATATTTTATTTTTATGTTTTTTTTTCTTTCATCATTATTCACTTATGCACCATATTTGATTTTTCCCTTCAGGTGTAATCCCCATAAATCTCCCGCCACCACAGCACCCATAATCCATCACCACAGTCCCTTGTGCTTTTCCCCTCCCTGTTTAGACCCCTCTCCCACCACCTTTCTTGCTGTATGCCTCAGATCTACAGTCAGCTTGCACATTCATCTTTTTCTTGACCTTTGGTTCGGTTTCACTATATTCCACATACTTTGACCCTATTAGAATCTGTACTAGTATAGGTATTTGGATGACTCTATTTTTTCATATGGCTATCCAGTTGTTTCAACATTTTTCAAAGTCTGTATTTCTCCATTGATTTCAGATGCTGCCTTTATCATGGTTTACATTTCCATATACAATTAGGTTTATTTCTGGATTTTTCTATTTGGTTCTGTCCGTTTGTGTGTTTATTCCCTTGCCAATAAAATTTTCTTCTAATTATGGAGACTTTGTAGTATGTTTTAACATCTGGTTTAAGATCTAGCCTCCCTCATTGTTTTTCTATTTTAAGGTTTTTTCCAGACTATTTTTGTTTGATTGCTTTTCCAAATGAAATATATAATCAATTTGTTGCACTTAAAAAAAACAAAACTGACAATGTATTTATTGTTAGAACAGATATCTTTACAATATTGAGTCTTCCTATCCAATTTATATGGCTTATTCTTTTATTTGCTTGCATCTACTGTTTTATAGTTCTTTCATGTATGTTTTAGTCATTGCTCTGTTATTTTGTTGTAATTATAAAAGGGATCTTTAGGGCCTCCCTAATGGCCTAGCAGCTAAGTCTCAGCTCTGTCACCGCTAAGCCCTGATTTCGATCCCCGGCCAGGGAGGTGACCCACATAGCACAGCAGACCTCTCCTGTCTTGCCCATTGCTCCCCTCAGCAGTGGATTTCAGTAGATCTGCCAGTTCTGCTCCCCACTCTGTCTCTGGTGAATCCTCTCACTTCACCCCTACCCCTGCACCTCAGGCCTACACCCCAGCTCTTGTATGCATTAATAAATAAATCTTTAAAAAAAATTTTTTTAATCTACATGAAAATCACCAAGGAATCCTGGTACAGATTCTGATACAGCAGATGTGGGATGAAGGCTGAAATTTTTGTCTTTTTATTTTATTTTTTTATTTTGAAAGATTTTATTTATATATACATACAAAACTGGGGTACAGGCCAGAGGTGTGGGATGGGGGGGTGGGGTGTGTGTGTGAGAGGATTCACCAGAGGCAGATCAGGGAACAGAACAGGCAGATCGACTGAAATACACTGCTGAGGGGAGTAGCGGGTGAGTCAGGAGAGGCTGAACCATGTGGATCAGCTCCCTAGCCGGTTGGCCCTAACGGGCTGGAGATCCAACTCCTGCAGTGCTGCAGTGGCTATGGATAGCTTCATAGTGCTGCGACTTAACCCCCTACACCACCAGGGAGGCCCTGAAATTTTGTCTTTTTAACTACCTTGCAGGGTAAGTGGAGAAGTGCTACTTCTGTAGCACTCAATGATTGAAAACTATCATCTTTCAGCTTTGATTTTCAAAGCAAACTTTTAAATAATTCAAAGTAGAGGAAATAATCTTTAAAATTCTGGGTTTCATTTTAAAGAGTCAAACACTGGGGAGAGAACTGGGAGCTTCTTGTCTTTGCTTTATTTTGTTTGCTTGCTTGCTTGCTTACTTAGGAAATCTCCCAATGCTGTTATTTAAACTCTCTTAGCTCCTAACCCGGAGGACTACAGCAGGTGTTTTCTCATATAAGCCGCAGAGTGGGAGGACACAAGACATGACAAAAGGGTGGCTTCCTGCCACATAGGAAGAGGAAGAAAGTCCTTTCTGCAGTTGAGGGGAGGAGTCTGAGCTGACAAAGTTGAGACAAGTAGTTCCTGCAGCCTGCCTTATAGAACATGCAAGGGCAGGCCACAGGGGGCAGAAAAGCCCAGGCAGCTCAAAGGGCAATGCCAGCAAAGAGGTAAGGCAAGAACAGCTGCAGCTCTCTGGAACCTTCCAAGAGCCTTGCAGGCCCACGGCCAAAGGCCAGTTCCTCACGGAATGAGGCCCTTTAGCAGAGACTAGCCAGGCTCGAAGGAATTAAATTAGATGGTCCTTTCCAGGTTATGAATATATTGTTAGTATTGTGAGTGGGTTTAATAGATGAAAATCATGAAATGAATCTAAAGTATAACAATCATTCATTCGTCCTCTAGGAACTGAGTGCCTGTCATGTATCAGGTACTTGGGACAAAATGAGTAAAAGCGACTGAGCTCCTGTCCTCATGGAGCTTAAAATCAGTAACAGCTAACATCTATTAGCAACAGTAGTGTATGCAGGGACATGTGTCTGAAAATCTACATGCACATACCGATACCTATCCTGGTTCATTGGGTTTAAGAAAGACCCAGAAAAGTGTATTTTTTTTAAGTATCCACACATTTCTGATGCTCATTTCTAATTAGAATCATTTTTCATCATCGATATATCATTAGAGTAATGTCCCAATTAAAGTTAAAACTACTAACTGAAAGTTATGAGAACATGGTAGAATATTTGAAATTCTCCTTGAGTCTGAATAAAATACTTCTAGAATACATGAATATTATTTTTAGGAGTCTTCGTCAATTAGTCATACTTTATTTTGGGATATGTTCAAATTCATAGAACAAAGTTTCACAATCTTTAAAATCATTACCTTCCTAATATTTAAAAATCAAGATTTAAATATAGGCTTAAAAATAAATAAATAAATAAATAAATAAATATAGGCTATTTTTTTATTAGGACTCTTTCCTTTCATAATTTAAGCCAATTAGTATTTGCATATTTAGTAATGCTGTGAAAAAGAAGTTCCGGGGTTGAAATAGTCATTCTGTGAAAAAAAATTATTAAGCATACATATTTTTATATTTGTGGTGTGCACTGGTATGTGTCTAATGTGCATTTGTGCACAATTGCCCTATATTTGACAATTCTAAATGCTGACATGCTTTGATGTTTAGAAAATAAAATCATTGCTAAGATCTTTTTCTGCATTTTGAAATCTTTATTTCCAGTTTATATTCTTCCAGTTTTTCAAAAAATCTTAATCTCAGTACAATATATACAAAATGAGTCATTTATTATAATTTTTTAAATTTTATCTATATTTTACCTCATTCTTCATTTTTGTACAATGAATGTTTTCTCCTCTCAGGTATAGTCCCCATAAAATCCCCACCACTAATTCACCCACGCACCATCACCATAGTCCCTTGTACTATTCCCTCCCTTGTTGTTTTTTTTTTTTAAAGATTTATTTATTTATACAAGCACTGGTACAGTCAGAAGTGCAGGAGGGTGAGAGGATTCACCAGAGACAGAGTGGGGAACAGAACAGGCAGATGGACGAAATACACTGCTGAGGGGAGCAGCGGGTGCGGCAGGAGAGGTCTGTCGCGCCATGTGGGACCCTCGCCAGTGGCTGGGGGATCAAACCGTCACTGAATAGGCTGTGGGCAGCTTCGAAGCCCAGCGCTCAACCGCTGCCGCCACCAAGGGAGGCCCGCCCTCCCTTGTTTTGAGCCTTCTCCCTCCTTCTTCCCTGCAGAATATCTCTCGTTCATAGTTGCCTGTTGATTTTTAATCTACTATAATTTTTTTTCCCCAATCACTTATTTGGTTTCTCTACATTCCTCTTATAAGTGAAACCATCCAATATTTTTCTTTTTCTTTCTGGCTTATTTTACAGAACATAGTCCCTTCTAGCTCCGTCCATGTCAGTTTGAATGGCATGAGTTTATCTTTTTTGATTGCTGAGTGATATTCCATTGGGTGTATATACCACATCTTCTTGATCCAGTCATCTATTTTTGGGCATTTGGGTTGTTTCCATAGCTTGCCTGTAAGATTTTTTGTATATAAAATATATATTTTTCTACTAACACATTGCTTTAATCTACACTTTCTCTTGGATTCTTCTCTAGGTTCCACCTTCCCACCTATACCACAATGCAGGCTCTGGTTGTGCCAACGATGCTTGAAGCTCCACTGTGTTAACTTATAAACGCCTGAACCACCCTACAAGCAAAACAATCATGAAGACCAACATGATGCTTGATGTTGCCAAGATCTTGATCCAATGTCATTTTCACATTAGATACAATGTCATGTTATACTTCTTAGCACAGTACATAGAGACTGGTCAGCTAAGAATCTATCACTAGGTATATATACACAATGGAATACTATTCAGCCATCAAAAAGATAAACTCATGCCATTTGCAGCAACATGGATGGAGCTGGAAGGGATCATGCTCAGTGAAATAAGCCAGAAGGGAAAAGAAAAAAATGAGATGAGGAATCAGGAAAATAATAATAATAATAAATAAAAAGTCAAAATTAACAGGCAACTATAAATCAGAGACACTCTGCAGGGGAGGGGTCAAAAGAGGGGAGGGAAGAGCAGGAGGGACTATGGTGATGGTTCAAGGGTAACTTGGTGGTGGGAATTTTATGGGGACTACACCTAAGAGGAGAACACAAATATTGTACAAAAATGAACAATGATGTAATATATATATATATATATACACACATATATAAATATTTAAAAAAAATAAATCTATCACTAGACTGTGAGGAGAGGTTCCCCCTCTTAGGTTTGGAAATAAATGAATGATTAAAAATGTTCTTCTGCTAAAAAGAAACTTCTCCGAAGAGGAAATGCAAATGGCCAATAGGCATATGAAAAAATGTTCAACATCACTTGTAATCAGGGAAATGCAAATCAAAACTACAAAGATACCACCTTATGCCAGCGAGAATGGCACATATTAAAAAAACTAGCAACAACAATATTGGCGAGGTTGTGGAGAAAAAGGAACTCTCCTGCACTGTTGGTGGGAGTGCAAACTGGTCCAACCACTATGGAGAGCTGTGTGGAGATTTCTTGACCTACTAAACATAGAGCTTCCATTTGATCCAGCAATTCCACTTCTAGGTATTTACCCAAAGGACACAGAAACATCAATTCCAAAGAGCACCTGCACCCCTATGTTTATAGCAGCACTGTTTACAATAGCTAAGCTTTGGAAACAACCCAAATGCCCAAAAATAGATGACTGGATCAAGAAGATGTGGTACATATACACTATGGAATATCACTCAGCATTCAAAAAAGATAAACACATGCAGTTTGCAGCAACATGGATGGAGCTAGAACGTATCATGCTCAGCGAAATAAGTCAGAAAGAAAAAGAAAAATACCGGATGGTCTCACTCATAGCAGGAATTTAGAAAACCTAAATAAGAGACCAGGAAAAAGACTAATCAATACAAAGTAAAAATCAAAATCAACAAGCAACTATAAACCAGAGACACACTATGGGGTGTGGGGGGGAATGAAGGGCGGGGAGAGGAAGAACTAGAGTCAAAATAAGGGGGGGTGCAATTGTTTATATAACCAAAATGAACATATATATAACCAAAATGAAAATGCATGCATTGTGTAAAGATGAAAAATGATGTAAGAATTTTATAAAATAAAATATTAAAAAAATTTAAAAATAAAAATGCTCTTTCCTTCTTCCTGTAGAGCTATAATCTAGCCACCATGATTTATAATAGATAGCTTTCATCTTTTGTGCCCCTGTGGGCTCATTTTATTTATTTTTTTAAGATTTATTTTTAGTTATGTGTAGAAGAGCTGGGGTGCGGGGATGGGGTGTGAGAGGATTCCCCAGAAATGAGTAGGGAGCAGAGCAAGCAGATAGATCTACTAAAATCCACCACTGAGGGGAGCAGCGGGTGAGACAGGCAAGGTCTGCTGCACCATGTGGGTCAGCTCCCTGCCTGGGAATCAAACTCATGCCATAGTGGCTGGTGACAGCTTGATAGCGCTGAGACTTTACCCCCTGCACCACTTGAGGACCTGCAAGCTCAATTTATAACCAAACTCAAATCATAAGGCTTAGATGTCTGACTTTCCCTGTGAGCTGCTGCTTACATCCAGGGCACTGAACCCACTGGTCTGAGTAATAAAGGGATAGCGTTGGGGAGAACCCTCTCTGCATAACAGAGTCTGCTCTCAGAAAACCAACCAAACCACAGTTGTGAAAATCAATGACTGTATTTGTGCTATCAGAACAACAATAAATAAAATGGAAACTCTTGAAGGGTATTTACAACAAACACCTTTGCAAGAATTCCACACTTACTATCAACCAACCTTACACACTTTCCCTTTATCAGGACAAATGGCTTTGTTGAAGTTGTCTTCTTATAATCTAGAAGGTAACAACATTTCTGAGATAGCGGAGTCCTTTATCTGATCTGCTTAAAGAAGTGGGTACGTGAAAAAAGTTAAGACCTACATGCTAGAGAAATAGAAAGAAAAGAGGCTAAACGAAATCTCCCCAAGTTTTGTCTAAAGAAAACCTTTCTCATGGTTGTTTATTATTTTTTATTAATTAAATTTTTCCCCTTTCATCACTGTAGTCCCCATAATTCTCCTGCCACATTATCAGCTGTGAACCATCACCATAGTCCCTTGTGTTCATCGTCCCCTGCTGTGCCCCCTCTCCCCTCCCAGTCCTTTGCTGGAGGCCTCAGATCTATGTTTAGCTTGTTAGTTGTGACTTTTCCTCGACCTTTCGTTTGGTTTTTCTATATTCCACCTATAGGTGAAACCAACTGATATTTTTCTTATTTCACAAGCTCCATCCATGTTGCTGCCAATGGCAAAAGATTGTCTTTCCGCAGTTCTCAGTAGCTATCCATTTGGTTAGACTCCTTTAACTCAACAGCATAGAAGCAATTAGAATACTTCTGAGAGAGAGAGTTGAAAAGACAATGCAATTGACATAATAGGACTAAAAATTTTGCAGTTCTAGAGTTGTAGGGAGGCAAGGATTGAATCCAGAAAAATTAACTAAGGCAAGAAAGTATAGGTAGGTCATCAAGTACTCTCAATTCTGGACTAAAATCTGGAAATGCAGAGTTGGCTAGAACAATAGGAGAAAATTGATCTACACATTCTAACCTAGAACATTGACTTGATTTTGCTGAGATTTTATGTCATTACCTCTCGGGTTATGTACAAACAGGTTAGGAGACTGAGATGAGCTATTATTCTAGTTCTGTGCTGGAATCACCAAATATCCTACCCCAAACAAGCAACTGTCCTTCCTACTCTTTGCAATGTGTTCTAAGCAACTTAGGTAAATAATAAGACTTCTGAGGATCAGGCATTAAGAGGGGTCACGAAGCTCTAAGAGTGAATAGTAGATCACATACAATGCATCCCACACAGATACACTTTGTTTTTAACATTTGTTGATTTTTGTTAATGTTTGCTGTTTTTACATACTCAGTACGGAAATAGCTCCAATGTAAAGAAACATTCTCTAAAAACAAATCTATTTCCATTTTATATTTTTATAATAACAAGTGTCCTAGAGGAAAGCTATCAGAAAATAACTTTACAGAATAAGAATATTCTTCCATGCCAGTGCCATGGGGAAATTTTACAAATGAATACCCTCAATAACAATTTCTAAAACAGAAGAATTATTCAATAGTAGCTATGGTTAAAAAGAACATGGAAAGTGCTAGAAGAGAGAGAGGACAAGGATTCAGTGGGACATGCCCATTTGTCTGTGTAATAATAGAATTTGGGTCAAAAGATGGGAAAAAATACCACTTCTATCTCTTGATAGCACCTCCACTTACCCATCTGCATGTGTGCATAATACACTCCCCTACAACAACATGGAGAACATACACACACATGCTATCTTAAGTGATTTTCTCGGGAAAACAGAATTACAGATAATGTTTACTTTCTCCTTTGTACTTTTCTATGTCTTACAAATTATATTAATGAGCACATTTCTTTATATTCAGAAAGTAAAACTACAAAGAATTAAATAGAAAATAAAAATTCAACGAAAGTAATGAAGACCCATGAAAATTTCAAAAGACAAGAATTTTATTTTTTTAAAGATTTATTTCTGTATGCATACAAGATCTGGGGTACAGGCCAGAGGTGCAGGGGGTGAAAGGATTCACCAGAGACAGAGTGGGGAGCAGAACAGTTAGATCTACTGAAATCCACTGCTGAGGGGAGCAGCAGGTGAGACAGGAGAGGTCTGCTGCGCAGTGTGGGTTGCTCCCTGGCAGACCGGGGATAGAACTCATGCTGCAGTGGCTGGAGATAGCTTGATAGTACTGTCTTTAACCTCTGCGCCACCGGGGGGCCCAAGTCAAGTATTATTTTTTTTTTATTTTATTTTTTTTTTTTAAGAATCGATACTTTTTTTTTTTTACATTTTTTTTTTTTTTTATAGAGGCATGTTTTTATTTATTTATTTATTTGTTTGCTTGCTTGTTTTGTTTATACATGCACTGGGTACAGTCAGAAGCGCGGGAGGGTGAGAGAATTCACCAGAGCCAGAGCGTGGAGCAGAGCAGGCAGAAGGACCGAAGCACACTGCTGAGGGGAGCAGCGGGCGGCAGGAGAGGTCTGCGGCCATGTGGGACCCTCCTCTGGTGGCCGGGGAGCAGCCGGGGATCGAACCGGCGCCGCCGAGGCCGCGGGCAGCTTCGCAACCCAGCGCTCAACCGCTGCGCCACCGGGGAGGCCCCCAAGTCAAGTATTTTAAATGATAGCTCAAAATAAATAAAATATAAGCTAGGCATCGGAATGCATATGCAAAGATCTAAACATTAAAGCGATAAAAAGTAAAAGCAAGAAATAAAAATCAGAAGATAATAAAATACCACAGCATGTATACCAGTATTTTTTTTTAAATATACATTTATTTATGCATACAAGAGCTGGGGTATAGGCCACAGGTGTGGGGAGTGCGAGTATTCACCAGAGAAAGAATGGGGAACAGAACAGGCAGATCGACTGAAATACACTGCCGAGGGGAGCAGCGGGCAAGTCAGGAGAGGTTTGCTGCGCCATGTGCTCCCTGGCCGGCCAGGGAATCAAACTTGTGTTGCAGAGGCTGCTAATTGCTTTATAGGTTGCGTCCTAACTCCCTGCACCCCCAGGGAGGCCCTATACCAGAATTTAAAATTCTTAAAGTCTGTAAATGAGAATGTATGGTGAAGTTAGGTAGACAAAAGGCAAAAGATGAACTAAAAGTAAATGAAGAAGAAATAAAAACAATAGAACAGCAAATACCATTGCAGCAAGGAATGGCTCCATCAAGTCAGGATGTGAAGCTAGGGAACTGAGTATGTCTTTAATGATGCCAAGCAAGCATGAAAGAGAAAGAAGACTGCATGGAGGAATCCAACTCTAGATTAGCAAGTGGCCTCTGTCTCGGGTGAAGTCTGGTTTGAAGTAGTTTTCCTGAGAAAATCCCCTTTAGCCTTAAGGTGCTCTTCGTTGGCTTAAGCCTCAAGACTCCCTCCTTCTCTCCTCTTTTGCCCACAGCTGTGTTTTTATCAACTGTCTAAAATAAGACACTTCTCTCAAAAGCTCCAGCCCTATGACCATGCAGCCCACGAATCAGTTGACTCTTACACAATAGAGCAAAGTATAACACTTCCTCCAGAAAATCCACTTACAGGGGTCTCCCTGGTGGCGCAAGCAGTTAAGATGCAACCTATGAAACAATCCACAGCCTCTGCAGCACGAGTTCGATCCCCTGGCTGGCCAGGGAGCAACTCACATGGCACAGCAGACCTCTCCTGTCTCACTCACTGCTCCCTTCAGCAGTTGTATTTCAGTCATTCTGCCTGTTCTGTTCCCCACTCTGTCTCTGGTGAATCCTCTCACCATCCACACCTCTGGCCTGTACCCCAGTTCTTGTATGCATAAATAAATAAATCTTTAAAAAGAAAAGAAAAGAAAATCCATTGACAACTTTATTTCTCCAATTTATGTACCAAACACAGCTCATCATCTACTGGGATACCACACTTCAGAGCCATCTTCCTTGACCACACAATGTAAATAAGGTCTCTATGTCACTTTCTCCCCTATAATAGTCTGTTCTTGTCTTTCACCAACTTTTCACAATTTTCCATAATTGCTATACTTACTCTTAATGTTTGTTTCTCTTGGTAGTTTCATGAGAACAGCTTCCCTCCATTGTTTTTGTTTACCGTTAAAGAGAACACAGTACTGGTACTTAGGAGACCTTGATAAGTAATCACTGGATGGATAGATGGATGGAAGGATCTACAGGTAGGTACACTGGCAGACACGTGAGTACACCAGCCCTATCCTTGTTGTACTTCTTCTTTTTGTAAGCCAGCACCTCCTACAGTGCTTGGTGTAAATAAATGCGGCTCTGTAAATTTGTTGGTTATGGCAATGGGGATGAAAAAATGAGCAGAACATTGTTCCTGCCTTTCAGACATCAAATTTCAGGAAGAGAGTATATATAAATTAGTAATTACAACAACATGAGATAATGGTATATTAGAAATACAAACCAGGCACTATGGAATACACAGAATATGCTAAATTGCCTGCAGAGTTCAAAAAAGCTTCCTAAAGGAGATTTACTAGAGTATGCAAAGAGATTTACTAAATAAAGACCAAAATAAAAGCATTCCAGAAGACAGGTATGTGAAGACAAAGCAAGGATTGCTGGGGCATCAAGTGTGAGGATAACCTGAGCAGCTTTGCGTTTTAGAAAGGTTACTCCTGCCAAAGTTGGTAGAAAATATGGACCGAGTTAGATTTCATGTGAGAGATGCTGAGGGTTTTTAAAGTGTCAGTGGCAGTGAAAAGATAGAAGAGATAAATGCAGAACATGTGAAAAAGTTAAACTAGGCAGGAGGTAGCTACCAATGGGATGAGGAGACTGATGGAGGGGGTGTCTAGGTTGACTCATAGGATTCTGGCTTGCGCACCTGGATGCAACATCATGGTAACATCAACCAAAATTTGAGAGAGGAAAAAAAGAGAAACTTTGGAAATGTGTTGCCTTCTAGAAACCCCAATCTAGGATAACTTAGTCATTGGAAAGATAAGTCTGAAACTCATGCCCACAGTCACAAGTGAGGATGAATGTGGAATGTGGAAACCTATGGCATATATTAATTTCAATATCATATTGTGGCTTATTTATTTTTGATTTCTCCACTTATCTAGTTTTAATAACATAATTATTCTGTCTGGTTACAAGACTCAATCATTTAATTTTTACTGACATGTATGCAGTGTGGACACTTGCTATTTACAACTCAAGGCTAATATTTTATTTTATTTTTAATATTTATTTATTTATTTATTTATGCATATAAGAACCAGGGTACAGACCAGGGGTAAGAGGAAGGGGATGGGAGGATTCACCAGAGACAGACTGGGGAGCAGAACAGGCAGACTGACTGAAATACACTGCTGAGGGGAGTAGTAGACGAGACAGGAGAGGTCTGCTGCACCATGTGGGTCACCTCCCTGGCCAGGATGGAACTCGTGCTGCAGTTGCTGCAGATGGCTTCACAGTGCTGTGTCTTAACCCCTTGCACCACCAGGGAGGCCCCAAGGCTAATATTTTAATCTTTTTTAAATGTTGTCTTTATTTGTAGCTAAGACTCAAACAACATACTGGACCAAACCCTGGGCATTTTGTATCTTTGGTTTAACTTAAATCGATATCCATAATCACAGATGTACTTTGAAATAATTTCCTCCTTGACTCTTGCTTTTCCTGCGTGTACACTGTTGTTTTTTTTCACTCAAGTATTACTACAATTGTGCCCTGCTTTTGAGAGAAGAAAGTCTCCTGGCAAATTGCCATTTCAAAGTTCTTAAAGACTCCTTATTTTCATTCAAAAAGTCACCGACTTATGTCATTGGTGATGGTTTTTGGTCTAAAGTCAATAGATTAATGCTTTTGTGATCTGAATAATTTCTCAGAGGCATTTATACTTTAAAAAAATGAAAGCATTGAGGAGAAAGATTTTTTTTATAACAGTTAAAAGTACTTGTCAAGTTAAAACACTGCAAGGATTCAGTCAGCTCTAAACTTCAGGTGCACAATCTGTTGTCCATTAACAACCTCATAATCTCACAAAGAAAACTTTCTTGCATTCACTGATATTTGTAATAAAATTTGTGACATCATCATGCTTCGGTAATTTCCTAGCTCATCTAATGACATTAAAATATTCAAGTTATCACTAGTTCTATAATGGGAGCTTTCAAAGGATGGAGAAAGAATTTCTTTAGCATATTTGTCAAGAGGCATTAAACACTTCAACCTTAGTTAGGAGTAACATTATAAGAAAAAAATTCAGGAAGCCTTTAATTTTCCCTGGACATTGAAAAGCAATGTGACAGGTACACAAGAATCAGAAAATGAGGAATATTTTATGTATGCTACAGGCCAAAGCTGGCCCAGTAGGCAAAGGGGTAGCCACTTTCATAATCGGTGAGTTAATCATACCTGCCTGATTTGGAAAAGGAATAATAACTGGAATAGGGTGTTTTAAATTATTATTGTTTCACTTTTTCTGGTCTACCCTGCAATAAATTAGGTGGTGTTTGAAAATCTTTTTATGTGCCCCTCACCCATAAAAGCTAAACCCTTAAAAGATCCTTTGTGACTTAATAAATAAAGCCCGGGGATCAAACTCATGTTGCAGTGGCTGCGGATAGCTTGATAGTGCTGAGACTTAACCCTTTGCGCCACCAGGGAGGCCCAGCAGTTATTTTTTAAAATGACTTGGACTGGGCCTCCCTGGTGGTGCAGGAGTTAAAGTCTCAGCACTATCAAGCTATAGTAAGCCCCTGCGGCCTGAGTTCAACCCCCAGGCAGGAAGCTGACCCACAGAGGTCACAGCTGACCTCTCCTGTCTCCTCTGCTGCTCCCCTCAGCAGTGTATTTCAGTAGATCCACCTGTTCTGCTCCCCACTCTGTCTCTGGGGAATCCTCTCACCCCCACACCTCTGGCCTGCACCCCAGCTCTTCTACGCATAAATAAATAGATAGATAGATAAATAAAATCTTAAAAATAAATGTTGAAAAATATGATAAAATAATAAAATGGCTTGAACTCCTATACACACCTCCCAGTTACAGCAAATATATTTATTTCTGCATTTTGCATCGATGGTTCCTTTGTTTCTCTTTCTCTTACTCTGCTCAGCATCTGGTAGCTCTCACTCACTGTCCCCATCTAGGCACCTTGAATGCCACCTCGTCTGGCCACCCTTCCCTGATCACCTACCCAAGCCTCACCTCAACTGCTCTCTCCATGGGTGGTCCTTTCTTACAGTGGGCTTGCTGTAAAGATTAACTAGTCTCGGATCAAGATGTGGTATATATACACAAGGGAATACTATTCAACAATCAAAAAAGTTAAACTCATGCCATTTGCAGCAACATGGATGGAGCTAGAAGGAATTATACTCAGTGAAATAAGTCAGAAGGAAAAAGAAAAATGGTTTCAATTATAAAAGGAATATAGGAACCAAATAATACGTCAGGGAAAAAAATAATAGCAGTACAAAACACAACAAAACAAAACAAAAACAAACAGACAATTATTAACCAGAGACATCCTGCAGGAGAGCAGTACAGGGGACTGTGGTGATGGTGCACGGATGCATTGGTGAAGGAAATTCTATGGGGACTACACCTGGAGGCAGGGGGAAGCAAACATTATTTAGAAATTAACAATGATGTAAAATATATATAAATAAAAAATAAAAATAAATAAATTAACTAGTCTCCATAGAGAGCTTAGAATTCTGCCTGGAATACGATACATATTATCTGTCACTGCCATAATACTTGCTTCTGATATATCTTCTATGGTGTTTCCCAGGGTAGTGTGACTTTCCTCCCATGACTAGCCTTTCTTCTACATGTATTCAAAATTTGCTTTCTCAAAATTTTGCTTTCTTATTTATTTATTTATTATTTATCCACCTATCTGAAATGTCAAACTCATCCCACTTTAAAACCCCTTTTCTGGTTTTTTAAGATCCATAGCCCTTCCTGCTGAATCCCACATATTTTGCTTAATTTTCTTATCTGCTATCTTGTTTATTGGATGTCTGTCTCCCTTAGAATGTAAGTTTCATGATGACAGCAAATTGCTGTTCAATAAATGAGTTTACATATGCTCTTTTGTGTGTGTCTATGTGTGTAGAAGAACTAGGGTGTGGGTCAGAGGTGCATGGGGATGAGAGGATTCACCAGAGACAGAATGTGGAGCAGAACAGGTGGATTGACTAAAATACACTGCTAAGGAGAGCAGCAGGAGAGACAGGAGAGGTCTGCTCCACCCTATGTGGGTCAGCTCCCTGGCTAGGGATGGAACTCGGCCGGTAGCCACGATAGTGCTGAGACAACCACTAGCCACCAGGGAGGCCCCTATGTCATTTGCTTGACAATGTTTACTACAGAACATTCTGACTTCATATTGTTTATACTTAAATATAATGGGTCACTCATAAAGATACTGATGCTACATACCATTTGTCAATGCAAAATAAACATATATATGCAGTTTGCTTCAAAACATAAATTTAAAGTTAAATGAAAACCCTCAAATTGTCACCCTATGATTGATACAATTTTTTCAAAGCATAGTCCAGAGGTGATTTTTTTTTAAAGATTTATTTTATTTTATTTATACAAGCACTGGGTACAGTCAGAAGCACGGAAGGGTGAGAGAATTCACCAGAGCAAGAGCAGGGAACAGAACAGGCAGACTGATGAAGTACACTGCTGAGGGGAGCAGCGGGCACAGCAGGAGAGGTCTGCACGCCATGTGGGACCCTCGTTGGTGGCTGGGGATTAAACCCGAGCTACAGAGGCTGCGGGCAGCTTTGCAGCCACTAGGGGAAGCGCCAGAGGTGATTTTTTTCATTACATCAAATGATATTTCTGAATTGAAATCATCTCCAAGGTCACACCATAAAATATTTTAAGGCACAGGTAGGTAGTAGAGGGTGATTTTTTCAGGGAGTCATCATTTTTGAGTGCCCACATAACATTTTCTCATTATGTAAAGATTTTAGGGAGCTTGGGAACATGTCACAAATAGCTGGTTAGCGGGAATATTATAGAGAAAAGTAGGGTTTGTTAGCAGGAATAGGAATAAGATAATCCTATTTGAAACATGGAACTCAAAACTCCAGTTCCCTTTCCAGGGTGTTTGCCATTCCCTGCTCATGAGGGTACATCCCTAGCCAGGAATGTTAAGACCTAAATAATTCTACCCTGAGTGACACAGAAACTGATAAAAATAACCCAACCGCTATGACAGATTGAACCTCCTATCATACAGATCAGAAAGAAGTCTTGACTCTTATTCCACTCTGTGTGACCCCAAATAGGAAACCTAGCTCCTCTGAGCTTGCATTGCCTCCTCTCGAAATGAGACTAATACATTAATGCTGCCTTACTCAGTCGCGAGGCTCAAATAAAACACCGAATGTGAAAACATTTGGGAAATTCTGAATTTCCATTGCTGTATAATGTAACATGTAAGCTTGCTTTTTACAAGTCTTCAGCACCTAATGCTTGTCCTGATAAGTGTCCTCTTTGTTCTCAAGGTTGCTATTTTCTGATCTTATATTGGCTCAAGATTTCATTTCTTAGCCATTGAATTGCCTCTTCCCAGCTCTTTCTGGGACTTTTAGGTCTTAATTACCTTTATGGCTCATTTTCTACAGCCCTGGCCTCCGAATTAGAGGCCTGGGAGGATATACAATCATTAGGACAGGAGGGACTGGAAGTCCCCTTCCTTATTTTAATATGGACTAAAGCACTGCTTATTACAGAGCCATGTGGAAATCATCCTAGATTCCTAGACTACTGGGTGTGTGTCTATTTTCAAGTCTCTCAGATTTGCAATGACACATCCTCTAAACATTTGGAAGCCAGTTCCCAGTCAAGTTAAAAATATCAAAAAAATGAATATAGATTCAAAATCCTAAATAAAATATGAGCATATGAAATTCGACAGTTTATTATTGAAAGAACAACATTTACCAAGAAGGGTTAATCCAGTAATGTGGGAAGGATTATCTACTAATATATTATGATTCATCACATTAATAGGTCAAAGGAGTAATACCATCTCAATAGGAGCCAAAAAGGATTTGCTAGAATTTGGCAGCTACTTACAATGATAATTAAAAAAAAATATCAGTAAGCTGGCATAGAAGAAGTTATATTACCATGATAAAGAATATTTATCTAAACTAATACATATTTAACAATGAACCACTAGAAGAACTCCCAATAAAGTCAGTTTAGACAAGGATGTTCTTTATTGCATTATTTCTTAAAACAAAAAACTGAAAATAATTCAAATGTTTAGCAATTGACTATTAAATAATTTATGATCCACTGATGCTGTGGAATGCTACTTTTATTATAATATATTATCATATATGTTACATATATGATCATATATCATTATATATATCATATAGAAGTATACTATTATACAGATATTTTATTGTACATATGGTATATATAATATATTGCATGTATTAATATCTATAAATATGTAATTGTATGTATTATATATGAATATATACAATAATATACTATATGATCATATACATTATTATAACCAGACTGTACATATTGTGTATATATGTATGCATGAGACCTATATACACACTATATGTAGACACATATGTATAAATAAATGTTTTAAATATCAAAATGTGGACAAATGTAACTGTACTGATGGAATTCTGAAAATAAATAAACTGTTAACAGTGTTTCCTTTAGAAGAATGGGACCGGTAGAATTGAAGGAGGATTAGGATGGAAAGATCCTATATAAAACATATCCTATACAAAGAGTAATTCTATACTGATTAAATATTTTTAGAACAAGAAAATATATGCACAATATTTAAACCAATTTTAAGAAGCAAGTCAAAGAATACTGACAGTGAAAAAAAATATTTCCAATTAAAAAACAGTATGTGTGATATACTGTTGCATCAAAAAATAACCCAAGTAATGGATCCCAAAACTTTTACTTTTTCTGTTCCTTTTCCTATTTTCCAAGTTCCCTCTATGCACACATTTGTAATTAATTAAGGAAAAGTTTACAGAAAACTAAAGCAATGTTTGACAGTACACTAAACAACTATTACAGAGTCTATAGAAACATCTGTTTTTTTAATTGGGCGTTAAAGGTTTAAGCTCCTAACTCCATCTCAATCTTACAAAGATAGCAAGAAAGCCAAATGCTTCCATTTTATCACAAAATCAGCTCTCTCTTCTGGGCTTGCTTAATTTGGTCATTTCTGAGGTGCACAATCTTGGATTCCTTTTCATTCTTTTTTTTATTTAAAGATTTATCTATCCATGCATACAAGAACTGGGGTACAGGCCAGAAGTGTGGGGGGTGGTGAGAGGATTCACCAGAGACAGAACAGGGAGCAGAACAGGCAGACTGACTGAAATACACCACTGAGGGAGCAGCAGGCACAGCAGGAGAGGTCTGACATGCCATGTGGGAGTCTCCCTGGCCGAGAATCGAACTGGTGCTGCAGTGGCTGCAGATAGTTTCATAGGTTGCATCCTAACCCCCTGAGCCACCAGAAAAGCCCTCCTTTTCATTCTTTTCTCTTTGTTCTATGTGGAGTCATAAGTTCTCTCTCCTTCCTTACATAGCCCTTTTCCCCTCTGATCTCATAAACATGCTGATCCAGGCCTTCAACACCTGACACGTGGACCTTTGAGATGTCTCCTTGAATCTCCTTGCCTGCCAGGTTTGTTTTTCTATTTACTCATCTCCCTGTCCTCACCTCACATCCTTCATTGCCCATATGCTCCCCGCTATCCAACTGCTCTATTCCTTGATTCTCTAGTTGGTTACATTTCCACTATCATTCCTCACATTTTTTTCCAAAGATTCATTTTTATTTATTTATGCATACAAGAACTGGGGTGTAGGCCAGAGGTGCAGTGGGTGAGAGGAATCACCAGAGACAGAGTAGAGGGCAGAACAGGTGGATCTACTGAAATCAGGGGAGCAGCAGGCGAGACAGGCGCGGTCCCCTAACTGGGGATTGAACTCATATGACAGTGGCTGGCAATAGCTTGATAGCGCTGAGACTTTAACCCCTGTGCCACCAAGGAGGTCCTATTCCTCACTCTTTTTTTTTTTTTTTTTTTTAATTTTTTTTTTATTTTTATTTTTTATTTTTTTATTTTTATTTTTTTTTTTTTTTTTTTTTTTTTATAGAGGCATGCTTTATTTATTTGTTTGCTGGTTTGTTTGTTTGTTTTGTTTATACATGCACTGGGTACAGTCAGAAGCGCGGGAGGGTGAGAGAATTCACCAGAGCCAGAGCGGGAAGCAGAGCAGGCAGAAGGACCGAAGCACACTGCTGAGGGG
Source organism: Talpa occidentalis (assembly GCF_014898055.3). NCBI lineage: Eukaryota > Metazoa > Chordata > Mammalia > Eulipotyphla > Talpidae > Talpa > Talpa occidentalis. Next base: position 42,224,113 of record NW_023601653.1, on the reverse strand, counting down.
AGCAGCGGGCGGCAGGAGATGTCTGCGCGCCATGTGGGACCCTCCTCTGGTGGCCGGGGAGCAGCCGGGGATCGTACCGGCGCCGCAGAGGCCGCGCGCAGCTTCGCAACCCAGCGCTCAACCGCTGCGCCACCGGGGAGGCCCTATTCCTCACTCTTAACACAGCTTCTTGCAATAGTATTTATTTTTTTTTTTTTTAATTTTTTTTTTTTTTTTTTATTTATAGAGGCATGTTTTTATTTATTTATTTATTTGTTTGTTTGTTTTGTTTATACATGCACTGGGTACAGTCAGAAGCGCGGGAGGGTGAGAGAATTCACCAGAGCCAGAGCGGGGAGCAGAGCAGGCAGAAGGACCGAAGTACACTGCTGAGGGGAGCAGCGGGCGGCAGGAGAGGTCTGCGCGCCATGTGGGACCCTCCTCTGGTGGCCGGGGAGCAGCTGGGGATTGAACCGGCGCCGCAGAGGTCGCCGGCAGCTTCGCAACCCAGCGCTCAACTGCTGCGCCACCGGGGAGGCCCATTTTGCAATAGTATTTAAGTTCCACCCTTCCTTCCCAATTAACTCAACCCTCACATGGTCTCTCCTTCATCCCTTTATAAAAAGCCAGTCTTTCACCTAGTACATATTTCTTAACCTTGTCTGTATACCAAGCACTAAATTAGAGAGCATTAATTGATTAATGCAGGGAGCATTAATTGATTAATCTTCCAAATTAGTGACTGGACCACAAAGGGTTATGAAGCTCAGCTTCACAACATTATCTGCTTCAACAATATGTTGTCATGTCCTCCCATAACATGAGTCCTCTGAGAGCGCTTTACTTCGCTATTCCCTTCCGAGTCTAACCTGAAGAAATCTTTCTTACATTTCAACAATATATGCCTCATATATACAACTGGATCCCTGTGGCCTCTGGGTGGGGTGCGGCAAGACAGCTCTGTGAAGGCTGAGGTGCACTGGGCTCAGTCCATTGCTTATGGATGACCTGCCTTTACCAGTACCAGCTTTGTCCCAGCCCTGGCTCCCTGGAGCTCAGGGGCCCATAAGCCTGCTCTGACCTGAGTGCAGACCAGGCGGGGGTTTTCCCCCTTTTATATCTGGCTGTAGGATTCTAAAATGAACCAATCAGGAGCAAGATAAATGGACCAATCAGGTTCAAGCTACCACGTTAGTTATTCAGATAGAAAAATGTAAAATGAGTTGATACATGCTAACAATCCAATCAGACACTTAGGATTGAAAATGGTCCAATCAGGCTTGTAGGGTGGGGCACCTTGAAGGGGATATAAAGCAGAGCAGAGCCAGCTTGAGGCAGTGTGCAGTCAGCCTCCAAAGAGAGAAGAAGGTTTTGTTGAACCACCTTCAAAGAAGTATTCTGCTCCCAGCTCTGATAAAGATGCATCAAGCAGTAGACCTCCATGGGATTCACCAGAATTTTGTAGACTTCTAGACTTCCACACCTGCATAGCCTTTTGCGGAAATTCGGCCACTACATTTGCCTCCAGCCCTGCCTCTGACAACACCTGAAAGGGGCACCATTTGGGATGGCCCAGTGTCTCAAAATGTTGTTCACAGCCTCTGGGGCTCCAGCATCACCTCTGGGGCTGTTGAGTACATTGATGTCATGTCTGGCATCCAGTCTAACCTTCAGACAGCTGCTGTGGGCTGCTGCAGCATCACCTTCTCTTCCACGAGCCACCTTTGTTTAGGACACTGGGCACTGTAGACACTATCTAGGGTCTGGCCACTTGTGGCCTTGAAACTTTCCTTTTCCCTATCTCTTTTTTGTTAAACCCTGTTGTTGTTTGGACCCTGAGCCTGTGTGGTCTTGCAGTTGTGAACACACACTGCTAGTGTCCTCTCCTCTACCTCTAAGCACTGTCCCTTAGTGCTACTTGAGATCCGTTCAGGCATTATTTTAAGTGTTATTGTACTGTTTCATATATACTAGGTTTTGTGCTAAATGCTAGAGATGAAAGAGCAAATAAAACTTGCTTCCTACTCAACAAGAGTTTAATGAGAAAGCTAGATGGGAAAATAAATACAAGAGTTAGTAAAAGATACTCTAACCAATGCATAGAAGAAAAAAGTGTTTAATTCTATTCAGGAAGAGCAAGGAGGTCTTCACTTATGAAGTAGTGGTTTAGCTGCTAGCAGGCACAAAAATGAGACCACATTACTCCAAGAAAGAATAGTATTGCAAAGATACAGACATTAAACATTACAACTGGTCAAGAAAAGTAACCTCCTTCTGCATGACTGCAGTGCAACATGAGGCCAGAGAGCCAGGCTAGGACCAGATTTCATTTGCCCTGTTTTGCACTTGAGGTCATTTTAAGAAATGAAGTTAATTGAGATTCGATTTGTGTTTTTGAAAAGTATCACTAATGTCTATATGAAAAATAGCTGGGGAGGGCCTCCCTGGTGGCGCAGCAGTTGAACGCTGGGTTGTGAAGCTTCCCGCAGCCTCTGCAGCGCCGGTTCGATCCCCGGCTGCTCCCCGGCCACCGGAGGAGGGTCCCACATGGTGCGCAGAACTCTCCTGCCGCCCACTGCTCCCCTCAGCAGTGTACTTCGGTCCTTCTGCCTGCTCTGCTCCCATCTCTGGCTCTGGTGAATTCACTCGCCCTCCCGCACTTCTGACTGTGCCCAGTGCTTGTATAAATCAAATAAATCTTTAAAAAAAAAATTATCACTGTGGTAAATCCAATTATCATCTGTCACCACAGAAAGTTACAAAAAAAAAAAAAAAAAAAAAAAAAGAAAAGAAAAATAGCTGGGGAGGGGTGAGGAACCAGTCCTGGACTAACACAAGTCAGAAGACTGTTGTTCAGTAAGTGATGTTGGCTTTTAGAGGATGAGTGGAAGAAAGGGTTGAAAAGTGGGGAAGAAGTGGAGAGGGGAAGGGGAATGTATCCCAAACACAACAGAAATTATAGAGGAAATTGATATAGATTATAAGTCTGACACTGGGGTAGAAAATCTTGGAAGCTGTTTCTAGTTCAGGATTTTGTTTGGATTAGAATTAGAAATGTGGAAGGAAACAACGCATACATTGCAGCAAATTTATTCTAAGGCTTCTGAACTGCAGCATCGGCCAGCAAACCTTAGAATCACTTTGAATTGTGTATTTAAGTAGCCAGGTGGGAGCATGCTTATAGAGGCAAAAAGGTGGAGCTAGGGTTCCACTTTATGCAAATGAAAACTTCTGTCAGTGCAGTTCTGATTGGTGGAAAGTTCTTCAAGCATGATTAGTCAGATTTCAGTCTAGGACAGTGCTCCTGCTGTAGGCTTGTTTTATTTTCTCGCAGGTGATCCTTTCTGGGCATGCCTGAACTTATCTGTGCATCTGCATGTGCCTGGACCTGAACCTTAACAACCTCTCAACTCTGGTTTTTACCCAGATTCTTTGGTTCTGACCCAGACTTTGGATGGTGCCATGTTTGTTTTCCTTTTTTGTATTATTTGTCAGATATTTTGGAAGTCAGAGTATAGAGGTCAAATCATGAGAATGGGTAAAATTACCTAGAGGAAATGTATATAGTGAGAAGGGGTGCCTAGCAGGGAGCTCTAGGGACCAGAAACCATGAGGGATCAGAATAAGAGGAACCAAGAGAGAAGAAAGGATAAGTGAAGTGGGACAGTCAGGATATTGTATGAGTTTGCCCATTGCTGCAATAACAAATATAACTTTAGTAATTTAAAACTACACAAATGTATTCTCAAACAATGCTTTAGTTTTAGAAATTCAGCACATATCTCCTGGTCTAGAGTCAAGATGCCAGCAGAGTGGCATTCCCTTCTGGAGGAAAGATTTGATTTCCCTGCATTTTCTAGCTTCTAGAAATCACCTGCATTCATGGTCTTTTCATTGCTCTTTAAACCCAGCAACAGACATTCTGTCTGATGTCATATTCTGCAGACCTTGTCTCTATCATCATCTTACCATCTGATTTTCTCCTTTTGCTACCCTCTTCTACTTTTAAGGACCCTACTGGCTCCCTGGATAGCCAACCCAAGCTAGTCTCCTAATCAGTGACTAGTCAGATTAATTCCACCTGCAACCTTAATCCCCAATTGCCATATAATCTAACATATTCAGTTTCCAGGGATTAGAACACTGACCTCTTTGGGGAGGATGTTGATACCACAACTGTCATCTCAGAAAACAATTAACCAAACAACGAAAGCCCTGAAAGAACAAAAAGGAGTGGATGGTGGTGATCTTGGACAAATCACTCAATCTCTCTCTCTCTCTTTTTTTTTAAAAAGATCTACTTATTTATGCACACAAGAACTGGGGTACAGGGCAGAGGTGTGGGGGGGTGAGAGGATTTACCAGAGACAGAGTGGGGAACAGAAAAGGCAAATCTACTGAAATATGCTGCTGAGGGGAGCAGCGGGTGAGTCAGAAGAGGTCTGCGGCACCATGTGGGTAGCTCCCTGGGCGGGGATGGAACTGGTGCTGCAGTGGCTGTAGATAGCTTCACAGATTGCATCTTAACCCTTTGTGCCACCAGGGAGGCCCCAAATCACTCAATCTCTTTTCCTATCTTTGTTTCTTTATCTATAACATGAGATAATGCTATTACCTCATAATGGCATTATAGGATTAAAGGAGTTCATATTTATAAAGTTCATAAAGCTGTGCCTGGCTTATCATTTCAAAAAAATTAGATTAAATAAGGAAAAGACTTAAAAACTGACCATTGAATATTTTCATTAGGCAGTTAGTGATATTTACCAATGCAGTTTTAGGAATTTAGTGGTTTTAGTCTAATTCCAGTGAGAGAAAGATGAGATATTGGATAACAGAAATACAACTATTTTGAAGACACATTTACAATAGGAGAGAAAGAGAGCTGGAACAGTCTAAGCTAGAGGGGGTTAGAAAGCTGTGGGAGATCTGAACAAGTTACCCTGCCATAGACAAGGAGCTAGTAAATAGAAAAATTGAATATATGAGAGAGGAAAAAAGGAAATAATTGCTGTAGTGAAATCCCAGAGGAGGGAATAGCTATGATCAACATCTCACATGTGGCAGTTAACTTTGAGTAGGAGAAGAAACAATTAATTTTCAGAGTCTAAAGGGAAGGCTGTGAGGGTGAATTCTAGGAATTAAAAATGGTTTCTTTCACTGGTTGCCATATGTCTTAGGACTGACTCACAGACCTCCACCTGAGGTCCTGACACCTGAGTTAAGTTCTTGTTCATCTAATTCCAGGCCACACACTATCAGTGATGACCACCTCCTTCCATGGAAAACTTCTATTTTGTCACTGAGTGTTCATGTTTAGAATTAGCAAATGAAAAGGCTCTCAGACCTGGGCCTCCTTGGTGTTTCTATAAAATATGAATCTCAAATAGTTTTGTATTTTGTGTAGTGGCGGAGAGAGGGCCAGAGACAGAGTGGGGAGCAGAACTGGAGGACTGTCTGAAATACTTGCTAAGAGGAGCAGCGGGCAAGACAGAAGAGGTCTGCTTCGCCCTGTGTGGGTTAGCTCACTGGCCGGATGGAAATCAGGACTAAGGAGTTAAAGCACTGAGATTTAACCCCTATGCCCCCAGAGAGGGCCTAGGTGGTCTTCTCTAAGCCACTACACAAAATACAAAACTATTTGAGATTCATATGTCTTATAGAATCATGAGGGATCTGATACCTTAAGTTTTTGTTGTTGTATTTTTTTAATTTATTTAAGCATACAAGAACTGGGGTGTAGTCCAGAAATGCAGGGCAGGGAATGAGGGTGGTGAGAGGATTCACCAGAGACAGTGGGGAGCAGAACAGGCAGATTGACTGAAATACACTGCTGAGGGGCACAGCGGCGAGTCAGGAGAGGTCTGCTGCACCATGTGGGTAGCTCCTTGGCTGGGGATCGAACTCGTGCTGCAGCAGCTGCAGACAGTTTCATAGTCTTGAGACGTAACCCCTTGCACCACCAGGGAGGCCCCCTGATAACCTTAAGTTTAATGTTTTTAAAGAATTATTCCAAAATAGCAGAGAGAGCTAATGAATATGCAGATAAAGAAGTAGGTCCCAGGTAGCCAAGTGTCTATGAGAGAGTTGTCCACATGCAGTCTACAAATACTAAGCACCCACTCCATGTACAGCAGTTGCTGGGCTGTGAGGGAGAACATAATGAACAATACCGTGTGCTCCCAGCCTCAAAATTTCACAGAATTAGTGTTATTTTTGTTAGGAATGATACCATTTCGAGCTTCTTTGTCAAAAATGATACAAGCCAGATTATCATGCCAGATTTTTTTTTAATTTTTTTAAAGATTTTTTTTTAATTTATTTATGCATACAAGAATGGAGGTACAGGCCAGAGGTGCGAGGGGTGAGAGGACTCACCAGAAACAGAGTGGGAAGCAGAACAGGCAGATCAATGAAAGTACACTGCTGAGGGGAGCAGCAGGCGAGCAGGAGAGGTCTGCTGTACCATGTGGGTAGCTCCCTGGCCAGGAAGCGAACTCGTGCTGCAGTGACTGTTGTAAGCTTCACAGGTTGCATCTTAACCCCTTGCGCCACCAGGGAGGACCCAATGCCAGATTCTTACTTTTAAGAGAAATCAATGACTAATACACTCTTTACATCCCTGCAAAATTCAATATGCAAACCAAATACTGTGTTGATATGTATTTTTAGGTCACTACAGATTTTATAAAGGAATTATATTTTCATCGCATTCCTTTTGTATATCAACCTGCAACTCCCTTCAAATATCATAGGTCTAGGAGCCTCCCTGGTGGTGCGAGGGGTTAAGATGCAACCTGTAAAGTTATCCACAGCCTCTGCAGCATGGGTTTGATCCCCAGCCAGGGAGCTACCCACATGGCACAGCAGACCTCTGACTCGCCCGCTGCTCCCCTCAGCAGTGGATTTCAGTCAATCTGCCTGTTCTGTTCCCCACTCTGTCTCTGGTGAATCCTCTCACCCCCCACATCTCTGGCCTGTACCCCAGCTCTTGAATGCATAAATAAATAAATCTTTAAAAAAAAAAAATCTCACAGGTCTACTGAAAGGACCTGTTTCATATCTGACATCACCGGGTATGGTAGTGAGACACAAGCAGACTTTGAGCTATTAGTTTGTGATAGTCAGTCACCAAGTGGCTATCTTCAGTGACCTTTACCACCCGCTTCTTCTGATTCTGCAGGAAAAGGAGAGAATTTCCTCCACCACAGTAAGTTTAGGGCCTAAAGTAGTCATGTAAGGCCTCCCTGGTGGCGCAGCAGGTTGAGCACCACGCTGTGAAGCTGTCTGCAGCTTCTGCAGTGCGGGTTCATTTCCCGGCGAGCCAGGGAGAAACCCACATGGTGCGGCAGACCTCTCCTGCCTTGCCCACTGCTCCCCTCAGCAGTGGCCTCATTCCATCTGCCTGTTCTGTTCCCCAATCTGTCCATGGTAAATTCTCTCACCCTCCTGCACCTCTGACTATACCCCAGTTCTTGTATAAATAAATAAATCTTTTTTAAAAAATAAATTCATTCAATACAAGAGGAGAGCATGTATATCTCCTATTCTTTTTTTTTTAAATAAAATAGTCGTGTAAGCTCTCGCAAAATGTCAAGTTATAGCTACTTGGAAGGAACCCTTCAAATATCAAACTAATGATAAGCATGAGGGCTTTCCCACATGCAACTTTGCCAGCAAAAAAGGACCCCGTGAAAAAACAAAATATCATCAGTTCAGAAGTCCCGTCCCCTCCGCTATGAGCCCACCCAAAGGTGGCTCAGTTTCCTCCTTGAACAAAACACATGGACAAGAGTAGAAAGGCTGGGGCATCCCTAGTGGCGCAAGGGATTAAGCACAGCACTATGAAGCTATCCACAACCTCTGCATCATGATTTCGATCCCCAGCCAGGGAGCTACCCACATGGAGCAGCAGAGCTCTCCTGTCTCTCCCACTGCTCCCCTCAGCAGTGTATTTCAGACAGTCTGCCTGTTCTGTTTCCCAGTTTGTCTCTGGTGAATCCTCTCACACCCTGCACCTCTGACCTGTACCCCAGTTCTTATATGCATAAATAAACAAATATTAAAAAAAAAAAAGAGTAGAAAGGCTGAAACAGAGTCTGGACTACCACTGCTTCTCTGTCAACACATCCTGAAGACATGATTTTTCTCCACGACCTGCATAGAAACTTCAGTGTCTAGTATCTTGTTGGATGAGTGTCAAGGGGTAGTGTGTTGATGCTATTTTTCTGACACAAACCTCAGAAGAACTCACCCTGGAAATAGCAGTTTAACAGATCCTCCTATTTCTCGAGGGTAACAGATCCCCCTACTTCCCGAGGGTAATGGATTACCTTACTTCCCGAGGGTAATAGATCCCTGTAATTTCTGATGGTAGTAGGCACCTGTTCTCTGGCAGAGTCTTCTGTGCTCCTTCCTGTAACCTCAGCTGGAAGCCCACACCTTTAACCATCAGCAATGAGATACCAGCACTAAATCTCTGAATTAACTCTCACTCCGCTATAAAAAAGGGAAAGAAACAGACATGTAATAAATGATCAGAATGAGGATGTAGAGTTTTCTTATCATTTATTCCAGGTTTGTGTGCTGTGTGTATGTTATGAAAATATTTTGAAGTCCTCTTTTGCAGACATTAAGTTAATTTTTACTAAGATAAGATTATATTAGAGTGGCCTTCTTGGTGACACAAGAGGTTGAGACTCAGCACTATCAAGCTAACGGCAGCCACTGCAACATGAATTCGATCCCTGGTCAGGAAGCTGACCTACATGGCGCAACAGAACAGGCAGATCTACTGAAATACACTGCGGAAGGGAGCAGTGGGTGCGACAGGAGAGGTCTGCTGCGCCATGTGGGTTGCTCCGTGGCAGGCTGGGCTGTGGATTGCTTTATAGTGCTGTGCTTAACCCCTTGCGCCACCAGGGAGACCTAAAATAATAAATTTTTAAAAAAGAAGATAGATTGTATTAGAGCTCAATTTTTTGAGTATATTTTGGAGGGGGATAATTTTGTTGTGTTATATGTAGAATGCTAATTTTAAACTATTCAGGGAGAGGCCTCCTTGATGGCTCAAGGGGTTAAGCGTCAGCACTATGAAGAAATCCACAGCTACTGCAGCACGAGTTCAATCCCCAGCCAGGGAGGTGACCCACATGGCGCAGCAGACCTCTCCTGTCTTGCCCACTGCTCCCCTCAGCAGGGTATTTATTTCAGTGAATCTGCCTGTTCTGCTCCCCATTTGTCTCTGGTGAATCCTCTCACCCCCACACTTCTAGCCTGTACCCCAGTTCTTGTATGCATAAATAAATAAATCTTTTAAAAAACTATTCAGGGAGGTGAGATATATGAACAAGCTCTTTAAATAAAATTAATATTTATTGAACATTTACTTAGGTTTATATGTAAAACTCAATGCATTAAATTCTGTTTAAACTAAAACAGTTACACTGTTTTGTGTGTTTATAAGATATAAGACCTAAATAATATATGCTTAAGTTTAATATGCATATAAGAAAACATTTAACAATAATATAAAGGTCTAGAGGGGGAGATGAAATTACTACTATTTTGAGGTTCTCATCTTTATTTATTCCCATGAGGAATAAGAAGAAATACTCTTATTGATATTATGCTGACTCTTAAAAATGCTAATTTTAGAAAAATCCAAAGGGCATTGACCCTTTTAAGAGACAAAGCAGGACATTCATGGCAACACTGAAATATACCTAAAATAAATCCTATTAAAAGGAAAATTCTGAGAAACAGGATATTGTACAACTTACTTCAACTTCAAATACTGGCACACACTATAGTTAACAGCAGCACACACTAAAATATGACACAGTATTAAGGAATTGACCTTGAACATTAAGTACATACATATAGAAGATTAAGGAAAGGTATAAACCTGATGCATATAGAAGACTAAAGAAAGGTATAAACCTGATTGTCCCCCAATGTTCTAACTAGCCAATTGGCAACTCAGCACTGCCTTTGTTGCATGGAAGTCCCATTTCCTCGTCTGTAAGATGGGAATAGTTCCAGTACCTCTTTTATAGGACCATAGTGAGATTAAGTGCGATTAAAAGAAAGTGCTCAACACAATACCTGACAAATAGGAAATGTAAAATAAATGTCAGTGTTGGTTACTATATTTGTTGGCCAGATTTAGTGAGAGTCAAAAAAGTCTCTGAGGTAGAAAAGAGTGTGGGATAGAAACAGCAATGTCCTTAGAGAATGAATGGGGTAGAGTTTGCAGTCACAATTCTCAAAATTTATTATTATTTATTTTTTATTGAAGTAACAATACATTACAACATTATATAAGTTTTAGGTGTTCATTGTTAAGAGTCAACATATGTATATTCACCCCTAATTAAGGTCACCCCTATTTTTCACCATACCATTGTCCACTTTTCAACCTCTATTATTTTATGCCTTGCTCATTCCATTAACCAAAAGTATAAACAGGAAGAAAGAAAAATAAGGCACAAGAAAACTCATCATAAAACCAGTACTATGGGGGCCTTCCTGGTGGCGCAAGGGGTTAAAATGCAGCACTATGAAGCTATCCGCTTGCCACTGCAGCACGGGTTGATCCCTGGCCAGGGAGGTGACCCACATGGTGCAGCAGACCTGTTCTGACTCACCTGCTGTTCCCCTCAGCAGTGTGTTTCAGTCAATCTGCCTGTTCTGTTCCCCACTCTGTCTCTCACACTCCCACACCTCTGGCCTGTACCCCAGTTCTTGTGTGCATAAATAAATAAATCTTAAAAAAAAACAAACCAGTACTATGCACCCTTCATCCTGGCATTACAAATATACTGCACAGGGAGAGGCAAAGAGAGAGAATATAGATAGATAGATAGATAGATAGATAGATAGATAGATAGATAGATAGATAGATAATAGATACCCATCTGTCATTGAATTGTTACTTTTGCCCAATTCAACAAATATTTACTGAGAACTTACTATGTGCAAAGCAAACTTTTAGGTGTTAGAGAATATCTGGGGGAAAATCTAGAGGAATTTGCCTTCATTGGAGTTAGAACGTATGTTGGGTAATCACAATAGAAATTGATTTGATATATTTAGGATCTAATCTGTGGCCATATAACTCAAAATCTCAAAAATGTAAAATTTGTACACTATTCTTTTTTTTTAAGATTTATTTATTTATTTATACATGCACTGGGTACAGTCAGAAGCGCAGGAGGGTGAGAGAATTAACCAGAGTCTGAGAGGAGAGCAGAGCAGACAGACTGACGAAGCACACTGCTGAGGGGAGCAGCGGGCAGCAGGAGAGGTCTGTGCGCCATGTGGGACCCTCGCCCAGCAGCTGGGGATTGAACTGGTGCTGCAGAGGCTGCAGGCAGCTTTGCAACCCAGCGCTCAACCGCTGTGCCACAGGGGAGGCCCAAATTTGTACACTATTCTGATGAGTCCAATACATATACCAGTCCAATAATATATTGGTACATTATTTGGTTAAAGCAAAATTTTTAAAAATTAAGCTAGTAACAAATGAAAATTTGCCTTTTACATTGGGAGAAAAGGCATCTCTACCTTTAAGGTGCATGTTGTAGAGATAAGACATCTAAAAATAAACACCCAATACTAAAAGTGTAGACACTGAAAGAGGGGTGATAAATTGGTTATTGGGAGTTCAAAGGAAGGGTCATATTAACTAAACAATATTCTAATACTCAATATTAGTAATCCATAAACTTTGAGAAGGAAGTAGGGGCAGAGTCTCCTGTAAGCTAAATGAAAGCTATAGATTCTCTTTCTAGAAAAATAAACAAAAAATGTGTACCAAAATATTCACATACATTTAATTTTCACTACATAGCAAACTTTTAATTTCCTTACATAGCAAATTTTTATGTTTTCTTTTTCTTTTTTTTTGGCACAAAAATTAACCTCTTTTTTTGGGGAAAAAAGTGAACTGCTGGGAGAAAATAAAGTTAACTAATTCTGTTCAAAAGGAAATTTCATTGAGATTGTATTGTTCTGATCATGAACCTGACAGTGAGGGCTGTCATTTATGACAATTTTTAAGATTATCAGAGGAAGAAATCTTCTCTTCGAAAGAATTTTAAGGATTTCTGTGGATTACTGACTAAAGAAAATTGACAATGTTTTATTACAACCCCCTATTAACACACACCCCTTCCATTGCAGAAGATTTTTCTCCATCACTGGACAGTTCACATAGCTATTTCTCTCAAATATCCTCTCTCACAATCTTAAGATAAATCAAAAAATTTACCTCAGTAATTTACCAAAGTAGACAAATGACTTTTTCCTGTCGTAACATTTTTAGAACCCACTGTTTTTTTTTCCCTAAAGACAGAAGCAGAAGTAAAATATTTGTCTGTCTTAAAGTCAACCTGTATAACAAGGTGGTCTCCAGGGAAAGGGGGGTTCCATTTCCCTGACCCACCCAAGGGAGAGTGCAGCTGAGGGGGACGGAGAAGCTGGAAAGGAGACTGGGGAAGGAAAAAAGCATGGAAAGCAAGGAGACCTGTGAAGAAGTTGCACCTGCTTTTTTTATTTTTAAGATTTATCTTTTATTTATTGATGCACACAAGAACTGGGGTATAGGCCAGAGATGCAGGGGGTGAGAGGATTCACCAGACAGAATGGGAAGCAGAACAGGCAGATCTCCTGAAATACACTGCTGAGAGGAGCAGCAAGCCAGTCACAAGAGGTCTGCTGTGCCATGTGGGTCACCTTCCTGGCTGGGGATCAAACTCTTGCTGCAGTGGCTGCTGATAGCTTCATAGGTTGCGTCTTAACTCCTTGCACCACCAGGGAGGCCCTGCACTTGCTTCTTGGCCCTAGACTGGGTGAAACAGACATGGGTGAGAGACTCGTGGGGAGGCTGACAATGACAGCATTGATCTTGATTTTGATTTTGCTCTTTTCCTTCCAGACTTGTCCAGCCCCTTCTGCCCTTGTCCTATGGGTCCTCACCAGGAGGTGCCTCAGACTGTGGCAGGTTTTCAAGCCTCAGAGGCCCTGCTTTGGGCCAACTCTGTTTGTCTGGACATTTACCCATGAGGGAATGTGTAACTTTGGGTGCTTGATTTAGAAAAATATATTCATCTTTTCTTTATTGCACACTAACTGTATTAGAGTTCCTTTCCATTGAAGATCTATCTATGCACTAGAGTACTTTGATGCAGTGGATGGCAGAACCTATTTAGAGCGGACAGGTTTGGCGTTTCAGGGATGCCCCTCACCCTGCCCTGTAGCAAAATAAACAAGATTGTTCTTGGAGAAGGTCAGCAAATTACTGTGTGGTGGAGGGGCCTCCCTGGTGGTGCAAGGGGTTAAGATGCAACCCCTAAATCTATCCACAGCCTCTGCAGCACAAGTTCCATCCCTGGACAGGGAGCTGACCCACATGGCACAGCAGACCTCTCCTGTCTCACCACTGCTCCCCTCAGCAGTGGATTTCAGTCAATCTGCCTGCTCTGTTCCCCACTCTGTCTCTGGGGAATCCTCTCATCCCCCACACCTCTGGCCTGTACCCCAGCTCTTGCATGCATAAATAAAAAATATTTTAAAAAAATTACTGTGTGGTTGAGAAGAGTGTCATGGATTCACATTTTCTTTTTTTTTTTTTAGAGGCATGTATTTTTATTTGATTTTATTTTTTATTTGTTTGTTTGTTTATTTTATACATGCACTGGGTACAGTCAGAAGCGCAGGAGGGTGGGAGAATTCACCAGAGCCAGAGTGGGGAGCAGAGCAGGCAGAAGGACCGAAGTACACTGCTGAGGGGAGCAGCGGGCGGCAGGAGAGGTCTGTGCGCCATGTGGGACCCTCCTCCGGTGGCCTGGGAGCAGCCGGGTATCGAACAGGCGCAGCAGAGGCCACGGGCAGCTTCGCAACCCAGTGCTCAACTGCTGCGCCACCGGGGAGGCCCTGGATTCACATTTTCTTGACAAAATTATTTTAAGGAGATAACTGGCTTCCCTAGCAACAGGGAAGGACAGTTGGCTAAGGCTGACCGCAAAGCATCAAAAATCAAAACTCACTCATGAACGGAGCTTCTTTCTTCATCCATCGCATAATTTGTAGAGCAGAACATCCTTGTTTTTGTGCCCAAAAGGATTCCAGGACCTCCTTCTACCCTGCATCGAGCCGCTTGACCCTTGGTGTCTCCTCTGTAAGCCTTTGTGCTATTTTACCGAAGATGACTATTTTCCACATGTACCATGGACTTCATGGAAAAAGTTGAAAAGTGTAGTTGAAGTTTTGCTTGACAAAGAGGTTTTCACCATCTCAAAAGATACTGATGCCTTTTACATTTTCCAAGAGGGGTTCTTAAAATAGATTTGTTTTAAGACTTAATGGCTGAAAATCAGAAGTCAGCTACCCTAGGACCTGTTAAGTAGTTTCACTCATTGGCATGAGCAAGAAAATTGCAGCAGCTAAAATTTCTTCCACAACCTGCTTCAAAATAACAAAAAAAAGGCCAACAATTCTGAGGTGGATCGCACCATTTGATGGGAATATTTCCATTTTTCTTTCTGTCTCAAATCACAAACTCGACCATTTCCAAGGAACATAACTTCTTGCAAATTTTCTGCAATTGTGAGGTTCCTTTTGTTTCTAACCTTGTTGAGTCTTCACAGAAAGTCTCTTATGTACAGGATACACTTCAAATCTGATAAAACATAAATGTTTTCCAAAGCTTTTTATTTCCTCTATTAATAAACCACAAATGGCTCTCATAGTTCTGTTCTGCAGGGCCTTGGTTCAGAGCACTTTCAAACACTAGCATCCAGGTGCTTAGCTAATTAAGAAATCAAAGAAATTATTTTGATATTGGAGAGGAATTCACGTTACATAAAAGGAAATGATGACTTGTCCAAAGTGATGGTTAATGCTAAATACCAAGTGTCTCTGCTTTTCATATTGTGTTTGTAACCTATTGGTAGTTCCTGCCATCTTTGTCATATTTTTATTTACAGATACACATCTATTTTTTCAAATTAAGACTATCTTTATAAGGCCCTTCCTGGTGGCCAGGGGTTGAGTCTCAGGGCCAGGGATTGAGTCTCACCACTACAGCCTGAGTTCAATCCCCGGCCAGGGAGCTGACCCACCTAGGGCACAGCAGACCTCTCCTGTCTAGCCCACTGCTCCTCTCAACAGTGGATTTCAGTCAATCCACTTGTTCTCCCCACTGTCTCTAGTAAGTCCTCTCACCCCAGGCACCTGTGACGTACACCCCAGTCCTTCTACGTCAAAAAAGAAAAAAAAGAGACTATCTTTTTTATAAAGTGAGATGATATATTATTTTCTACTTACTATCAATACTGTTTTTAAATTTTTGTTTCCAGATTTATTGAGACATAATTGACAAGATTCCAGTTATGTATTTAAGATGTATAGATTGATGCTTTCATATTGTTTTAAACAACAAATTCAACTGCATAAATTTTAAGGATTTAATGGACTTTATTCACAATTCATGAACAGTGTAACGAACCATCCAGCAAATAGAAAGTGGCTCCTGGGGCCTCCCCGGTGGCGCAAGGGGTTAATCACCACACCATGAAGCAACCTGCAGCCTCTGCAGCACAAGTTTGATCCCTGGCTGGCCAGAGAGCAACCCACATGGTGCAGCAGACCTCTCCAGTCTTGCCCGCTGCTCCCCTCAGCAGTGTGTTTCAGTCAGTCTGCCTGTTCTGTTCCTCACTCTGTCTCTGGTGGGTCCTCCCACCCCCCCACATCTCTGGCCTGTGCCCCAGCTCTTGTATGCATGAATAAATAGATCTTTAAAAAAAGAGAAAGAGGATCCCAAGACCTGTACAAAATGAGAGGTTTTTAGAGGCAGAAAGGAGGTAAGATAAGGAAAGAGGGAATTGTTTCAGGAATATCACCTTCTTTTGAGGGAAACAAAGGAATCTATCTTGCAGATCACCTCACTAATGCTGATCAGGAAGTTCCAGATTGATTGGGGAAAGTTTCATCCCTGGAAGAGGCTGAAATTGCAACTGGATGGAGTATTAAGTCTTGGTTTACTGACATGGGGCTTGGTGCATGTATACTTTCTGATCCCAGTTAGCCACAGAAAACTGAAACCACAGAAAGCAAAACCACAGGTATGGGAACTACTATATACATATATGTTGTGAAGTAATCACTGTAATCAGTTAATTAACACATTGATCAAGCACATTAACATCACCTCACCTGAACTATTTTTTTTTAATTTTGTGGTGAGAACACTTAACATCTATCCTTTTAGTAAATTGCAAGTTTACAATACAGTGTGGATAACTATAAGCACACTGCTGTGTATTGCATATACAGAACTTACTCCTTTTCTACAACAGAAATGTTGAACCCCATGATCCACATCTTTCCACTTCTGCTCCACTAAGGCCCAGGTAATGATCACTCCACTCTCTGATTCTGTGAGTTTGACTATTTCAATTGCACATGTCTTATGACTATATGGTATCTGTATTTCTGTATCTGGCTTATCGTGTCCCTAAGGTTCATCCATGTTTTGCAAGTGGCACATTTTTAAAAAAGATTTATTTTATTTATGCATAGAAGAGCTGTACATACAAGAGATGGGATACATGTCAGAGGTGTGGGAGATGAGAGGATTCATAGGAGACAGAGTGGGAGCAGAACAGGTGGATCTACTGAAATCCACTGCTGAGGGGAGCAGCAGGTGAGACAGGTGAGGTCTGCTGGGCCAAATGGGTCAGCTCCCGGGTCAGGGATCAAACTCATGCTGCAGTGGCTGGTGATAGCTTCATAGGGCTGAGACTTAACCCCTTGTGAAGTGGCACATTTTTTAATCCAGTTAAGCACTGACTAAGTTTAAAATGTACAGCATAACATACAGTGCAAGGTGACATGTGCGGGCTTACCTATTTTTCTAGCTATCTCCCCTACTTGCGTACAGACTTCCTGGAAGGCATCATTTTAGAATCAGTAGGATTTATTGGTTATAAAATTTATTTTTATTTTAGGAAAACATCATTATTCCACATTGATTTTTGAAAGAGGTTTCCTGGGTACACAATTCTAAGTTGAAAGTTGTTACCTTCTG
Source organism: Talpa occidentalis (assembly GCF_014898055.3). Classification (NCBI taxonomy): domain Eukaryota; kingdom Metazoa; phylum Chordata; class Mammalia; order Eulipotyphla; family Talpidae; genus Talpa; species Talpa occidentalis. The sequence continues at coordinate 42,207,042 of NW_023601653.1, read as the reverse complement.
TTGGTACTTTGATGATATTATTTTGCTGTCATCTTAGGGCTATCATTGCTGTAGAGAAGTCGACTGCTAATCTAATGGTTCCTTTGAAGGTGATCTTTTCTCTGACTTGCTACCACTATACTTATTTGTTGGAGGTAATACAATTTCACTACAATGTGTGGATTTCTTGTTTTTATCCATTCGTTGCCCTTCTGAATCTGATAAATGTTTTTTTCTTAATTTTGTAAGATTTGTGGCCATTGTGTACATATTTTTAAGATTTCTTCTCCCCATTTTCTTTATTCTCTCCTTCATATGACAGTTTATGTCTCTTTACCTTTCTTTCATATTTTCCATTGCTTAAAATCTGTGATTCATTTGGGGTAGTTTCTTTGAATTTATCTTTTAATTCATTAATCCTCTCTTTTGTTATGCCTAATCAACTATTTAACCTATTTATTGTTACCTGAATTGATTATACTTTTCTTCCTAGAAGTTGTATATGGCTCCTTTAAAAATTTGCCTGGTCATACATTGATAGTCTCTGTTTCTTTTTTTTACTCATATTTTCAATGCCATCATTTATTTAAATAGTTTGTATTTAGTTATTTTTAGATTTTGATTCTCATAATAATAGTATCTGAAGTCCTTCTAGGAAGTTTCTTACCCGTTTCCATTTGTTTACTTTTTTTACAGTAGACTTAGATTTAGCTGAATTCATTTTGAGGCAATCTTGGGGGGGGTTTAGATTAAATGATTCTTTCCTGCAACAGATTTCTGATTATTTCTGCTGGGTGTCAGGAGTTGTTACCAACCCGAGATCATTTCAAATGTATGCATGAAAAACGTATAAATTTCAACCTCCAAACCATGTAGTGATAGGTTACACATTATATTACTTTTGTTTTCATATTGAAGCAATGACAATGATGAACAAATTTGGTTTTTTGCTTGTTATTGCAGGACATTTTTTCTAGGTCACCCATTTACTCAGTCCATAGCCTCTTCAAGTGTCTCTGGGTTTTATTTGACATAAGCTACCCTAATGTGTATGGGCAGTGGGAGCTAGTTTCTTCCACCCTTAGGTGTGCTATATAATACACAAAATTGCGGGCTTCCCTGGTGGCGCAAGGGGTTAAGCATCAACACTATCAAGCAATCCGAATCCTCAGCCAGGGAGGTGACCCACATGGTGCAGCAGACCTCTCCTGTCTAGTCCACTGCTCCCCTCAGCTGTGTATTTCAGTCAATCTGCCTGTTTCCCATTCTGTCTCTGGTGAATCCTCTCCCCCACCCCCCACCTCTGGCCTACACCCTAGTTCTTGTATGCATAAATAAATAAATCTTTTTAAAAAATATACAAAATTGTACATTTCTAGTCTTGGCATATGCTTCCAAAGTAGCTACAGTTCCACCATTTAATAACCTCTCAGATTATAGCTTGATTTTTTTTAAAGATTTATTTATTTATTTATACATGCACTGGGTACAGTCAGAAGCGCCGGAGGGTGAGAGAATTCACCAGAGCCAGAGCGGAGAGCAGAGCAGGCAGAAGGACCCAAGTACACTGTTGAGGGGAGCAGCGGGCAGCGGGAGAGGTCTGCGCGCCATGTGGGACCCTCCGCCGGTGGCTGGGAAGCAGCCGGGGATTGAACTGGCGCTGCAGAGGCTGCGGGCAGCTTCGCAACCCAGCCAGCGCTCAACCGCTGCACCACAGGGGAGGCCCAATAGCTTGATGTTTTATTTTACTTGTTTTTGTTAGGGGTGTATGGGAATCTTGGGTGTTTTCCTTATTTTCTATTTTAAGATTTTTTTTTAGGGCCTCTCTGGTGGCGCAAGGTTAAGACGCAACCTATGAAGCTATCCTCAGCTACTGCAGCACGAGTTAGATCCCCAGACAGGGAGCTACCCACATGGTGTAGCAGACCTCTCCTGACTCTCCCGCTGCTCCCCTCAGCAGTGTATTTCAGTATATCCACCTGTTCTGTTCCCCACTCTGTCTCTGGTGAATCCTCTCACCCCCACACCTCTGGCCTGTACCCCAGTTCTTGAATGCATAAATAAATAAATCTTAAAAAATTTTTTTTTAAATAATTTTTATTTATGTATTTATTTTTTGTGTAGAAGAACTGGGGTGTCAGCCAGAGGTGCAGGGAGTGAGAGGACTTACCAGAGACAGAGTGGGGAGCAAAACAGGCAGAGCTACTGAAAATCCACTGCTGAGCGTCGCAGCCTGCGAGATAGGAAAGGTCTGCTGCGCCCTATGTGGGTCAGATCCCTAGTTGGGTATGGAACAGGCCGCAGCGGTGATAACTCTGAGACTTAACCAGGGAGACCCTGTTTTCCTCATTTTCTTGCAAGCTCCACAATATATTTCAAAGTATGTTGGTTTATTGTACTTTATCCAGTGGCTAGGTATATAGCTGTGAGAGAGTCTTTTCAAAAATATCTACTTTGGAATGCTGCCAGTAGAGAAGTCACCAATAGCTCAGTAGTCAAGCCTTTTTCATTAGAAAGGTAAGAGTTCTTACCAAATGCAAAACCCTAGTATTGTGATTTCTAAATTGTAAAAATAACAATAATGGCAGGTAAAGCTTACTGTATATGTAGCTATCTGCTAGATAAGCACGTTACATATGTTGTCTCACTTTAAGAATTGGGTAATATTATCTGTAAGCTAGATGTGAAAGAATTGAGACTTAGTGAGATTTGTCCTAAAAAATAGTAAGTGGCAGAGACAGGGTTTGCTTGATTAAGAATGTGTGTTGGAGGGGCCTCCCCTGGTGGCGCAGCGGTTGAGCGCTGGGCTGAGAAGCTCCCCGCAGCCTCCGCAGCGCCGGTTAGTTCCGCAGCCGCCGGTGAGGGTCCCACAAAAACAAATGTGTGTGTAGGTGTTTCACTAAGGCTGGGTTACCTTTCTACTCAAGCTCTGAAATCATGGGAGACAGAATCACGTGAAAAAATGCTATCAGTTATATTTTGCTTTGAGATGGCAGACTGATCAGAGACAAACTTGAAAGTATAGTATCTGTAGGGTAAGGTAAAAGGTATCAGGCTTTTCTGCCCTCCCGCCATCAGGATAGATGAGGGAACCCTGTGATCCTGAATGCATGCCTGATGGCGGGCACCTGGAGTGGGTACACCTGTGCTAAGACTGTGCTTTTAAGGGCGGTGTCACGGGGATGCCAGTAGAAGCCGAAAGAGAAGAAGCCCGAAGCAGAAGCAGAGAATGCCAGAGCGCCCAGATAGAGTGAAGATTTGCTGTGAGGACTGCCAGCCTCCCAGCCCGCCATATGCCTGGTGAACCCCAATAAAAGACCTGCAAAAAACCACTGAGGACTCTGACTCCTCCTTTACCCGGTCTGCATGGGATCAGGAAACCTGCACTATGTCCATTCCTGCCCTTACAATTGGCGTAAGTCGGTAAGATCCATGCAGACGGGTATTGGAGCCCTCCAAAGACCTGGAGGGACTAAGGAGAACAGACTGTGACTGTGACGACGCTGGAGACGCCATGGTGGCACAGAAGGTAGACACTGTCCGGGAGCTGCGGGACGAGACCTCAGCTGGAGGAGGAGATGCCCAAGAGGACCAGCCAACGACTCCTGAGAGGACCAGCCAATGACCCCTGAGGCAGCAGAATCATCGGTGAAAAGTGGACCACGATTCAGAGCTCGCCAGTGCTGATGCAGGGAGAGGCCAACGGACTTCAACTGTTGGACTGATGGACTGACAATTGAACTTAGACTGACAATCCCGCCAGAAGGTGGAGGCCCTTGCAGGTTGATATGTTTTGGGACCCTGGGGGTGGAACAGTTTTGTTTGTAAACCCCAGGAGATGGGAATCTGGGGGTGGCAAGTGGGCCTTGATGGCCAAGAGCATCCTGTGCATGCCCAGCAGCCAGGCGGAGGAGAAAAGCCAACTGAGAAGGCAAAAGCTGGTCCTGATGCTAAGTTGAGAAGCCCTGAGCGGCTGTTGAGCAGCCTGAGTATGCTGAAGACCTGGGAGTCTCGTAAAATCACCTGTGGGTGATGCCCTGCTCATTCTTGAGTGAGGGTGAGGAGCTGAGGAACCCGTCCTTGAGGGACGGGTGGGGAACATGGCTTGGGGTGGAGCCCAAGCCACATGTAGAGTTTGGATCCCCAACCCATGTGCTTGTGCAGTGGGTCGGCCTGAGTGCAGGGGTCTGCGAGTCGCATGGGTGGCTATGAAGGCCGAGTGTTGGAGCGACTGCAGACAGAAACTCTGAGGGTTGGGTGATTACCCCCAACAGAATAGAATCGCCAATCCCAGAGCGAGTGCATCCTGGGGGTGGATGCTGTGTGTGGCTTGTAGCCGAGACTACAGCCAGAGAAGGCCAGGAAGCCCGACGGCTCCTGGTGTGTTATAATAGATGCCGTGAGTGATTCCCCTCCCTCGTATGAGCAGTGCCTTCGGAAGCAGATTTGGTGGCTCATCTGCTGGTACCAATAATTGTCTTTTGCATTAGGTTGGGGCCCTGCCTGGAATTATTTGTGTTCTGTCGTATTTTGTTATATTGTGATGTATTTGCTTTTGTGGGCCATGGCTGCATTTTTTGTTTGCTTAAAAAAATTTTATATACATAGACTATATGGCAGTAAAACCCTGAGTGGGTGGACTGTAGGGTAAGGTAAAAGGTATCAGGCTTTTCTGCCCTCCCGCCATCAGGATAGATGAGGGAACCCTGTGATCCTGAATGCATGCCTGATGGCGGGCACCTGGAGTGGGTACACCTGTGCTAAGACTGTGCTTTTAAGGGCGGTGTCACGGGGATGCCAGTAGAAGCCGAAAGAGAAGAAGCCCGAAGCAGAAGCAGAGAATGCCAGAGCGCCCAGATAGAGTGAAGATTTGCTGGGGGCTGGGAGGACTGCCAGCCTCCCAGCCCGCCATATGCCTGGTGAACCCCAATAAAAGACCTGCAAAAAACCACTGAGGACTCTGACTCCTCCTTTACCCGGTCTGCATGGGATCAGGAAACCTGCACTATGTCCATTCCTGCCCTTACAGTATCTTTGTCCCTTCATATTTTATCAAATTGGGTCACAATCTGAAATCTTTTCAAAACTTATCATGGATCCAAGATATAGACAAAAATGGAAAATATTAAACAGTCAAACTGAAAATGAGATCTTTTTCAGTTATTATTGGATTATCAGATAGGTTCTAGAAGCAATATATTTGTATTGTAATTCTTTATTCACTGTCATGTCTCAAAAAAGAATGTAAGACAGCTGACAATGAGGCATAAAACTTACAATATAAATTAGGAATAGGTGCGGAAAAAGGATTCAGATGAAAGAGAAAAACAGAGGAGTAAGATTAAAACAAAAATATATGCTTGCGATGAGGCAGGTGGCAGATTTGGCCCTAAGCTTTCCAAGGTCAACTTAAAAAGGGATACCTGAGCAGTTATGAGTCACCATGTACATAATAGAAACACCCAAATACTTAGAAGAAGCACAGATATGACCGAGCCCTACAAACTGGATCAAAAGTTTCTCACATAGCAACTCATAAAGAGGGCATTGTGTCATGAAAAGAACAACATCCCAATCATATAACTGTGGCTTTTTTTTTTTGCAGGTGAAGGGGGAACTATTTGAAATTATGCTAGGACAGCAGGTGTAAACGGGAACCATTACCCCCACATCAAAATGTACCCTCACCCTACTTAGAGTAACTACAGTTACATGTTTCTTTAAGTTACTTTATTATTGCATCCTTCAATGCAAGCCAATGATTGCACATAAAGTAGCAATTCAGTGCAAGCAGCTGTATTTGAGGTAACATAACATGATTGGCTATGACTTTCAGCTGATCTAGTTAAGACTGGTCAATCCCAGAGCACAGTGGGGCATAATGAACACAGGAGTTCTGTGGCAAGGGAATTAATACAAGGGTGTCAAATAGCCTCGCGGAGGGTAATAGGGAATGGTTAGCAAATAAAGCATCGTAAAGCAATGTTTGGGGGAAAAATCTATCTATGGTTGAATTCAGTTTCCAACTAAGTGACTGACACTGGGGAAAAATGGCATGTCCACAGTGGACGCTTACTTGATGTTTGTACCATCTCTATTCAATATTCAATACACTTTTTTTCAATTTTACATTTGCATAGAAGAACTGGGGTGCAGACCAAAGGTGCAGGAGGTAAGAAGATTCACCAGAGACAGAGTGGGGAGCAGAACGGGTGGAGCTACTGAAATCTACTTCTGAGGGGAGCAGCGGGCCAGACAGGAGAGGTCTGCTGTGCCCTGCGTGGCCAGCTCTCTGGCTGGGGATCGAACTCAGGCTGTAGTGGTGACAGCGCTGAGACTTAACTGCTAGGCCACCAGGGAGGCCCCTAATTTTCTCCTCTTTTCAAGGGAACTTTTCAGTATCACTCTCGCACCCCCCACCATAACACTTAAAAAATGACTTGCCCTCTGAGAGGTCAAAAACAGGTCATCCAGGTCTGCTGTTCCCTGGAGATATGCTTGCATCTAACAGATCTCTAGTAAGCAGAAGATACATCCCTCCTATTTAAGACCAATGCTCCACAGGATTCACCTCTTCTACCTTCTCAGGAATACTGTTTTATTATTTATTTACACTCTACTCAATATATTCCACTCTCACTTTCTCCCGCCTCATTCCCCTCATTCCTCATAGAAAGGTTAAGCTTCCTTGATCTTTTTTTTTTTTTTAAAGATTTATTTATTTATTTATGCATACAAGAAGAGGGGTACAGGCCAGAGATGCGGTGGGGCTGGGGGTAGGATTCACCAGAGAACAGAACAGGCAGATAGACTGAAATACACTGCTGAGGGGAGCAGTAGGCAAGTCAGGAGAGGTCTGCTGTGCCATGTGGGTAGCTCCCTGGCTGGCTGGCGATCAAACTTGTGCTGCAGTGGCTGCGGATAGCTTCATAGGTTGCTATGCTTCATAGGTCTTAACCCCTTGCGCCACCAGGGAGGCCCTCCTTGATCTTTAAATAAACCAGATCCTGCCCTTAGCCCTGTGGCTTCTACACTATCTCTCCTCTGCTGCTTCCAGTTCCTGGAAAGTCAGGCATAGAAATGACTCTAGGCATTTTCTACCTCACTCACAGTCCTATCCCCTCCAGATCTCTGGCTGTCTACTTTCCATGCTTTGACACAGCACTTGTCCAAAGACTTCCTTGTTGCTTAATCCAAAGAACAATTTTTCTTCTTATCATCCCAGCATTTGTGATTGTCACTTTCTGAAAAATTCCACCATCATTTCTGGGATTGAGTTATTTCTTGGTTCTCCTCTAACATGCCTGGACATTCATTTTTAAATCAATACCAAGGGCCTCCCTGGTGGCACAGGGGTTAGTCTCAGCGCTGTCAAGCTATCACCAGCCACTGCGGCATGAGTTTGATCCCTGGCCAGGGAGCTGGCCCACATGGCGCAGCAGACCTCTCATTTCGCCCGCTGCTCCCCTCAGTAGCGGATTTCAGTAGATCCACCTGTTCTGCTCCCCACTCTGTCTCTGGTGAGTCCTCTTACCCCTGCACCTCTGGCCTACACCCTAGTTCTTGTATACATAAATAAAAATAAAATAAATCTTAAAAAAAAAAAAACAAAAAAAAAACGGGCCTCCCTGGTGGCACAAGGGGTTAAGACACAACATATGAAGCTATTGGCAGCTGCTGCAGCACTAGTTTGATCCTTGTCCAGGGAGTTACCCACAAGACTCTCCTGACTTGCCCACTGTTCCCCTCAGCAGTGTTTTTCAGTCAATCTGCCTGTTCTGCTTCCTACTCTGTGTCTGGTGAATCCTCTCACCCCCCACCATGCTTCTGGCCTGTACCCCAGTTCTTGTACACTTAATTTTTTTTTAATACAATAAGTATTTATTGAGTGCCTGTTACATGCCAGATAGAAAAAAACAGGCCCTCCTTGGTGGCTCAAGGGGTTAAGACGCAACCTATGAAGCTGTCCGCAGCCTCTACAGCACAAGTTCGATCACCTGGCCACCCAGGGAGCAACCCACATGGCGCAGCAGACCTCTCCTGACTCGCCTGTTGCTCCCCTCAGCAATGTACTTCAGTCAATCTGCCTGTTCTGTTCCCCACTCTGTCTTTGGTGAATCCTCTCAACCCCTGCCCCACACCTCTGGCCTGTACCCCAGCCAGCTCTTGTATGCATAAATAAATCTTGAAAAAAAAAATAATTAAAAAAAACCTGTATCTTTAGCTACACTTAGCATGGCAGCCAAGGCCATTTTATATTTTAGCTTTCCTGAGTATAGCCAGCCTCAACAACTGAAGCACCCTGAATCTCTCACTTCTTTCCCTGTGTTTAGTGCCCTTCCCACTACTACTATTTCATATTGCAATCCTGAGTTTAGACGCCTCCTCTTGCAGGGTATTCCCCTGTCCTGTCCAGCCAAGATCAGACATTCTTGTGTGTCTACTCCTCTGTATTTATCCCAATACACAGAGTAGCACTCTTTGTTTACTTGTTAGGGCATTCATATCAACTTGCAACTGCTCAGAATTCCTCTTTAAACATGAGAATAATAATAAGCTGGCATTAGTTGAAAGTTGTGTACAGACCTTGAATGAAATGCATTATTCATTTATTCCTTACAACAATGCTAATTACATACTAATACTACCCTCAAGTGCCAGGGTAGGGAACTGAGCTTAGAGAAAGGAAATGGCATCCTCAATCTTTTTTTTTTTTTTAAGATTTTATTTTTATTTATTTATGCATACAAGAACTGTGGTGTAGGCCAGAGGTGTGTGTGTGTGGGGTCAGCTCCCCCACACAACTCATGCCCTCATGCTGCAGTGGCTGGAGATAGCTTGTTAGTGCTGAGACTTTAACCTCTGCGCCACCACGGTGGCCCAGCATCCTCAATCTTGCAAAATTATACACAAATCTGGCGGGCAAGGTCATGGCCTATATTTGTCTGCTAGAACTTGGTGATGTATGGCAAATGGTAGCTCCCGATAGATGTTTATGGGTCAAAGTGAATGAAGAGCTCAGAGGACAAAACTGGGGCCAATAAATAGAAATCAAATAGAGGTAGACTTTGGTGTAAAAAAGGAACTTACATTAGCAAGGACTATGGAATGGAATGCAGCCATTAAAGGACAGTTTCATGTGGCTTTCACCACACTGGTGAGTATTTACACATTTGCATTTTTTCTCGCTTGTGAATACAGGGCTATATCTTACTCTGCTTTCAGCCTTCCAATTCTAGCCAAGGGCTAGAGATGCCCAGCATGGGTTTTTTAAAGACACTGGATTGAATTTAAAGTTCCTACAAACTGAAAAAAGGGATATTTGCCTTTAATACTATTCATTGGAAGTTTAACTCCCAATTCTTTATTCTTTCTCATTATTCTGCCTTTTCTTTCCAAAGAGTTTTGGGAATAATGAAAAGGCAGGTAAAGAGATCAGAGACTGCATTTGTTGTTTGGAAAATTCCACCCAATTATAAGTCCTGTGAGGTCAGGGAATGTACCTTTTACCACAGTATATCATCAGCCTAGCACATAACAGCTATTTAATAAATATTTGTTGGAATGAACATAGGGTAGGGAACACACACACGCCAGTGTGCTCTGTTCCTTTAAGGGTCTCAAGGAACCATATGCCACAGAAGGAATTCCTGCACTGGATGAAAGATTGGGCTAAATTAGTGTTGTTTCGCTGGAAAACTAGTTAAATTATATTCAGCAGGCCCCTGAAAATCACTGTGTCATTCAAAGCCATTTCATTAAAATGTTGAAGAGAAAAAAAAGGTTCCTAGCTGATGTTGAACTAAAGGACATTATTCAAGTACCTGGTTTCATTGTACATTGTTTTGCTTAAAGTGGCAGTTTCCAGGAATGCAGGAAGACATTAAGTGAGGACTTACTATACTTTGTAACACAAAAATAAAAAAAAAAAAATTGGAGAGGAAAGAGAGGAGTGTCACTCCCAAGGCTGAGAGTAGTAAAAATTTTCCTCAAAGATCCATAGATGGGTGCTAAAGAAAACACGACCTCTGAGGTCCCTGCCAAATTTAAGCGTATTTGCTTTTTATATCTTGATTGTAAATACTGAATAGATAGGTTGTATTTCAAGATACTGGTGATTAGATGTAGAATCCACATATTAAACACCATTCTAGACACTGAGGACACTGCTGTAAAAAGAGGCAAATTCTTTTTTTTTTTTTTAATAGAGGCATGTTTTATTTATTTATTTGTTTGTTTGTTTTGTTTATACATGCACTGGGTACAGTCAGAAGTGCGGGAGGGTGAGAGAATTCACCAGAGCCAGAGCGGGGAGCAGAGCAGGCAGAAGGACCGAAGGACACTGCTGAGGGGAGCAGCGGGCGGCAGGAGAGGTCTGCGCGCCATGTGGGACCCTCCTCTGGTGGCCGGGGAGCAGCCGGGGATCTAACCGGCGCTGCAGAGGCCGCGGGCAGCTTTGCAACCCAGCGCTCAACCGCTGCGCCACCGGGGAGGCCCAAGAGGCAAATTCTTAACCTCGTGTAGTTATTCTAGTGGCATGTGAGCGTGGGAGACACATGATGAACAAGATATTTTAAATAGTGTCCAAAATAGTAAAAGGCCAGGAAATGGTCAATTTAATGGGACAACACTGCAGTAGTTGTATCTGGAAATGTTGGACTCTTCGGTCATTGGTACTATTCAAAGGCCCTTAGAGCAATTTTTGACAGCAACTCTTTAACGCTTCAAAAATCCACTTTCTTAATATCCTATTATCTAAAACCCCATGTAAGTCTAAGGGCTACCACTTCCTCACTGGCTTCGTTTTCCTCTCCTCCATGCTCACGCGCGTGTGTGTATGTGTGTGTGTGTATACATATATATGTATATAAACTAAAATTTCCTCTTAGGTATCCTATCAATCATTCTTTTTCTGCTTCATTTTACCTTCAACAAATCTGTGAAGACATGTATGTATGTCAGCTTTATAATTATATAATTTTCTTTCCTGCCATTACCTCTTGTAAGTCTACTGGCAAATTTGTCTACTTCTTCACCAGGGTCTTTCACGCTCCATTCCTTCAACAAACCAGGATAATTTCTTTCCATGTTTACTGAGTAAACTACATCCCTTGTTTAAAAAATCCTTTCTATTTCTTGCGTGAAACTTTTCCTAAACTAATATAATGTCAAACATTGCACCCTAGTAATTTTACAGTCACAGCCAGGATTTGAAACTTAAGTCATAAAATAGCAAAATATGTAGGGAAGGATTATCAATGAATTTTATATGTTCTATATGCAAACTGGTTTACCAATGTTTTTCTCTCTAGCTTTAGTGCAAAGACCTTGAAAATCCGACTATTTTTTGAGCTGTGTCCCATGGTTTCCAACACAGAAACACAAGAGCCCTAATTAACATTTGAAGTCTTGACCAGCTTCAGAGCTAAGTGATTTGTCTGCAAGACATGGGAATCACATACAAACACCTGTTTTTATATTCTCTCAAAGAAACAGAAAGACCAGTATTTGCTTTTAAAAAATACAGTTCTTAGGGGCCTCCCTGGTGGCGCGAGGGTTAAAGCACTATCAACATATCACCAGCCACTGTGGCCTGAGTTCAAGCCCTGGCCAAGGAGCTGATCCATATGGACAACAGACCTCTCCTGTCTGCCCTAAGCAGTGAATTTCCGTGGTTCTGCCTGTTCTGCTCCCCACTCTATCTCTGGTGAATCCTCTCACTGCACCCCCTTGGCCCCCCGCCCTGCATCTCTGGCCTAGACCTCAGTTCTTGTATGCATAAATAAATCTTTAAAAAAAAAAATACAGTTCTTAAATAAAGGCTTATCAATCCTTGCAAAAGAGTAATTTTTTAAAAAATCCAATGAGGCTGAAAGTTCTTTATGACTGACTACCTTATGCATGTCTTTCAATCTAAACTATTTACCTCTAGGAAATATTTTTATTATTTATCACTTCAAACTTAACCCCTTGTACCTAGGGGTTCTGGAAAGCTTCTTCCCTAAGTAAAGGAAATAGCATTAGAAACATGAAATTGCTTACTCAATATTTCAGAGTAAACTAGAATTAGTAAGATTCAGAACTTCTATTTTTAGCTTTATCCATTCTCACATATTTAAATTTTTACTATTGCTAAATTATTATAAATTACAATAATCACAAAAGCAAGCAATTACGCTGTAGGGTTTTATCAAATGTAAAGAAATATAAATTTGCTCACTTTAGGCAAGGAACATAAGAAATATCTAAATGTTTTGTAACATTTCCCCTTAACTATAATAAATGACCAAGCTGGAAAAAGAATTTATAGTCCAGGATCTGAGGGAACATTAATCTCAAGTGACATCATTTTCACTTTTCAGAGCTGACTCAATCGTCTGTGTGCGCGAGTGGAAGCTCACATTTGGATGAGCCCGACACAGGTGATCTTTGCCCACACCAGAACCGAGTCTAGATTCTCTTCTTCAGGGAGAAGCCACCTGAGGCCCTATTTCCTCTGTTCAGGTAGCCAGACGCCCAGACTGACGGGCATGGAGTCAGAACAAGCAATCAAATCAAAAGCACTCAAAAAATTTTTCATATTTCACACCACTGTGTGTGTCTGACCCAATTCTACACTTGATCTTAGCCAAAAGGCTGAGAAGCAATGACCCAATTCTAAAACAAATACATGTTTTTACTTATAACTGTTTTTCTTGTGAATGTTATCCAGCTGTGGCTTGTTTGTATCACACCTATATTCTATCTGATCTGAAGTTCATTAAAAAAAATTATCTAGACTTTTTTAGGAAAAGATTTTATTTATTTATTTTTTGCATAGAACTGGGGTGCAGGGAGATGGGAGGATTCCCCAGAGACAGAGTGGGGAGCAGAACAGGCAGATCTACTGAAATTCACTGCTGAGGGGAACAACAGGCAAGACAGGAGAAGTCTGCTGCGCCATGTGGGTCAGCTCGCTGGCCAGAGATCTCAGGCCTCAGCAGTGATAGCGCTGAGCCTTAACCCCTCGGCCACCAGGGAGGCCCCAAAATGCCATTTTAATTTCAAGCTAAGCCTTAAGCTTACTTAAGTTCAAAATGGTTGAGATCTCAAAAATGGTTGAGTTTTAATAATTTAATACTCAAGTTAGGGTCAACTGAAGTCTTGTCAAAATACTTTTAAGGGGGGCCTCCCCGGTGGCGCAGCGGTTGAGCGCTGGATTGCGAAGCTGCCCGCAGCCTCTGCAGCGCCGGTTCGATCCCCGGCCGCCGGGAGAGGGTCCCACATGGCGCGCAGACCTCTCCTGCCGTCCGCTGCTCCCCCCAGCAGCGTACTTCAGTCCCTCTGCCCTCTCTGTTCCCCGCTCTGGCTCTGGTGAATTCTGTCACCCTCCCGCGCTTCTGACTGTACCCAGTGCTTGTATTAATAAATAAATAAACCTTTAAAAAAAATAAAAATAAAATGTAGCTGCTTCCTATAAAAAGAAAAATACTTTTGAGGGGGTCTCCTGCTGGCCTAGGAGTTAAGTCTCAGAGCTGTCACCACTCGATCCCTGGCCAGAGAGCTGACCCATATAGGGCGCAGCAGACCTCTCATGTCTCTCCAGCTGCTCCCATCAGCAGTGGATTTCAGCCGATGGCTTGTTCTGCTCGCCATTCTGTCTCTGGGGAATCCTCTCACCCCCAGGACCTCTGGCCTATACACCAGTTCTTCTATGCAAAATAAATAAATAAATAATCACAGAACAAATTTACAGCATCATTAAACACAGTGCAGTACAATAAATGAATAAATGTATCAAAAATATTTTTAAGTTACCAAACACTGAACTTTTAACAAATGACAGAAAAGCGGTTTCTATAATGTGTTTAATGTTTTTTCTCCTATACTATTCAGATCTTTCAGGTAATGAGACAGAAAAGGGAATGACTCCTTAAACCTCTTTAATGGCACTTGTCATTTGATGTGATCTACCTTTGTATATATTTTTTACTTTTATAAGTGTTAAGTAAACTTCTGGAGGGTACTGTGTAATGGGCACTTAATAGTCATCAAATAGACAAATGGACAAACAACCAACAAGGTTACACATAAGTGGCAGATTTGTTTCCATGTTTGCAGTATGGGATACACATTTGTAAAATGTAATCTACAATCAGAAGGAAAAAGAAAAATACCGGATGGTTTCACTTATACCAGGAGTAAAGGAAACCAAGTAAGACATCAGTGTAAAAAAATAATAACAATATAAAACACAACAAAACAAAAACAGACAATTAAAATCAGAGACGTACTGCAGGGGGGGAGGAGGGAGAGGGATCAGAGGGAGGGAGAGAGAAGCACAGGGGACTGAGGTGATGCTGCACAGGTGCATTGGTGAAGGACTGTGGGGACTACATCTGAGGGGTGTGGGGGGAAGCAAATATTGTTTAAAAATGAATAATGTTGTAAAGAAAATAAAAATCTTATTCACAGGCAGAAAAAAAAGTAATCTACACTATACAATTCAAAATGAATAACAGAGGAAAATTAAGGATAACATAACACACTGGCCAGACTCAAGAGATTTTTCTAAGCCTACCTTGTGATGTTATCAGAACAAATATGTTGACTTCTTTTGATTCTCCATTTTCTCATTTATAACAGGTGTTGGTAGGATTATCTGATCTCTGAGCTCTCTATTTTATGATGAACTATAAACTATCAATTATTATAGGTCATTGCCTAAAATCACCAGCCCCATGGTACAGGCCAGGTGTGTGTGCTGGGGGGGAAGGGAGGGGGCGGTGAGCAGATTTACCAGAGACAGAGCAGGGAACAAAACAGGCAGATTGACTTAAGTACACTGCTGAGGGGAGCAGTGGGCAAGTGAGGAGAGGTCTGCTGCGCCATGTGGGTAGCTCCCTGGCCAGCAGGGGATTGAACTTGTGCTTCAGAGGCTGGGGCCCAGGGGTTGCACATATCCTTGCATTTATGTACATGAATCATTCACATGGCAAAAGAAAACCCCATCCTTGCAGAGCAGGCTCCTCCACAGTGGGCTAGTCACCATTCGCAGAGTATGCTGCGTGAGTTCCTGCCTCTCAGCCTTTTTTTTTTTCCCCCCAAAGATTTATTTATTTATTTATACAAGCACTGGGTACAGTCAGAAGCGTGGGAGGGTGAGAGAATTCACCAGAGCCAGAGCAGGGAACAGAACAGGCAAACTGACAAAACACACCGCTGAGGGGAGCAGCAGGTGTGGCAGGAGAGGTCTGCATGCCATGTGGGACCCTCACCCGGCGGCTGGGGATGGAACCGGCGCTGTGAAGGCTGCGGGCAGCTTCACAGCCCAGCACTCAACAGCTGCGCCACCAGGGGAGGCCCCTCTCAGCCTTAAAACACCCTGGCCCATCCTTCCCCACCACCAACTATGTACATTATTATTATTATTTTTAATTTAAATTTTTAAAAAATATTTATTTATTTTTATACAAGAGCTGGGGTACAGGCCAGAGGCACAGAAGGGTGAGTGAATTCACCAGAGACGCAGCGGGGAGCAGAACAGGCAGACGACCGAAATACACTGCTGAGGGGAGCAGCGGGCATGATAGAAGAGATCTGCCATGCCTTGTGGGAATTGCCCTGGCCAGCCAGGAATCGAACCCACACTGCAGAGACTGCGGACAGCTTCACAGCACTGCGCTCAACCCGCTGGACCACCAGGGAGGCCCTATGAACATTATTTTAAGATACACTCAAATACCCCCTATTCTATAACGTTCTCAGGCTTGTCCAACACCACTATCACACTCCTTGAACTTATTGTAGAGTTATTTCTATGGTCCCTGCTTCTTCCTGTTATTTATGAACCCTAGAACTTTGAAAAGGGTGCTGAACTTTCTTTAAACAGCTTCTTGGTTTCTTGTCTTAGCATGTTGTATAGCTGACAGTCTTCCATTAATGTTAGATTTGTTTTTTGTTTTTTTTTCAAACATTTATTTATTTCGTAGAACTGAGGTGCAGGCCAGAGGTGTGGGGGTGTGAGAGGATTCCCCAGAGACATAATGGGGAGTAGAACTGGTGGATCTACTGAAATCCACTGCTGAGGAGAGCAGCGGGCCAGACAGGAGAGGTCTGCTGTGCCATGTAGGTCAGCAATCTGTCCGGGGATGGAACTGAGGCTGCAGGGGTGAGGGTGCTGAGATTTAACCCCTAGGCCACCAGGGAGGCCCCATCATCAATGGTAGTTTGAATGGAGATAGAACAAAAGAACGATGACAAAACACTGGTTCTGGACATCAAGGAACTCTCCCATGATTGACAAGAGAAGACAGATTCATGTAAGCTACTCTATGGATAGCTCCTATTTTAAAAGGCTTCAAAGCAAAACATTTATAACTTTCATTAGTAACCCTTTTCTGGATCAAAGAGTCCTTACCTCAATAAAAATAATGCAATTTAAAAAATAAATGTTCTCTCTTGTACAGGAAATTCTTATAAAATTCTGCAAAAAGGATGCTTACAATGTCAAAATACAAATTCAACACTATTGAGTCCTCTCAGGAGCATTATAGCTATCAACAGAGCTTAAAATGCAGTATATTTAAGATGCTTACATTTAACCAAATAACACACTTACTTGGCAAATACACACAAATATTCACACAGGTACATATGTACGCAAATTTTGGGGTTCATGAATAACAGGAGTAGGGAACATAGAAATAACTACACTATGTTGAAGGAGTGTGATAGAGGTGTTGGGTGTGCCTGGAGATGTGCCTGTATACACTCACACACACACACACACAAGCACACCAACGAAGGCGCGGGACACACGCATATGCGAGATGATCATAAATATGAGGCCCCTGCTACCTACAGGACGACGCTGGCCCTGGAAAATGCTTAACTCCTTCCCTTCCTTATTTCTGAAGGTTTCCCAGATGTTCCAGACTTTCAGATATGGGTTTTCTTAAATTTTGTTTAGGCCACAGATCATTTGAAATCATTAATTACTTTTAGAGACTGAATATTTGTGTCCTTCCCCAAAGTCTTGACACTATAGCATGACACTATCAGGAGGTGGGACCTTTGGGAAGTGATGTGGGTAGACCCCTCCCAAATGGGATTAGTGCCCTCATAATGGGTCCCAAAGACCTCCTTTGCCCCTTCCATCACCAGGAACACAGCAGGACCAGGGCAGTCTGTAACCTACAAAAGGACTTAAGCCAGAACTTGATATTGGACTTGTAGCACCTACAAATGAGAAGTATATTTCTATTTCTATTGTTCATTTAAAATTTTCAAAAATAGTGCCTCCTCGGTGGCAACAGCGGTTGAGCGCTGGGCTGCAAGGCTGCCCGCAGCCTCCACAGTGCCAGTTCCATCCCTGGCGCCGGCGAGGGTCCCACATGGTGCACAGATCTCTCCTGCTGTGCCCGCTGCTCCCCTCAGCAGTGTACTTCGTCAGTCTGTCTGTTCTGTTCCCCTCTCTGGTGAATTCTCTCACCTTCCCATGCTTCTGACTGTACCCAGTGCTTGTATAGATAAATAAAATCTTTAAAAAATAAAATAAAAATTTCAAAAATACAGGATTATGATCACATTAAGAAAACATGTTTTGCCTGACATTCCAAATATGTCTATTTGGAAACACTTCATGGTTAGAATATTCTTCCCTTTTATTTTTTTAATTCAGAGAATGTATTTATTTATTTTTTAAAGATTTATTTATTTATGCATATAAGAACTGGGGTACAGGCCAGAGGTGTAGGGGGTGAGAGGATTCACCAGAGAGACAGTGGGGAACAGAACAGGCAGATTGACTGAAATACACCACTGACAGTACAGGCAGATTGACTGAAATATACTGGAGCAGTGTGCCAGACAGGAGAGTAGAGTCTACTGCGCCATGTGGGGCAGCTCCCTGGCCAGGGATTGAACTCCTGCTGCAGTAGCTTCATAGTGCTGCAACTTAATCCCTTGCACCACCAGGGAGGCCCTATCAAAGAATGTATTTATATATTTTTCTTTTTCCCTTTTGTTCCTGATACTACATTGCGACTCATTTCCAATCGAAATCTACAATACATTTTGAGTACCAAAAAAACCCCAGAATCGGGGATCTCCCTGGTATCCTAATGATTAAGTCTCAGCACTGTCACTGCTAAGGCCTGAGTTTGATCCTTGATCTGAAGGTCTATTACTACTTGCACAGGAATGTAGTCAGTATGTTTCGGCTTATGTGTATTTAATATTCTTTAGCACATCCCGTAAACCCTCAAGAACTCCATGAAGTCTCAGGCAGATGAGGCAGAAAATGACGAGAAAGCACTGGGAAATCTATAATATGGGTTGGAGAATTCCATGAATTTTAGGCAATTATATGGACTTCAGAAAGGAATGACCCCACAGAGAAATTATCTTGTTGGGTGATAAGAGTTGAGCATGAAAGAAGGAATTTATGAACAAAGCTGTAGATTCTAGGAGTCAGTGTTAAGGTAGAATGAAATGAAAGGACGAGTGAACATTCTGATTTCTGTTCAGCCATTGTGAAATCATTCACGATTTATGAACAGATCTATTATGTGGCCATGCCTACATCTCCTCAATACATAAAACTAGCTGGTCACTATCATAAACATAAAAAAACAAAATAGATGATTAAAAAAGTAGTTTGGGGCTCTTTTGCCCATCTGTGACTATGCAGGTACCTGTTTTTCTTTCTCCTTTTCCTTACAAACCTGTCTTATTAAAATGTAAAAAAAAAGTCTAGTGTTCCAAATATAAAGGTTAAAAATAACACAGAAGACACATTATTTTATAATTAACTTGAACAAATTAAAAGCTTAATGAGCCTTGCACTTAGAAACACTTTCAAGAGTTATTGGATTTAAATTAAGTTATTCAATAATGTAAACTGAGCACTCTAGTGGCTATGTGCAATATGGGATTACAAAGAATTAGTAGGGGTCCCTGGCTTCAAGGATCACATATTCTAGTAGAACTGGGGTGCAGGGCAGGGGGCGGGGAGAGGATTCACCAGAGACAGAGTGGGCAGAACAGGCAGATCCACTGAAATACAATGCTGAGGGGAGCAGCGGAGAGATAAGAGAAGTCTGCAGTGCCATGTGGGCCAACTCCCTCGCCTGGGATTGAATTCAGGCACAGTGGCTGGGGATAGCTTGATAGCACTGAGACTTTAACTCCTGCGTCACCAGGGAGTCCCTGATTATGTGTGATTTCTTATTTAATGAAAAAGCCTTAAGTATCCCATCTTGTTTGAATAACAGATATTATGACCAAAACAAAACAAACACTTGTAAGATTGAAGGCGACTGGTAGTTCAGAGACAAACATAAATTGCTCTGTGGATAGACAGCCTGTTTTTTTTTTAAAGATTTATTTATTTATTTACACAAGAAATGGGGTATAGGCCAGAGGTGCAGGGGGGAGACAGAGTGGGGAGCAGAACAGGCAGAGGTACTGAAATCCACTGCTTAGGGGAGCAGCGGGTGAGGCAGGAGAAGTCTGCAGGGCCATGTGGGTTGCTTCCTGGCTCCTACTGCAGTGGCTGGCAATAGCTTGATGGCTCTGTCTTTAACTCTGTGCCACCAGGGAGGTCCGATATACAGCTTTCAATATAAGGTATAAATATTGCTTTCTCTATATTCTTCCTAGGTGGAAGAGTGTGGTCCTTACCTGAGATTAGACTTTCAATTTTCAAGCCATAACTGACCAGATTCTTCTCAAGCCTTTGGGTAATTCTTGTGGACAACTATAAGAAAGGGCTCCCCACTTTTGGAGAAGCTAAAATAGTTCAGTTGTCATTACCATCTCTCGAGCTGTGGCTATTACAAAACGTGATTCTTACTAAACTGTTGTGTCGATTTCTTGTTCACTAGCCTTGTTGCTGTTATCTTTTTCAACCAACTGGCTTCCTCTGCTAACACCTTCAGATGTTACTTTTTCAAGATGAGCCCACAAACTAAGTTAAAGAGTAGATGAATGAAATCATCTCTTCTAGGGACTCTTTGGCAAATGTTCAGGTTAACATTATACATCAGGTTAACATGTATAACATTATACATGTTTCAGTGACTATGTGTACCTTTGCAGAATAGGTAGAAACTAGTATATGTAAGAGTTGACATGACTGTTTGCATAAGTTTTTATTACTGAAATCTAGCAATATTTTGTCTATTGATTATAATCAGAGAATGCATTTTTTTGTTTTTTGCATAGGCAGAGATGTGGGGAATGAGATGATTCCCACGAGACAGAATGGGGAATAGAACAGGAGGATCTACTGAAATCCACTGCTGAGGGGAGCAGCGGGGAAGACATGAGGTCTGCTGTGCCATGTGGGTCAGCTCCCTGGCCTGGGATCAAACTCAGGCCTTGGTGGTGATAGCACTGAGCCTTAACCCCGAGGCTACCAGGGAGGCCCGAGAATGCACTTTTAAAGACAAGTTGTAAAATGAGTTAATAAAGTCCTGGAGGCTTTTCAAAGCCTTTGCTGTTCTCCATCTAGAAACAATAGGGACAGTGTAACATCTAGACAGGACTCTAAAAACACTGTATCAAAATACCTAGGCACACTGCCCATTTTTTAAAACAAATCTTCAGCATCAATACTGGATTGTTTTGTAACTCATGAAATATGAATAGATTATGAGATTTCCAGGTACCCATTTAGATTCATTAGTAGAGGATATGGCCTGAACCTCACCTAAGGAGGGCTTTTCAAGACTTCATATTTGCCACAAGTTCAAATGTCCTCTCTCTTAGATGTATGCTTTAAGATTATCTCACCTTGGGCCTCCCTGGTGGTGCAAGGGGTTGAGACACAACCTGTGAGGCTATCCGCAGCCACTGCAGCACAAGTTCGACCCTGGCCAGGGAGCAACCCACATGGCGCAGCAGACCTCTCCTGACTCGCCCACTGCTCCCCCTAGCAGTGTATTTCAGTCAACCTGCCTGTTCTGTTCCCCGCTCTGTCTCTGGTGAATCCTGTCATACTCCCCCCACCACACACATACCCCTCTGGCCTGTACCCCCATTCTTGCATGCATAAATAAATCTTAAAAAAAAAATAAAATTACCTCAGGCCTCCCCTGGTGGCGCAGCGGTTGAGCACTGGGTTGCGAAGCTGCCCACAGCCTCTACAGCGCTGGTTCCATCCCTGGCTGCCGGCAAGGGTCCCACATGGCGCGCAGACCTCTCCTGCCACCCGCTGCTCCCCTCAGCAGTGTACTTCAGTCCTTCTGCCTGTTCTGCTCCCCGTTCTGGTTCTGGTGAATTCTCTCACCCTCCCACGCTTCTGACTGTGCCCAGTGCTTGTATAAATACATATATCTTAAAAAAATTAAAAAATAAAAATAAAATTACCTCACCTATCAACCATTTGTTTCTTTCTTGTATTACCTAAAAGCAGGTTTCCCACTTGACTGGTGGTATTTTACAGATAGCGAGCACTTAGTGTTGCTGAGTACACAGTTAGTGGGTATTCTGTCCTAAACCTGGCCTCCTAGTCAGGAAAATCCAACCTCATGTTTTAGACCTGTCCAAAAAAACTTTCCAGATCTGTTCCAAAACAATCCATCATGAAACGACTGAAATCTCTGCCTATTGATAGGAAGGTCTTACCTATGACTTCATGGCTCTTGATTATAATTTGTCTTCCTTAAATACAGCTCAACTTTTGCTTTCAAGTTTTGAGGTTTGGGCCATGGCCACTTCTGATCTGGTTCCAGACTGCAGAATTTTTTTTTAAAGATTTATTCATTTATGCATACAAGAACTGGGGTGTAGGCCAGAGGTGTGGGGAGAGGGGTGAGAGGATTCACCAGCGACACAGTGGGGAGCAGAACAGGCAGAGCCACTGAAATCCACTGCTCAGGGGAGCAGAGGGGAGACAGGAGAGGTCTGCTGTGCCATGTGGGTCTGTGGGTCAGCTCCCCGGCCAGGGATGAATCTCAGGTCACAGTGGCTGGGGACAGCTTGATAGCGCTGAGACTTTAACCCCTGAGCCACCAGGGAGGCCCCAGACTGCAGAACTTTTAAGGCATATCTACTGCTCTGAAAATCTTTCTGCAAGGAACCTAGTCACTTTCTTCTTGGAAAATAAATCTTTACTTGAGACCTATTAGTCAACATAAGCAGGACTCATGAGCTCTCTTTCATCAACGATTGGCAAATGACCGCTACTAGGTCGACATGTACGCAACATTGAGCAAGTTCTGTGAGGGTTGCTACTTGCTACACTATCCTTCCTGAACTTTCCGGTTTAGTTATTGAATCTGAAATAAGGTAAGGAGCATCTCCTTCCAAAGAGTAGAACCAACTTTATTAGAAATAATGGACTTGTAACTAGTTTTTGCTTTCGTATTCTTGGCTATGGTAACTCAAAAGATTCAACATCAATACATTCCTTAGATGCTGGGTTTGTTCTCAATTACCACAAAATACTAAGGGAGGAATATTCTACTAGTGTTTTACCTGAATAATACGTTAAATGTTTAGACGGCTAGAAGTATAAACCTGTGATGTTCAGAGTAGGGCACTGGTTTATCATAAAATTTGTGGGAAAATATGGAGGAAACTCCCTTACAGTAAGCAATTTGATGTCCCTGAATTCCTGTCCTGTTTTGATGGAAAGTGAGCTCTGCTAAAAACAAAAATGCTATCTGGCACTTTGATTCTGGGTGAAACATCTAGGTTTAACTTACGACTTTCAAGAGAGTAGGAGGACTTGCAAAGATACCTATTTCATTTGCTGAGCTTGTGTGCACTCATGGCATATGCATCTGGCCTGGTTTGGGAATCTTCCAGTAGTTCCTAGGGGGAATAGTCAGTATCTGTGAAGCACAGCAGGGAAATAACATTCCTAAATGTGGCTATAGACTATCTCAGAAAGAGCAAAAATCATTAAAATAAGGTATTGTTGGGAGAAGAGGATGTCCTGAACAAACCCCACAAGTAGGCTTTATGGGCCCCACCCCCACCCCAGACGAGAGAGATTCAAGACACCAAGGACTACAAACCCCTAATATCATCACCACTGAAGGGAAGATTGCTGGGTGGAGTTAAGCAGCCAGGCTTGGTATATAACCAGACATGTGGGTTTTGGAGGCCCTTGGTTTTCGCCGGCTTTCAGCATGCTATTGGGGCCCCAGCTCAGCATAACTGGTAGGACACAGTCACCAATTTATCTTTCTCCCTGAGTTATTTCTTCATTCCCCCTTTTTGTAAATAAACCCTTTATTAACCTTTTGTGCGTGCATACAGTTGAGTCTCATTAGCAGTCAATTTAAAGTGTGTGATGAGGATCCACAGTCCTGCCAACCCATTTCACATTGGGGTTGCCCGGTAACAGTTCCAATATGACCACTTTTCTAAATCTGCTCACACAGAGGATGGCCATCGCACTGAGGTCCCAAAAACATGGTTCAGATTTCCTCTTAGTCAGCAAAGAGAGGGTATATACTCTCACTGGTAAGGAATGAAGCCCTTATGTTCTGGGCAACTCAAGCTGTGTCCGAAAAGATTTGTCAAGCTGCACCAGACTGAGAGTTGAGGCCTATTAACATAGCCTGGTAGACTTTGATAGGGCATTTAGCAGGTATATATTGATAGTTGAGGCTAAAAGTAGCAATAACATTTATAAATGTTACATAAAAACCAGTCTTAAAAGGATCCTATCAAATGTTCTTACCTGGCTACTATACAAGGAGGGCAGAGTGGCAAAGCAAATCTAAGAATAAGTGATAAGGGAGTTTCACAGATTCTAATTTAAGATAAAACATTGCCTAAGAAGTCCCAGATTTCCTATTTGAGATGTTTTCTCAATAATTCCCTAAGGAAAGACTTTTTAGCGTATTCTACCATTGGCTTTTATTTTGCTGATTTTCTATCACATTCACTGATGGATGACTTGTTTAAACTTCCATATACTACCCTTTAAATAATAAAAGATTAGAAAATATTTACAGTTTTATGCATATTAGTTTAGCAAAGAACTATGATTCTGGAAATTGGATTTTATTAGCAAGATGAAAGAATGTTTAGTAGAAAAAGCACTGGTTTGTGAGCCATGAGACGTACTGTAAAATGTTTATTTTTTTAAGAATGAGCTCGGCGTATAACATAAATCAAGGGCATCAGTCTAATTATTGGAATCGAAGCAAAACATGTGTTTTTTCTCAATATGCCCTTTCCTTTGAGTCAGCAGGGAGAAGGCCAAAATCTTTTTAGTTATTTATTTTTGCCTACAAGAACTGGAGTATAGGCCAGAGGTTTCCGGGTTGGGGTGGTGTGAGAGGATTCACCAAAGACAGAATGGGGAGCAAAACAGGGGAATCTACTGAAATCTACTGCTGAAGGGAGGAGCAGGACAGACAGAAGAGGTCTGCTGTGCCCTATGTGGCTCAGCTCCCTGGCTGGGGATGGAACTCAGATGGTAGGGGTGACAAGGCTGAGACTCAACCTCAAGAACACCAGGGAGGCCAAAATCTTAATACTAGCATACATATAAAACATAATGAGGTGCTAACACAGCCCCATACAATGCATAAAACTGTGGGTTTAAATAACAATAAATATTTACCTAACGATCTACATACAAAAAAGGGGCACAGAAATAATTAATACTAGTTTCCACTGGCAAGCTGGAATATGCACAATTTAGGATTGGAATAGTTTAGCATTTTTAAAAAAAGGTTATGCTGGGGCCTCCCCTGGTGGCGCAGTGGTTGAGTGCTGGGCTGCGAGGCTGCCCGCAGCCTCTGCAGCACTGGTTCGATAGGGTCCCACGTGGCGGGCGGACCTCTCCCACTGCCTGCTGCTCCCTTCAGCAGTGTATTTCATCGGTCTGCCTGTTCTGTTCCCCGCTCTGGCTCTGGTGAATTCTCTCACTCTCCCACACTTCTGACTGTACCCAGTGCTTGTATAAATAAATAAATAAAAATTAAAAAAAAATAAGGTTATGCTGTAGTATCCTTCAAATTCCACTTATCATCCACTGGCCCATAGACAAGTTCTAAGAACTGGTTGGAAGATAAAGGCGCCTTTTTGACAGGTCTCTACAAAAGCAAGGTCTGGGCCAAACTCTTAGATACCTTCTTCAGAAGCTGCATCAGGGAACTGCAGAGCAAGCACAAAGAACAAGAAGATGGCAGGGGGACCTGGGTGGTCACTGGTATGAGGAGATCACTTCACCCTCACTCTCAAAGCAGATGCTACCATGCACAAAGTGATGATAAACTCACAAACACCAGAGGCCTCCCAACTAGTCAGCTGAGGAATTATATTTGGGGCCTGTTTGGAGCTAACTTACTCCCTTATCCATACATTTCCAACAGAGGACAAATCGACTAATGGTTAAAGAATTTCATCCAAATATTTTTCGAAATCTACTGTAGTTTTTTTAGGAATAGAGTTGTCTGCTGCTATCCTTAAAATATGATGAACTAAATGGTACTCTTCCTTAACTTCCGTTCCAAAAGACCTTTCTTGAGACACCACCACACAAAATAAAAAGCAGCACCGAAGACAACCCTGTAAATTTACTACAGAGCATTAACTTCCAGGCATCATCCGGCCCTTTGAACATGCCCTTCCTGCTGAGAGCTTCTCCCTAGAAATATGCAATAAACACACCTTGTTTTACAGGGCCACTGACTCCATGAACACTATTCACAGACAAGCTGACTATGCTCTAGCTGGGGATATTGTAATACTGTTATTACCAAAGTCTCTTTAGAAATTGACATTGAAAACATGGAGAAGTAGAAGAAGAGTATTTGCAGTGGGCACAGACCCACCCTGGGTGGAGTATTTATAAGTACTTATTGTAGTATTCTTTGCTAGCCCCAACGTTAATGGAGGAAAAAAAAAAGTTAGCAAAAGGCACTGTAAGGGATGGATTTTTTTCAATAGGAAGAAGGCAAATTCCTGCATACTACTAAATGCAAGCTTCTTTACTGCTTCCAGAAGAACAGAAGCATGGGTCATTTAACCCCTGATTAACACTGAGAAAAATCTGTCTTTAAATGCAGTTAGAATTAAAACATTATAACAGGACCCACACACATATTTGTATATCACTAATGGCTGTTATTAACATTAGTATTGTTAATAAGAGAGATTTGCTTATAAAAATGCAGCACAACATTCTAAAATTTTCATCGTTTAAAATACCTGGTAGCACTATAGCTAACTGTGAAATACTCAGTTATTTTGCACCCCTAAAGAACTGTTTATAACTATGTCTCATGTACATTATAAGATTATTCTATTATTAACTGAGTTCTACATACCACAAATTATGTTAAAGTATCATGGCATTAAAAAAAATTGAATTTTCCTTAATGCGTACAATAAGCTTAACAATTTACACTAGTCCTTGGCTGACTTCCCATTTTGATAGTGCATATAGTTTGTGGTATGTTTTCAGAGAAAAATAAATTATAAAGTTAATACTACTCTTATTAGTTATAAAGGAAAAAACTGCATATGCTTTCGTGAAGCGTAGTAATTATTATATAAGCTAGTTTTGATTTCAGCTTCATTCCTATTGTTTTATCAACAAGATTGCCAACTCCTTAAGCTTTACAGTTTAGTCAATAATTAGATTTGCATTAAATTCTGAATTAATTTGTCTTTGGGATTTAGTTTTTTTTAATTAATAGTAATGTCAGAAGAGTCAATGTACCAAAAAATTGAAACAGAAAATCAAAATTCATTAAAACAATATTTGTTTGCACAGTAGTAGATATATATATATATATATATATTTTGTGGGACCCTCGCCGGCGGCCGGGGAACTAACCGGTGCTGCAGGGCAGCGCTCAACCGCTGCGCCACCTGGGGAGGCCCACAGTAGTATATTTTTTACATTCACTGACCATCCCCTTGCTTTTCCCATAATAAAAAGTTAATTACTGGAATCCTATTTTTTGAAGTTGAGTTTTCAAAGAATGTGATTTAAAGCTATTAATATTTTTACAGCACTTTAACACTAATACTAATATTGATCCAAATACTAACGCAAGGCTGTTTGGTACATAATTATATTTTGTCTCTATTTTAAACAAAAATTTTGAATTTGACTCCATGCTAAAGATACTGCTTAAGTATTAAAAATTAAGAAGCCTATGGTGTGAATATACTATCAATATTTTAAAGCTAGTAAAGAAAAATCAAATAACGGAGTATAATTTCCTTGAGGGCTAAATCAATTTCTCTTCCCCCACCTCTTGCCCAAAATAGGCACTCAATAAATATTTACTCAATGATTTAGTGATCTGCATTGATGAGAAGAAATATTTCCTTGGTTTAGTATTTATGCTCGCCATGTATTAAAAGGTATTAAATACTACAAAGCGGCAAGCAAATATAAACTGAAATTATACTATAATAAGCCTAGTTGGAGTCTACTTTTCAGTGATGGAAACAGATGAAATAAGAATACAAAATGTTAACACCTCAAATCCATAACAACTTTTAAAATTCAAGATTCTATAAACAACTTAATGGGCCCAATTTCCTATCAAAAGCACATTTGGGAATGTTTCCCCAAAGAC
This sequence comes from Talpa occidentalis, assembly GCF_014898055.3. Lineage (NCBI taxonomy): Eukaryota > Metazoa > Chordata > Mammalia > Eulipotyphla > Talpidae > Talpa > Talpa occidentalis. The sequence continues at coordinate 42,179,515 of NW_023601653.1, read as the reverse complement.
TCTTATAATTGGCTAATATTTAATTTTTTAGCTAAATATTACTGAAAGGTCTTTTTTAGTTGTAAATTTCACTTCTTAAATAAAATGTATTAGAGTTAAGTAAAAAATATAACTTCTACAATCTATTTAAATAAACAAAACAAAAAAATCCCCAAATGCTATCAAATGCCTTCGGGACAAATTCCTTAGGGACAAATTCAGAACATCTACATTACAATTACCCTAATCTGCAGAAGAATAAACTATTTTCTCACTTTTTAAAAGCTTATTTACCAGTACTCCTTAAGAATCACCATCTGAAGAAAAGGCCTCATTTATTATTTGACACTGTAATCAAATTACAACTAAAACAAGTTTGCCCACACAAAAAAGTAACAGCAGAAGATAAATACTTCATTAATTTTTGCAATATATCTTAAAATACTGCAAACGCAGCAAGTAGTGAAAGTATTCCCCCATCTTATCAATGGTTTCTTAAGACCTTTAAAGACGAATAAACCGAAGTTCAATAGTTCAACCAATTTTTGAAACCTGAGTAACCTGAAATCCAAAATTCCTCGAATGGATATATAATTTCTTCAATTATTTCTTTCAGCTATTGTAATCATGCATATACCCCACACGCTTGATTTGGAAATCCTAAATGTGTGTAAGTTTTTTAAAGCTTACTTGAATGAGCAAATTATTTTAGAAACATCACAATTTCTTGATTAAATAATATTGATATGGAGCAGAGAACAGAAACCTAATTACAATATTCAGGGCTTGCAGCGACTATTAAAATGAGGCTTCGCATTTTTTTTTTCCACATCAAAAAGGACTTGTCAATATTTCTTATCACAATGGCAAGCCCTACAAATGGAGTTCCAACAATTTTCAGTTATTGGTCATTTGAATAGGAATTCTTGAAAACTATGAACTACATTTCATTTTATATCTCATCAAATTAATAACTATTGTAAAAGTATTTGCATAGCTACGTTTTTTCAGTCTCCACCTGCTCTATGCTGCCCACTATAGGAAATGCAATATGGTACAAAGAAATGTAATACTAGGCAGGGGGATTACTATTCCTGCAATCCCATTAAAAAAAAAATTCTCTGGGCACTTGGGTGCTAAGATGGGTATTCTCGCAAAGGATACGCACCGATTAGAGGTAACTAAATTTATTAAATGTAAAGGACATCAGTAGAAACAGGTAGGACCAAAAACTCTATCTCGGTAACCCACATGCCAGAATAGCAACCGGGTGCGGCAGGAGATGGGGCATGGAACTGACTGAGTTGCAGCCTTCAAAAAAAATGCAGATTTGCACCATGAGGAAATTATCAGTCAAACCAACATAAACAAAACAGCTAAATTATTTTTTTTCTTAAAAGCACGGAAATACGTCTGCTGCAACAAAAAAGTTTAAATAATTCGTGTAATTCATATTTAACTTTCACCAGATAATCTCCTTTCTTTAAACTCTAACATTCCTAAGAGCAAATACCGTTAATAGCTTCCCTTCCCTTGCCATTTATTTTTCTAGTTTTGAAGAAGTTGTACTACGCAGTTATGCAATAAACAGCAAGTTTTCTGGTTTTTCTTTGCCTAAGGCATATCCAAAGTGTAATTTACATTTTATCAGATATCCCTGACTCCATTTTGAAGATGACAGTTTCTTCTGCAGAAAAGCCCTTTTTTCCGATCAATTCTCCAGCTTCATCCCATCTTACATTTTTTAAATAAAGCATTTAAACGTCAGCATCCCACTCCCAGTCTTAAGCCTTCATATCTGCACCGAAAAAAGCAAAACACACCACCGTACAGGCATGTGTGGGTGCAAACCCACATCTGAATACCAAACAGTGGCTTCAACGTGGCCAACCCCCCTTGGAAAACATCAACATGAAATGTCCTGTCACCTCTCCCATCCTCCTCTTCCAATTAGAAGTGAGACCACCAGGCTTGGGCTCCCAGAAAAGACGTCCTAACCTTTCACCCGAGACCCCGTTAACACACAACCCCAGGTCCGGACAGGACGCGACGATTTCAGCGCCGACGCCTCCGGGCCCACTGCTGCCCCCCAGCACCGTCCGGGGCCCGGTTGCGGCCGCCCGCACCGGCAGCAGCTCCCGGCTCGTCCGACTCCGACTAGGGCCCCGACGGGTCCGTGCCCTCCGGTCCCAGAAACAGCCGGGAAGTAGCGGCGCGGCGGGCCCGCCGTGCGCGCGGAGCCCCAGCGAGGCCGCAGCCGCCGGCGGGCGCGCGGAGAAAGCACCGAGTCACCCACCGCCGCGGGCAGCCACCGCGCCGTCGGCCGCAGCTCCCCGCGGCGACGATCACCCGGCGGCTTCTTCGGAGCAAAGGGGGAAAAATTTAAAGCTCAGCGGCCGGCACTTCCCATCGAGCGCGCTTCCCCTCGGCTGCAGCCCCGAAGCGACATTTCCCAGCGCGGCGGCGTCCTCGGCGGAGGTATCCCATGTTGACAGATCTCTCACCTCCCACAAAATGGGGCCGAGGAGGCGGCCGCTGTTTCCTCCATGGGCGCCGCCATTTTGTGAGGCGGCGGCGGCAGCCCGGGGTGTGTGTAATGGTTGAAGAGAATGACCCCCTCTAGGGAATCCCCGGCGCTGACAGTTACGTAAGGGGCTGTGCGCAAGTGCGGCGCTCAGGGAATCCGCACAGCCGGGCCGCGCTTCTCGGCGGCCCACATTTCCACCACCCCTAGGAGGCCCGTGGGGGCAGGGCGCGCGGACCCGGGCCCCCGCCCGCCCCGGCCTCCCGCGGCCGCCCGGCGTATCCACCCGCGCCCGGCCGGTCTCCGCCCCTCGCGGCGTCGGAGGCCGGCCCTGGCCCTCGCGTCCGGAACTTCCAGCCACAGCCTCACGCCGACCCCGTTTGAGACACAAACTCCTCGGGAAATAAACCCGTTTCCTCGAGCGAGCACCGGAAGCGCGCCGTCCGACGTTACATAACCCCCCACCCCACCCCCCAGAAAGGCCCCTGTGGGAGCCCCCACGGCCACGGCCACCCGTCCTGACTCGACTGCTCGGTGACCTTGGGCCAGGCAGCCCCTGGGCCTGGGTTGGTCACCACTGAGATGGGAATAATAGGCGGCTTCCCCGACGGGGGCGCTTAGTGAGCACTTGTGGCGAGGGCTCCGCAGGCCCGACCTCTCGTCAGTGCAAACTTAGGGGGCGTTTATTGAGACGTCCGCTCCCACGGAAGGTTCTGGTGAACCTTCGCACACTGCAGGCGCTGGCGGAAAGCAGGGGGACGCCAGGCTTGCTCCCACCTTGCAGCGCACCTCGCGCTCAGATCCCTTGGTAGAAACATGTCAACGCGCCCAGGACCAGAGTGCAGGGCTGTCCCCTCCCCAGCCTCGTTACTGTGAGCATAACTCGGCGTCGAAGCGTCTCGTTTGCACGTGAAGCCCGGCCGGGGCCGCAGGAGTGAGGAGCGCCGCCGCCTCCACACGACCCGGACGGTCCGCACGGCGTGGAATCCACAGTTGGCTCGAGTTCGGCGGCGGATCGTTCACGCCCAACGCGCCGACCAGGCCCCAGAGTCCTAGCCGAGGCTGCCAGCGCCGGTCCCGCCAGGCCCGGGGGCCCGAGTCCCGAGTGTCCTCGTCCCGGGTCCGCGAGCGCCGCGGGGCTGAGCCCCGGCCCCGGCGAGGTCGCCCCATTCCCCGCGCCGCGCCGGGCCGGGCGGCGGGCGGGGACTCGGAGGCGGCGACGCCAACAGCCGGGTCGGGGACGCGAACATCGCCTCCACCCCTAACCCTGGAACAACCGGTAGTGGCCGTTTCCCCGCGCCGCCCCCTCCCCGCTGGCTTTGTGTGCGTGTGAAATGTGCGGCACATTGCAGATGAACCCTAAGCCGCGAGCCGAGTCTATTGTTCCCCGCGAGGAGCCGCCGGGCGGTGTGGAGCCGGGCGCAGTGCCGCGGCCGGCCCTCGGGGGTCGCTGTGCCGCGCCGGCGGCCGAGCCGTGGCGGCGGCGCCGGCGGCGGCCGAGAGCGAGGCCGGCGGGAGGGACGCGGCCGGGCGGCGCGCAGCGGCTCGGCGGCCGCCCGTGCCTTCAGCCGGGGACGCCCGGCCGCGGCGGCCCAGGCCGCGCGTGAATGTGTGCGAGGCCCCGCGGAGCCGCGGCCGGAACCCGCGCCGGCGCCCGCTCTCCACAAACCACCACACAGACCTCCCCCTCCCCACCCCCAGCCCCGCCTGCCCCAGCCCCGCCGCCGCCGCCGCCGCCGCCGCGGCCGCCAAACTCCGGGCCTCTGGCCGCCCCGGCCCCTCGCCCCTCGCCGCCCGCCCCTCGCCCGCCCGGCCGCGCGCCCCGGCCGCGGCACCATGTTGAATCGCGTCCCCAGGCGGAGCCGCCCGGGCCGGCGGCGCTGAGAGGCCGGCGGGAGCCCGGCCGCGGGGAGGGCGGGGAGGAAGGGGTGGGGGCCGCGCTCGCCCCGCGGCTCCGCGCGATCCGGCCGTCGCCTGCCCCTCTAGTTTCGCTCGGATTTCTTTCAACTTTTTTCGAAATTCCCCTCCCTCCCGGCCGCGCTCCCCCCGGCCGCGCTGCCGCCCTCCCCTCCTCCTCCTCCTCCTCCCCCTCCCGCCCTCCTCCCTGCGCCGCCGCCGCCGCCGCCGCCGCCGCCACCGCCGGCCCATGACTGAGCCCCGCCGCCGCCGGCCGAGGAATGGGCTCCGGGCGCTGGTAGGAGGCGCAGGGCGCGGGGGGCGCTTCTAAAACGCCGATCCGGGTTTCCGAGAGGCCTCCTGCGACCGATTATGGCCAACTCGACGGGGAAGGCGCCGCCGGACGAGCGGAGGAAGGGGCTCGCGTTCCTGGACGAGCTGCGGCAGTTCCACCACAGCCGCGGGTGAGAGGCGGCCGGGGGGCGGCCGGCGGGCCGGGGCGGCGGGCGCGGGCGGCGCGGGGTCCGGTGACAAGTGCGGGCTCTCTCGCTCCCGCAGGTCGCCGTTCAAGAAGATCCCCGCGGTGGGTGGGAAGGAGCTGGATCTGCACGGTCTCTACACCAGAGTCACTACTTTGGGCGGCTTCGCGAAGGTGAGTGGAAGTTTGGGTCGGGCTCTCCCTCCCGCCGGCCTCCGCCGGAAAGTCGCCCCCGACCCCGCGGCGGGCGCCCGGGCCCGGGGGGCGGCCGGCGGGGGCCCCGGGCGCGCTCCCCGGCGCCGCGGGCTCGGAGGCGGACGCGGCGGGCTGTTTTCGGCCTGGTGCTCGCGTGCGCGCGGCGGCGCGGGGCTCGGCGGCGGGCGGCCCCGGCGGCTCGCGCCCGGCCCGGTGCCCGGCGGCCCGCGGGGCCGAGCGCCTCGGCGGGGGTGCGGCGTGCGGGGCGCCCGCCGAGCCCCGCGCCGCCCCGCGCCGCCCCGCGCCGCCCGCCCGCTCGGCTGCGCTGCCGCCGCTGCCGCTCTAGCCCCGAGACACACACACTCTGAGAGCAGTTTTCGTGCAACTCAAAATTAGCGCGGGCAGGTTTAACATCGATAATCGGCTGCGAAATGATCCCGGCAGTCGGGGGCACAGCCTCGGCCCCGTCGCCCTCGGTTTCTACCGCTAACAAAAGAAACCAGGACCTGTCTCCAAATAGCCATCTTAGGCTTCAAGGCTAGGCAGAAGCTGTAGGCCTCAAAGAAGGGCCTATGGAGATGGATAGAGCTGGGAGAGGGATCCGAAGCGGCCCCGGCCCCGGCCCCCCCAGAACCTGCCGACGTCGCTGTCCGGAACAGTATTGATCCTTTTGAACTTTTTTTTTTTTTTTTTTCGTGTAAACGGACCGCGTAGAGATTTAAAAGGGGGCGACAGAGGGACTTGCGATTGGTTATTGTCCGGGCTTCAAAAACAAAACAAACCCACCACCACCACCCCCTCGCCCCCCAAACAAAACATGTGCGGGGAAAACTCGGCCCCCCGGGGCGGGAACCCCGCGATCCGGGCCGCCCCTGCCGGGTAACTCTCGCGGATCTATCCCAAACACCCACTGATGCTGGCGGTGGCTGCTGTTCTCTGTAGAATGGGTCTTCGGCTCACGGTTGGCTTGGACTTTTCTTGGATTGTGCACTTTGAGACGAGTGTGGCTGTGTTTTTAACAGGTTTCTGAGAAGAACCAGTGGGGAGAAATCGTGGAAGAGTTCAACTTTCCCAGAAGTTGTTCTAATGCTGCCTTTGCTTTAAAACAGTATTACTTGCGGTGAGTAGTGGTGCCTCTTTCTATGTCTTGTGGAAATAGGGTACTGATGGGGGGATTTGGTTTTAGCCCACCAACCCGCCAACCAAAAAAAAAAAAAAAAAGAAAAACCCCAGCCACCCTGACCAGGTTTCTGATCTCTGTCCATTTCAATGTGAGAAACGTTAAATAGGTACAAAGTGAGATTGGAGGAAGGGGAAAGTTTCCCCTCACCTACTTTGGGATTGTTTACATTTTTCCTGCAGGATCATTACAGGTGACACTCCAACCAGCGCCCCCCCCCCCCCATCGTGGTAAACATTCTTTTGTGACATTGTTATTGATTGCTTGATAGCCAGCTAGGGGCAGAGAGGTGATGCTGCTAAGAGTTAAAGATAGTCCATGAAACTTTGTATCCCTTGGGAAAATTTTTTCTTTGTTTTGGAAACTCCTTTGCCTTTTGAAATTCTGACTTTAGGAATTAAAAAAAAAGTAGGAACCTCTCTTTTGGACCGAATCTCAGAATATTTTTACATATTATAGCAAGTTGATGCCTCAGGTGACCAGAATTGTTATGATAATTTCTTTTTGTGTTTTTGAGAAACTTTTAAACGTTTAAAAGGATTATGATATGCTTAGGAAAACTAGGGATGCTATAAAATAGAACACTATGATTTGGATTCTTTCATCCTTCTTTTTCGTCTGCTCATCTGATAAAATAGATTTCTTACTTGGTTGATAAGTGATTCAATTTAGAGCGTAGAACTTGTGATTCAGCTTTACTTTTCCAGTTTTTCTTCTAGGAATATTTGCACATTGTAACTGACTATAGGGTCTTTTATTTTTAATGTTTGCTTGTTCATACAAGGTCTTTGGTTGGTTATTCTAAGTTAAAGTAATGTTTTTCATGTTTGTTGCTTTTAAATAATGCTATTCTAGGATAGCCTTTTGTAGGTAATGTAGCTTCTGCATAATTTGAGGTTGGCATTTATCGTTGCTCCAGATACAATATCCAAATGTGGATATTCTGTGTGGTGTTCAGCGTTCTGGATTAGGAAATGCAGTCATTACACAGGTGTACTTCCTATTGGCTATCTTGGATTGACTTCAGGCTTGAAGCTGAAGAGTTCACAAAACTTTGTGGAGTAGTTCTTGAATTACACAGAAGTCTAGAAAATATCAAATATGGTTACTTTCATCTCTTGTGTATGTGTGATGGCACGTATATCAGAGTACGTTTTTTAAATAAAGGGCTAAAGTGAAAAAAAGTAAAACAAAGTTAACCTCAAAAGCTGTTGCTTTGCTTCTGTGGTGGGAAGTAGAGAAATTTTTATTCATGGTGATCGTCATTTGCTCATTTGCTCATTGCCCTGTAAAATGGAGAGGAATTCCGTTAATATATATTCTAGTTTTCTGGTGATCGGTTTGAAGTATTTGGACTTTAGACTGTTTAAAATAAACATTTTATAGTTATGCCTGATATTTATTGGATTGGTTGAGAGCTTGAAGTTTCCTATCCCAGGGTGTACTGTATGATACATCTGGTTCATGAGATGTATGTTCTTGTGAAGAATTTGCATTCATACTTGCAGGGTTTTTAGCACAGTCAAATGTCTAGATTCCAATTTTTTTTTTTTTGCAAAAGTTAATATAAATATTATTTATATTTTGATTTTTATTTTGAACTCCATTGAGTATACTTATAAGTGCAATTTTTAAGTATAATTTCAAGGTTGTTCATAACTATTTATGTTGTTCTCAAATCAATTTTAGCTTTATGCAGTTTATTAGAAGCTGCTTTTTTGAACTATGTCCTTAGCTAAACTTGTTTTTCCTCCATATGTCACTCTCCAGGTTTGTTTTTGTAGGGTTGTAACTAGGCTACTAGAAAAAATGTTGAAGCATTTGTTTTGGAAAATAAAACCATGTGAAGATTTGCATGGCTTGTAAAGAAATACAAAAGTAATATGCTGTTCAAAAATTGGGGACTGCCAACCTTGCAGGATATTATTTTTCCATGGTGGTATAAGAAGACTGCACAGGGAGAAGACATGTGTTCTGTAGGGTTTTACACCTTACTCTGAAAAATCTTAACTGGTAGACAGGATGCCAAACATTCATAGTAATTCTGTTATTTAACCATAAGAGTGCCTCTTTTTAGTAAGAAATAGTAATCACGTGACTTTGTAAGTTCCCTCTTTGCTATATCGAATTGAACATCATAGTTTCTGATGAGCAGATAATGCAGTGTGTTTAATAAATCACAGATGGAATAATTTTCTTAATATGAACTGCCTTTTCATTTGACTACTGTAAGACTGTCATTACATGTGTTAGTTTTCATTTACTCTACAAGCGTAAATTTGCTGACATTCCTCTGTAATTTTTTTTTATTAATTAGGTGGATGACTGTTAGCCTAATATTTTGTATTTTCATATCACAGACATTTAAATAAAGGAAAGCAAACTGTAGCTTGACCATGTATATATTCCCACATTTTCATGTTCATTTATACAGAGACTTGAGTGTAGTTGCTTGCCAAAAGTTTGATTGTATCAAAGAGACAATTGTAGATTTGCCTAAAAACTTCTCAAAGTCTGAAATTGAAAATGCAGTTGATTATTTGTTTTTTAACGTTGGTCTTTATAACTACAAATATGATCCCTACTGATAACATGTAAATGTACTGCAGTTAAAAATTGAATATTAGTCATCTGTGAATATCTGCGTACTTTTGTTTTCCTATAGTTCCTTTCTTGACATGTACATGTCAGTATAGTCCACAAATGTTTATTATTAGAATACCGCTAAGTACAAAAGGATAAGGTATAAGTCCCTGCATTTTGTAGATGGAGAAATTAAAGTGGTAAGAAAAGGGCTTTAGGGGCATTTATAAATGGGACAAAAAAGTTGTGTTCATCACATGTGTTTAGTCATTTAATTAGTCTATTATGAATTCAGTTTGATAGTGATAAATAATTTTAAGAAATTAAAATATAATTGAAAATTCACATGGCCTGAATTTTTGCCCAACTAGGTCTATACCCAATGTGTTCCATATTTACTCAGTGAACTTTTTTTTTATTTTTGCCTGTTTTGGTGGTAACATTGGCAGTTTACTACTTGTTCCTGGTAAGAATTTGTAACCTTTTTTTTTTTTTAAAGATTTATTTATTTATGCATACAACAATTGGGGTACAGGCCAGAGGTATGGGGTGGGGAGGTGAGACGATTCACCAGAGACAGAGTGGGGAACAGAACAGGCAGATTGACTGAAGTACACTGCTGAGGGGAGCAGTGGGCGAGTCAGGAGAGGTCTGCTGCGCCATGTGGGTAGCTCCCTGGCTGGGGATTGAACTTGTGCAGCAGTGGCTGCAAAAAGCTCCATAGGTTATGTCTCAAACCCTTGCGCCACCAGGGAGGCCCCCGTAGGTCACTTCTTTTAAGATAAAGTATATGATGACTCTCCTTAGGCTAAGTGAAAAGAATGCTTCAAAACTGTAATAAGTACATAAAGTGATACACTGAATTTGTGAATTACTAAACAGAACTGACAGAGAAATTGCTTCCTTATTCAAGAAAGGAAAATAAGGGCTTCCCCGGTGGCGCAGCGGTTGAGCACTGGGTTGCGAAGCTGCCTGCAGCCTCTGCAGTGCCGGTTCGATCCCTGGCTGCTCCCCGGCCACCAGAGGAGTGCCCCACATGGCGCGCAGACCTCTCCTGCCGCCCGCTGCTCCCCTCAGCAGTGTACTTCGGTCCTTCTACTTGCTCTGCTCCCCGCTCTGGCTCTGGTGAATTCTCTCACCCTCCCGCGCTTCTGACTGTACCCAATGCTTGTATAAATAAATAAATAAATCTTTAAAAAAAAAGAAAGGAAAATAAAAATAATATGGAGACTGAAAGAACCAACTGTATCTGAATTAATTTTTCATTTGATTTTAATTTAATGTTGATATCTTTTGAGAATCTTACCATTTTAAAGGGCATGCAGACTTGTTGAAAAGAGGAGTAGAAAGTAGAAAAAGTTTGAAAGTCTGATCAAAGTATCAGCTTTTCTGAGCCCACTGATGATACACATTTCACTGAAGAATGCAAACTAAGAACTTCACTGTAATTCCCAAAAATGTTTATATGCTGTTATTACATTTGCATTTTCTGCCTTAGCTATTAACCAAATGTGTTTGTTTTTAAATAGGAACGCTCTTTTATAATCCTGTCTCGACTCTGTTGTGGAGTCAGTATTTTCATGATTGGATGTATGTGAAGTTCATCATGACTTTGATAGAAAAAGGTGTGTCATTACTGTGGGTCTTTCACATTCCCGACTTGAATGATATTAGAAGTTGGAAAAGGGAGGAAAAACATCTTAATTCATTGGAGTTGACGTAGATTTGTCAGTTAGCAAGTACTCAGTGCTTATTTTTAAGTATTCAAGAATTTTTATTATTATCTGATGAAGGTTGCTTGTTGGGCTTTTTCCAGAATGGAGTAGACCCTTCTAAAATTTATTGGTAAAATGGAGTTTGCGGAATTGGGAATTAAAGGACGTTGGGGAGAGTCTGTCTATTTCTCTTTCTTTGATCTGCTGCCACCATCACCACCACGCTCTTTGGTTTTTAGGATTAATTAAAGAGAAATTTCCAATTTGTGCTATATAAAACATCTATTTTCCAGAAATATTAGTATTTCCTTGAAAAAAGGCAAAATGAATTTGAGGAATTTGAGTAATAAAGCTGAATTTGGTTGCTGTGTTGCAGTGCATCTTAGAGACTTGGTTTTGTTGATGTGCATGTCTAGACAATTTGTTTTTGTTGTGGATGTCTGGACAATTTGGGGAAACATTACTTATTTTTTTACCCCCATTCATAGTAAATTGTGTAAAAAACCCACGTCTGAGGAATATGTACTGAATTTAGTGGAACACAGTTTGCGAAAAGCTCTGGGCTAATAGAATTGAGGACTGAGGGGCCTCCCTCGTGGTGCAGCGGTTGAGCGCTGGGTTGCGAAGCTGCCCGCAGCCTCTGCAGCACAGGTTCAATCCCCGGCTGCTCCCCGGCCACCCGAGGAGGGTCCCACATGGCGCGCAGACCTCTCCTGCCGCCCGCTGCCCCCCTCAGCAGTGTACTTCGGTCCTTCTGCCTGCTGTGCTCCCCGCTCTGGCTCTGGTGAATTCTCTCACCCTCCTGCGCTTCTGGCTGTACCCAGTGCTTGTATATATAAATAAATAAATAAATCTTTAAAAAAAAAAAAAAAGAATTGAGGACTGAGGAAGAAAGTTTTTAAAATATGGAAAAGGAGAAATGAGAGGTAATTATATGTATATTTCTTGAGATGTAAATAAATGTTTAGATATTTTTGTGGCCCTATTTTCATATCTTTACAATAACTGCAAAATTATATTAATAGTATTAGTTAAGTAGTTGTTTGATTAGGGAACGTTATAATTACTTGTGTTCATTGCCAGGGAATGACAGGTAAAGAAATATTGCAGTCCAAATAGAAGAAGAAAAGTTGGGCTTTATTGATCCAGATTGGGGAAAGATGCCCTTGTAGATGCATAATAATGTTTTTATACTGTTTAAACTCTTTTTTTTAAAAAAAAACCTTTATTTATTTATACATTTAAGAACTGGGGTACAGGCCAGGGGTGTGGGGTGTGTGTGAGAGGATTCACCAGAGACAAACTGGGGAACAGAACAGGCAGATTGACTGAAATCCACTGTGAGGGGAGCAGCGGGCGAGTCAGGAGAGGTCTGCTGCGCCATGTGGGTAGCTCCCTGCCCGGGGATCGAACTCATGCTGCAGTGGCTGCAGATAGCTTCATAGTGCTGTGACTTAACCCCTTGCACCACCAGGAAGGCCCTCTAATAGCACTCCAAATACCACAAAACCCAAAAAATATTTATGACCATGATAGAGACTTAAAGTTCAGGCAGCTTTTCATTTATTGGCGTGATACTCTTTACAACAAAACAATTTATAATTAATATTTTTGGTTTAATTTTCTTTTAACACAGATTTTTATTCGAACTACCATACCAGCCCCAGCAACGCCCCCGCTCAAAGCAAATAAATGTTCTTTATTTCCCTGTGTTTTTATTACTACAACTAAAAGTTCTTTTTTCTTAGCAGGATATTTCTATTTAAAAAACTGTTTTTAAAATTTGTTTAAACAAGCCTCTCAAAAGAATTATAGCAGAATCATTGACCGCATTGTTTTGTACAGCCATAATTACTTTTACTTGAAATAGGATATGCCTATAAAATAATTGTACAGATCTTCCTTGACTCGAAATATAAGTTGAAAATATTATAAGTCCAAAATGCTAATGAGCTTGCTACCACTGCCCAGCACCAGAGGAAGTGTTGTATAACCTTGATTTCTGATGAATCGTTTTCATAGCATAGGAAAGTCATAAAATCGTAGATTGAACCATTGTCAGTTGGGACAGTCTGCATTGCTTCGGTTCTATGATTTGGACAACTGAGAAGTCACAGCATGAATTGCAGATAGTAGTGAAAGGTGTTTAGAAGTAGGCATTATTCTAATGGCCAAACTTACTGGAATTAAAAATGGAGATGTTAGGATTAAAGAATATCTAAATATTTTATAGCTTGAAAATTAAGCATATTTTCTCTGAAAGGCGAAAGTATTGGCATTTGAATTTAAATAAATATAAGTAGCTTGGGTTGGTTCAAGTATTCATGGTAGAGCCAAGGAAGGAAGCAGGTTGATCTTTCTTTTTTCAGATATTTTTTCGTGTATGTTGTGTATATCAAAAATGCATGTATGATAGGGGTATTGGGTACCTATCATAAAATTTATTAATATATTCATTTAGGAAATAAAACTTAATGGGGGTGCTAAATAGATGGTTTAGAGAAAATTTGTCATCTGTAGCATTCGGATTACCTATGAATTTCATTAAGCTTTTCAAGAATTGTATTATTAAAGTAGAGCCTACCCCCTTTTTCTGTTTCAAAACATAAAGAAATTTCATTTGTGCTTAGTTTTTGCATACTCATGTTGTGAATTGGAAGTTAATGCATTTCTACAACATATATGTACTCTTTTTTTTTTTTTTTTTAAAGATTTATTTGTTTATGCATACAAGAACTGGGGTATAGGCCAGAGGTGCAGGAGGTGAGAGGAATCACCAGAGACAGAGTGGGGAACAGAACAGGCAGACTGACTGAAATACACTGCTGAGGGGAGCAGCGGGCCGACTGGAGAGGTCTGCCGCTCCATGTGGGCAACTCCCTGGCGGGGGATCGAACTTGTGCTCTAGAGGCTGTGGACGGCTTCACAGGCTGCGCCTTAACCCCTTGCGCCACCAGGGAGGCCCGTATACATGTACTCTTGACTTTGCACATTGCGATGACCTATTGCTGGAACTGAAATCTCTTGGTGATATCGAGGAATAGCATCACCTTTTGAATTGTTGCCCCAAGTGATAGATTCTAGTTCTGTCAGTATTTAAGCCACGGTGCAGGGTCTACTCGGGGCTTACTGCAAGGGCACTTTGTGGTGGGCTCCCAGGAAGAAATTTGTTGTTTGGCATATTTTATCTAAATGTTCTCTTAACACTTTCCTTTTCCTGCTGTGCCATTGATTTGCTAAAATAGTGGGGCTGTTTGTCCTTTAGAATAGCCTAATATCTGAATTTGGTTAATCTTCTAATGTCAGTTTCTCCTGTATTTCCTGAAAATGATTAGATCTAAAAAGTTGGTACATTCAAGCTCAATATGTTAGTCCACTTAATGGGTAGTGCCGTGCTTTTCGTCAAATCGTGAGGCATGTGCTGTTCACTTGTTCCACTTTGGTAGTACTGTGAGTGATCATTGGTTTCAGGTATTAGTAATTTAAAAGTGGGCCCCAGGTGATGCCGAAGAACGCTGACCTTTGAGAACAGCTGATCTGAGTATTGTAATGAAACCAATTTAGTTGCTGAGATAACTGATTTAACTTGGCATCAACATGTTGGCCAGGGCTGCTTCCAGAACAGACCTCTAGGTGACATCTGGTCTAGGGGCACCCGCTCAAGCTGCACCTGTCATCTCTGAGTAGGGCTTGGACACGCCCTATACTTTGCCTCTGGACTCTGGGGAAGATAACAAGGGCTTCGCTTCAGTTTACAGAAAAAAGGGGGGGAGTAAATGAACTACCAGTTGGAACTTACCAGATAATTGGATAATTAGGATTAAAAAAAAATTAAAGTAAGGTTATGTCTATATTTTTAAAAAAATATATAGGACTTTATAATATATTCCCCAAATGGGATACCATTTGTTTTATGGAATTTACTGAATGCTTTTTCTCTGAGAATTTTGTTGGTCTCTCTCTGCTTAAGGGAATTAACCTTGTATAAATGCCTCTAAAAATAACAAAACTCATGGTAGCTTGTTTTTTTTAATGAGTTTATCTCCATTTATCTCCACTTTTTTCCTATGCTAGATTTTATTTTTATCATTTAAAATTTCAAAAGTGATTGCTTTTATTTAACCTCGGATAAAATAATATATAGAAAAAATTTCTTTACACCATTCAGATTCTTGAGCATATGGGCTCCTTTTTTTTTTTTTTTTTAAGGGGGTGGGGGGTTTGACCTGTAGGTTATGTATCAGATTTTCAATCTTAAGTACTAGCCATAATTGCCAGTTAGGAAAATTTATTTTACATATTTTCAGGTCAACTTTCTCCCCTTGGGATCAGCTTTCCCTCCCTTCCTGGTGGTAGACCTGCTTTATTAATATTTTACAAAACATTGTCTTATATATACTCTACCTTATTTATAGTTGTTAAATATCATAGGCTGTAATCCATGTTCTGGAAATATTTATTTTTTCTATCAATAAATGCTTTTTTCCCTTACCATATAATGACACCAAACTAAAATGTTGCTTTTTATGAAGCGGGATTTCAGTAGTTGTATAAGAATCTATTGCTTGAATATAAAGCTTATTGTGAAATATGACAACCATCTATAATCCTTGTCTCTTTTTGAGTCCCTACTATTATGCTTGGTAAATTCTTACAGCATTTAGTAATTGCTGTATGCAAAAGTTGTTATATATTATTCACATCTTTCAAGGTGAAGTGTTTTCAGATAAAATTTTATTTTGTCCCTCTTGTAGCCCAGTGGTTAAATTTTAAAGAAATAAAATGTTAATAAATCATACATAAGATCAGTGAGAACGTTCTATTAAAATAGGAAAGAAGAGACCATCCATTAGGGCCCTATGCAGTACTACCAAGTTGTAGGACTGTAGAGATTGGGCTGAATTAAATTTGTCAGTAATAATGT
Organism: Talpa occidentalis; assembly: GCF_014898055.3. Classification (NCBI taxonomy): domain Eukaryota; kingdom Metazoa; phylum Chordata; class Mammalia; order Eulipotyphla; family Talpidae; genus Talpa; species Talpa occidentalis. Next base: position 42,164,041 of record NW_023601653.1, on the reverse strand, counting down.
TCAGGTTTATCGCATTTCCCATAATGTGTCATAGATTAAGTGAAATTTCACTGTACTGAAGCTCAGATCAGACCACTTAGAACCTCATCAACAGTAGCTGGTACCGTAACAGACCGTATCTCCAAGTGCTCTCACCAGTTATAGGTCAACAATGCTTAAATGGTTTGGTATAATCTTTTTAATTTATAACATTAAAGAGTCAAAACTTCTGATTTTCTGAGTAGTTTTTCCAGGTAGCTCTACATTATGCTGTATTAATTCAATCTAGTAGCACAAAATCTGTTTGAGAGGGAAATAAAGAACCTGTCATTTTCTCTCTTTGCCTTGTGTTCTTTTTTTAAGTTAGGTTTTTTTTTTGTTACCTGTATGTGAACTTATGTTTCCACCTTATTTATGTCAGCCAGTTGTTACCATTTTGCCATATTTGCTTGATAGTTTTCTCTTTGTGACCATAGGTATATAGACACAGTTGTTATTACAACTGTTTAATCACTTGATATCATTACAGATATAATGCCCTTTACTCCTGACTATAAGAATAAAAACATTCTTAGTAGCAAAAGTAAAATTAACAAATTCAGAAAAAAAAATTTTAAGATTTATTTATGCATACAAGAACTGGGGTGTAGACCAGAGGTGCGTGGGGTGAGAGGATTCACCACAGAGTGGGAAACAGAACAGGGGAATTGACTGAAATCCACTGCTGAAGGGAGAAGAGGGCAAGACAAAAGAGGTCTGCTGTGCCATGTGGGTACTCCCTGGCCGGGGATTGATCTCGAACTGCAGTGGCTGGGGATAGCTTCTTAGGTTGCGTCCTAACCCTTTGAGCCACCAGGGAGGCCCCAAATTCAGAAAATGTAATGTGGAAACAATTGTACTATTTAATATAAAGACCGTATGCAGATTTTCCCACCTGTCCCCAATATGCCTTTTAAAGCAATACCCAGTCCACACCCCCACTCCACCCTCACCCACCCATGCTCTTATATTATTACATGTCTCTATGAATGGTACCGGTCTGCTAGTTTCTAAAATCTGGATTTGTCTTATTTGTCAGGGTTGGATTTAGGTTAGGCATTTTTGGCAAGAGGCAGGTGTCGTTTTGTCCCATTACAGTTAACTTTCTCTTTGTGAAGGTGATTTCTTGGTTTCTCCATTTTCTCTTTTGTAGTTGATAAGCACTTGTGGGGACATACATTGAGACCTTAAATATCTCGCCATCATATTTTTAACCAATACTTTTAAAATCCATGGATAATTCTTAGCCTGAGTCAGTTATTATGAAGGCTGCGTTGTGCTTGTTTTCTAACTATCATTCCTTCTCCATTTATTAGTGACGGTCTGCAATAAGGAAAACATTTTCACATTTATTTGATGAATTATATTATTGTTGATGCATTTTGCTGCTTCGATTTGGCCAGAAGAAACCCTTTCAGGCTGGCTTCTGTGTCTTTTTAACATGTTCTCATTATTTTCGAGCTTTCCTTGATTTTTGACAAAATAAGATCTTTCAGGGTTCACTCTGGCGTCAGCTGTTTTCCAAGAAGTCCTGCTCCCCTTTACTGTGTAATGGTATTTAGAAACCAAGATCTGGGTAGTAGAAGTGCTCATTGTTACTTGGGTTTTCTTTTCTTCTAGGCCCTTTCAGAGAACAGAGCTAGGAATTATTATTTTAAGTGTAATTATACACATAATTTGAAAAACATAAGGCTATAATTGTTATTTCTAATTACAACCCGCACGGGTTTCTTCTTACCTTCCTCCATTCTGTTTAGCTCTCTTTACTACCCACATTGAAAATACTTCTCAAATTGTTAATACCCATACCACTATAAAGGATTAAGTCTACCAAGTAGAGTTATGTTTATTATTTGCAGTTCTTTCTGTGTTCAGACTGAAGCTATATCCACAATAATTGAATTTTTCTGGGTATTTTAATTCCCTAGACTACTATAAAATAATGTTTTATTCCACTCGTATTCAATTTTGTGTTTCATCCATCCTCATTTCTTTAATTTTATTTATAAATATATATAAAGACTGAGATTCTAAAATCAAAACTTAAGAAAACATATACTTGGAGGATATACATACATATATATATGTGTATGTATATATATATATACACACACATACATATACTTCCCTTACCTGTCCCATTCCCACCTGTGTTCTGTTGATAACCAATTTCTTAGTTTCCGATTATCCTTCCTGTGTTTCTTTTTGCAAAAACAAGGAGAGACATATGTGCATTTTTAATTCCCCTTCTTAAAATGAAGAATTTACTCTTTTTTTTCTTTTAAGATTTATTTATTTTTATATAAGAGCTAGATACAGGCCAGAGGCGCAGGAGGGTGAGAGGACTCACCAGAGCCAGAGTGGGGAGCAGTACAGGCAGATCCACTGAAATCCATTGCCGAGGGGAGCAGCGGGCGAGATAGGAGAGGTCTGACATGCCATGTGGGAATCTTCCTGGCTGGCTGGGAATCGAACCCATGCTGCAGAGGCTGTGGACAGCTTCACAGCGCTGTGCTCAACCCACTGCGCCATAGGGGAGGCCCTACTCATTTTTTTTTTTTTTTTTTTTGCCTTTTTTCACTTTTATTTTTTTAAGGTTTATTTATGCATATAAGAGCCACAGTGCAGGCCAGAGGTATGGAGGTAATGGGGGTGGGGGTGAGAGGATTCACTAGAGACAGAGTGGGGAGCAGAACAGGCAGATGCACTGAAATCCACTGCTAAGGGAAGCAGGTGACAAGACAGGAGAGGTCTGCTGCACCATGTGGGTCACTTCCCTGCCTGGGGATCTAACTTGTGCAGTTTCATAGTGCTGCAATTTAACCCTTTGCACCACCCTTTTTTCACTTTTGCATAAGCTCATAAAACCCAATTTTTATACAAGTGGATAGTAGTCCATTGTGTGGATACCTTAGTTTATTCAACCACCCTCTACATAGTGATATTTTGGTTGTTTCCGTAGTTTACAATAGGAAATATTGCTGTACAAGTAATCATCTGCAAATCTAGTAACATTATGCAAACCTAATTTCAAATTTTTGTAGATGTATCTTCAGAATAAATTACTGAAGTGGGGGTTGGTGCAGTAATTGAAGAATAAATGCATATATTTTGTTAAATGGTCTGTTATATAGTGCCAGTTCCCTTTGTTTTGTTCTTTCCCACCAGCAGTATATAGAATTGCTGGTTTCCTAGAGCCTTGTCTGGTATTGTTCAACTTTGGAGTTTTACCAATTTGGGGAATTAATAAATGGTATCTAACTATATTTTAATTATGGAGGCTTTATATTATATGTTTTAATAGTTGGTAGCACCATTTTCCTGTCATTGTTCTTTTCCTACAAGGTTTTCTTGGGTATTCTTTTATGATTGGCCTTCTATATGAACTGTAGTATCTGTTTTAGTTCCAGAAAAATGCTTGACTGGTTTTTGGTGGAGGTTGCTTTACATTTATAAATTACCTCAGGACAACCTACAAGATGATGATATCAAGTTGACCTATCCAAGGACAATGACAGTCTTTCTATTCACATCCTTTCGTGTCATTCAGGAGTCTCAGACTTTCCATTTATAGGTTTTGAAAATTTCTTTATTCTTAAGTACATTATGTTGCTGTTGTAAATGTGGCTTTCTCTTCTGTTATATCTTCTAATTGGTTATCGTTTATTTATATAAAAATTATTGATTTTTTTAAATAATCTGATTTTTTATACTCTGTCTTACTCAATTATTTTACTCTTTGCATTAATTTTATCACTGATTGAAAGAAAATTTTTTAAGATACTAGCATGTCATTTACAATTATGGGTAATTTTACATTTTTTCTAAATATTATGCCTTTAATTATTTTCTCTCATTTAATTGTATTGGGCACTTTAAATAGTTGGGAAGAACAGGCCATCTTTTTCTGATACTCATGTAACCTTCATTTGATATTTCCTGTATTTCCTCATTGAGTAAGATACTGCCTGCTATGTGCTCTTCATACAATCTTAACTCTTTCATTGATATAGTCTTTCTGTAATTTTAGTTTTTTATTGAAAGGCCAATACTCTTAGACTTGAAAGTCAGATTTAGTGATATCCAGCATATGTCTTATGTAATAGTTTGGTTTTAATTTTTTTAAATCTATTTAATTGTATTCAAAAGGGGTGCTATACTGAATATTAAAAATTCCAAATCTCATTGTATAGTTTACATTTGAGTGCAGGTGTTTTTCATGTTCTAGGAATTTAACATATAAATTAAAATCATTCATTAAAATGCTAAATGATAACTTTGGAAGAAAATTACCTTTTCTGTTCTATCTATCCACTGAGTCTTTAGTGTTTCATTCTTTGCTGGCCATTGTTTACTTGTTACAGTGAAACAAAACAGTTTAATTCATTGTTTGAGTTTTGTCTTATTAAGACTAATATAAATCATGATTAGGACTTTTCTTGATTTTTATATTAAGGTGAGAAGTAATTGTTTCATACATTAATGCACACTGTGGAGATGAAAAACAAACCATACTTTAATTAGAGTCGAAAATCTTGTATTCTGGTTTGGTAAATCCATTCGTATCCATCATCACTAAATTTAAATGTATTATGTTTTTACATTTATATTTGATCCTTAGAATTAGATATAATTTGAATATTTGTCTTGCTAGTTTTAGGAGTTTCTTAGAACATCACTCCTTTATCCCCTCCCCCCCTTTTCCCTTCTTTATAAATTACATGGGTTAGTTAGTGTAGCTATTAGCTACACTATCAGCTTTCAGCAAATTGCTTGGTAATTTCTTTCTTTTTTTAAAGATTTATTTTTATTTATTTATTTATTTATTTAAACAAGCACTGGGTATAGTCAGAAGCACGGGAGGGTGAGAGAATTCACCAGAGCCAGAGCTGGGAGCAGAGCAGGCAGAAGGACCGAAGTACACAGCTGAGGGGAGCAGCGGGCGGCAGGAGAGGTCTGCGCACCATATGGGACCCTCGCCTGGTGGCCGGGGACCAGCCGGGGATCTAACTGGCGCTGCAGAGGCTGCAGGCAGCTTTGCAACCCAGTGCTCAACCGCTGCGCCACCGGGGAGGCCCTTGGTAATTTCTTAATCAGTTCTTGGCATACCAAATTTTATACATATTTACTACATCTGAACACATTTAAGGGTCTTCTTGGTTGAGGTAGTCATTAGATGTTGTATTCAAATTTAATGTTTTATGGAGGCATCATAGCATAGCTTACAAAGTCTGAAAATTTAGAGACTCCTTAGCAACAACCAAATGTGGCTATTGAATGTTAATTCATGTCATTTTTAGAATTAGATGGAATTTTGAGACGTCTTGGCCCCATGCTTTCTGGTAGACTAGAAATAAGGACTTTTCTTCTGGTAGGCCTGCATAAGGATGGTCGACTTGCCCAATATCACAGCTATTGAGTGATGGGAGGGAAAAGTAGAAGCCAATTCAGAGTGTCTTTATTACTCTAGCCACTTCTTTTTATTTAAAAGGAATAAATGTAGATGGTTGTCTGAGATACCTTAGCTACCATAAAACATGAACCTTTACTTTTACCTTAAGATGATGGTTCTACTGACTTATACCATCAGTGAGTCAGTACCATAAAATGTATTATGTGCAATAGATGTTAAATTGTTGGCCAGTTACAATGACAGCCTGCTCTTACTTTATCACATGTATCCAACAATCTCCTTTCTCCCCCCTTCTTGTCCACAGGATTATGTTTTTAAGACAGATTAGTAGTATTAGAACGCCCATAGAAGAATATAACTATCACTGGGGAAAATGAATTTTAATTTAGATATTCCTTATTTTAGAAATTTTACTTATAAAAACTTTACTTGATAAAGCTGACTACTAATTATATTTTTACATAGTCAGGAGTGTTAATTCGAAGTTTTCAGTCTGGTACATTATTTTTTAGATGGAGACCTCTACTGGAAGCTTGAAGCAATAGGTGGATTCTATTATGTGTTGTAAATATCTAGACAAAGGAATAGTGGGGAGATTTATTTTTAAAAATCAATGTAAAGTCCTTTAAAAAAAAACCTTTACTTTGATACTTAGATAATAGTCTGGTTTTGGTTTACGACATCATCTTAAGCTTTTTAAAAAGCAATGTACCAAGTTTGTACATGTTTTAGGTCACATTCAGTTTGCCATGTGCCAAACCCTGTGCTAAGCAGTTTGGAGGAACTGGGTTTCTTCTTCAGGTCCCTCCTCCCCACCCCCCAACAACATGGTTACTGTTGTTATTAGCCTGATGTAATAGATGGAGAAAAATACAGAGAAGTTTAAGCATCTTGCCCAAGGTCTCACTTTAGTAAATTCAGGAGCTAGGATTTGAACGTGGGCCAACTGGCTCTAGAAAGAAGTACACAAAGACAAGAATTTGAAGAGAATTAGCAAAAGATGAAAATAATTTGGGGTAGTTTGGGGATCATGACTTTCATTTTAAAAATCCTTCAACATTTCTCTTTGTAAACAACTTGTGTGCTTCAATACAGTTTATAATGTAGTTCCACAAATATTTATCTTACTATGTATTTACAACTCTGTAAAATCGATATTGTCCTGTTTTTATAGATCAGCAAAAAAGGCTTTTTAGTGCCTTAATAATAAGTAGTGACGTTAGGATTAGGTTTACTTGGTGAATTCTAACTGAATGCTCTTATTACTACCAGAGTCTTAGACTCAAGCCCTTTTTGTACATTTATGCACCTTGTAAAGCCCCTAACTCAACATCTGATACAGTACAGTTGAGCTGTGTTGTGTTCCCTGCTAACTGGATAGGTTCTTAGGAACTCAGGTGGGTATGGTGGGCCCCTCAACAAATGTGAAATCTAATTTGGGAACTTCTGAAAGAACCAAAAAATTCTATATAGAAAATTGGTAATGTAGCATTCCATTGAGGAGGCCCTTAATTTAACCTTTTCTTGTGTGGTTTTAGGAAACAAGCACTGAAGGTCAGCTCTAGTGGTAGAATATAAATTAATGATGTGGTAAGTTGTGGCATTTTTGTCAATGTACATGTCACTCTTCAGCAAAATAAACCCTGCTGTCTCCCTTGTCTCTCTTTACAAGCCACAACAGAGTAGGGCACTAGTTGACCCAGAATAATACTGATTTTCTTTCAAACAGGCATGTAAAAGGTCCAAGAATTTTGCAGAGTACCAGCTATTTTTTAGTAAAAAATAGATACAGAAAATGATGTAATAACTCATTGGAGGTATTTTGAGTCAGGAATATTTATTATCATCACCGTAGTAGTAACTAGCACTTACTGAACATTTACTATTTGTCAGACACTTTCAACCTACATTATACTAATATTCAAAGCCATCCTATAAGTTTGATACCATCATTGCCATTTTATAGATGAGGAAATTTAAGATTCTGAGAGGTTAAGTAATTTGTACAAGGTACACAACTGTAAAATGATGGAGCTGGAATTTTATCCAGATCTTCTGCCTCCAGAGACCACCTTTTTTTTTTTTTTTTATTTTCTTACATAATTGTTCTTCCTTTAGATATAGTCCCCATAGTTCTCCCACCGCCATAGCACTCATGAACCATCACCATAGTCCCTTGTGCTCCTCCCTACCTGTTTTGACTCCTCTTTCTCCCCCTCCCTTGCTGTATTCCTCAGATCTATGGTCAGCTTGCAAGTTTTGCAGAGACCACGTTTTTAACCACTATGCAGAATACTGCTTTATATTCATTCACTGAGGTAATGATTGAAGGTCTGTCATTTGCCATACTGTGCTATGAACTGGGCATATATCAGTGATGAAAACAGAAAAAAATCTTTCCTCTTTGGAGCTAGAGAAAGGAGACAGAGTAGTAAACAAGTAAACAAGTATATTAGATAATAAGTGCAAGAGGTTAATAAAGCAGATGAATAAAGCAGATAGGTGACATTTAAGTAAATACCCAGATCAGAAAAGGTAATTTTCTTCCAAAGTTTCCAAAGTTATCATTTAGCATTTTAAAGGAGATGAAAGAGTACACACCAGGTGGCTCTCTGGGATAAAAGTGAACAAAGCAATGGGGCATGCGTGGTGTTTTCAAGAAATGGTAACAAAGTCCTTGCAACTAGAGTTAATAAAGAGTAGAGACTTTGGAAATGATTTGATCAGAGACCTGGTCTGTATAAGGTCTTTGCCATTGAAGGATTTTGAGCAGTGAAGTGCCATTATCTGGATCTCTGGGTGCTTTGATATGTATAAATATATATGTAAATATGTAGCTGGGGGAGGAGGGTTGCAGGTAAGGGCAAGGAGACATGTTAGCAGGCTAATAAAATAATGCACATGAAAAATGATAGTGGTTTGTACCGATAAGGTTCATAGCTCTTTAGGTGACAAAGCAGCCACATTTCCTAAAGCACCTAAAATATGTATAGTTTCAAATCTAAAATTTGAAAATAGTTAGCAGATACCTACCCAGATACTTACTGAGAACTTATCAGGGGTCAAGCTTTACACTTTCTGAATAATAAACTTTATTTTTCTTGATTATCGAAGTATAGCAAATTTTTTTGTTTTTGTTTTTGTTTTTGTTTTTTTTTTTTTGTGGGACCCTCACCGGTGGCCGGGGAACAAACTGGTGCTGCAGAGGCTGCGGGCGGCCTTGCAGCCCAGCGCTCAACTGCTGCGCCACTAGGGGAGGCCCTAGCAAACTTTTTTTTCCCTGGGTTGATTTTGAAGCCTGAAATCTATCTGCCCTAAGCTTGCACTTTGTTTCTCCTGCTAAAATGTTAACTCCTTAAGAGAGGAACTGTACTCTTTTATTTCTCTGTTGGGTACCTAACACAATATCTGTTTCTTAATAAGTGTTTGTTATTGCTTCTTTGTTTGAATTAATTGTGCCAATCAGTTGGTGTATACTTTTGTCCACTCTTTGAAGATGGATACCATGTTTTTTGTTTTGTTTTGTTTTGTTTTGTTTTTTCGTTTGTTTCAAGGCTGAGTGAATGGGCAGTCAGGAAGGGTTGGTAGACTTAGTTAATGTACTCTGAACCACGGCCATGCTGATCTATTTATAGTTCTCTAAACATGCCAAGTTTTTCTCGCCCTTCTGCCTTTGCATGTGCTGTTTTCTCTCCCTGGATTTCCTTTCCCTTCTTCATTGCCTGACTCTTCCCCATCTTTGAAGCTTAGCATAAATGTCACCTTCTCTAAAAAGCCTCCTATCTCCCTAAGCAGCTTGTAGTGATTCTTATGATTCTACTTCCTCCCCTCTCTTACTTCTATTACTTGTGCCATAACAACGTTTTCTTATGTTTGTGTCCATACTGCACTGTGAGCCCAAGGAATTAGGGACTTAGTTTTATGTGTCTCTGACCCCATAATCATAACACAGTGCTTATTCATGTTAATGTGTGTTTAACAGAATTAATTAATGTGTACTTCAAACAGTCATTGGAAGTAAAAGAAGAAGGATAGCACTTTGGTTTGAGGGTAAAGTAGAGCTTTTGGTGAAGTGAACACCTTGTACTTGCCCATCAGAAGACTGGTTAGATTCAGACAGAAAAAATTAGGTGCTTAACCTTATTATTAGTAGTAGTATTTGTATATAGTGAAGATGTGAAATTTGTATTGTTTGTTTACTTGTGTTTTAGTGTAACAATTTCTTTTTTTTAATTTTTTTAAAGATTTATTTATTGATTGATTGATTGATTGATTGATACATACATACATACAAGCACTGGGTACAGTCAGAAGCACGGGAGGGTGAGAGAATTCACCAGAGCCAGAGCGGGGAGCAGAGCAGGCAGAAGGACCGAAGTACACTGCTGAGGGGAGCAGCGGGTGGCAGGAGAGGTCTGCGGAGAGGTCTGCGTACCATGTGGGACCCTCCTCCGGTGGCCGGGGAGCAGCCGGGGATCGAACCTACGCTGCAGAGGCTGTAGGCAGCTTTGCAACCCAGCGCTCAACCGCTGCGCCACCGGGGAGGCCCTAGTGTAACAATTTCTTGATGAAAATGACATTTGGGGAACATTAATCTTACATGGTAGGTGGCATAGATTGGAGATGGGAAACATTGGTGGCTGGAACAGCAAACATACCTGCCTGGTTAGATCAGAGAGTACAGAGTATTATTTTTATTAAATATTCAGATAAATGTGAATTATTTCTTCTTAAAAAATAATAGACAAGGAAGTCATATTCAGAAAGTATTTCAGAATCTTTCAGTATCTTTAGAATTATTGCTATAAACATCGGTTTTTAAGTGCCTACCCGGTGGCGCAGCGGTTGAGCGCTGGCTTGTGTAGCTGCCCGCAGCCTCTGCAGCGCCTGTCCGATCCCCGGCCCCCCGGGCAAGCGTCCCACATGGCACGCAGACCTCTCCTGACACCCGCTGGTCCCTTCAGCAGTGTACTTCGTCAGTCTGCCTGCTCTGCTCTCCGCTCTGGCTCTGGTGAATTCTCTCACCCTCCCCCGCTTCTGACTGTACCCAGTGTTTGTATAGATAAATAAATCTTTAAAAAAAAATAACATCAGTTTTTATTAGACTATCAATTTACAGAAGAGTAGTGAATTTCAATTGCTGGCAAATTTGATAAACCAGCTGTTGCTATACTTTATATATCTGAATTTAGGTCCACCATCACTGTTTCTTTTTAATTAATTAGTTTTGTTTATTTTAAAGATTTGTTTATTTTTATACAAGCGCTGGGGTACAGGCCAGAGGTGTGGGAGGGTGAGAGTATTTACCAGGGACAGAGCGGGGAACAGAACAGGGAGACAACCGAATTACACTGCTGAGGGGAGCAGCTGGAGAGACAGGAGAGGTCTGCCACACCATGTGGAACTCTCCCTGGCCTGTTGGGGATCCAACCCACACTGTAGAGGCTGCGGACAGCTTCACAGTGCTGCATTCAACCCGTTGCACCACCGGGGAGGCCCCACCATCACTAATTTCTAATAATGTAAAGTTTTGGATTTTATGTAGATTATTTAATTTACCTCTGTCTGTGCTGGAAGGAATTTTTTACAACTTCATCTTCAAGTTCCTTTTCTTAAGCTCTGCAGTTCAGCACTTCTGCTTATTAGCGCAAATGATTTAGGGACTTTTTCACGTATGTAAAGCCAAGTGAGAGAGGGTCTACTTGGCACAAGTATAATATACTCCTGAAAAACAGGCTGAACTGAAGAGAAATGCATATATTTGCTATCTCTAGAGTTTTTTGGGAATTTTTTTTTTAATGTTGGATATTCCTTTACACATATTTGTGTGACTAGGATGTGTGATTAAGGAAAAGGGATTCTTTTGGAAAGGGAATGGGGCATGTGGGTCTAGTATGATATGCTTAGGATCATATCTTATAAAATTATTTTTCTGAAAGAACTTTTACAATACCTGTAATCTTATTTGACATTAAATAGTTCTGATTTGGCTTGGATATTTCTTTTTTATTATTATTATTTTTAAAAGATTTTTATTTATTTATTTATACAAGCACTGGGTAGTCAGAGGTGCGGGAGGGTGAGAGAATTCACCAGAGCCAGAGTGGAGAGTAGAACAGAGAGAGTGACGAAGTACACTGCTGAGGGGAGCAGCCGGGCGGCAGGAAAGGTCTGCATGCCATGTGGGACCCTCCTCCGGTGGCCAGGGAGCAGCCGGGGATTGAACCGGCGCTGCAGAGACTGCGGGCAGCTTGGCAACCCAGCGCTCAACCGCTGCACCACCGGGGAGGCCCTTGGCTTGAATATTTCTATATTTTTTTCATTTGTAAGTGATTTTTAAATAGTGACCACAAAGGTTAGGATTAGTAAAAATTGCCTGCAACCTAACTCATTTATATATGAAGAAATATGTAATTTTTCACCATTCCAATTACCACAAAAGAGAAGATGGGGTTCTGAAATGGAGATAATCCAGCATTTAGAGTGAAGTTAGTGTTTCCTATGCTTCCTTCCCTGTAATATCCAAAGCATGTGTTTGTTTTTGTATGTTGAGGATGGAGGAAGTTGTAAAGTGGACAAAATATGGAGCTCTCTCCATGGTATCTGAGCAAATGTGAGAGTATTGCCTTTGTTGCCAGTAGGAACGACGCAGCCTTCCAAACTGCAGCCTGAGTTAAGGAGAAAAGGTCACCCGTCATTATTAGGAGAAAAGGAGTTTAAAGCTCCTAATGAAATACCGAGTCTCCTTTCATTGCATGATTTGGGATGAATGGCTAAGGATTGGTGTATTTCACAAAGATCCTTTAGGCCAACATTCTCAAGCTGTTAATTAGGTGGGTTGTGGAAAAAAGTGTTCTAACTTAAATACAACTCGGAAACTTGTTAATAAAAGTTAAACGTGGCTCTTTTCTCTAACACTTCTCAAAACTATTATGTTTATAATATGTCTTGTGACTGTCCATGGAATTTTCCAGACATGTTTGAGCACAGATTGTCTCATCTCTTCCCACTCCTGACCTCACCAGCTCCCAGCATGCTTATCTACTCACAGTTACAGCGAACAGTGAAATGCCACTGTCAGCAAAAATCTTGCTAGATGAAATAATAGATCCAGCTGGGATAGTCTTTAAAAATGCTTAACTTACTGAGATAAATGTGAAAGCCAGTTGTCCTCCCAGTTCTGGGATGCATGGTAAGATGATTGATCATAGACAGCTTGACTGAAAAAAAAGAGAGAAGCCAAATTCTAATGGCTTTGATTTTAGATGCAGTTGGTGTATTAAGGTATACTAGAATGCCCTGAGAGGAGTGTTTTAAAGACTAAAGGCTATGAACCCTGATACATGAATTAGCAAATATACTAAATGGACAGTTGTTATGGTTAGGCTTTAACACTTCATTTCAAATTCTTCCTACTTCTGTAGGAATTTTGAAATTCCTGAGCGAAATTTGAAGAAGCGTTTCTATTAGAGATACGAGCTATTGGGTTATCTTATATTCTTGAACTTGAATGGCCAGGGTAGTTCCCTCAATTAGCCATTAACAAGGACATGCAATGGAAATACATTTGTTCTGCAATGTCTAACAGTCCTTTAAGTGAATATGCAAATATCACAATAATCAGCTGTCATTTATCAGTTCCTTATGAGGAACTGTATTTCTTTTGACAAAGTAATCTTTCAAGACAGCACACGTTTTGTGTCTCTGGAATCTAAATAAGCAGAAAACTTATCCTATCATGACATAATATGTATTTATTTCTTGAGACAAATGTAAAAGATAAATAATTGGGTCTATATTAAAAAAATTACTGAGCACGGAAAACAAACATTGTGGGCACTTCAGGGTAGATTAATTCTAACTTCTTAGACTTGCTAATGTAATGTAAACTTGTTCCAAACGTAATGAACAAGTAATGTTCCAAACTGTTAGGTATACTGGTTTCATTACTTCTTTTTTTTTTTTTTTTTTTTTTTATAGAGGCATGTTTTTATTTATTTGTTTGTTTGTTCGTTCGTTTTTGTTTATACATGCACTGGGTACAGTCAGAAGCGCGGGAGGGTGAGAGAATTCACCAGAGCCAGAGCAGGGAGCAGAGCAGGCAGAAGGACTGAAGTACACTGCTGAGGGGAGCAGCGGGCGGCAGGAGAGGTCTGCGCGCCATGTGGGACCCTCCTCCGGTGGCCGGGGAGCAGCCGGGGATCGAACCGGCGCCGCAGAGGTCGCCGGCAGCTTTGCAACCCAGCGCTCAACCGCTGCGCCACCGGGGAGGCCCTGGTTTCATTACTTCTAAAAAACATTAAAATAGCTGTGACTTAAGCATAACCCAATTTTTCTCTCACAAAACAGTCCAAGCATAAGTAGTCCAAGACTGATTATGAAGCGCTGAAGGAGTCACTTCTGCCTGTTCTTTCCTGTCGTCTGCATGTGGCTTCCGTCTTACGGTGTTCTATGTAGTTGGTGTTCGAGCACCTGCCACCACCATCCTTGCTCTAGCCAGCAGGACAGAGCAAAAAGAAAGAGCTTTTTCTCTCTTAAGGGCATCTTCATTTACATCCCATTGGCCAGAACTTCACCATATAAGGATGACTGGGAAGTCTGGTTTTGGAACAGTCACAGATCATTCACTAAAATTGATAATGTAGTAGCCATAAAGAACATTTCCACACATTCCCCAAAATGTACATACATACATGTCTTGCTGATACCTCTATTGTAATGGAAGAGAAAACACACGTTATGTACATATATACATTTGTATGTGGTATAGAGAGTTACAGAGCATGTGTAGACAGCTGGCAGTCCTGTTACTCATTATGTTGAGCTGCTTTACCAGATGTTGAGGTACCTTCTGACTTACCACATAATAAATTGTGCTTGGTAGGGCTTCAGTATTAAGTATATTGGATTTTAATTTTCTATAAATAACCTGTAGGTTTAGGAATTTACAGTTTATTCAGTTAAATGAAGCATTCAGTTCCCAAATATGTCTGAGTGTATATTGAGATTCTTAATTAATGGTAAACAGATATGCACATATGCATGTATGGGAACATAATGAAAGATAATGATTTGATAGGCAGACACTTGATTTACAAACTGCATCTCAAAAATAGAAGTAATACCCAAAGTAAAATCAAGTACTGGCTTGTTAAAATGAGTACTTTTGATTATAGTTTTCTACAAAAAGGAAAAAATGATGACTCAGTGATGTAATATTCCATTTAAATGGCAGTGTGATCTAGGAGATTTTTAAGTCTTGTTTCAAAATTGATTAACTACAATTTTGAAATTATAAAGATAATTGGTGCACACATCTTAAGTAGAGGAAAATGTATCTTCAGATACATACATTAATTTTTATAGGTCACATATTATATATATAAGCATATAATAAAAAATGTTACACTTAGTGTAATAACTTTTATAAAGAGTTCCAAATCAAGCAGTTATATTTAGAAAAGCTTTAAATGCATTTAACTACGTTCAAAAATTTTGTAGTTTTTAACAAGCACTTTTTTACATATATTATTTTATTTGATAGTATCCTAAGGTTTGTCTTTAAACATTTTCTGATATTTATAAATCTTTAAGTTTCTCTTAACTTCACAGCTGGATTTCATGTCTTTGACGTGTTTCCTTGTCATCCTGCACAGGAATTATGATTAGAATTTTGTCTTTATTTTTAAGATTTATTTTTATTCATTTATGCATATAAGAACTGGGGTATAGGCCAGAGGTACAGGAGGGGGTGTGTCAGAGGATCCACCAGAGTGGGGAGCAGGACAGGCAGATCTGCTGAGGGGAACAGCTGCTGAGACAGGAGAGGTCTGCTATGCCCTGTGGATCAGCTCTCTGGCCGGGGATCGAACTCATGATAGTGGTAAGACTTTAACCCCTGCACCACCCAGGGGGCCCTAGAATTTACTCTTTAATCCCCCAAATTAATTTCTAGGTAAAAGGTTTTTGAAGTTCTCTTCTGGTAATTTATTTTGGCTTAAATTGTATTGTTGCTCAAATTGTCTTTTGAGTGCTAAGTAGTATTCTGTTGTGTAAATACAGCACAGATTTTTGATCCATTCATGTATTTTGGGGCATTTGGGTTGTTTCCATATCTTGTTTATTGTAAATAGTGCCGAGGTAAACAGAGGAGTGCAGGTTTCCTTTCAAATTAGTGTTTTTGTGTCCTTTGGGTCGATTCCTAGAAATGGTATCATTGGATCATATGGTAGCTCCATTTTTACTGTTCTAAGGATCCTCCACACAGCATTACATAGTGGTTGGACCAGTTTGCATTCCCACCAGCCATGTAAGAAGAGGGTTCCTTTTTCTCCACATCTTCACCAGCATTTGTTGCTGCCAATTTTTAAAATTTTTTTGTATTTATTTCCCCCCTCCCTGCCACATTTACCCCTTTGTATGTCTTTTTTAATTTTTTTATATATTTTTTACATCGTTTTTGCACAGTGTATGCATTTTCGCCATGGTTATAGTCCCCATACAGTTCCCACCCCGCCTTGTTTTCATCCTACTCCCTCCTTCCCCCCCACCCCTGCATTGTGACTCTGTTGCCAGTTTTTTTGTTTGCCATTCTCACAGGTGTGAGATGGTATCTCATTGTGGTTTTGATTCACATTTCCCTGTTGAACATTTTTTCATACGCCTGTTGGCCATTTGCATTTCTTCTTTGGAGAGGTATCTTTTTAGTTCTGTCCATTTTTTTTTTAAGATTCATTCATTTATGCATACAAGAACTGAGGTACAGGGCCTCCCCGGTGGCGCAGCGGTTGAGCGCTGGGTTGTGAAGCTGCCCGCGGCCTCTGCGGTGCCGGTTCGATCCCCAGCTGCTCCCCGGCCACCTGAGGAGGGTCCCACATGGTACGCAGACCTCTCCGCAGACCTCTCCTGCCGCCCGCTGCTCCCCTCAGCAGTGTACTTCGGTCCTTCTGCCTGCTCTGCTCCCCGCTCTGGCTCTGGTGAATTCTCTTACCCTCCCGCGCTTCTGACTGTACCCAGTGCATGTATAAACAAAACAAAACAAACAAACAAACAAATAAATAAATAAAACATTCCTCTATTTAAAAAAAAAAAAAAGAACTGAGGTACAAACCAGAGGTGTGTGTGTGTGGAGGTGGGGTGGGGGTTGGGTGGGTGAGAGGATTCACCAGAGACAGAGTGGGGAATAGAACAGACAGCCTGACTGAAATGCACTGCTGAGGGGCGCAGCAGGAGAGCCAGGCAAGAGAGGTCTGCTGCGCCATGTGGGTAGCTCCCTAACTGGGGATAGAGCTCATGCTGCAGAGGCTGCGGACCAGCTTCATAGGTTGTGTCTTAACACCTTGCACCAGCAGGGAGGCTCAGTTCTGTCCATTTTTTGATTGGATTGTTTGTTTTGGTTTTGTTGAGTTTTGTAAGCTCTTTTTAGATCTTTGACACTAGTCCCTTATCGGTTGTATAGTGTGCAAATATTTTCTCCCATTCAGTAGGATGTCTCTTTGTTTAGATTATTGTCTCTTTTGCTATGCAGAGGCTTTTTAGTTTGTTGTAGCCCCAGCTGTTTATCTTCTCCTTTGTTTTCCTTGCTTCTGGAGAAGAATCCGCAAAGATATTTCTGAGCATTATGTCATGGAGTTTTACCTTTGTTTTTGTCTATATAAGAGACATTCAAGTTTTTTATCCATTTTTGAGTTGATTTTTGTATATGGTATGAGATAATAGTCGTTTCATTCTTTTGCATATTGCAGTCCAGTTTTCCAACACCATTTATTGAAGAGACTTTCCTTTTTCCAGTTGATTTATTGTTTTTGTACCAGAATGTTCAGTTGTTGCATTATGTATATTAGCCATGCATACACTCATTCACATTCACTATATCTTTTCAGCAGTATGTAATATACCTGTTTGTCTCTTATTGCCCTTTGTCCTTAAATTTCAGTTCTTTTTGTATTAACATTGGCTTTCTTTGGGTTCATATTTTTCACGTACATTTTTTGTTTCTTTATTTTTCATTGTTTTTGAATCTCAGTTTTACCTTTAATTTATATATCTTCTGAATTTAACCCATTTATATTTAATGTGATAATTGTTATCTGGGAGCTTAACTCCAATCGTAAACCATACCTTCCAGTATCTAAATTTAATCTCTATATCCTTTCTTCACCTTACCCAATAATTTAGGAGCCTTAGCATACTCTCCCATTGCCATCCTATTTTTTGGACTAGATTTTAATTATGTATTTTTTAAAAGATTTATTTATTTATGCATACAAGAACTGATGCCAGAGGTGCGGGGAGTGAGAGGATTCACCAGAGACAGATGGGGAGCAGAATAGGCAGACTGACTGAAATACACTGCGGAGGGGAGCAATGGGTGAGACAAGAGAGGTCTGCTGCACCGTGTGGGTATCTCCCTGGCTGGGCTGGGGATCGAACTAGTGCTGCAGAGGCTGTGGATAGCCTTGCAGTGCTGTGCTTTAACAAACCCTTGTGTCACCAGGGAGGTCCTTAATTATGTATTCTTATGAAATTTTTTTTTCCAGATAACAAGTCTTCTAAAGTGTTCTTTCCCCATGTTTTGTTACTCTGAATGTGTTTCTCTTCCTCCTAGATTGCATTCAAGAGTTCTTTGCAAGGGGATCTTTTTTGTGGTAAACTTTGAGATATTGTGTGTCTAGTATATTTTTATTTACCACTCACTTTTAAATAATAGTTTACTTTAGTATAAAATTCTAAATATTGCATTCTCTCCCCTCCCCACCAATATTTGAGGTTTAGATTTCATTTTTCTCTTCTTGTCCTGGTGTTGCTCTTGAGAAATCTAATACCGGTTTGATTTTGTTCATTTGTATGTGATCTCCCCCACACCCCTTCTTGGAAGCTTTTAAATAAATTTCTTTGGTCTTTGAAAGGCTTAAATTTCACTGTAATATGTTCAAGTATCGGCTCTCTTATGTTTGTAATATTCAATCTGAGATCTCATTTATAGAATTCTGTGAATGCTTCACTGTTGTTTTTTCAAAATTTTCCCCTTAACTCTTTTCTTGGCTTATGGAAGTCCTGTCCAGTTGAAAATGACACTTAAGCTATTTTGCCCATGTCACTTTAACTTTTATTATTGTTTTATCCCTTTTTGATGCTCTTGGGACATTTCCTGGATTCAGTCTTAAAGATTACTGAATTGTTCCTCATTTGTCTATTGTGTTATTCAGACCACTTTAAAGTTCTTTATTTCAATGATTACATGTATTTGTTTTTAATTGGGTGGGTTTTGATTTGTTTTGTTTGTTTGTTTGTTTGTTTGTTTGTTTGTTTTGCTTCATGTTTCTAATATTTTCCTGTTTCTTTCTAAGGCTACTTGTGACTTTATAGGTTTTTTTTTTTTTTTTATATAGAGGCATGTTTTATTTATTTATTTGTTTGTTTGTTTTGTTTATCCATGCACTGGGTACAGTCAGAAGCGCGGGAGGGTGAGAGAATTCACCAGAGCCAGAGCGGGGAGCAGAACAGGCAGAAGGACTGAAGTACACTGCTGAGGGGAGCAGCGGGCGGCAGGAGAGGTCTGCGCGCCATGTGGGACCCTCCTCAGGTGGCCGGGGAGCAGCTGGGGATCGAACCGCCACCGCAGAGGCCGAGGGCAGCTTCGCAACCCAGCGCTCAACCGCTGCGCCACCGGGGAGGCCCTACTTGTGACTTCTAAAACTCTTTTTTCAATTACTCCCTGCCATTTCTTCTATTAGGTTATTTCTTGTGCGTTTGTGTGTTGGTATTTGTTTCCTCTTCCTATATTAGTGATTCTCAAGTGTATCGTTATTCTCCCCTCACCCCATTCATTGTTTTTTAATAATCCTGGTCAATTTAGCGAGTAAGAGGTGGACATACTCTGAGCTCAGCCATTCTTGGCATTTTACTCACATGTGTCACCTGTTTCTTAGGGTAAGTTATCTACAGGAACTGCTTATGTCAGTAGGATACCTCTCACAGGCATCTGATTTCTGCTGCTTCCCTACATTAAGTTCCTGATATCATGGGCAGTAATCTACCCAAATAAATCCAGCCTAATAAAAGGGCACACAACTAAAATTCCTCACTCCTGTTTATTCTCCCCATCTGTGGATGCCAGCTTTCATAGGCTCTGTGATTCATTTCCTAACCATGCCCTATCATTATCCATGTCCTCAAGTGTTGTTGAACTGAATTTTGAGATCCAGCATATTTATATCACCTTAGTATCAACTCCAGAGTATGATTCATAGGAAAGCGCTAACAACCAGCAGATGGTGCTGGTCCTTTACATTTCTGGGATAAAAACACATATCTTACTTTTATAAGTAGTAGCTATAAGTGGTTATTAAATTTCTTTCAAGTTCTCAGAGTATCTCAGCATATTAGAGTACTAGTTTTAGGAACAGATAAGGAAATAAGTATATATTTAACAAATTACATTTTTCCTCATGCATAAAATTGTGTTGTTTTGGTTATGGAACATTTTTGAAGACCTGCTATGATGGGAATATAATTGGCTTTTAAAGTACTATGATCTATAATAGTTACTATTTATTACTTTGTTTATTAGTAATAATTCATTGTTTTAGTGCTTGCTTTTAGTTATTGTAGTCTGCCATCTAATAGTTTTACATATGGTATAATTATTCCCATGGAAGTAGAATACTTCCATTTTTACCCTTTTACCTTTTATGCTAATTTTTAATATTTTACTCCTATGTATGTTGTAAATTAGACATTACATGCAGTTAATTAAAAATATATATAGTTGAAAGAGATTTAAATATTAAAAGAAAAATCTTTTGTTTTTTCCCATTGTTGACATTTACCGTTCTCTCATTCTCTTGTGGTGGATCCAGACTTCTATAAAATTTGATCAGAATATTCCATCCTGGCTGAAAGCAGAAGTCTCCTTTTTTCTTTTTAGCCTCTACACCTGCACTCTTTGCTTTGGGGATTTATGATTCAGAAATTAATGAATGCACTCCAGTTGATATACTTTTAGATGCTTTATTTTCACACTTTTTGGAGTTTTTGCAATCCCCACCTCCAGGAATTCTTCATTGCACATTTATATATAAAAGGTAGTTTTCATTCCTTAAAGAGAGTGTAAATGAAAAAAGATTTATTGGGCCTCCCTTGTGGTGTGGCAGGTTGAACGCTGCGCTTTGAAGTTGTCCCCAGACTCTGCAGCGCGGGTTCGATTCCCACATGGGGTGCAGCCAGGGAGATTCCCACATGGGGTGGCAGACCTCTCCTGTCTCACCCACTACTCCCTTCAGCAGTGTCTTTGGTCCTTCTGCCCGTTCTGCTCCCCGCTCTGTCTCTGGTGGATTCTCTCACCCTCCCATGCCTCTGGCCTGTACCCCAGTGCTTGTATAAATAAATATATCTTTAAAAAAAAAGAAAAAAAAGATTTATTATTTGATGTATGTATTTATTGCTGCTTTTACAATGATTTCAATATTTAATTTATGTAATGTCTTATAGAAATTCTGTGGTCAGCTAACTCCAATTTTCTAAGCTAAGACTAATATGTTACTTCAGCCTCACAATAACATGCTGCATATTTTGCTTACCATCTCCCTTTGTCATATATAGAAAAACAATCCTATTGAATACATTTTTACTGATTCTCTTGATAAATTGGAATTTCCAGTAGAAATGAACACTGTTTTATCATAGAAAGTTTGGAAGTTTTATGTGTTTTGGATTCCCTCAGTAGTTAAATCCAAATAATTATACTTTAAGTGACTTTTTTTAAAAGCAAGCTTTAAGTCTGGTTTCAATAAATGGTATCTTCTTCAGGAAAATTAGGTGGGTAAAAATCTGTATTTACAAAAGAGGTCTGTTTAGAGAGTAATAACTTGGAATTTTTGTTTAAAAATTTCCTTATAGAGTTACTTTTATTTTTTTTTTTAAAGATTATTTATGCATACAAGAACTGGGGTACAGGCCAGAGGTGGGGGGGGGTTAGGAGAGGATTCACCAGAGACAGAGTGGGGATCAGAATGGGCAGATTGACTGAAGTACACTGCTGAAGGGAGCATTGAGTGAGTCAGGAGAGGTCTGCTGCGCCATGTGGGTTGCTCCCTGGCAGGCCGGGGATCAAACTCATGTTGCAGTGGCTGCAGTGGCTGCGGATAGCTTCATAGGTTGCGTCTTAACCCCTTGCACCACCAGGGAGGCCCTAGATACATTACAAATTTCTTTGCTTGCTTGGAATAATTCAATATAATTAAATGCTACTTGACATTTTGTCAAAAATGGACCACATATACCATAGTGATCCCAAAATTCTTATTGCCTAGAGTAGTTATAATCATCATAACAACATAGCATTTTATGCTGGCAGTAGCCTCATACTTTTCATGCTTACCGTATCTCTTGGTAGCACCATTTACATCCGTGCCCCTAATCTAAAATTCCCAGCTAATGTTACTAATGTTACCAGTAAGAGACCATGTTCACTGACCTGAGGAAGAAATTAAAAGTTACTCAGGACCATGAAAGGGGAGTCAGTGGTACTTATTGCTGGCCAGTCAGGCATGTCCTTCCACCATAGTTAGGATTTTGAAGTATAAGAACTGTTAAAGAATCTGTTTCATTTAAAGCAAGGATACCAACAAATAACTTGAGAAGGGCCATTATCAGATATGGGGAAGCTTCTGATGACCTGGATTGAAGATCATTTGCAGAAACAGATACTTTTCAGCACCATGACGGTCATGACCAAAGCAAAGAATTTGTTTGTGATGTTAGACAATAAAGCTGGATTCCACTATAATGTTGAGTGATGAGTCTATGAGTACTGATTTAAAAGGCAGCTGAAAAACTTCTGGATTATAGTGCTTGTTGGTTTTGATTTTTACTTTATTATAATTAGTCTTTTTCCTGGCCCCTTATTTAGGTTTTCTAAATTCTTGATTCCAGGTGGAGGAAAATTATTTGCCAGACTATAGATGAAAGCTCCCTACTATGGAAGCATAGGCCTGAACAAGGAATTTCATCCATAGGGGACCAAGTCAGTGCCATGTTTCATGGTGCTCTCTGAAAGTCACACGATGATAAAATCACCTCATGACGCATTTCCCATGACTTAAATGAGATCATGAGTGGCTGATAGGAATGGGAAATCACTAACAACACCTGCGTACTCAGTTCTTGGCATGATGGTGGTGTGTGGTATAGGAAGTGTCTGAGGAAATACAGTTCTCACTCTTGTTGAGGATAAAAGAACTTCTTCACACCTATTCCTGGCAGTCATCTACCTCCTTGTGGGAGAGGGAGATGGTGAGGAAGATGTATAAAGAAATCCTTCATAGCATTTGAGGTATAGAATTTGTTGGATCAGTCTACTGGCAGGACAGCATGAAGATTCATGGGGATCCATTTTCTAGTGAAAATTTTTTTTTTAAGGTACCCATGTTGCATGTGTCATTTGGGGCCTGCTACCCAATGACACAGAAGTGAAGCACCAGGCCACCACTTTTGAGAAAGAACAGTAAATGCAAAGTCACCTGGCAGGAGACTTGAGGCCAGGCTCTCAAGTCTGTCTCCTTCAGGATGAGGCTTTGGGAAGTATTCATGAGGTTGAGTAACAAATATAAAAAGATACAAGTTGGTAGAGTCTCATTGGTTGCTTTCTGCTAAATCATGGTGTAACATTAAATTGGATTCAGAACTGTAACAGACTGAACACCTCCCGCTCCTGAATGGTGCCCATGTCACCATGAATTGGACTTCCGACTTTCTCAGCTATTTCTTTCCCAGCAATGAGGTGGCATCTCCAGGACAAGGAACACTCTTCTGGTCCTGCACTCTGAAACACTGCTTGTCAACTTGGGAAGACTGCTTTGTTTTTTTCCTTGTTTGAAAGGGTATTAAGGGTATTTTTTTTCCCATTGTTGGAGCCCACCTTGCTGATCTTGCAAAATTAACAGAAATAGCAGTTGATCATCGTTTTATCACCACTGTTTGACCAAGGTCATGCAGCAAATGAAGAAATAAAACCTAAAACATGACAAGAGCAGCAAAAGTCTGTGGTATTTGAATAGGATTTGCGCCTTCTTTCCCCTTTCTTAACTCAGGAAGATAGAAATGCCAGTAGGGTCTATGCAGCAAAGAACTGAGGTTTTCCTTTCTCCTGCCCTCCTGGTCAGAACATCTCCCCAAAAACAAGCTGTCAGGATTGTCATTCTTTCCTCCGTTCCCCATTGCTGAAACTACATTCTGAGCAAGTAGGACAGAAAGGTGGACCTCAAATTTTTCTGCCCACTTCCCAGTTGTGGCTCAGTGACTTTGCTGGTCTGCAGTGCCAGTGAGATTGTTAGCACCACAATTGCCTGTGCCTCAGCTCTTGAGGCCACAGTTCACAGTAGGAGAGGCATGGTAATGAGATCTGAGGCTATTTCTCACCACTCCACAAGCATCCACATCCAAAGCTGAGTCGTCACTCATAAGTGTACTACTGTCCCCACTCCCAGCTCTGGAGCCCTGACTCGGCGTCTTTGCCTGAGAACCAGGCAGTAAACTAGAGAGCTCTGCGTCTCTTTCCAAAAGAAAGCACAGTATGAGAGTTCCTGGTGTCAGAATAAATCTCAAACACAGACCTCAGGAACTATCCTTTCAAAGGACTCCAGGTTTATCTGGATCAGTCTGTGGAAATATGGAACCATCAACTCACAATTGGAGGCACTTTAACAGCCAGGGTTCACTGGGGAAAGACTGAGAGTCCAGTCCAGAACATTGTAATCTTAGGGCTACTTTGTGACTGCCCAAGGCTGTGTCCAAAAGTATTTCCTGAAGAACAGCAGGTTTCATTCTGAGGGAAAATGTGGGAATAGACTTTGCTGGCATAATCCAGCCAGTGCTAAATCAACAGGTGAAAAACAAATCGCAGAGGGAGACAACCAGTATGCAAAGTTGCTATAACATGGTGTGTAAAATGCTCAGTTTCCAACATAATTTTATGAGACATGCAAAGAAATTGGAAAGTATGACCCGTATTGCAGAAAAGAGGCAAATAGAAACCTGTAGTGAAATTTACTAGTTGCTGGATCTAGTGAAAAGTAGGCATTACAGAAATGTTCAAGGAACTGAAGGAAACCATGACTGAAGAAAGGGAAAGGGAAGTGGGATGACAGTTTATCTCAACTAGAGATTATTAGTAAAGAGATAGAAATTATAAAAAAATTAAGTGGAAATTCTGGGCTTGAAAAGTACTAAATTAATATATTAAGTTTACTTGGAGAGACTCAGTGATGATTTCAATTGACAGAGTAAAGAAGTAGCCAATTTGAAGATAACTCAGTAGAGGTTATGTAGTCTTAAAGCACAGGGGAAAAAAATAATGAACTGAGTCTCAAGGTAATATGGGACTTAATAATTGTACCAACATACACATAATAGGAGTACTGAGAGGAGGGAGGAGGAAAGGTAGTTGAAGAAACAATGGTTGAAAACTTCCCAAATTCATTGATAAACAAATCCACATAATTAGGAACCTCAGTGGATTTCAAGTAGGCTAAAACTCCAAGAGTTTAATATGACACATCATAAGTAAAAATACTGACAGGCAAAGATTAGGATAAATTTTTAAAAGTAGCAGGAGTAAAACAATTCATCAAAGGAGAGCTGCAATAAAATTAATAGCTGACTTTTCATTAAACAAATATCAGAATACAGAGGAATAATGCAAATTTCTATAAGAAAAAACACTGACCAGGAATCCAATATCAAGGAAAGCTGTCTTTCAAAAATGGAAGTGAAATTCCAAGACATTCCCAAATAAACAATACTGAGAGGATGTGTGGCTAGCAAACCCACCTTAAAAGAAATACTAAAGGAAGTTCTTTAGGCTAAAAGCCTGTAGTTCCACACACAATTTAATTCAAATACACACACATAGAAGAGCACTAGTAAAGGTAATTATGTCCTAACAAATGCCATGTGTTAGGATATCATACAAATCTTAATACATTTTAAAAAATAGAATTAATAGAAAGCATGGTTCCAGACTACAGTGGAACAAAATTATAAATCAACTTTAATTTTTTTTTTAAGATTTGTTTATTCATGCATGCAAGAACTGGGGTACAGGCCAGGTATGCAGGAGGGTGAGAGGATTTACCAGAGACAGAGCAGGGAACAGAACAGGCAGACTGACTGAAATACACTGCTGAGGGGAGGAGCAGGCAAAACAGGAGAGGTCTGCCGTGCCATGTGGATATCTCGCAGGCCAGCCAGGATTGAACCTGTGCTGCAGAGGCTGCTGACAGCTTCACAGAGCTGCGCTCAACCGCCTGTGCCACCAGAGGAGGCCCACTTAAAGAAAAAATCCACTTAAAGAAAAAAAAAAAAAACCTTGGAAAACTCAAATAGAAATTAAGCAAACTCCTAAATAACTAATGGGTCAAAGAAGAAATCAAAAGTGAGAAGAAAAACAGATGAATGAAAAGAGATGCAACATTCAAAAACATGACTGTAGCTAATGCAATATCTAGAGAGAAATTTATAGCTATAAATGTATATTTTTTAAAGATTATTTATGCATACAAGAACTGGGGAACAGAACAGGCAGACTGACAAATACACTGCTGAGGGGAGCAGCGGGCAAGACAGGAAAGGTCTGCTGCATCATGTCAGCTCCCTGGCTGGCCAGGGATCGGACACGTGCTGCAGAGGTTGGGGATAGCTTCACAGTGTTGTGCTTAACCGCTTGTGCCACCAGGGAGGCCCCTATAAGTGAACATTTAAAAAGAAGAAAGATCTTAAGTTAATGTCTCTTACAGCAATTCTAAACCTACAGCAAAGAAAGAAAAGAAATAATAAAGATTAAGTTAGAAATTAATTTAAAGAATAGTAAAATAATTAAGAAAGCTATTGAACCTAAAGCCTGTTTCTTTGGAAAGGTCAACAAAATTAACAAAATCTTTAACTAGAAAGGTTTTCCCCCATTGATCAAGAGAAAAAGAAAGGATTCAGATTGCTAGGATCAGAAGTGAAAGATGGTATATTACTACCTTTCTTAACAGAAATTAAAAATATATAGAGGAGGGATAATTGTATGCCAATAAGTTATATAATTTATATGAGGTGGACACATTCCTCAAAACACACAGACTTCCCAAATAAACTCAAGAAAAGTAAACTATCTGATTATACCTATAAATAGTAAAGATTGAATTTGTACTTAAGGGAAAAAAAAACACACACAAATGGTTTCATTAGCGCATTCTACCAAACATTAAGAGAATAATTCATACCTAATCTTAACAAACTCTTGCAGAAAATGTTCTTAGTTGGGGACACTTAGATGGTGAATATATGGTAGAGTCACAAAAATGACAGGAGCATCAGGGGGCACTTGTGTCTTAAGTAAGGGTCTCTGCTTTGAGCAGAAACTTCTTTTTATAGTAGCTTCCTGGGCTCATTATCCTGTATCTTGTTAATAAAACTTTAGTTTATGCACATTTTTAAAGAATATTGAATTTGTCTGAAGACTGAGCCATTGGTGATTGAATTGGATTTATTTCAAAACAATGAGGTTTCAAAGGATCAAAGAATATGCAGTGGGAAAATGATGGTTTGTTCAATAAATGGTGCTGGGGAAACTGGACTGGTACTTGCATAAGAATGATGGTAGACTACTACCTCACATCATGCACAAAAACTAACTCAAAATAATAAAGACCTGAAACCATAAAATATATAGAAGAAAATATAGGCAAAACACTACACAACAGTATATCTCAGTGACATTTTTAAAGACACGTTCCCAAAGCAAAGAGAGTGAAGGAAAAGATAAATAACTGAGATTACATCAAATTAAAACGCTTCTGTATGGCAAAAGAGACACTAACCAAAACAAAGAGACACCCTGCTGATTGGGAGAAAATTTTTGCATACAGTACAACTCATAGGGAACTGATTACAAAAATCTACAAAGAGCTCACACAGCTCAACAACAACAAAGTAAACAGTCCAGTCAAGAAATGGACAGAAGAGCTAAAAAGACACTTCTCCAAAGAGGAAATGTAAATCACCAGCAGGTATATGAAAAAATGTTCAACATCACTTATAATCGGGGAAATGCAAATCAAAACCACAATGAGATACCACCTTACGCCAGCAAAAATGGCACACATTAAAAAACAACCCAAATGCCCAAAAATAGATGACTGAATCAAGAAGATGTGGTTTGTATATATACACAATGGAATACTATAAAGCAATCATGAAAGATAAACTCATACTGTAACAGGGTGGTCCCCAGGAAAGGGGGAGGTTCCCTGCCCCACCCAAGGGAGGGTGGAGCTGAGCAGGAAGAGGAGAAGCTGCAGAAGAGACTGAAGGAGGAAGGAAGCAAGATGGAGCCAGGAGACCTGGAGGAGGCGCATGGAGCCTAGAGACACGTGAAGAAACTGCACTTGTCTTTTGGTCGTAGACTGGGTGACACAGATGTGGGTGAGACCCATGGGGAGGTGACCATGGCAGCTTTTATCTTGATGTTGATTTTGCTCTTTTCCTTCCGGGCTTGTCTGGTTATTTCTGACCCTTTGCTGTGGGTCCCCACTGGAAGATGCTTTAGACTTGTGGCAGGCTTTGGGGCTTTGCTCTGGGCCAATCCCATTTGGATGGACTTTTACCCACGAGGGGATGGGTAACTTTGGGTGTTTCATTTAGAAACTAGATTATTTGCTTTTCCTGTATTGTTTCCTAGTTTTATTAAAGTTCCTTCTCATTAAAGTCTTACATGTTTTGTGCTGATGCGGCGAATGGCAGAACCCATTTAGAATAGGCAGGTTTGCGGGGTTTGGGCTGACCCTCTCCCTGTCCTATAACAATACCATTCGCAGCAACATGGATGGAGCTCAAAGGGATCATGCTCAGTGGAATAAGCCAGAAGGGAAAAGAAAAATAACGGATGGTTTCACTTGTAGCAGGGATATAAGGGATCCAAATAAGAGGTCAGGGAAAAAAATAATAAAATATTAGACAACCACGAATCAGAGACATTCTGTGAGGGAGGGGAAGAAAAGGGATCAAAACAGAAAGAAGAGCACAAGGGACTATGGTGATGGTTCACGGGTGACTTGGTGGTGGGAATTTTACAGGGAATACACAATGATATAAAAGATATAAGTTTAAAAAATAAAAAAGTGAGGTTTCTAGTTTACATGACAATGCTAGTTTTCATTTATGTTTTCTTTTTCTTTACATCTTAGTTTAACATTTTTTTCCAGAGTACCTTATTTACATATATTTAACTATGTTGAAGGTCACTTGTTTATGTGTGTGTGTGTGTGTATGTGTAGGTATGTGTATATGTATGTGTAATCATTTGAGTCTCAAAAATATTTGAGGGTGGCAGGTCACCTATTATTCTCCTTTTCCTTGTGTGTATGCATGCATATGTTTGCATTTGTTTAAAATGTGTGTTTATGTGAATATGAATTGTGGCATAATTTTTATTTCCATTTGGGATATAAGTAATGACTTCCCATTAGTCTCCCAGTATACAACAGTGGTGGGACTCTGGATTAAGATGGTGCCCTCACCCTTCAAAGTTCTTTAAAAAGTTAAATGTAATAGGAAACTGTCCATATATTCATACAAAATAACAGTGACAGTGAATATGTATTGAGGACTTTAGTATCCGGCATTGTGGCCAGAGAATTGTTCTAGGTAAAACCTGCATTTGGAGACATTCTGAATGTACTTTGTTTTTGATCCTAAACTAAGGCAGTGATTCTCAATAAGGGGCAGTTTTGCTGCTCCCCCTCCACCTGGGAGTATTTGGCAATATAATTGATTGTGTAACTGGTGAGTGCTTCTGACACCTAGAAGCTCGGGCTGCTGAATAACTCACAGCACACAGGACGGCCTCCCTCAAATTATTGGTCCAGTACAAAATGTTAATAATGCTGTGGCTGAGAATCCCAGGGCTGAGGTGATTTTGCCTCATGGGGCAGGGGTGGGGAGTGGGGGAGCTTTTGCAGTTAGGAGCAAAAGTAATGCTTTCTTCTAATGCTATGTTCAGCTGTAGTATTTCCATGCCTGTATTCCTCAGGACACAACTGGCAACCGAATCTCTGCCTCTGGGAAAGTTTAGGTTTGTGCCCTCTCAGGAAAAACCTAGGATGGTTATTTTGAGTTACTTCTCTAGTCCTGATCCACTACCAAATCTCCATTTCCCATCCTTTGGCTTTGATCAAGACACACTCATTCCACATGATAGGATTCAACCATTAAGTCAAAGTGAGAAAAGAATTTTAAGTTTTTAATTCCTTCTGTCTCAGAAGCTTCTGATTCCTTATGAAAATTTATTCATTCCTATTTTTATAGCAGTGCTCTGAACATCGATAGTTCCATTGAAGGATGGCAGGCATTATTATGTTTTATATAGCTTTGCCATGTTACAGTTCTTTACAGATAACGCAGGAGAGTGATATTAAGTCCTATTAGCTAAACCATTGTCATATGAACTAAGTGGTTTGGTGAAGCCATGATTCAGCCTTAGGCGTGCCTGCTATAAATGCATACTCTGTTTATTCTACTCCAGACAGATGCAAATAGAGCTTGCTTAAAACATACTAATGAACTAATCTTTTCATTTTAAAAGTTATTTGGGACTTTTTTTTTTTCTATTCTGCTTGAACTATTTACTTGTTGATGTTTATCTCAGTAGTTTCTAGTAGGTAAGCTGTTAACTCTTTGAAGAAGGTTATTTCTGTTATATATAGAGAAAATCCAAGTGATGCACTCTCTAAAAGAATGGAAGTAATCAAAAAAGATAAACTCATGCCATTTGTAGCAATGTGGATGGGACTAGAAGGAATTATGCTCAATGAAATAAACCAGAAGGAAAAAGGAAAATATTGGATGGTTTCATTTATAGTAGGAATATAAGGGAACCAAATAAGACATCAATGTAAAAAAATAATAACAGTACAGAACACAACAAAGCAAAAATGGACAATTATAAATCAGAGACATCCTGCAGCGGAGGAAGCAGGAGAGGGATCAGAGGGAGGGAGGGAGGAGCACAGGGGATTGTGGTGATGGTGCACGGGTGCATTGGTGAAGGAAACTCTATGGGGACTATACCTGAGGGGGTAGGGGGATGCAACTTATTGTTTAAAAATGAGCAATGATGTAAAAAAATTAAAAATATTAAAAAAATGGAAGTAATTAATATGCTGCTAGGTAAGAGAGTATTTGCTTTAAAATATTCCTTATTTTATTTCTGATTTAAAAACTATTAGTTAAAATTTTTATTTCATAAGGTATATAGTTCACAAGACCCTGCAGCAGTGGTTTTCTAAGTGAGGCCCTAGACCAGCAGCTGCTTGTTAGAATGCTAGTTTTCAGACCTACTAAGCCCATCTCATACCTACAAAATCAGAAACTCGGGGGTTAGACTGAGCAGTCTGTGTTTCAACAAGTTTCCAAGGTCGCCCTGATGCTTGCTGAAATTTGGGAACTGTTCTGCAGAGAGTATTGTTGAATTGAGTTCACTTGATTTCAGTGCAGTGTGTTTGTTCTGTAGGTGTTTCTCTTGTACCACGTTTTAAACCTATACTTTTTTTGTGAGAAGATGAATTCAGTCCAAATTATTGACTGAACTTAGGTAGCATATATAAAGTGCTTAAGGAGAAGATTTGAGAAATATTATTTCAAGGGATCAGCATAGGTATTTTTGTAAATCACCATAAAATAAAGCCCTCGAGAGATTTATTTCAAAATCCTGCATTGTGAAAGTATAATTGTTTGCTACTCATGGGCTGCTAAGTTAAACAGACTTCTGAGGCATGAAATCAGGGAATAAGAAAAAAAAGAAAGACACCACATGCTCCCATAGTAACTTTTAAGATGGAAATTAGGGTGATGATAATAGATATTGAAGAGGAAGTATGCTGAAAACTACAACTGTATAAAGAAAAAAATCTTACACTACCCTTGCAAGGGTCATGGTAATTGTAAACATACTGTATAAAGATGTATATATTACACACACACACACAGTGGTAAAAAACAATTCTAGATTTGTGTACCTTTAGTGCTATTATATTTGATGATGGTTTTTTTAAAATAAAGTTTAATTGATGTTGCTCTGGTTAATATTTCTATAATCACAATTGTCATTGAAATGATAGTCTGTTCCCCATAATATATAGGAGATATGATTATATTAAATTTTCAAAGCTATGCTAAATGGACCTTCCAAATCTTTGGGTCTTGCTTCTGAATGCACAACCACTGCATAAGTACAGTATATGAATACTCTTTCCTTACAGGTGATATATGTAAATGTGTTATATTTAACTTTGTTGGTGGATTGATGTATATCTTTAATGTTAGGTAAGCTCATATATTAGCCTTTTTTAGTGTTAGAGTGTAAGATCCTAGGTTCAGGGACCATTATCTTTATAGTTCATTATTTTTCTCAACAAGACTCGAACAAACTGTACTCTTCATTTGTTTTATTAATAAGAATAGTTTAAACCCCAGATTATGTCTTCTTCCCTTTTCTCTGCCATCTATATGGCAGAGTGGAGTAGTCTTTTATGTTGTTAATTTGCTGTTTTTTCTTTACTTCCAACTTTGGGATATCTAACCTCTGTAAGTTGGATGTCTGTTAGTACTATTCTTGGTACTAGTGTGTATATAGGCAGGTAGAGAATTCAGAGAAGAGGAAAGATGTGGGAGGGGACGGAAGTGAGAGAGAAATAATAATTAAAAGACTACTTAAAGGAAAGAAAAGCAATAGTAATAAGAATCTACAGGGTATGGCTTGATCTGTAGTTGCTCTGAAGTTGTATATGGTAAATGTAGTTTACTGCACAATGTATTTATCAGTAAGAAAGTCAATATTTAGGATTTCTCCTTAATACATTTTAAAATAAAATTTTTAAGTGACAATTCATTTACAAAATATGATTTGTATTTCAAAATTCAAAGACTTATTTAATCAAATTCAGTCCTTTGAAAAATAATGAGCTCTTTTTTCAACTTAATGCTACCGTTTATTTTAAAAGTATGGAAAATTCTGAAAAAAAATTGTAAAAAAATGACTCATAGATTCTGCAACTCAGAAATAATCATATTTAACGTTTTGATACACTTCTTCCTAGTTTATTTAAAAGTAAAATTTTTACATTGAGAGCACTCGTATTCTGCTTTATTATTTTTAGTCTAATATATTGAAAACTTTTCCATGTCTTTAACTAGCCCTTCAAAATAATTTTAATAATTGCATAGTTTCTTATGATTTTATTTAATTTGTCCATATTGTTAAATATTTAACTTAACATTTTTCTTTAATGCTATGAATCATTCAATGAACCTTACTGTTGACATATCTCTGCCTTTATAAAAAATCTGTTACTCTTTTTTTCCCCAAAGATTGATTTATTTATGCATGCAAGAACTGGGGTACAGGCTAGAGGTGGGGGGGCACTGAGAGGATTCACCAGAGACAGTGGGGAACGGGCAGATCCACTGAAATACACTGCTGAGGGGATCAGCAGGTGAGACAAGAGAGGTCTGCTGTGCTGTGTGGCTCAGCCCCCTGGCTGGGAATCGAACTTTTGCTCAAGTGGCTGCAGATAACTTCATAGTGCTACAACTTAACCCCTAATGCCACCAGGGAGGTCCAAATCTGTAACTCTTTATCTGTATCTGATTATTTCTTTCCAGATTCTCAGATGGGATATTACTGAGTATGAGGATATAAATGTTTTCAAGATTCTTAATCAAGATTCTTAATGTGTATTGTCAAATTGTCACTCCAAAACATTGATCCATTTTAACTTCCACCAGCAGTATGAGTATTCAGGAGTATAGTTATTTGTTAGTACATTTAAAAATGATTGCATAATTTTTTTTTTATTTTTTATTTGTACATAGAAGAACTGGGGTGTAGGGCAGAGGTTGTGGGGAGTGAAAGGATCCACCAGAAACGGAGTGGGGAGCCAAACAGGTAGATTTACTGGAATCCACTGCCAACGGGAGCAGTGGGCAAAAACAAGAGAGGTCTGCTGCACCATGTGGGTCAGCTCCCTGTCTGGGGATCAGCTCAGGCCATGGTGGTAATAGCACTGAGACTTAACCCCTGTGCCACCAGGGACGTCTCCATAAATTTTTTTTAATTAAAAATAGAAATTATTGTCATTTTCCTTTATGAAAAACGATGTTTTATTGTTATATATTATTAAATACCAAAATTGCTGTTATTTTACAGTATAGTTTAAATTGGATTAATTGGACTATAGAAAAATTATATCTAGACTTTATGAATTTAAGTTAAATGTAATTTTGGTCAGCTAATCTATGACATAGGAGCAAATGATATGCACTGGAATAAGGATAGTCTTAAATAAATGGTCCTGGGAAAACTGGACTGTAGCATACTAAAGAATAAAGCTAGACTACTATCTCAAAACATACACAAAAATCAACTGAAAATAGATAAAAGACTTGAATGTAAGGCCTGATGTGATAAAATATATGGAAGAAAACTTAGGCAAAACATTCTGTGACATACACCTCAGTAGCATCTTTGATGACTCATCTCCATATGAAAAGAAAATGGAGGAGACGATAAATAGCCGGGACTGTATCAAACTACAATGCAAAAGAGACAGTAATCAAAACAAAGAGACAGAATGGGAGAAAGTATTTGCACATCATACAACTGATGAGGGACTAGTATCAAAGACCTACAAAGAGCTTATGTAACTCAACCAAAAATGAACAAAAAACCCAGTCAAAAAATGGGCAGAAGAGCTAAAAAGACGCTTCTCCAGAAAAGAAATACAAATGGCCAACAGGCATATTAAAAAATGTTCAACATCACTAATTATCAGGGAAGTGCAAATCAAAACCACAATGAGATACCACCTCACACCAAGTGAGAATGGCACATATTAAAAAAACTGGCAAAAACAAATGCTAGTGAGGATGTGGAGAAAAAGGAACCTTCTTATATTGCTGTTGGGAATGCAGACTGGTCTAACCACTATGGAAGCTGTGTGGAGGACTCAAAATACTAAAAATGGATCAACCAATGACCCAGCAATTCCACTCCTAGAAATTACTCAAAGAACACAAAAACATTAGTTTGAAAGGAAACCTGCACCCCTGTGTTTATTGCAGCACTAGTTACACTTACCAAGATAAGGAAACAACAAATGCCCCCAAATAGATGAGTGGACAAGAAAATATGGTCTGTATACACACTGCAATACCACTCAGGAATCAAAAAAGACAAACTCATGCCATTCACAGGAACATGGATGGAGCTGGCAGGGATTATGCTAAACAAAATAAATCAGAAGTAAAAAAAAATATATCAAATGATTTCACTTATAAGTGGAATATAGGGAAACCGTACAAAAGCAAACCAAAAAAGACAAAACTTGCAAGCAGAGCATAGACCTGAGGCACACAGCAGGGGAAAGGGAGAGAGGGGGATCAGAACATGGGAGGGAAGAGCACAAGGGACTGTAGTGGCGGGGAAAACCAGGGGGACTACATCTGAGAGGAGAAATCAGATAGACAGAAATGAAAAAATGATGTAAGGGGAAAAATTATTAATTTTGAAAAAGAAAAAATAAATATAATTTGATAGAAATTTGTTAGCAATAGGAGATTTGGAAGTATATAGTCCTTGTAATATACTGAGGGCCATGGGAACCTTGTTATTGAAAAAGGCATCTAAAAGCAAGAGAAACTGCATACTGAGAATATATTTTTCTACTATATAGAACAAACAAGTGTTTGCTGTTTTACATAAAGTTTTAGGCTTTGCAATTACAGTGTAGGAGTTTAAAAATACTGCTTTGAAATTAGACTCTTTAGAGTCTTACTAAAATTAAGCCTCTAGTTACTATGTTTATATTGGGTAGATTACCTAGTTTCCAGGTCTTAGTTTCCTTATCTGTTAAAATGAAGATTAAAAACAGTTTCTTTTAAGGATTATAAAATTTAAGACATGTAAAGTAAAGTGACTGGCAGTAGAGTGACTGGCAGTAGTTTATACAAAATAAATACTCGTCATTCCATGGTAGGTTTTGATAACATTTGTTTATTCAGCAGATATTTACTGAGCATGTGCTGTGCTTAGACACTTGTAGTCATTGAGTCTGTAGCCATGAAACAGAGAAATCCTTAAATGGAATTTATATTGTAATTAGGAATTAGGGGTGAGGGGAGATGATATTTTCTTACAAAATAGAGTAACCACAAACAAGATTTTATAAAACTTGGAATAGATGACTTTGTATTAATAAATGGCCTTATAATTAAGTTAGATAAAGAATGACTTCTCCCTTTGAAGGAGGAATACCTTGGCTCTTGTTTTTTGTTTTGTGTTTAATTTTTATTCATTTGAAAAATATGGTTAATATCTGCTTTCTCTTGGCAAGTTCAAACTGCTAGAAAATAAGAAAGAATCTGATTTTTACATTAATGCATATTTGAAATAATGGTGCTATAGTTATTTCTCTGAAAAGGATAGAATTGTGCTGTTGAGAATTAAACAACAGAGTACATGTATATTTTGAAATAAATTAATAGAAAGTATTAGTTTTGTATATCTAATAACAACATATTATAAAACTCATTCATAAATGAGAAAGAAATATATTATTTGTAAGAGTAATACTTGCTTTTAAAATTACTTAGGAAATAGTTTAGAATCTCTCCAAATTCCCAGGCCCCTTAAAAACGCAACTGCAAGAGAATGTGCTTATTATCTATGACTGCATAACACATTATCCCCAAACCTAAAACACTTAAAACAACACATATTTATTATGTTAAAATGTCTATGGGTTCTGAAACGGTATAATTTAGCTGTTTACTTTGGCTAATAGGCTCATAGTTAATCTGTGTATCAATTGGTTGAAATCAAGACATGTGTTGAGGTGTGCTGGCCTGTGTAGAATACATCTTAAGATTTCACTGAGGGAGGATCTGCTTCCAAACTCACTTAAGTGATTGTTGTCAGAATCTGTTTCCTCATGTTCTGTTGAATCAAGGGGCCACAGCTACTGCTGTCAGTTGACTGGAGCCTTCCCCCAGGTTTTACTTCTCCATAGGTCAACTTAAAGTGGGGCAACTGGCTTCTATCAGGTCAAGCAAGTGGAAGAGGAGAAGGCAGTAAACAAGATGGAAGGCAGAGTCTTCATGTGACCTAATTTCAGAAGTCACTTCTGTTCCATTTTGATGCTAGAAGTACATCAGTAGGTTCAGCCCATACTTGAGGGAATTACAGAGATACATGAATAGCTGTCAGCAAGCTGCTCTTTGAAGGCCACACAAAACAGAATGAACTTTGGATATTAGAAAAGCTCTGCTGAACCATACCTCCTAATAACTCAGCAAAATCCATTTCATTTAAAAATGAGGAACAACAATATAAAAGAAAAGTCCCAAAATTATTAGAGAGAGAAAAAGAGAAAGTTGCAAAATGACTTCTTGAAGACAGTGAATTGAGTGTAAGTCAGGGGCATGTGCCCACAAAACAGCTAAGTACAGCAATCTCCTATTCAGAACAATCTGAAATAAATTAAGAAAATGATATAATTAATTATAATGATATAATTAAGACAGAAAAGCACACACTAGAATTAGAAGAACACTGAAAATAGATGTAAAACCTATGAAAGAATGGAAACAAAGTATAAAATTTCAGAAATGAACCCTAATCCAGGAGAAATTCAAGAGTAAATAAACATCATGACTGAAAAGAGACAAAGTGAGAAATGAAAAGAAAATTTTAACAAAAAATGACTTGAAACTGCATTTTGAAAGGGCATACTGTATACCAAGAATACTGACCCCAAACACCAACAGCTAATACAAATGCTATAAAATCAATGAACTTTAAAGAGAACAAATCCTTTGAGTACCAGACACAAAGACTAAGTGATTAATAAAGGAAAGAAAATAAGACTGTCGTTAGACTTTTCACAGCAGTGTATTATGCCAGAAGAAAATAGAGTAACAAATTTAAGATACTTAAGGACAGGAAATGCAAGCCAGCGGGTAATGTGTGGATTTATATCCAGCGAAATGACTTTCAAGTGTGTAGGCTTTGAGATATCTTTATTGATGTATAAAGAATTTGAACTCTTGTTTTCATGAAAACATTTCTTAAAGAATTTTACTAACGAATAAGCTTCATATAAAATTACTAGCAAGATATAGATATTAATACTGGATTGGTTGTGGCTAACTTTAGAATTTCCTCCTTTCTTCGGCCTCCCTGGTGGCTCAGGTGGTTGAGCGCCATGCTGTGAAGCTGTCCGCAGCATCTGCTGGCCTCGGAGCAACCCACATAGCGAGCAGACCTCTCCTGTCTCGACCACTGCTCCCCTCAGCAGTGTATTTCGTCAATCTGCCTGTTTTGTTCCCCGCTCTGTCTCTTGTGAATCCTCTCACCCTTCTGTGCATCTGGCCTGTACCCCGGCTCTTGTACAAATAAAATAAAAGCTAAAAAAAAAAAAAAAAAAAAGGAAAAAAGAATTTCCTTCTTTCTTGAAAATAGTTACCTCCAGGGCGTCCCAGGTGACCCAGGGGTTAAATCTCAGCACTGTCACTACTGTGGCCTGAGTTCGAGCTCCGGCCAGAGAGCTGACCTACATGGTGCAGCAGACCTCTCCTGTCTCGCCCACTGCTCTCTTTAGCAGTGGATTTCAGTAGATCCACCTGTTCTGCTCCCCACTCTATCTCTGGGAAATCCTCTGCCCTCCCCCTCCCCTCCGGCCTATACCCCAATACAAGATAAAACCCACTGCTACATTGGCAGCTGTTAAATAACCAGTGGAGATAAAGTGTCAAAAGTATGAATGTAGAAGTTGTAGAGAATTAAAGGAGAAATTTGAGGATGAGGGAGGGATGCCAGTAAGTTTTTTAAAAGGGTGTAAGTTTATAAAGGCGAATAGTGAGACGGCTATAAATTGAAACTTCAGAACTAAAGGATTTTGTCTTCTGATACATTAATTCTTTTATAAAAAGCATAGCTTGTCATGAGATACAAAAGTCAGCAGCACTAGAAAGTATACTGGTAGAGTTTAGATATTAATAATATTAACTTTATTTGCCATTTTGTGAGAAGGTGAAATATCCATTCCATACATTATTTGTGTATGTGTGTGTTCATTGGTTTTGTTTATGATTTTAACATTCTTGATTCAGTCAGAAGCAATATGTACTTTTTTTAGACAGCTCCTTTACAAACAAATGTTACTTAATGTCATCAGTATTGTCAGTCATTTCATCCCCTTTTCAGGTGAGGAACTGTGGCTTTAAAAGGTTGTGACTTATCTAACTGTATAAATAGTCTTTTAAGAAGCTGGTGCTTGGAGTTTAGATCTTTTCATGATGATGATGATCTAATTATGAGTAAACAGTTAACATTTGTAATGAGTATAACAAACCTTATTCCAACCTGCTGGTTTCCTTGAGTTCTTAGGCCATGGTGGAGGTGATGGAGGACAAGACCAAGACAGTGAACTAGAGAGACGGAAGCACTAGAGGACTTTAAAGCTAAATACACTGAAACCCTGATTCTGTCACTTAACTAGTTTTGACCTTTGGTAAATTAATTTACCATGGTAATGCTCAGTTTCCTAACTTAGTAAATGGTTTCAATTATAACTACCTCATAGTAAGTGTTTCACAATCCTAACTAATGCCACCAGCATCATCATTAATTATGCTGAGAGCACACAGTTGGAATTGAGTATGTTAGTGGCCCACGAATCTTTGCCTCTTCCCATTGCATAAGTGAGAATTATTTTACCGGCTAATTTTTGTAAGTAAGTATTTTCTGATGTTTCCGCAGCCAGACTGCCTTCTGTACCTGCTAATTTATGTGACAACAAAACAGTGATCTATGATTCTGAAGACCTAAAAGGGCTTTGGTTAGTGGGAAATAACCTTAGACATATTTCCAGCACTTAGTTCTTCTATTTTATTATCATTAAGATAGAATATCCAAATATGAAGATCCACTAAAATAATGGATATTAATATTCACTGTATACTATAGTGAGAGCCCTGAGAATTAAAACTTAAAAAAAAAAAACACTGAACAGCTACTGTAACCGCTCTGTGGGCGCTTGCTGGCAAAATTTCTACTGAAATTCTTTATATACCAAGCAATTCATATTTATAACTATAATTTAACTATATAGTTTTTCTACGAAAGCAGCTCTTCTATGCCTAACTTATCATCAATGAAAAATGAAGCCTCCTTGGATCCTTATGTTTCCTTACAGTAAGAAACATCTAGGCTGAAGTAAAGAATCTTTGAGAAAGATTTGAGTGGTGTAGAAGAGGAAGGGATGGATACTCTTTAAAAAAAAATCTTTGAAATCGGTATTGTCCTATAAAATATATAAGCATCAGTGATATTAGCAAGGACAGTACTTTTCAGATCCTTTATTCCACAGGTCATGTACAAAAGGGGAGTAGTTGTGTTAAAGGAAAGACTTCTGAAAAGGACAAGAAGTCAAGGATCTGGAGCAAACAGCAGTCTTTCCATGAGAAGACAGCAATGCCTTTCATTTGTAAAGTGCTTATGGATTTAGCAAATTGTTTTTGAAGTATATATTATTTCAACAGTGAACTTAGTATATGCGCTATTCCTGATTCAGTAGTATTCACATAAAATAATATCATTGCTTTAATGCTCTTGTCAATCTTTAGTTTAAAATTTTTTCAAGTTACCTATAAAATGTATTTTTCTCTCTTTAAACTGGAAAAATTTCAAGTGGATAGCCACAGTATAAAGGTAGGCCTTTAATATATATTATTATCCTGATTAAGCTTTAGAGTAATCGTGATGGGGTATACATTATTGTCCACATTTTACTTATGTAGCCAAAGTCACATACCTTTTCAGGGATAAAGTTAGAATTTGATACAAGATTAAAATTACTCCAAAGTTTTCTGTTCATTTTTCTCAACCCTGCCTTTGAATGAATTTATTTTCATGTTCCTTGTTTTTCCAATTCAAGAAGCATTTGTAATGTAGACTCAACATTTAAATTTGAAACTTTAACAAATATAAATGATTTTATCCATTACTTCATTAGATAGTAGCATTGAGACCATTAACATAATATTGGCAGTCACTACTTACATGCATAACACCCTGTGCTAATCTCATTTACAGTAATCTCAGGTAGTGTTTTTTTTTTTTAAAAGGAGTTTTTTTGTTTTTTTTTTTTTTTTTTTTTTTTTAAGATTTATTTATTTATTTATTTATACAAGCACTCCGTACAGTCAGAAGCGCGGGAGGGTGAGAGAATTCACCAGAGCCAGAGTGGAGAGTAGAACAGGCAGAGTGACGAAGTACACTGCTGAGGGGAGCAGCGGGCGGCAGGAGAGGTCTGCGCACCATGCGGGACCCTCGCCCGTGGCTGGGGATCGAACCAGCGCTGCAGAGGCTGTGGGCAGGTTCGCAGCCCAGTGCTCAACCGCTGCGCTACCGGGGAGGCCCAATCTCAGGTAGTTTTTATCTTTATTTTACATATGAAAAAACTGAGGATAAGTTACTTACTTCAAATTTGTTTGTTTTTTAACCTCTAGGTTAATTTGTTTGTTTTTTAA
Source organism: Talpa occidentalis (assembly GCF_014898055.3). Classification (NCBI taxonomy): domain Eukaryota; kingdom Metazoa; phylum Chordata; class Mammalia; order Eulipotyphla; family Talpidae; genus Talpa; species Talpa occidentalis. The sequence goes on along the minus strand of NW_023601653.1, from coordinate 42,122,979 downwards.
CCTCTAATAAAGTACAGTATCGGGATGCAAATCTGTGTTTGAGTAACCTCATAACCCAAGCTTACCTTGTATGTCAGCATATACATGTATCTCTAACATGTCTATTTTAATAAAGAAGTTTATGAAATCTTCCAGAAAATATGCTATATAAAATTTTGTTGCTTTTTTCATTTAACAGTGTCTTCCTGAGTAATAATTTAAAGTAGTTCTCCAAATAATTGTGAGTGATTTTACAGACACACACACACACACACACACACACACACCCTATAATATATGCCAAGGAAATGAAATGATTAATGAAAAGAATTAGTTTTTAGGCACTGAACAATAGAACCTTCTCTTATAAATCTTTTTATGTGAAATACTTCTTGATTAAGAGTTATAAATTAGAGCACTAAGTCCATTTATACTGTAATGCTTGAGTTTAGTCAGTTGTAATAAGATAATAAGGTTGCTTTTATGATCAACCATTTGAGGAAAACCTAGGGGGAAAGACTAAACTTTTCTTAAAGCTAATATTTGCTTCCTTGAGTATCAATGTACAGGAATATGAAAGTCTATTACCATGGCTCCTTTTGAGGAAAAAAAATCTCATCTGCTTCAGAAACATTTTATATCCCTTAGAAGGTCACCAGTAGGGGCCTCCCTCATGACTCAAGCGTCAGCACTATTAAGCCATCCGCAGCTAATACAGCACGATTACTATCTCCAGCCAGGGAGGTGACCCACATGGTGCAGCAGACCTCTCCTGTATTGCCTGCTGTTCCCCTCAGCAGTGTATTTCTGTTAGTCCGCCTGTTCTGTTCCCCACTCTGTCTCTGGTGCATCCTCTCATCCTCCCCACCACCACCCCACCACCCCCTCACCCCACCACCCTGCCACTCCTCTGGCCTACATCCCAGCTCTTATATGCATAAATAAATCTTAAAAAAAAAATCACCAGTAGTTTTCTTAAGGGTTCCTGAATATTTATGTAATAAAAAAGGAAACAATAACTTTTGAGTTACTATATGATATACCTGTACTTACTGTCTAGAATGATTTTATTATTAATACTCATGAGGATCAAGCATTGTCTACAGATAAATCTAATGGATGTCTTATTGCCCAGCTGTCTCTTTCCAGTAATACCTGGAAGAAGAAAATTGTATTGATTTATGCCATGCATAGCAACTTACAGAAATTTCCTTCTGTTAGAATATTGTTATTGGAGCAATACCAAAATTCATGCTTTTATGTAGTTCTTTCCACCTTCACTTTTAAAGAGGTCTCCTGTGTTAACAGCAATCAACTAACTATAGTACCTTTCTAAAACATTTAAACCCAAGACATGTAGAGGAAACTTATTAATATATTTTGTTGGATGGCCTCCTTGGTGGCACAGGCAGTTGAACGCTGCACTGTGAAGCTGTCCACAGCCTCTGCAGTGCTGGTTCAATCCCGGCCGACCAGTGAGAATCCCACATGGCGCAGCAGACCTCTCCTGTCTCACCCGCTGCTCTCCTTGCTGTGTATTTCGTCATTCTGCCTGTTCTACTCCCTACTCTGGTGAATACTCTCACCCTCTCATGCATCTGGCCTGTACCTCTGTTCTTGTATAAATAGATAAATAAACCTTTAAAAAAGATATAAATTTTTTATTGGAAGCTTCTCTTTATTCTTTTCCTCCCTTAGAGCATGAATGTTTATAACACATTGTGAAAAGTTCCCAGGGAAATTCTTTTCTTTTGTGTTCTCCAAACTGAATGTTTTATAGCATTTGCTTTTTTTTAAGCAATGAGAAAAAATTGTAATTTATAGCATATAAAAGAAGAAAAGATTATAATGTATAGCATATTATACTCAGTGTTGTTTGAGAACTTCCTTTAAAACATGTACACTTAGGGCCTCCTTGATGGCGCAGCGGTTGAGCGCTGGGTTGCGAAGCTGTCCGAAGCCTCAGTGGCGCCGGTTCGATCCCCGGCTGCTCCCTGGCCACCAGAGGAGGGTCCCGCATGGCGCGCAGACCTCTCCTGCCACCCACTGCTCTGCTCCCTGCTCTGGCTCTGGTGAATTCTCTCACCCTCCCGCGCTTCTGACTGTACCCAGTGCTTGTATAAATAAATAAATAAATCCTTAAGGGGGAATAAATAAATAAATAAATATTTAAAAAAAAAAACAAAACATGTACACTTAAAGGCAATCTTTTATGACAATCTAGAGCGAGCAACAGACACCTTTTTTTTTTTTTTTTTAAGATTGAATTTATTTATTTATACAAGAACCCGGGTACAGGCCAGATCCATGGGAGGGTGAGAGGATTCACCAGAGACAGAGCGGGGAACAGAACAGGCAGACTGATGAAATACACTGCTCAGGGGAGCAGTGGGCAAAACAGGAGAGATCTGCCGTACCATGTGGGACCCTCGCTGGCCAGCGGGGATCGAAGCCGCACTGCAGAGGCTGCGGACAGCTTCACCGCACTGCGTTCAACCGCCTGCGCCACCAGGGGAGGCCCAACAGACACCTATCTTAAAACATTTCCCTTTAACGAGAAAAACTATGTATATCAAAGTTTTCCATTCTATAGATTTCATTAGATTAACATACCTCAATTATGTAATTATTCTGTTCTTTGCTCTCAGTACTGTTAAATTGATATTTGTGCAAGCCTGTTAAACTGTTATTCATTCATTCAGCAATTATTTATTAAATGCCTACTACAAAATTGAAAATAGTGGATAAATTTATGGGTTCTATAAATAGATCACCTGTGTGCAAATTCTGCCTCTAAAACTCACTATCTTAATTTCCTTATCTGTAAAATATTAGTTGAAAATATGACTGTTTTACATGCCAAGTAGAATTCTGTCCTCCTTAATCGTCACCCCCCTTTACCCCAGAAGTGGTATTATGAAGTTAATTTTTTGTTTGCCCTAGTGAAAGACTGGTGTGTTTTGGATTATATTTGTTAGGAAATGGTATCTCAGGCTGGTTCCTCTGGTTTATACCCTTTCACTGGTCCAACAACTAACTTTATCTTTAGTTATTGACTTCTTATATATTACATTATTGTCCAAGGATGTGGCCTCTGTGATCCTCATTTCGGGTTTTTGTTCAGACTTTCTTTATGGCTTAGTCAATTTTTATACATAGTCCCTATCTACTTGAGACGAATTGTATTCTCTAATTTAAATATGTCTGTTAGAGTAAGCTTGATCATTATTTCACTCATCTGTATCTTTATCTGTCTGAACTATAAATAAATAAAAGACATATTGAAATCCCCCAGTGTAGTAGGTTTAAAATTTCTGTGTTATTCTAACAACATTTTTATTTTCAGCATTTTGAGATTATTTTGTCAGTGCATACAAGTTTAGCTCTATCATATCTTTCCAGTGAGCTGAACCTTTTATCGTTATATAGTAACCCTCCTTAGACCAAATGTTTTATTTTTTATTTTTTTTTTTTAGTTTATTTTTTAAAGATTAACAAAAGGTTTATTTACAAAAGAAGGGGGATGAGGAAATGTACTACTCAGGGAGAAAAGAGGGAGATAAATTCTTAAATGTATCCTACCTGTTCTGCTGACCTGGAATCCCAAATGACCCGCCGAGACCAAACCTGCCTGGCCAAGAGCACGAGCCAAGTGTGCCCAACCTCACTAACATGGCTAGTTTTTATTTACAAGCAGAGAAAATGGATGCTTAACTCTGCCCTTAGGTCCTCGCAACTTCCCTTTGGGAATCCTGGGATTTGTAGTTCCCAGTGTTTTGGTGGAGTGGCATCCACAAAGGGGGTGGCATCCACAAAGCCTGCATGGAATTAGCTCAGGACATCCTTTCCCCTTAACAATTCCCCCCTTTCACTTTTTGCCACCATTTCCATGGTGTTGAAGATCAAATATATGGATACTAGGGTACAGTTTCAGATGAAAATTTTTCTCAGGGTTCCCATTGGAAAGCAAACCAGTCTTTCTAGGTATTGTCCATTGTGGAAAGCAAAAGTCCTCCATTCCTGGGAAGTAGTTTATCAGACCAAGCAAAAAATAAATAAACATTGGGGGCATTAGCCAAAACATAACAGCAAAGATATCAAATCACAGAAAAAATATTAAAATTGATTCAACTTACGCAAAACAGGTTCTCTCAACCTTGAGCCCAAATTGTTTCAATAGCATAGCAAAAGTTTGCAAACCAAATCTACTTTTAAACCATATTACCTATTTTTGCATAAAATCACAGGACAGAATAACTGAACAGCAATTTTAGCTGGCTTTGTTGGACACTCCATAAAGGAGCAGAGCAAACTATTGACATCTGGTCCACGTAGGCTTCAAGAACAAAGTTGAACAAACCAGACTCCACCTGGGCTTCCTCTTGTCAAGGTTACCAGGGCTTTTTCTTTTTCCGGGTCATCCAGTCCTGCCCATGGAGGTGGCTTCCTCACCTCCCGTGGGGGTCTCTGGAGCCTACAGACAAAGTAGCGGGTTCTCCTCTTCATGGTTCAGCTCTGTTTCATCCTCCTGGAAGATTTCACTCACAGCCACACAATGAAACTCATGTCCAATTGTTTTAGTTTAAGCAGACAAAATCCCTATGGAAGTTATGCAAAAATAGACTCTGAGAGGGGCCTCCCCGGTGGTGCAGTGGTTGAGCGCTGGGTTGCGAAGCTGCCCGCAGCCTCTGCAGCACCGGTTCAATCCCCGGCTGCTCCCCGGCCACCGGAGGAGGGTCCCACATGGCGCGCAGACCTCTCCTGCCGCCCGCTGCTCCCCTCAGCAGTGTGCTTCGGTCCTTCTGCCTGCTTTGCTCCCCTCTCTGGCTCTGGTGAATTCTCTCACCCTCCCGCACTTCTGACTGTACCCAGTGTTTGTATAAACAAACAAACAAAAATAAATAAATCTTTTTAAAAAAAGACTCTGAGATAAGTAGTAAAAAAATTACTACTACTATTTTCATGCTGTGTTGGTATCAAGGGAAGAGAAAATGTGAATACAAGTTAGCTTTGCTGGAAAAAAAAGGTAACATCGCTGCAGATTCTGGTTCTTTTTCTAGCAATTTGAGAAGTGAGATTAGGTTATTTCTTTGAGTTCTTTCTTGTTTGTTTATGTGAGCCTGTATTGCTATATATTTTCCTCTTATTACTGCTTTTGCTGCATCCCATACAGTCTGGAAAGTGATGTTCAAGTCAAAGTATTTTTTAATTTCTTCTTTTATCTCCTCGTTAGTTCAGTGGTCTTCCAGTAAGTAGTGTGGATTTCATTCTCCCTCAAGTGGGAGGGTTCCTTGTTTTCTTTTCATGATTTATTTCTAGCTTGATGCCTTTATGATTGGAAAAGATAGTTGGAATGACTTTGATTTTTGTGTATCTATTGATGTTTGTCTTGTGTGGTCCAGTATGTGATCAATTCTGGAGAATGACCCATGTGCGCTGGAGAAAAACGTGTACTCGAATTTTTTGGGGGTGCAGTGTCCTATAGATGTCTGTTAAGTCCATGAGTTCTATGTCTTTATTTAGGGCTCTAGTGTCTTTGTTTACTTTTTGTCTTGTTGATCTGTCCATTGGTGAAAGTGGGGTGTTGAAGTCTCCCACTATATATGTATTTTCTTTAATGTCCGTTTTCAGAGCTGATAATAACTGTCTAATATATTTTGGTGCTCCTTCATTTGGTGAGTGTATATCGATGAGTGTTATATCTACCTGATGTATTGTCTCCTGGATCATAATGTAGCGTCTATGTCTCTTTTTACTTTTTTTAATTTGAAGTCTATTTCATCTGATATAAGTATGGCTGTTCCTGCCTTCTTTTTTGGTCCATTTGCTTGTAGGATTGCTTACCAACTTTTTACTTTCACTCTCTTTTTATCTTTTGTAGTGAAATGTGTTTTCTGGAGACAGCAGAAGGATAGATTTTGTTTTTTAATCCAGCGTGCTACTCTGTGTCTTTTTATTGATGAGTTTAATCCATTTACATTTAGAGTTAATATTGATATGTTGGCATCTGTATTTGCCTTTTTTTTTTTCTTTTTTGTGATTTTATTCCTTGCTTTATTCTTTTCTTCTTGATCATTGCTCTGTTGGTTTTGGCTTTAGGACTTCTTGTAGAATTTTTAGAGTGGGGGTTTAGTTGCAATGAATTTCTGGAGTTTCTGTTTGTCTGAGAAGATCCATATTTTTTCTTCATAGAGGAAGGAGAACTTTGCAACGTAAAGTATTCTTGGTTGGCATTTGCTGTCTTGAAGTTTGTTAAATATGTTACTCCATTCTCTTCTTGCCCGTAGTGTTTCTTTGGAGAAGTCTGAGGTTAACCTGATTGATTTTCCCTTATAGGTTATCTGTTTCTTCCCCCTTGCCAGTTTCATTATTTTTTCTTTGTCTTAGACTCTTGCAAGCTTTGCTATTATGTGTCTTGCTGTAGTTTTCTTTTTATTGTGGTAATTGGGTGTTCTTCTTGCTTCTTGTATGTCTATATTCATCTCCTTTTTCATACTTGGGAAGTTTTTTTCAATTATCTCTTTGAATAATTCCTCAGATGCTTTGTCTCTCTCCTCATCTTCTGGAATGCCTATAACTCCTATATTACCTCTCTTCATGGAGTCTGATAATTGTCTAAGGGTATTCTCATTCTTCTTGCTTTGCACTTCTCTCTCCTTTTCTCTTTTGGTTCTTTCTATTTCTGTATCTTCAAGAGTACTAATTTGTTCTTCCGTTTCCTCAGTCCTGTTTTCAATGCTTTTCCAAGGTCTTTGTCTCCTCCGGTAATCTTTTAGTTTCCTCCTTTTATTTGCTTTCTTTTTTTTTTTTTTTTTTTTTTTTTCTTTTTAAAGATTTTATTTATTCATGCATACAAGAACCGGGGTACAGGCCAGAGGTGCGGATGGGTGAGAGGATTCACCAGAAGCAGAGAGTGGAACAGAACAGGCAGACTGACCGAAATACACTGCTATGGGGAGCAGCAGGTGAGACAGGAGAGATCTGCCGCGTCATGTGGGATTCTCCCTGGCCATCCTGGATCGAACCAGTGCTGCAGAGGCTGCAGACAGCCTCACAGCACTGCACTCAACTGCCTGTGCCACCAGGGAATGCCCTTATTTCCTTTCTTAATGTCTCTTTTTCATTTTTCAGTTCATTGATTGTTTGTCTCATTATACTTTTTTAATCATGATGATTATTAATTCTCTATCTGACAGGCAGAGAAGTTCTTCCATCTCATTGAGCTCTGATGACTGATTTTCTTTTTGTGGTATGACCTCTTCCCACAGGCTTGCTTGGTTATATGTATAACTTACTTTATTTGTATAACTTACTTCTCCCAGCTCTTAGCTTTCTAACTTGTTCTATGCATTGGGACGGTGTGGTATTGGTGGGCATCTCTTTGGCTTGCTCCTTCAGGGGTGCTGAAAACTGTTTACCAGACTGAGACCAGCACTGGTTGGCCAAAACTCCACCAGGGTGTTGATGCTGTGGCTGTGTTGCTGGGCACTGTCTCTTACAGTTCCCTCCTTCCATATTTACTCAGTTCCAGCAGGGAATCAGTTGGTTGGTGGTTTTGCTCTGGTCACTAGGGGGAGCTAGAGACCTGTACTTGACAACCCGTGCTTTCTCCCTGTAGTTCTCTAAGAAACGGAGGGAGGAGAGGGGAGCACCTCGACACAAGGGTTATTGCTCATGCTTGGTGCTTTGTCTGCCCCGTGTTCACCTGGTGCTGTGCCCACAGCTGTGTGGATCCTGTGCCCTGAATTCTGCACATTAGTTCCCAATCTCAGGGTCTCAGATCCAAAATGACAGCTGTCACCCTGTGCAGTATCCACTGTTATAGCACGTCCCACACCCCAAATCCTTTGTCTAGCTTTCAGTTCCAGAATGGGGTCTTGCTCCTCGCCTTGTTTCCCTTTTTACACCCATTTGCATGGACCACCACTCAGAGCCCAAGGGTGATTTTGGAAATCCTGGCTTCCAACTTTTAGGAAGCTGGTGATTTTGTTCTGCTCACTAGGTGGCGCCAGAGATCTTTCTTAGTATCCTTCCAGAGCTGTGCTTTTTCCTTGTCGGTCTCTGGGGAACTGAGTGGGGGTGGCGTAGAATGGCTCAACGGTGTGGGGGTGCTGTGTCTGCCCTGTACTGTGCGTCATGGGGATCCCATGCCCCGAATTTCATGCCCCTGGTCTCAGTTCCAAAGCCCTCAGATCTGGGAGGCGGGCGGTAGCCCAGTTCAGTGTCCACAGAAATGGCGCCTTTTGCACCCCGCTCCAGTGCTGGAGCACCTGATTTTTGATTACTCAGTGAGAGTTATTCACCTCAGTGACAGTTTCCACTTGTCTCCCCACTAACCTAGGTCATGGCCCAGAGACCTGGGCAGCCGCCATCCACATATGCTTTTTTTTTTTTTTTTAAGATTTTTATTTATGCAAGAACCAGGGTACAGCCCAGATGTGCAGAAGGGTGAGAGGATTCACCAAAGACAGAACGGGGAACAGAACAGGCAAACCGACTGAAATACACTGTTGAGGGGAGCAAAGGGTGAGACAGGAGAGGTCTGCTCGCCATGTGGGTATCTCCACAGCCGGCGGGGATTGAACTGGCACTGCAGAGGCTGCGGGCAGCTTCACAGTGCTGCACTCATCTGCCTGCGCCACCAGGGAGGCCCCACATATGCTTTTTGAGTGCGTGAGTTTTTCTGCACAAGCTTAACAGCTGGCCTTGGGCTGTTTGTAGGTCTCAGTGGAGTTCTTGTTTTCCTCTAATGGTGCCCGGAGCCGTTTGCTCACCTCCGGGATGATTCCTGCATGGTTCTCCACAGTTCCAGTTCACAGGATGCAGTGCCTGAAATAGTTCCTTTCCACTCACAGTCCCGCTTGATGCGTAGTTTGTTCTTGTTGGTTGTTTTAGTTTAGTTTTGTTTTTTTTTTTTTTCCTCCTTTCTGTTGGTGGGAGAGTGCGGACTTTGTGGGTGGGGGAGGGTAGCAGAGTTCTGAGGTTTCCTCTCTTTTCGTCCTCTTTTATGGCAACTTTGCTCTTCAGACAGTTTGCCAGAGTTTCCCGTTTATCTTCCGTGTCCTGGTTTTGTTAGGGGGAAAAGGATGTCCCAAAGCTATGGGCCAAGCTGTTATAGAGCAACCCCGATATTAAACGGGTTCCTGGCTGTGGGTCCTCACCCGCGCGCTTTAAAGGGACTTATGAATACTCTACTACAGACACACACAAAAGGTTAATAAAAGGTTTATTTACAAGAGGAAAGGAATAAGGAAAATGTACAACTCATGGAGAAAATAGGGAAATAAAGTCTTTAATGCGTCCTACCCGATTCGACGACCTGGAAACCCAAAGTCACTCTCAGAGCTGGCCGGACGCTGCGAGCTGGTGGAGAGCCCAAAATGGGTCTCCCAAAGCCCACTTGTCTGCCTTTTTTATCCACCTGGCTGCTTAACCCCACCCTCAGGTCCCAGCCACCTTCCCTTTGGTGGTGATGGGATTTGGAGTTCCCAGTGTCTTTGGCTTTGACCTGGGGTGGGGGTGGAGTCCACAAAGCCTGTATGGAATAGCTTTGGGATATCCTTTTCCCCCTAACAGTTTTCCCAGGGACCTGCTGCTTTTCCTCCCTATTAAATTTTTTTTAATGGGAGAACTTACTCAAATTGTTTCCCCGCCACCATGTTGATCCGGATGTCAAACCAAATATGTTTTAACCTATTTTGTTTCTTCTTGTCCTAGCAAGTCCCAGTTTACGTAATTAGAGTTCAACTGGTATAACTTTGATACTTAAGAATTAGATGTCTTATAAATATTATCTAGTTTACTTTTTAATCCAATCTTATTACTTGGCTATAAACCTTCAAATTCACTACTAATCATTTTAAATATTTGTGATTACTGGTATATTTGGGCTTGAATTGTTTATCCTGTTTCTGTCTATATGACTTTTAAAAATATTTTAATATGTACTTTGGGTTTTATTTTTAAACTCTATAAGCATGATTTTGAAATTGTATGTGCTTTTTTTCTGGTTTTTTTGTTGGTTATTTTTTAAGAGGCTTCCCTGGAAATGTTGTCGTATGAATTAACAGTCTTAAGTTATTACCTCATTTGCTTTTGAACAATAAAGGGACCTTTGTACACTTTCATACTGGTTACCTCTATCCAGATCTTTGGTTATTAACTTCCTAATGCTGTCACTTTTAGACAGTCGTACTTTTTTTTTTTTTTTTTTTTTTTTTTAAGTACATCCCCCTTGGGCCTCCCTGGTGGCACAGCGGTTGAACCCTGGGTTGCGAAGCTGCCCACAGCCTCTGCAGCACTGGTTCGATTCCCAGCTGCAAGGCAAGGGTCCCACATGGCGCGAAGACTTCTCCTGCCGCCCACTGCTCCCCTCGGCAGTGTACTTTGTCACTCTGCCTGTTCTACTCTCCACTCTGGCTCTGGTGAATTCTCTCACCTTCCCGTGCCTCTGACTGTAAAAATGAATAAATAAATAAATAAAGCACATCCCCCTTAACCTGGTTTTATTTTTTTTTTTTGAAGATTTATTTATTTATGTATACAAAGAGTTGGGGTACAGGCCAGAGATGAGGGGGGTGAGAGGATTCACCAGAGACAGAGTGGGGAACAGAAGAGGCAGACTGACTGAAATACACTGCTGCGGGGAGCAGCGGGTGAGACAGGAGGGGTCTGCCTTGCCATGTGGGTTGCTCCCTGGCCCACCAGGGATTGAACTCATGCTGCAGAGGCTGTGGGTTGCTTCAAAATGCATTGCTTAGCCCCTTGTGCCACCAGACAGGCCCCCGTTCTACAATTTTTTTTTAATTTATATATTTATGCATACAAGAGCTGGGGTTCAGGCCAGAGATGCAGGGGGTGAGAGGATCCACCAGAGACAGAGTGTGGAACAGAACAAGCACATCGACCAAAGTACACTCCTGAGGGGAGCAGCAGGCGAGTCAGGAGAGGTCTGCTGCGCCATGTGGCTTACTTCCTGGCCGTCCCGGATCAAACTCATGCTGCAGAAGCTGCGGATTGCTTCATGGTGCAGTGCTTAACCCCTTGTGCCACCAGGGAGGCCCCCCCAATTCTGCTTTTTACAAATTAAAATGACATATGCATTATCTCCTTTTTCTATGTGAACAATGTGGTGTTTTGGGGGAAGTACTACTTAAGCAAATATTTGTCAGTAAACATTTTATAAACAATAGTACACAGATTATGAAAGTGAACTGCTCTATGAATTATGGCCATGTATCACTATCACCCAAGGTCACCATTTATTTTTTTTAGTAGAATGTTTGAGTATTTTTTCTGTTTACTTGCAACTCATTTGTTCACCATTTATCTGACTCTTTAAGGCCTTCTAGGATTATTTTACTTCTTCTTGAAATATATCCTTTAACATATTACTTAGTGAGGTTTTTGGTGATGAACTCTTAGTCTGAAAATTTCCTTTTATCACCAATATGGAAGGTAGTTTTGCTGAAGACATGATATTAAGCGACCATTTTTTTCCTAATAGAACTTTGATATTATTTTACCATCCTTGGTCATAAATTCTAGGTGATGAAGTGTCAGTTTCAGTGTAATTATTTTTTTGTCAGTGATTTATTTATGTTTTCCTTTGGCCATTTTTAAGAGTTTTCTTTTTCTTTGACTTTGTGGTCTCTGATTATAATGTTTGTAGTACACACTTGTTTTTATTCATTCCACTAGATGTATGTCTTCTTGTATTATTTGTTTCTTTCACCAACTGGAAAATTTAAAGCCATTTCAAATCTCTTATTTTGCTGTTATTATTTATTCTGTCATTTGAGTTGTTTAAGGGCACATACAAGGTATGTATTAGACATCATTATTAGATCTTTCTTGTTGCTTTGTTCAGTTCAAATACTTTGTTTAAATACTTTGACATGTTAATTTTAAATTTTGTCTGATGAATTGGTTTTTGCTTAATCTGCCTAACACCCTTGGTGTTTTGTTTCTGTGTGTGTTTGATGATCTCTTCACCTCATCATTTTGTTTTACTACTCGGAAAACCTGGGTGCCTAGACAGACATTTTCTTGGAGAAAGGATTTATTTATATTGGATTACTTCTGACTTGGGAGCACTCAGCTATCTTTACGGTTCCCTAGCTTTATATGGGGACTTCCCAGTGTAAGCTGACCTCAGCTTTAAAAATCACCCTTGAAGTAATTCTTAGACAATTCAAAATATTAACTATATCATCCTAACAGTGATACTTGAGCAATGCGTGAAACCATAGAAATGAATTTTAAAGTATGAATATCATGAAGTACAAATAATTTTCACCATTTCAAAATCTAATCTATTTCCCTTTGACAGCTAGATTGCATTTGAAGGTAAAGAAAGTAAAGTTTTTTATTCAAAACAACATTGATGTGATGTATACTGAGTAGACACAGTTGATGAGATTTACTGTTTTCACTATTTTCTTCAGAAATAATTTGAGATCAAGAAACATGTTGTTCAGTCACTGAAGAACAAGTTTGACAATTTCTCAAAAAGTTTAGCATAGAATTACCTAATGACCCAGCAATCCCTCTCCTGGTGGTAGCCATTAGAATTGAACACAAGTACTCAATTTGTTTACAGATGTTCTTAAAGCACTATTAAAAACAGCCCAAAACATGGAAGCAACCTCAAGGTCCATCAGTTGATGAATGGATAAACACAGGATGGTGAATCATACCACGGGATACTATTTGACCACAAGGGAACATGCTGATAACATGATCTGGAAAACATGCTAGTGTAAGAGTCAGACACAGAAGACCACGTAATGTGTAATTGGATTTACATGAAATATCCAAAATAAACAAATACATAGCAAAAGAAAACACATTTATAGTTACCACAGAGGGAATAAACGGGAATGGGAGTGACTGTTTAATGGGTACATTTTCCCTTTTGGGTGATGGAAATACTTTAGAACTAGATAGAGGTAATAGTATACAGCATTGTGAATGTTCTAAATACTACAAAATTGTGGACTTACAAATGAATAATGTGATGGGCCTCCCAGGTGGCTCAGCAGTTGAGTGCAGCGCTGTGAAGCTGTCCGCAGCCTCTGCAGCGTGGGTTCAATCCGGTGAGAATCCTATCTGGTGCAGCAGACCTCTCCTGTCTTGCCCGCTGTTCCCATCAGCAGTGTTTTCTGTCATTCTGCCTGTTCTGCTCCCCTCTCTGTCTCTTGTGAATTCTCTCACCCTCCCAGGGTACGCCTCTGGCCTGTACCCTAGTTGTTGTATAAATAAATAAATCTTTAAAAAAATGAATAATGTTAGGTGAATTTTGCCTTAGTAATAAAAGGCATGTATGGTTAGCTTCTAGCTGATTCTATAAAAGAGGACATATTGTGGAATTGAATTCATGTGTAGCCTGCTTGGTTCCCTTGAGGGTAATATTCCATTAAATTGCTACTAGCTAACCAAATTAACTATTATTCTGTAGCTTGAATTTTTCAATAAGTAGAATTGAATTTTTTTGAACATTTCTTTCATATCCAGTACATTATGTATGCGGAGTTGATTCATCCCTGTGTATCAGTGGTTTTGTCCAACTGTAAAGTGAAATACCTGTAAATAGGCACGTGGGATATTTATTGCTTTTCCAGATCACCTGTCACTGGTATTATATGACACTATGCAATGTCATTTGAGAAGAAATATTTTTCCACAGGTTTCTTCTCTTTGTTTTATCTAGTCATAGTTGCCATGAGGTTTGTGTTTAATTATAAGTTGCTTTTTGTTGTCTTTATTGAAATAACATTATTTTAAAACATTGTGTAGATTCCATGATTGTATTTTCTCACTGTGCCCACCAATGTCCAGATACCATCCACCGCCAACCAGTCAGTTGCTTCTTGCTCCTTCCCTTCTGCTAACATCATTCTGTTATTACAGTTAAGGGTTTTTATTTTCTTTGTGTTCCACAAATAAGTGAAATTATATCATGTTTCTGTCTGTATCTAACTTATTTTGATAAGCATAATCCCCTCAAGTTCCATCCATATTGTCAAAAAAAAAAAAAGGGCAAGATTTTACTTTTTATATGGTTGCCTTTCTAATTAATTTCTATCAATATATTTTGATCAGGTACATGTGTGAATCTAGTTGGCACAGGTTTTACACTATGCATAGTACTTACAGTGATTAAGAACTCCTCCTCCTCCACTCCCCATTTCTGATAAGGGCTAAAGGCCACAGGGGAATGTCTAGGTCTTGGTATTTTCATCGATGCGTTTTGATCTTTTCAATAGTGCCCTCAACTGGTAAAGACATTAGGTTTTTTTCATCCAGGCAGTTAAGTCCCAAAGTCAGTACTATACAATGAAAAATCAAAGACCTTTTTGTCGGTGTCACCAGCAGCTGGATTTCATCTTTTGTTAATGACTGAATAGTGTTCCATTGTGTGTCTATACCATGTCTTCTTTCTCCATTCATCAGTCTTTGGGCACTATCCATATCTCAGTTAGCATAAATAATGTTGCAGTGAACATAGGGGAGTATATGTCTTTTTGAGTTGATGATTTCATATTCTTAAGGATTATTTCCAGAGATGAGATTTCTGGATCACATGGTAGTTCTGTTTTTAATTTTTTGAGGAACCACCATACTGTTTCCAAGTGGCTGTACCAGTTTACATTCCCACCAACAGTGTATGAGGGTTTCTTTTTCTCCACATCCTTGTGGAGGATCCTCATTATTAGTACTTGACTTTCTGATTATAGCCATCTCATCTGCTGCAAGGTGAAGGGCCATTGTGTTTTGGATTTCTATTTCCCTAATGATAAGCAGTGCAGAATATCTTCGTCTTTTGGCCATGTATATATCTTCTTTGGTGAATGTTGCAGTATGTTTTGCATTCTGGACTTTTGCTTCCTAATTAACACTACTGTTCCCCTAATCATTATGACAATAAAAATGGCCTCATACTTTCCCAGAATACCTCTGCTTTGGTACCACCCTCAATTGAGATTTGGTGAATTAGATCAACAACTTTCTTACAATAGATTTTTATTGCTTTACAGAATTCTAGTTCTTATCAAGATTAAGAGAATAGACATTTTCACTGCTTTTCAGACTACCTGCCCATTCACGTTTGATTCTTGCTTTGATTAGATATGTAGTAATAGGTTAATAATCAGCTTAAAATATTTCATTCTGAAAGCAGTAGTATTCACACTTCTCTGCAGAGCTCTACTCAGTGTTCTACACTGGCACCTCAGGCCACAGGAAGATGGTGTGGTGGAAGGCATGGGTGGGCTTCTCCAGTAGGTACAGTTTCCTTTTACCTGTTAATAAGCTGCTTTCAGGCTTGAAAGAGTTATGTTGTTCTAAGTTTTATCTTCATTCCTTTGCCTTAATAGGAACAGATGATTAGACATAAGAAGCATGACTTAAAAAATTTCTGTTAGTTTACTGATGGATAACCTCTAAATCACTAACTAGTGTAAAAAGAATTAAGTCTAAGTGTTTTTAGACAAGCAGATTCCTTACAATTGACTAACTGAATGAATTTGTCAGATTAAGCTCTATATCTCAATCATCACTTCATCATTTAGAGGATCAGCTACTCCAGGGGAAAATTGAGTCACCCAATAGGCCATTTAAAGTAAAACAATAAACTTGAAGAAAATAATTTGTTTATACTGAAATCAGACTATTCTTAGATTTATTTGTTCATATTTGTTTCCATCCTAAACTTAATAATTAATAATAATTAATAATTTTGTTGTTCAGTAGTTTCCCCTGTAAATTTTGTTAAAACCATGGTTTCTGTTAGTTTGTTTACATCATTTAAATGACATTTTACATTGCAGTATCTTCATACCTTGTAGATTATACTTTTGTTGTACATTCTAAGTACAACAAAAAACTACCATCTTATTTTTTCTCCCTAAAATTAATGGTTTTATTTCCTAAATTCAAAACAGTTATTCTCAGTGACTTCTACCTTAGGAAATTCTAGTGTCCTCCTTTAGTTCATGCTAGGTATTTATGTAACAGGGTGGTCCCCAGGAAAAGGGGAGGTTCCAGGTTCCCTGCCCCACCCCAGGAAGGGTGGAGGTGAGCTGGGAGGACAGAGAAGCTAAGCTGAAAAAGGAGAGAAGCAGCTGGGGAGGAAACTGGGGAAGGAAGGAGGATGGAGAGCCAGAAGGAGACCTGGAAGAGGCACGTGGAGCAGAGCCCTGTCTTCCCCTTTCCTATGGGTCCCCATTAGGAGGTGCCTTAGATTTGTGGAAGGTTTTCGGGCCTCAGTGGCCCAGCTTTGGACCAACCCTGCTTGGCTAGGCATTTGCCTGTGAAGGGATGGGTAGCTTCAGGTGTTTGGTTTGGAAACTTTATTCTTTCCCTTCTCTGTATTGCACATTCATTAAGATTCATTTCCATTGTAAGTCTTAAATGTTTTGTCTTGATGAGCAGCGGATGGCAGAATCTATTTAGAATGGGCAGGTTTGGGGGATTCTGGGGTGCCCCTCTCCTTGTCCTGTCACACTTGGATTGAGGAAGGATGAGTTTTTTGTTTCCAAAATAAGTAATTGTTATAAAATGTATACTATTTAGACATTGGAATAACTGATATCAATTAATTAGATATTAGGAAGTGAGCAAAACAACTAAAGGTTTACAGTAAAATAAATTCAAAGGTGTCTTTTTTTCTAGATTAATTCCTGGAAATATTAGATCACTGTATAACCTGTGATTAATCTAGTGCTAAATATAGATATAACATACATATATATCTCTATGTAGTTTTCCCCATGTCCCTATATCTATATATGTATGGATACAGAGATGGAGAAATCTATATATATAGAGAGAGATATGGATATTTTTATTTTGGATTTACTAGTACTGTTATACTTTTTTGGTTATTAATTACCTTCTTAAATTATTGGGAAATGTGAAGGAAGTGATTCAGAGTAGAACTCTTTGCCTTGTCTCTACGCATTTCCTGATAGAGTTTGAAAGAATACACTTATAGAGATACAGGTAATTATATAGTTGGCTTAATTTAGAGTAATGAAAATTCAGGCAGATAGAGCAGCATAACAATAGTTAACTTGGACTCTGTAAGTTCTAAAAAAAAACTAGTCTTTTTAACACTGGTCTCCAGTGACCAGGGCCATTTGTAGCATGGGGAGAACTCTACATGTGCTCTTTGTTCTGATTATGTTATCCTAATAGTAGGGACATGTGTCCTGTGTACCTTGTTTGGTTAAATAAGCACAGCTTCCCTGAGGGTAATAGATGTTTTTTTCCTCATTTAATCAGAGCCTTAGTTTTACTATCTGAGATCAGAAAACAAAGCGCTGCTATTCAGTAATGAAACTATGTATTATATGGTAGAACTGAGCTCCTAGAAGCCAAATTGGGACAGTTTGAGCATTAGAAAGATAATGATAGGTGTAATATATAGTGATGTGTAATATATGAATAGTGATGTGTAATATATATATATTTAAATAAACATTTAACAAAAAACATGCTCTCTCCATAATAGATTTCTTTTTAAAAGTAATTACTTCCTGTTATTAAATGTTCAGCTTTATCTTAAAGGGTTGATTAGGTGTGTGTTGTGTTGTGTTTTCTAAATTTATGTTAGATGAGTTACTGCTTATCAGTGTTATCACAGGAAAAGTCAACAAATTTGGGTTTTGAAAAGTAAAATACATAATTTATGAAGATTGTCAGTATTTGTAAGTACTCTCCACTAAGACATTTATTCAGCTTCTGGGATATGGAATATTTTTCAGTCACTTCACCTATTAGCATGTCCTCAAAGAACCGTAATTTTGTTAAAACATTGATGAACCAGTGCTGAATGATATAATGGTTTTTGCTGAGTCAATTGCCAAGAAACTATACATATGTTAAGTGAGGATGTACTGTATTTAACTGTATTTCAGAACTTTGTTTTTATGTAGCTGACCACATTGAAGTCATCTTGTCATTTTGTCACTTCTGACTTCAGCATCTTTGCTGTATTACCCTGCCTGTGAGTGATGCTGTAAATGATTTCCACATATCTCATCTTACCTTGACCCTCCTCCTTTCCTCTTTCCCTTTTCCCTTTCTCTCTACCGCTTCTCACTTTCTTCTTCCTTGACTCCCTTTCCTTTATCTTCCCCTTCTCATACTTTTCTGAAACACAAAATTCTCAAAAAAGTAATCTCTGATACAGGTTTCCCCTAATGACTCCCCAGAAAGTAGTTCTTTGTACATTTTATTTTTGAAAGAGATTCCAGTAAATGCTGTAAATTCAGATAGAGTTAAAAAAAAAAAATCTGTACTTGATTTAGCTTTGTAGAAAATATCCAACACACTATAATTTGCTCTGGTCCATGTTTTTCCAATTCCTTGGTAGTGTTTTCTTAACATTTTCCAGCAGCATTTGTTTTGTTGCCATATTTCCCATTTGTTAATTTAGCCATTTTTATCACGAGAAAATATTTCTTTGGTGATATGGAAGTTGGTCTTTGAAAAAGTTGAAAATATTTCACAATATACTTTCTTGAAATAATGTTTGACTTCAAGAAGTTTTGATTACATTTCAATGAGGGGGGATAAAATAAAAACAATGAAAAGAAGACATGGAGAGCTTAAGTAAATTTATAGCAATCTGCCATCAAAGCCCATTCTTTTAACTACCATGTTTTACCTGAATGTAATAAATACTTATTAAATTAATTGACTATGCTAAACCCACCAATAAAAGAAAATCACATAAAAAGTTTCCATGGTTGGGGCTTCCTTGGTGGTACAAGGGGTTAAGACGCAACCTATGAAACAGTCCGCAGACTCTGCAGCACAAGTTCGATCCTTGGCCTGCCAGGGAGCAACCCACATGGCGCAGCAGACCTCTCCTGACTCGCCCGCTACTCCCCTCAGCAGTGTACTTCAGTCAATCAGCTTGTTTTGTTTCCCACTCTGTCTCTGGTGAATCCTCTCACCCCCCCCCATACCTCTGGCCTGTACCCCAGTTCTTGTATGCATAAATAAATCTTAAAAAAATAAAAAAATTGAAAGTTTAAATGTTTGTAAAGCATTGCTGAAAAATAAGGTTTGTCTTCAAATCCAGATACTTCGTTTGAATCTTGCAAATTATCAGTTATATAAAAATTACAACATTTGCCTAAGACAAGTTTCATCACAACATCAGACCATGTTTTTTGATAACTTAGATATCACTTTGACATACTTTTGTATCTGGCTGCTTGTCATTGTTTCCACTTGATATGGCTGATAATGAGCTCCTGTTTAAGTGTCAGCTCTGCCATTTTCTTGTTTGTTTTTTTTTTCCTTGCATTAGTCAAACTGGTTTCTTTAAGGAAATCTATTTAATTTTCTTACTTCTTTGTGAAAGCTTCCTTAAAATTAGGTAATATTGTGTTCAAATCCATTTAACTTAGATATACACAGACATTAATATGTAGACTCCTTGGGTTGACTGTCAGAGGCTAATGAATGAATTAAGGATTCCATTGTTAGCCCTCTACATTATCTCATGTGGGATGAATAAAATAGGAACTGCCTGATATATTGGGGCTAGAGAGAGAGGAGGCATTGTCAAACCACAAATTAGACGGCTCTCCCTACTGGGAAATCTTGTGGGTATACCCCACCTTGAAGGACACTTTTACAGAAACTAGAATGCCATATTTCACTGAGGTATGATATTCTGAAAATGATTATTGGTGAAGGGTATATACAGGAAATGCTTTGTGCATGGCTTAACAAAGGGACTATCTGAGAGATCCAAAGGTAGGAATATTCTTGAATTGTTCATTAAAGCTTTTTCCAATGAAGCATGGATTTTTCATATTCTTAAATAACCTCTAAGATCCTTTTTAAAGATAATATATTTTTCTTCTTTGATCTACAGGTGAGTTTAATGTTAAGCAATTGAATATTGAACTGTTAAATGTTGTAAAGTTCAATATTGAACTGTCATTATATTTCTGCAATATAGTCTTCAGTCTTAAATGTGTATGTGTCTAATTTATATTGACTTTTATATAATCTTTTACCTGTAGTTTTTATGAGGCTTGTCAATTTTGTTAGATTTCAGAAAGTAAATCTTTTTCTGCAATTGGAAACAGTATCCATAGTGGTGTGTATATATATATATATTTTTTTTTTTTAGAAAATTTAAAATAAGTACTTTTTTTCTGTTAAGGTTTTAAATTCTGAAATATGTCAGACATACAAGAGAAGCTCTATAATAGATGCAAGTTTATCCACACCAAAATAAGAACAAGTAAAACCAAATAATAACTTTGAAGCCTCTTGTGTTTCTTTATTGCATTTTTCTTCAGAGGAGTAAACCCTTATTTTCTAGATGGTCATCATCATCTGGATTTTCTTAGAGCTCTTAACACAAACTTATCTACTGCTGAAAAGTGTTTAACTTTTTTGGCTTACTTATGACTTTCATATATATGGGATCAATGTATTCTTCAGTAATGATTTTTTGTATTTTGTTATTGATGGTCATTTATAAAATCTGACTTAGTTTACTCATTTTTTGCTGTTACATAATTTATTGAACGAATGCCACATGTCTGTATTCATGCTATCATTTATGAGTGTTTGATTGTTTCCCGTTTTTTGGAGTATAATTAGGTAAATATAATAGAGTTTCTCTAAGAGTATAATTGCTGCATCGGAGGGTAGTCTTTTCTCTTCTCTGTAGACAATATACTTTAATGTTTTCTGTTCCCTGTAGTGATTTGGAAAGTAATGATCCTGGTTTTAATTTTGCTATTAAACACTTAAAAAAACATTTAGAAACACATCTGAGAACACATTTCCTTTAATATTAACTATGAGAATAAATCCTGTATAAGTAACACTTTGAGTACAGTTTTATTCCTACTTACTACTTCTCCTTTTCCACTGTTGTAGAAAAGTTCTTGAATTTGTTTGAGGATTACCATTTTCAAATTATTCTAATAGTTTTATCTTATATTCTTCATTGTAATTATCAATGTCATTTGCGTTCTCTTTTGTAATACTTGTTATTGGGGTTAATATCTGAGTTTAAATAGGTTCTGTGTTCATGATCAGTCAGATGTCTTGCAGTTTAACCATTCCTTAATCTTCCTTAATCTGTGCATTAGAGTCTGTTTTTCCTGTCTCCCCAGAGAGCTATGTGACTTTCTTTTTTCTGAGTCTTCATCTGTCTCAAAATGAATTGCTACTGTCTTAGGTGAGCAATATGGACAGGGTAAGGATTTCTTGTGAATTAACTTCTCCCCTCAAAACTCTGGTATTGTACTATAATGTTTGTCCCTTAGAGTTATTTATTTTGAAGACAGGCCAGCTGTTCTGTGAAACTTTGAAGGGTGCTTCAGAGTTCTTATATTACTTCTAAGAATCTTCTTTATCTCTGAATCTTAATTTTTTCACAAAATGTGGCCAAATGTTTTTCCTTTTTATTAATTTTTGCCTTGTGACCCTTGCAGCCTGACTCCCTGGCCCCAGGGTGCTTTGTGATGTACCCATTAAGCATTTTAGCTAAAGAAGTTATTCTGTTATGTCAGTGATTGCTTCTGCTTCATATGTTCTGGTCTTTGCTTTAGGACCACCAGATTTTTTCTTTTTTGAGTCCCTATTGAGCATACATGTCTCATTGTTGTCCATCAATTGTCTTCATTAATTCTTTTACTTTACTTATAGAATCATTTTTTTCAAGCTTGTCTGTATCTTACCAATATGATCTTCATTGTCAAATTTGCTGTTTAGTGTCCCCCTTTTGGGGGGTATACCTCCTGGCAATGGAACTTCATTGCCTTTATGGTTTTCAAGCCACCATACTTGATTTTTTTTTTTAAAGATTTATTTATTTATTTATATTTTATTTATACAAGCACTGGGTACAGCCAGAAGCGCGGGAGGGTGAGAGAATTCACTAGAACCAGAGCCAGAGCAGGGGAGCAGAGCAGGCAGAAGGACAGAAGTACACTGCTGAGGGGAGCAGCTGGTGGCAGGAGAGGTCTGCGTGCCATGTGGGACCCTCCTCCGGTGGCTGGGGAGCAGCCGGGCATCGAACTGGTGCCACAGAAGCTGCGGGCAGCCTCGCAACCCAGCGCTCAACCGCTGCGCCACTGGGGAGGCCCCACCATACTTGATTTTATGCCTGGTGTTTCATCTTGAAGTTTCTTGTATCCCACATCAGTGGAAGTTCTACTGCCTGGTGTCATCTGGTGTCTCTGCTGGTACTTTTTATAGGTGCTCCACATCCCTAGGCATTTTATTCATTTTAACAAATAAGCTACAGATAGGAAGTTACGAAGTACTTTGCTTTCTTGGTCAGTGACCTAGTTCAAGCCAACTTTCTATAAGTTTACCCCCCTCCGCCAATAGTTGTCATTCTCTGGATCCAGTTAACAGACCTCATATTCTACTAATCCTTTGTGGCTAATAGAAACTTGCTTTTGATGTGTTTTGGCCTAGTTTTTTAGTCCTTTACTTTCTACTAGACCACATTACTCTCTTAAAAAGAGTTTTTCTCATACATCCTTCCAGTTGCTTCTAATGTATCAAAATTTGTAAATTTCTAACTTACAAGTGATATAGGATCCCTCTATTTTTATTCTAAGTTCATTTCAGTTAGATTTAGGGATAGAAATGAATGTATCCTTGAACTGCCATCTTTCCCCAAAATATTTCAAAAAGTTTTTAGATATAGAAGTGCTCTCCAGTCATCTATGCTTGATTTTTCCCCCCTTAATCTAAGAGTGTTTTCCTGTTGTTATTGTTTTTAATTTCTGCAAGTTCTACCAAAATAGTTACAGTTGAAATGATAGGATATCTGGAAATTGCTTTAAAACAAACTGGGAGAGGGCCTCCCCGGTGGCGCAGCGGTTGAGCGCTGGGTTGCGAAGCTGCCCGCGGCCTCTGCGGCGCCGGTTCGATCCCCGGCTGCTCCCCGGCCACCGGAGGAGGGTCCCACATGGCGTGCAGACTTCTCCTGCCGCCCGCTGCTCCCCTCAGCAGTGTACTTCGGTCCTTCTGCCTGCTCTGCTCCCCGCTCTGGCTCTGGTGAATTCTCTCACCCTCCCGCGCTTCTGACTGTACCCAGTGCATGTATAACCAAACAAACAAACCAGCAAACAAATAAATAAAGCATGCCTCTATAAAAAAATAAATAAATAAATAAATAAAAATAAAAAAAATAAAAAAAAAAAAACTGCTAAAAAAAAAAAAAACTGGGAGAAGTTTTGTGAAGATAGTTGTATGGATGAAACAAGATTAGGCCTGAGCTGGTATCTGCACATGGGCACTGGTGCTAGTTTCTACTTGTGCATGTGGCTTGGAATTTTACATCACAACAGTTACTTATGATTTTTCAAAGGTTTAATTTATTTCTTAGAAAATAAAATTATTTGAATTGCATGTGCTCACAGAATGTGCCTCATCTTTAATATTTGCTAATTTTATTTTGTTTTTTCAGTGCAAATTGATATATCATCAGTTTTATAATTTCCATGGAGATTTGAAAAGAAAAATCATGTATCTAATTAACTATATTGGTGGTTATATTCAGATCTTTTTAACCTAATTTAATTTGTTGTGTGCTTAATCTTAAGAGCTTAAATTTCCTACCTTCATAATAATACCACCCATATCATTTGATGCTGTTTTGAATGAACTCTTTCTTACCTTTCACCATAAGTTGATCACACTTGTTAAGCTATTTAATTGAACAATATAATTTAAAATAATTTCTGTATTATATGTCAGCTTTTCATGTTTGCCTTCTTCCTCTTAAGTCTGTGACCTATGGATAGCATAGAGTATGCCACAAAATAATTTAATGCCAAGTCAAAGAAAAAGTAACTTACGCTTCCTGAATCTGTTCCTAATATTAAACTATACTACGGAACCTCATTTCCCATGGTTGCCTGATAAGAGAGTTATTGCCATCTACATTCCAGTATTTTATCAGCCTTGCATTAAATATGTAGTATACAAGGAAGAGCTGAATAGATACTTGTTTGATTAATATATTAACTATTCAAAATGTTGTCATTGACTTTAAGAAGGAAGAGGAAGAAATGTGCTAACACTTGTTGTGGTTTAATGAGTGAACATGGTATATTTGTCAATGTATAAATAAGCTCAGGATCATGATACAAAATTAAATCAGAGGGATTGACATGTAACTTTGTATTTTAACTGCTTTCTCTTATCTGTAAATACTTTTTTTTAGTTTTCAGAAGTATAACTGTTTGAAAAAACAAGGAAAAAGAGACTTTGTTCTTATTTATTGAAAGAGAGAAGAAATCAGAACTGAGTGCTGGAATCTTAGTTGAACTAAGAAAGGTTGAGTCTTGATTGAAATATTTGTGACAACAAGAACAAGTACGGACACTTAAGCCAGGGGAATAAAAATTTCAAAAATCATAACAACCAAAACCATAAATTTCTGGGGATTGTAATTACGTAAAGAATCTCTTTGAACAAAATAAGCTTAGAATGTCCCAAAGGAACAGAAATCATGTATTTCTAAATCTTACAAAAATCTGAATTATTATTGAGGCTTATTGTTATTTCACCATAAAATAAGGCATTTACATGCTATTTATTATGATTATACAGTATTTTATTGAGACCAGTGACTCATACTGTGCATGCTCTATTTTGGGTGTTCTGGAAGGTAACATGTTTGTGGTCTTTCTTTTTTTTCTTCTAGCTGTAACAAAAAGCTTAGATATCTCAATCTACTGTATTCAGTGATGAGTAAAAAATTTCTAATGGCATACTAAACAAATTATCTAGTGTAATATTTTCATTTTAAAATTTTGCACATTTGTTATTTTCATTACATCTAAGTAAATATTTTTTGAAATAAAGATTACTCATCTTTCCTTTTTTTTTAAATTGAGATAACAGTCTACAGCATTGTAGATTCTAGGAATATATTTTCTCACCTAAACAAATGCTTACGTCACTACCTTTAGTCTCTTCTGATTGTTTCTTGGGTTCAGTCAATTCTGTAAGACCATACTTTCTAAAATACCTCTATTAGTACTATTGCCTGAGTTATTTCATGTGAAACAGATAATCTCTTATTTGCCACATAATCTTTGAGCAACTAGCTGTTTGTGTTTTTCTGCATTAGAAATTCAGAAAGAATAGGTTAATTTATTGACCTTAAGTCCACTGAGGGTTTGTCCTGGGGAGAGACTGCCTCTTTTTTGGCCTTCCTTTTGTTTTATGTGTTTAGACTGTAGGTTCTGTCGGAGGCATCCCCAGGATCATGGTAAAAATTGTTCAGGTGCACACTCAGCGTCGAGGGTTTTATCTGTTCATATGTCTCTGCTATAATGTCCTGTATCTACAACAATAAAGAAAAGGTTGGATTCGTTAGCTATCCAACTGCCAGGTAAGAAAAAGTCCCTTGCTCAAAGTGAACTTAAGCAGATAATTTGAAAGGAAGGCTCAAAGATGTGAATTATTGTGCCTTGTAAAGCGAAAAGGGGAAAATGAGGAATGATGATGATTTTTCATTTTATTAATTTTTATATTTGCAAAAGTATAGCTTCCATACATCCCACCTTGAAAGTTAAGGCTTGGTTCTAAAAACAGAATATTGAGATCATTTTATATGCTCACTGATACCCTCATACCTCATCTCAACTGTCTTTAACTAATGAAGCAAAAGAGTAGGTAAATGCAGGATTGATCTGTAATGTAATCACATCTAGAACTTCTCTGTAGTTTATAATTGCTGTGATAATCAGTTTAGCTTATTTGAGAAGTGTATTAACAGGTTCATTACAGTGTTGTGTTTGATAGGGACTTGACCAACTTTTTCTGCCATCTTAAAATTTTAATTAGGAATCATAATAAACTGGTTGGGTGGATATGAATTTGGAAATTTAATCCTAATTACTATTAAGATTGATCATACCCAGTTATGGCTATACAGTGGGGGAATACAGGAATAATCTTGTTGTTCAAAATGTGTTAAACTTTTCCTGTCCGATTAGACTGTGACCTTACTGCTCTTTAAAATGAGTATACCATTTCTGGTGTGTATCCATAGAGGCAATTCAAACAAGTGCACAGATTAAACATGGCTGCGTGATTTATAATAGCAATGAACAAAACTGAAAATAACTAAGTATCACTAGAGTTACAGTTAAGTTTTTATATATCAGCTGGACCACATACTATATACATGGTTTAAAAAAGAATGACATGCTCAAATCTTTGAAATATGTTAAATAAAAGTATACACAGAAAATATACTGAAGTTTGTGGATGAACTGTTGTTATCTCTGGTGAGTTATGGAGAGACCAGGGGTTAGAAAATCTCATTTTCACTTGGTTTTTACAATGAATCATGCATAATTTTCATAAAATCAGTTAATACTGCCATTTGTCTACATATAGCTGTTACTTGATATCACTAATTTATATTTCTATGAGTAGTGGTGTGGTCTTTTGTGACAATTTAAAAACACTGAGTACCATTGCATTGAATTATCTTCTGTACCTGTGGTGCAAAACAACAATTCCATGACTATAAGAAGATTATGTCACCTTTATTTTTATTTAGTGCCTCTAGGAAAAGAATACAAATATATATGGTAGAAGTTAAAAAATAAGACGTAAATCTTTTTAAAACTCTGCTGTGCTGTTTTTCCTATTTCAGTTACCTAGAAAAATACGAGAAAGTTCATCATTTTGGGGAGGAGGATGATGAAGTACCACCAGGAAATCCAAAGCCACAGCTTCCTATTGGTGCAATTCCATCTTCCTACAATTACCAGCAGCACAGCGTATCAGGTAAATATCATTGAATATCACTGGACATTAGCAGAGCATAGGCTCACAGTTTTGAATTAGGAAAATAGCCTGTCATATAATGAATTAATCAAACTTTTCACATGAGGATGTGTAAGTCCTTGGGGTCATGCAACTTAGAAATGCATTATCAACATCTGACTGGTATCAGGGGCCTTTCTGTCACAGGCTGCTTAGGATTTTTGTTGCAGGAATTTTCAAAATTAAAAATACCTACACTCTCAAGTAAAGTTTTTCCTTACTGCTTTGACTAACCATCAGTTTAATCTGAATACTCAAATGAGAAGAAGGACCAGTTGGGATTAAGGACTCATAAAGTGGACTCATAAAGTCCACTCACTCGACTTTTGGCATTTACTGGAAAGTCTACTAGATTTTTTTGACAATTACTAGAATACCCAAAATCATAATTTCTCAGGAATGTTTCTAATTCTACTATTTTTCTGCCATGGTACCAGGAATAAGAATTTCTCCCTGTAAGTCATTTTTGTAGTGGTAGTAGAGGAATTACAGCTAAAAGGAAGAGGACTCAACTTAGAAATAATCTAGTTGAACATCTAATTAAAAGGTTCTTGAGGGGAGAGCACATGGGGTTTACAGTGTTGACTAGTTCGAAGGCTGGGACTGTTAAGACTAGAAAGAGAGCTCTGAAGAGATATACATCTCTTTTCTTTAATCATTAACATTTGGCCAAAGAAAAGGTATTATATCTTTCTCAAGGGTATTTTCTTGATAAAATTTACAATTACCTAGATATTTATTACTATTTGATATTAACCCCAATCTCTTAACCTTAAATTTAAGCTCTCTGATTTGTACCAGTATACTAATTTTTTAAATTTTATTATGCATTATTAGTTTCAAAGTTTCTTTCATGTTGAATTTAACTCCATATTTCTGCCTCAATCAGTAATAACTGAAGATATAATCTCCTAGAATCTGTGATCTCCATCTGAAGAGACTTCATCTGATACTTGTTTAGGTAGTAATATGATTGCAGCAAGAGCAAACCAAATCTAACTTTATTTTTATTGAGTAGATATTAACCGAAAACCAAGGTTCAAGTAAAACATGCTAAGTCACTATGTAGATCTTGGTAATAGTTTAAACTGATAACATTAAACTTGGTGATTTGTTAGGTGACATGCTCTCTATTCCTGAAAAGAGCTAGTGACCACTGTATTATCCAAGCCTGTTATGGAGGGTGGCCCTACACTGAATGAGACATTTGCTAGTGACCTTTAAGACCATTTTCAGTTTTATAATTCTGTGATTTCTATATTACAGTACCAGCAAAACTGTCTGCCCATTTTTTGTTCAATAGTTTACTCTATTTCCAGTGTCTGCTAGTTCCCCAAACTAACCCATGTCTGCATTTGATCTAGTTTAAAGTAAAAATTTTTCTGTATATGATTTTTTTTCTCTCTTAATTAAAAGTGATTTTCTTTAAGAAAGAGGATGTGACTATTTCTGCTATTTCAAAAGCCTAGTGAAAGTCATTGATAGAGCTGCGCAAGTTAAGGAACAACTGAATTGCTCGACCTGGTATTACAATAATTTCTTGCTGAACATTGTCATATATCAATCCTGCTTTTTAAAGGGAAATTTGAGCAGTTAGGTAACATGTAGCATGTTTGACAAAATCAGAATCAGGGACTCATAAAAGAAAAGGAGCTAGGAATTGCTGGAGGAGCATTACACTATAATCTCTCTTACTCATTTTGAAAAGAGGTAGTAGGGCCTCCCCGGTGGCGCAGTGGTTGAGCTCTGGGTTGCGAAGCTGCCCGCAGCCTCTGCAGCACCGGTTAAATCCCCGGCTGCTCCCCAGCCACCGGAGAAGGGTCCCACATGGCACGCAGACCTCTCCTGCCGCCTGCTGCTCCCTCAGCAGTGTACTTCAGTCAGCCTGCTCTGCTCCCCACTCTGGCTCTGGTGAATTCTCTCACCCTCCCACGCTTCTGACTGTACCCAGTGCTTGTATAAATAAATAAATCAATCTTTAAAAAAAAGAAGAGGTAGTAAATTCATGGGAGCATTTATGGATTAGAAGGTGCACGTTTTTTTCCCCCCTAAAGATTGATTTATTTATTTATACAAGCACTGGGTACAGTCAGAAGCAAGGGAGGGTGAGAGAATTCACCAGAGCCAGAGCGGGGAGCAGAGCAGGCAGAAGGACCGAAGTACACTGCTGAGGGGAGCAGCGGGCGGCAGGAGAGGTCTGCGCGCCATGTGGGACCCTCCTCCGGTGGCCGGGGAGCAGCCAGGGATCGAACTGGCACTGCAGAGGCTGCGGGCAGCTTCGCAATCCAGCGCTCAACCGCTGCGCCACCGGGGAGGCCCGAAAGTGCACTTTTTTAAAGTAGAAGTCAGGCCTCCCCTGTTGGCGCAGGCAGTTGAGCGAGGCACTGTGAAGCTGTCTGCAGTGTCTGCAGCGTCGGTTTGATCCCGCTGGCCAGCCCGGTGAGGGTCCCACATGGTGCGGCAGACCTCTCCTGTCTCGCCCGCTGCTCCCCTCAGCAGTGTATTTCATCAGTCTGCCTGTTCTGTTTCCCACTCTGTCTCTGGTGAATCCTCTCACCCTCCTGTGAATCTGGACTATACCCTGGTTCTTGTATAAATAAATAAATCTTTAAAATAAAATAAAATAGAAGTCAGAGGCATTATGACAATATTATGAAAATTAACATGATCTTGAAATACAAAACTTTTTCGCTGATGATTCTTTTCAGGTGTCATTAAGGAAAATAGAGTAAGGTTCATAGCTTTCAATATAGGTATGTGTGTTTGCTAAATATCAAAATAGTATTATTTAGTGGCAGATTAAGAGTCTTCAGAAAATTTTATTTAGAATCTTTTAGAGATGTGTATTTACATCTTTGATCATACAACCTTACTATCCTTGTAGGTTTGGATAAATATATTTATTTTAGGGTAACTATGATGCTGATTTCATAAGATTATATAATAAACGTCAATTGACAGTAGATCCAGGCCATTTAATAGGAAGTACAGTTTTACTCAATCACCATAATAGAATTTGTACACTGATAGAAAATAGGACCAAATTTTCCTCTGGGTATACTGACTCTTTGATCAAGGACTTTGAGTGGCAAAAAAAAAAAAATATATTAAGTAGATTTTGCTTTGAGCTTTGGGTTTATTAAATGCTGACATCATTTAATGGGATGTGATTCTTTTCAGTTATTTGCATAGTTTTTCATACCTCTTGCTATAAATCCTATGGTTTCCACTTTTCTCTGACATATTGATTTGGATACAGTTCGTCCTGCAGAATTACAGGGCAGATTATTAAGGACATCTTTGTTGTCATCTCTTACATTTTTAAATTAAAATTTAATATATAGGGCCTCTCTGGTGGCTCAAGGGGTTAAGACGCAACCTATGAAGCAATACGCAGCCACTGGAGCTGTTTGATCCCTGGCCAAGGAACTACCCACATGGCGCAGCAGACCTCTCCTGACTCGCCCACTGCTCCTCTCAGCAGTGTATTTCAGTCAGTCTGCCTGTTCTGTTCCCCACTCTGTCTCTGGTGAATTCTCTCACCCCCCACACCTCTGGCCTATACCCCAGTTCAATCCCTGGCTGGTGATCGAACTTGTGCTGCAGTGGCTGCGGATAGCTTCATAGGTTGTGTTTTAACCCTTGCGCCACCAGGGAGGCCCAAATTTAATATATTTTTAATTAAACATTTAAAAATTTATTTCCAATATCTTTAGTAGAAAAATTACTAAAGGCAGAAATCGACCAATAACTCATTGAAAGTAATAGAAGTATAGAATTTTTGAGCAGGCCAGGATTTTAGTCCTCATCTACTCCAATCCATTCGTTTTGACAGAGGAAGACCAACTTCCCATCTGTTTGCATTTGTGGCATTGAAATTTGAAAGAGTTGCATATAGGAAGAAGGTTGGGTTTGTTTCTTCTTGTTGTTATTGTTGTATTATTAGTTGTCTTTAGTGAAGATTTTCCTTTAACATTTAGACTAGAATGTCGCTGCCAGTGTCAATGAAAAGAATGTACTGTAGAGTTCTACAGTGTATGTAAATGCTCCAGGAGCAATTCTTCCTTTCTCTGAAAATAAAGAGAGGTGACTAAGTATACCAGCACTGGTACATTTGTATAAACTTTGAGGCAAGAATGTTGAAAATAAACTTTCCGTTCCACTCTGATTATAAAATTATAGCTGTTCAATCCTATCTCCCAGGTGAGGGGATAAAAAAGGATATTCAAATCTTGGAAGCATTTTCTCCTACGTAGCCTTAGTAATCTTTTCCAAACCTGATAAAATTAAAGAACTTTTCATAATTATTACACTTAGCCATTTTATTTTAATTGAGCTGTTTTTGGTAAAGTCAGGTAAGGCTTTATTGAACTTAGTAGCTGATGGCATCTGTCATTCTTTAGTAGAAAACAGAACAATTCTTAGATCATACTTAAAGCATATATACAAAACTCTGAAAAATGTTGAAAGTGGGTTCCGATTTTTTTTTTTTTCTCTTCCAGTTTATCTGAGAACAACAGAATATTACAATAGATGCTAACCGTTGTTGAGACTTGACTTCCCATCACCGATTCCAGAGTGCAGTATAGAAATATCACAGTCTTTGCCTATATTCCCAGAAGATTTGTTACTTTTTCTCCAGATATTTAATTATGTTATTTATGAGAAATTTTCACTTACTAAGATTACAAAAAATAAACATTATTGAACTTAAATATTGTGGAAAATCTGTATTGACCATTATATTATTGAAGAAAGTGCTAGAATGTTTTTTAACTGCAGAGATGTGTCCTTAAATGTCTACATTGTGAAATGAAGACTTTTCTTATTTACATGATTTTCCTCTTTTTCCTCTGTAGCATGTTTTGACAGTAAAATTCCTATTAATGTTCTCTTTAGTGAGTTTTTGGGGGAAAAGTTTTTAAGTCCATATATGTCTGAAATACTTCATCTAGAAATATTCTTTGTTTTCTTGCCTCTTCTATTTAAACTAGTTAAGGGCCTCCCCTGGTGACGCAGCGGTTAAGCGCTGGGCTGCGAAGCTGCCTGCAACCTCTGCAGCGCCGGTTCAATCCCCGGCCGCCAGCAAGGGTCCCACATGGTGCACAGACCTCTCCTGCCCCGCCAGCTGCTCCCCTCAGTAGTGTATTTTGTCAGTCTGCCTGTTCTGTTCCCCACTCTGGCTCTGGTGAATCCTCTCACCCTCCCATGCTTCTGACTGTACCCAGTGCTTGTATAAATAAATAAATAAATCTTAAAAAGAAAAAAATAAACTAGTTAAATTTTTATTTGAAAATATATTGGGGGCCTATGTCTCAGAATATAATTGCCAAGCCCTACCTGCACCAAAATTAAAGAGTCAGTATTTCTGCAAATAACAGCATTTTCTTATAAGTATATATTATATAATCTATAATCTAATCTGTAAGCCTGTCTTTCCTTCCTTCAAAGTTTCAAGTCTTCTAAATTAATTCTCCTACAGAAAACTTTAGTTACCTGACCATAAATGGAAAATTTTATTAATCAGACTTACTCAAAATGAAAACTTTTGCTCTGTTAAGAAATGAAAAGACAAGTTACTAAGAGAAAATATTTACAATACAGGTATTAGATAAGTGAATCAGAATTGACAATATTAAGTGCTAGCAAGAATACAGAGCAACAAGAACACTCTCTCTGTACATTGCTTGTGGAAATGCAAGATATTAACATCTACTGGGGATGTTAGTTTCTCACAAGTTAATAAACTATGACCCAGCAATCTAAGAGAAATGAAAGCACCTATCTGCACAAAGTCCTGTATGTGAATGTTTATAACAAATGGAAACATGTTTATAATCAAACGAAACCATCCAAATGTCTTCCGACTAGGGAATGGAGAAACTGCTTTATATCCATACAATAGCAATAAAGTGTGCATCCGCATGGATATTCACTTCAAAAGCATTTTGCTAAATGGAAGAAATCAAATCAACTACATACTATATAGTTCTACTTATTTGGCATTTTGAAATAAAAGAAAGCTATCAGAACAGAATTAGATCAGTGGTTGTGGGTAAATGAGGGACTTGACTACAAAGAAGCATGAAGAAACTCTTAGTTGTGATTGTGGTTAAAAGAATTATAGAACTAAAAAGTGTAAATTTTACTATGTTAGTTATATAGCAGTATATCTGACCTAAAAATGTAATAATTCTCCTATTGCTAGCTAAAAAGGTAGGCTAGTTTGTCCCCAAATTAGAAATTTCAAGGATACAGTCCCTGGATGACAGTATATTAAAATCAGAATGAGCCCCTTGAAATGCAAGAGTAAAAAATGTAGATTATTTTATCTACTTGTACAGTAATATTTTGACAGTGACATCCAACAGAGTATGTACATTTTTGTATTTTAATAATGGTCTTTAAATAATATAAATTTAACTGAAGTTTAGAAAACTGAGCTTTTTAAACTTCTACTTAGTTTCTATTTTATGAAAGAAAATAGGCTTCTGTACTGAATTCAGAAGAACTTTTTTTTTTAAGATTTATTTATTTATGCATACAAGAACTGGGGTACAGGCCAGAGGTGTGGGGGGTAAGAGGATTCACCAGAGACAGAGTGGGGAACAGAAAAACAGCAGGTGAGCCAGGAGAGGTCTGCTGCTGTGCCATGTGGGTAGCTCCCTGGCCCGGGATCGAACTCCTGCTGCAGTGGCTGTGGATAACTTCATAGATAGGTCTGAAACCTTTGTGCCACCAGGGAGGCCCCTGAATTCAGAAGATCTTAACCATAACACATGATGCATTTAATATACTGAAGCTGCTTTTGTTTTTATCTTTCTTAGATTATCTGCGTCAAAGTTATGGGCTATCTATGGACTTCAATTCGCCAAATGATTATAATAAACTGGTGCTTTCACTGTTATCTGGACTCCCAAATGAAGTGGACTTTGCTATTAATGTGTGCACTCTCCTATCAAATGAAAGCAAACATGTCATGCAACTTGAAAAAGACCCTAAAATCATCACTTTATTACTTGCTAATGCTGGGGTGTTTGATGACAGTAAGTTTTAAGCTAAACATATTGTTTGATTATTTTGTAAAGGTGTTATAAAGTTTTTAAAAGGTTTTTAAGAAAAAAACACTTTTTATTAGTAACTAGCATTCTTTATTTGCTTTTATTTTTGTTAAATGTTAGATAATGCTTGGATTTTTTTTTAACCTTAAACATATGAACAGGATTTCAAATGTTTCAAATTCAGGCCTGAAAAGAGTTTTTTTCTGAAGTATTTTTCTGGTGGTTTGTGGTAATAATTTTTAGTTAAATAGTTTAAGGTATGCATTTGAAAATTTGCTGCCTGAATACTCAAAATAAGACCTATCAACTATTTCGTATCCTTTTACTTGTAGGGTTTGCTAGTTGCGGGTTTTTATTAATAAAATTCTTTATTTTCTGTAAAATTATTTTATATTAAATATAGGTTACCCTTCAGACTAAACTGTTCTACTGTAGTGTAATTGAGATTTTTCACATCCCTCCTACACATATTTTTTTTAAATATCTGTGTTGACTGTATTGTTGATAGTAAATTTTTTTGTGCTTCTCAACTCCATATTCCTTTTACCCTAACACCCTTTTAATTTCTTTTGTGAGAACTATGTCCTGTTAACTCATAGGGTGTTGACACATATTGAATTATTTCATCATATCATTTATAAACTCTTATTATTGCACAGTGGAGATAGTGTTGAGAATTTTAATTTTTTAAAATCTTTAAATAGCAACTTGTTTGCTAATGAGTTCTTTTTTGCAATTTGATTTGTGGCCATATTATACTTTTAAAATATATTTTGATTTGGAATTTTCTACATAGGATTCCTTAAAATTTGACATGTACTTATTTTACGACAATCTTGAAATTGAACAAAAGTAAAAATGAGTTTCTTACCCTGCCTGAAACTACTCTTGGTACATGGGAAGCAGCAAAGCCTAGCTTGTATACATTTATATTGAAACTTTGAGGATCTTAATTTTGTGGATCTCCATCTCATTTTCATGTCTTTTGGTTCCTAATATTTTATTTTGCATTTTCAAAGACGTTCTTTGGCATTTAATTAGAATGGAGTTTAAGTGTTTTGCATGTTTTAGGAATCTTAATATGAAATTTTAGAAAGGATTTTCTCAAATCAAAATAATTTTAGTGAAGTCTTTAGTTGTTGAATAAGAATTAACTTGTGTCTGTATGATAGATGTAATCTTAACAGTTTTGGTACACTGGAAGCATGTCATTCTTTAGATCACATGTATTTTATCTTCATGTATTCTTTAGGAGCTTTTATTTATTTAAAAGACTAGATTATCATGCAGTGTAGCAATCTAAATAAATAATAATAATTTAGCCATTGCTATGTAAAGAAGTTTATGGTTCCAAATGTAGTATAGAATTCCAGGGTAAGCAGGGACATTATGAAGACCCCATATAGCAATAGCTTTTATTATGAAAATAATTCTTTCTGTGTTTGAGGTTTGTGGCTATAACTGATTTTTGAAGAGGTCTTGATTTATTTATTTTAGGATATGTAATTTTAATTGAGAGATAACTGTAGATGACATTTCTTTTAGAAAGTGAGGATTGTTTATACATATTGCATGTTTAAGGATGTGTAATAAAATTTCATGTGACAAAAATTAATTTTCCACCTTATATTTCCATCTAGTATTCTTTTTCCAGTGATAATTTTCTAGATAAGGTTTTTCAGGCCAAACAAAAACCTTGTCTCTTCAGTAGTGTGTGCTCTTCATTTGTCTGATTAAAAGGCTACTTATATATGTTTGATTATTTTATAATCAAATAGTTATCTTTCATATTAATGTTTTTAGTTAAAATTTTCACATTTATTCTTTGTCATTTCATTTTGACCCTAATTTTATCAATTGTATCAGTTCTCCTTGATCCCATTATTGAAATGTATTAGCATGTTAAAAATTTTCTTATTCCTTACCCTTTTTAATATTTTTCCAATGAAATTTCTTACTCTAACCAAACAATTAAAACTTTATTTTTCTGAGTACTAAGTAAGTATTAGATCTGTACTTAAATATATAATAAGACTGAAATTGTCAATAAATCTTTTAGAATAGAAGATATAGCCATTTGTTGTGCTTGTCACAACACATCCATTAAGGAGTCTTGTTTTTATAAAAAATTATATTCATAAATCCTGTTTAGAATTGACTCTATATAGTTTCCTTTATGCATTCAAAAAGTAATAGTTTCTATTACAGATTCATCTGATAGTTGATGAAGACACTTACGTAGTTTTTTAAAGAGAAATGCATATTGTGCCCTGTCTTTGTATTATACTGCTTTACTGTCTGGTCCTACAGCTGACACCATGACCTACCTACATAAAGGAGCAAACAGTGATATCACATGTAACTATATGCACTAACCATTGCTGGGGAAGAGTGGGGACATGGTATTATAAAGAAGCAGCTTTTGAAAATAGAAAGATTTACTCTTCTCTTAAAACAACTTCATTAATAAATGCAAATAAGGTATAGGGCTGAGCATATTCCTTAAAGGATATTGTGTTTATGTGATTATTTCCAAAAAATTACTTGTCCCATATTATTTGAAACGTGAATTAAATGAGACTTTTTAAAATTAAAGATTTCAAATTATAACAGCCTGGCAATATGATAATAATAACGTCAATTTGACTTCTTATTTTTTGTATACTGAATAATTGAATCAAATCTGAAATCATGGCTTCCAAAAGTATCTTTTGTTCTTGCCACTCTTCTTGACCATGGTCTCTCGTTTGATGGTATGTTTAAGAGCAGGCTCTTACTGACATTCTTATTGACATTTTTGTTCAAAGGACTGTCCACAGAGTCCTTCTGGACATGAGGTGATTGTAGTTTCAAACTTTCTCAAAAGACTTAGTGATCTTTGACTTTGACGATTTTCTTCTTGCCCATTTTGACTGTCACTTTGTGGGAATAGTGGTCAGTTCCAGCCCCCAGAACAGGCTGTATGTTCTCCATGATGGCCTCTTATATCTGGAATAGCATATATGCAGGACCAGCAACTCCTTCCAGGTTTCATGAACTTGTCCTTTTTGACAGCAATGACTGGGGCCTACCACAAAAGTAAAACAATCCTTACTTTTTAATATTTTTCTCCTCTAAACTCTGTCTTGATGGCACTGGCCTGAATGATCATTAATTACAAAGAAATTGAACCAGTTTAGGGGGCTTTCACATCAACCCTGCAGCAAGACTTCTCTTGATGTCCACATAGATGTTGTGCTCCACTACTAAGACTGGTGGTTTGTCCTTCTTACATGCAGATTGCTCTCATCTACTTCAGACTCATTACCTCATGGCAATCAAGAAATTAAATGCATATTGGGGATTTATTCCCAGGGATGATCAACTTCCTTCACTATTTTCCAAGACACAATTCTATTAAAAAAATGCAATTGGGAGCTTGTGAAATTTTTTGGTACTAGGACTACTCTGCATAAATCAAGATAAATAAATCATCCTTATTATAGTTTTATCCCAAATAAAAACCTAAAATTATAACAAGAAAAAACCTGAACATCTAAAAAGTAAAAAATAATTTTTTTCTCCTCCACAAATGAAAGCTAATGTACAATACTAATTGTTACTCCTTTCTTTTTCCTGTTGTCTATGTAATTATGAAAATTGTCATCACTGCAAAACAATCTGTAGTGAACAAGATAGCTTAAAATGCGTTTTTACTTTTTTTTGCAAACCTCCCTACTTAAGGAACCAAGTGAAAGAAATAATTCCATTTTACTGAATATCCTATTTATTCTTTTAGCTTTAGGATCCTTTTCTACTGTATTTGGAGAAGAATGGAAGGAGAAGACTGATAGAGATTTCGTTAAGGTAATTCACATGAAATGTCCATTAGGTTACATGCAGCCAAGGGCCCAAGGAGTTGTAGTTGCTCATTATATGTGTGTGTGTGTGTGTGTGTGTGTGTGTGTATACATACATATGATACTATCCATACTTTATCTTTAGCATAATACATAAAGGTAGCTATTTAAAAGTTGGGAGTAAGTCAAGTAAAAAATGTTTTAGAGGACCTCCCTGATGGCTCAAGGGATTGAGACACAATCTGTGGGGCTATTCGCAGCCATTGCAGCATGAGTTTGATCCCCGGCCAGGGAGCTACCCACATGGCACAGCAGACCTCTCCTGGCTCGCCTGCTGTTCTCCTCAGCAGTGTATTTCAGTAGATCTGCCTGTTTTGTTTCCCACTCTGTCTCTGGTGAATCCTCTCACCACCCACATCTCTGGTCTGTACCCCAGTTCTTGTATACATAAATAAAATAAATCTTTAAAAAAATGTTTTAGGATAGCTAATGAACAAAAATGAAGTTCTTACTATGTATTGATTTCTAAGAATGATAAACCTGTAACAAAGCAAAGTTGAACTTAAACTGGACTCTAAGCGTGAGTTTCAGGAAGTTTTGTTTTTATGTACATTCTGAAACTATGCAATTCAAGAAAGAATGAGGATACAGACTTACATGAATTCCTCAGGTGTACATATGACTCTGAAAAGATTAATAGCTGTTAATATAAAGGAAAATATCTGGGAATATAGACTTAAAAAAAGAATAATGAATTTCAATTAAGCAACAGCAGGCCTTGACAAATTGTTTTCTAGCTTATTTTCTGACTTTTTCCAGCTTATTTATAATCTATTAATACGTTTATAAGCTAATCCTGTACTTTCATGTTTGATTACTTTATCTAACACCACATTGAATTTTCTATTTTCCTTCATCTAAATTTTCTTAGTCTGTCCCCTTTGTTTCCTAAATGACTCCCAAACACCACAGATTTTTAACAGAAATGAATGCTATTTGATTAATAACTTAAGTAATAAAAAGCAATTTGCAGTAAAAATTTGGATTTTGAAATATCTTATAAATTTGATTTAGAAGACACTTGTTTGGCAAAGTATCTCTTAAGTAATAAGATTTTTTTGACTGCTATTTTAGTTAAAGAATCATGAAATTAAACTAGTTGACTAGGGCCTCCCCGGTGGCGCAGCGGTTGAGCGCTGGGTTGCGAAGCTGCCCACGGCCTCTGCGGGGCTGGTTCGATCCCCGGCTGCTCCTCGGCCACCGGAGGAGGGTCCCACATGGCGCGCAGACCCCTCCTGCCGCCCGCTGCTCCCCTCAGCAGTGTACTTCAGTCCTTCTGCCTGCTCTGCTCCCCGCTCTGGCTCTGGTGAATTCTCTCACCCTCCCGCTCTTCTGACTGTGCCCAGTGCATGTATAAACAAAAAACAAACAAACAAATAAATAAAAACATGCCTCTATAAAAAAAAAAAAAAATAATAAAAAAAAAAAAAATAAATAAACTAGTTGACTATATGATGTATAAAATTTTTTGAAAAGTGGGCCTGCCCAGTGGCGCAGCTGTTGAGTGCTGGGCTGCAAAGCTGCCCGCAGCCTCTGCAGCGCTGGTTCAATCCCCAGCTGTGGGTGAGGGCCCCACATGGCGCACAGACCTCTCCTGCTGTGCCCCCTACTCCCCTCAGCAGTGTATTTTGTCGGTCTGCCTGTTCTCTTCCCCGCTCTGGCTCTAGTGAATTCTCTCACCCTCCCGCGCTTCTGACTGTACCCAGTGCTTGTATAAACAAATAAATAAATAAATAAATCTTTTTTTAAAAAAAAAATTCTTTCTCAAAAAAATTTTATTGAAAAGTGAGTTATATACTAAACCATAAGTTTTTTTTTTTTAAAGATTTATTTATTTTTATACAAGAACTGGGGTACAAGCCAGAGGCATAGGAGGGTGAGAGGATTCACCAGAGACAGAGCAGGGTGCAGAACTGGCAGAAGGACAGACCGAAATACACTGCTGAGGGGGTGCCGCAGGTGAAGCTGGAGAGGTTTACAACGCCATGTGGGTTTCTCCCTGGCCGGCTGGGAATCGAACCCGTGCTGCAGAGGCTGTGGAAAGCTTTCCAGCACTGAGCTCAACCCGCTGTGCCACCAGGGAGGCCCTAAACCATAAGTTTTTATGAATTTTCGTTAAATATTGTTAGTCCATAGGTTTGACTAACAAAAGCTACTAGTGTGAGTTTCTTCTACTAATGGAAAACTAAATACTTTTGGCAGTCTTTTTTTGTTTTGTTTTTATTTTTTAATAGCAGAATGGTTGACATATAACATTATATTAGTTTTGGGTATATAGCACAGTGATTTCATATTTGTATATATTGAGAAATGATCACTAGTAAGCCTGGTTAGCATATGTCAGCATACATAACTAGAAAAAAAATTTTTTTTGTGGAGACTTTTCATACCTCTCTTATCAACTTTCAGGTATGTAATACATCTTTGCCAGAAATTAGTTGATCAAATGTGGCTTTTCTAATTTCATTTCTGTTTCATTGGTCTGTTTGCTCATTTGGAGGCAATATTTTCATCCAATATTAGTACCTAACTTAATACAATATTTTTAGTCAGGAAATTTTCTTAAATGAAATTTTAATAAAAATTTATACTTCCTAACTAGAGAAAATATTTCTCCAATTTTACTCATATATACATACATAATCCATTGCTAAGCATATTACATCTGTTTGTATACCTTCATGTCATTAAAACCTAAGCAGACATTTTAAACTAATTTCTTTTTCCTCATTTGTTTGCATATGCTGTGTCCCTTCTGAGTGTGCATTGTCTTTTTCAAGGTATACACATCCTCAACTAGTTCTCTTATTAAGGGTGTCTTATTGAAAAATTTTTTTATTGTCTTATATCCTCCCTGTATATGTAATATTCTAGATTATAAGATATTTTTCTTTTATTTCTGTCATTGAGTTATTTTATGCCTTTTTTAAAATCTATTTTTAACCTTTTGTTTTGTGGTTAATTTCAGATCTTGTCTTTGGTGTTTTGTAACTGTGCTAAGTTATGTTACTTCACTTTTGTAATTCAAAATAGAATTTTCTTATTCTATACTCCATATCACTTTTCCTTCTTTTATATATTGTCTCTCTTGTTCTATATGTATTCTGGGTAATTTCCCTTTTTTTTTTTTAAGATTTCTTTTTTATTTATGCATACAAGAGCTGGGGTGTAGGCCAGAGGTACAGGGGGTGAGAGGATTCACCAGAGTCTGAGTGGAGAGCAGAACAGGCAGATCTACTGAAATCCACTGCTGAGGGGAGCAGCGAGCAAGACAGGAGCGGTCTGCTGTGCCATGTGGGTTAGCAACCTGGCCAGGGATTGAACTTTTGTACAGTGGCTGGCCATACGTATCTTGATAGTGCTGAGACTTAATCAGGTATACCACCAGGGAGGCCCTAATTTCCTTAGTTTTGTTTTTCAGTAAACTTAATCACTCTTCAGCTGTGTCTGACTGTGCCACTTGACTCATTTGTTTCATTTTTGTGACTTTTAATTTTCAGACACCCTCTTTCTATTTTTCAAATTTGCCCTTTTGATCTTCCTCTTTTATACTTTCAATAAATCAAAAAATCTTTTATTCATATTTAAATTATATATGAAAATGCTAATATATATAAAGTGAACATTAAAAATTAAGTGTATGTACACATACAAAGTAAATATTATCCTGATAGGTAATTCTAATATCTAAGCTTGTTGCAACTTTAATTGTACTCACTCAGACATATGGTCGATTATCTCTATTTGTTTTATAATGTTGATTTAAGTTTGAGCACATTGGTTTCTGTGAGATTTTTATACAAATTAGATGGAGAATTTATTTCTGTACTGCTGTGTTACATTTTCCAGTCACCTGAAATGAAATGCTGATCAGAATGACTTTATATGAACGTTTTCAGTAGAAGATTACCGGTGATGCCAATAGTAAAACCAAACTCCATGTGCATTGGAAGCACAAGATAATAGTGAAATATTTAGGTGATTGTTTTTAGCCTCAAAGCGCATGTAGAGTCTGGCAATTCCTTTGTCTCCCTTTCTTTGGGATTATTAGATCTTCACATTGCTCACCGTGATATGGAATTGCTTCTAATTCCTTATTTCACAAACAGACCCAAGTCCTATATCCTGTGCTCACCCCACATATTGAAAGTTAAGTCCTTTGGTTGTAGTTAAACATATAACCTCCTTAACTCAAAATTGGTGATTAAAGTGTAAGATGCACAAAATGTTTAATTATGAAATCACGAATATACAAATATATTGGGGATGATTGGATGATAATTTCTCATATTTTTTCATTAATTCATGCTTTTTTCTGTTTTATTCATATTAATATTTAGCTAAATTTTACTATGTTCAAAGAGAACATACTGTGTATAATTTTAAAGCTTTGAAATGTTTTCACCTTTTATCTAGTAGTCTCACAGTGATCAGGTTTTATAATGCTCCATTTGTATTGGAAAGGAATGTATTTTTAACTCATTTTCTTATATAAAGCATATAATAACTATAAATCGCCTCTGTAAACTGCTTTAGTTGTATATATGTCAGACCAATATAATTAATCAGCTCATTATGTCAGCATCACTATTGACATTTTTGTCTATTTGTTTCATTTATAAAGAAAGGTGTGTTAAAATCACCCTGCAGTTCTATTATAATGGATGTGACTCTCCTTGCAATTCTATAATAATTTTTTTTTTTGTTTTGAGACTGTTATTTAGTGCAAACAAAAATAGTTATTACATCTTTCTGATCAGTTGAACATAGTACAAAATGTCCTTTTTGCCTATAAGTCTACTTTAAATTTTTTTTGATCTGATATCATTGATACCAATATAATGACATTAGCTTTTATTTGGTGGTGTCCATAGGGTTCATATTTACTTTCCACCTTACTTTATCTTGTATTTTGGATGCTTTTTCTTGTAAAGAACATATGCTGGGGCTTTATATATTCCCCTGGTGAATGGCTTTCTTTTCAGATTAGTACATTTAGTCCATTTACATCGACTATAACTTTATTACAATCATGCTTAAAATGTACCATGTTTTGAGTTAGTTTCTATATGTCCTGTCTGTTTGTTTTTTCCCCTTTCTCTTTAATCTTTATTTGAATTGAGTTGACTGATACTGTTCATTATTCATGTTTCCACCCATTTATTATTTTGATAGTTGTATACTTTTTCTCATCTCTCATTAATTCCATTAGATTATAAGTTTAATCTTTACTGAATTTAGTAAATCAATATTTTATCACTTCTTAAGTAATGCAGAGCACAAAAAAAACCCCATCTCCATTTCTTCACTTTTGATTTATATAGTGTTTTTGTTACAATTTAATTTGCTATTTTTAGAATAGGAAATTAGACCACTGGTTTTTAACTCATTTTCTTATATAAAGAATATAATAACTATAAATTCCCTCTATAAACTGCTTTAGTTGTATCCCACAAATTTTATGTTGAGTTTTTCATATCATAAGTAGTTTTCATTAGTAGTGCCATTAGTAGTATTACTGACTTTCAGTCACATTCTGTTGATTCCAGAGAGCATATTCTAAGTGATTTCATTTTTTTTAATCTTACCAGGACTTATTTTATGACTCAGCATCTGGTCTTCATGTGTACTTGAAAAGAATGTGTGAATTTTACTATTGATCATGTTTGTTGGTAACAATTAAGTCAAGGTAGTTAACGGTGTTGCTGAAGATTTCTGTATCATTTGTATTTTTCCATATAATTGTACTGATTTTCTGAAAGATGAATATTGAAATTGTCAACTGTAGTTATGAACGTTTATATTACCTTTCAGTTGTGTCAGTATTTACTTTATGTGTTTTGAACCTCTGTTGTTGATTGCATGTGCATTTATCTCTGGTGTAGTTTTTTAAGCATTGATATGTTTTCCTGACTTTTGATGCTAACTTTTATCTTGAAGTCTCTTTTTGTTTGATATTATTTATCTACA
This sequence comes from Talpa occidentalis, assembly GCF_014898055.3. Taxonomy (NCBI): domain Eukaryota; kingdom Metazoa; phylum Chordata; class Mammalia; order Eulipotyphla; family Talpidae; genus Talpa; species Talpa occidentalis. The sequence continues at coordinate 42,079,217 of NW_023601653.1, read as the reverse complement.
CCGGCTTTATTATGATTACCAAAAATATCTTTCTTAGGAAACACCTTGTCATCTTTATGCTTTTCATCTTTGGTTTTACATACAGTTTCTTGTATACAATTTATAATTTCTTCTTTCCATTGTGCTATTTTTTGCAATTTATTTTCATCAGTGTTTTCAGACCATTTATACTTTATGAAATTATTGATGTGACTGGATTTTGGCACTCAGCTTTTATTTTCCTGAAATTTTCTTTTGCCTTTATGTTCGAAAGGTAATTTTACTGGATATAGAATTGTTATGTTCTTATGGTGGTTTCTGAGCAGTTGAGAGGTAACATTTCATTGCCTTTTGATTTGCATTATAACTGGCAAGTCAATTTCCTTAACATTCTGTTGTGATGTGTTCTTTCTGACCACTTTTAAGGTGCTCTCTTTTTATTGCTGAATTTTAATTTGTTTATGATATACCTTATGGTTTTCTTTGGTGGGGGTTCATTTAGCTTCTTGGTTTGGTGTTTTTCGTGAAATTGAAAAGAATTTCATTACATTCAATTTTTTCCTCCTGTTTTTGTAGAGCTATGTTTATACATATGTTAGACCATGATACTGTTTAGCAGGACACTTGTGGCTATGTTCATTTTCTAAATATTTTTTTTCTGTGTACTTAATCGTGAAGTTTCTAATGTTTTATTTTGATTTTATCATCTCTAGTTAAAAGCCCATCTAGTGAATTTTTAATTTGAGATGTTATGTTTTTCAGCCCTAGAAATTCCATTTCATTTTTTTTTATATCATCCTCCCCTGATTATCGTCATATGTTCCTTTAAATCCTTGAGACTATTCAAAACACTTTTTTAAAGTCCTTTCTGCTTATTTCATTCTATTTAATATTCTTGTATCTGTTTTTGTTTTTTGATATGTTTTTGTTAAAAATTATTTTTTGTCTTGGTTATGGAATAAATTTCCTTACTTTGTACATCCAGTAATTTTTTTTTAAATTAGAGATGGATATTAGGAGTGTTACTGGGTTTCTAAACTTTGATGACTTTCAAGAATGTTGAATTTGCTGGCATGTTATGACTGATAGAGATTAGGCTTTACTTAGGACTAGTTAATGTCTAATCCTAAATAGTAGACTTTGTAGATTTTCTACTCTATTCTGGGCATTATTCAACTGCACTTCCTCGGTGTTGTTCTGTCCGTTTGTTTTTTCTTTTCTGCCTGGTAATTTAGAGTTTGACAGTGCACTTTTGTATAGCTTAGTACTGGCAGTCAACTCCAGCCTTCTTCTGAAGATTCATGGAGCTCTTTCTCTTCATTGCCCCTTCTTTCAAATTTGCTTCCACATTCTAGATGTGTTGACCTTGCTAAATTTGTACCTGTGTCCTCAGCTTAGCAATAGCTGTGATCTCTTGGGTTTCTTGTCACTATGCCATATTGTAGAAGGATTATCTGTATAAAAATATAGTCAATCAGGGCCTCCTCTGGTGGCGCAGGTGGTTGAGCACCATGCTGTGAAGCTGTCCACAGCCTCTGCAGCACCGGTTCCATCCCAGCCAGCCAGCGAGGGTCCAGCATGGTGCAACAGACCTCTCCTGTCTCTCCCGCTGCTCCCCTCAGCAGTGTATTTCATCAGTCTGCCTGTTCTGTTCCCCACTCTGTCTCTGGTGAATCCTCTCACCCTCCCATGCATCTGGCCTGTACCCCGGTTCTTGTATAAAATAAATAAATCTTTAAAAAAAAAAAAGTCAATCATTGAACTCATACTGTTTTGGCTTTCCTGTATTTTGGTGACTGCAGGTTTGCATAGCTTTTTCCCAACCTCTGAAAAAATTATTTTTTACATACTGGTTTCTGATGGATGACTGTTGGCAGTAGCACTTACTCCACTGTGATTTGAGCAAAAGTCTCTTCCAAGTATTTTTCCTAGATTTGAACTCTATTCATATGTTTACTGCATGTGAAATTTTTGTGTTTTATTTATTCCGTATTCTTATTAAATATATCATATTTACTTTTTCATATATTTTTCTTTTTGCAGGTTCGTAGAGGAGTTTTCTCTTTTCATTTATCAGAAAATGTCTTTATTTCACCTTCAGTTTTGAAGAGTGTTTTCTAGTTTGGTAGACTTTTTTCCCATTACTTTGAACTATCCCACTGTCTTCTGGCTTCTGTTATTTCTTTTTCAAAGTTTGAAGTCATTTAAATTTCCTTTTCAAAATTATCTGTTCTTTTTGACATTTTTTGCATTTAAAATTTTTCTACTTGTCTTCTCAGGAATTTTCTTATGATCTTCAGCTTCACGTGTTTATTTTAAAGTTTGGAGAATTTTTCAAATCTCTACATTGACATTTCCTTTTTTTTTTAAATTTTCTGTCCTCTTTTAATATTGTTTCTCCCCATTCTCTTTGTTCTTCCTTAGGAACTCCAATTATTCGTGTTAGAACTTTTTGCTGAATACCTGTGTCTTATATGCTTTTTTGCTGTTCATAATTTTATCTCTTTAAGCTTCAGATTTGTTATTCTGCTCTTGCTTGTAGTCACTCATTCTTTTTTTTAAGTTGTTAAATCCATTTATTGAGTTGCTGGGTTTTGTTCCCCCCCCCCCCCAAATTTCTATGTAGTTCTTTCTTACAGTTTCCATTTCTTTGTCAAAATTTTCTTTCTTTCATTTCTTGGAACTTAGTATCCATGATCATTTCAAACTCCATGTCTGATATTTTTATTACTTAGTCCTTCTTGCCCTTTACTCTTGATTATTAAGCCATTGTCCTTTGTCTTTATGTTTAATTGTTTTATTGTTATGAAAAAGTCTTTATTGTGTATTTTTTATACAGTGGTTCTTTTTTTTTTTTTTTTTTAAGATTTATTTATTTATTTATACAAGCACTGGGTACAGTCAGAAGCGCGGGAGGGTGAGAGAATTCACCAGAGCCAGAGTGGGGAGCAGAGCAGGCAGAAGGACCGAAGTACACTGCTGAGGGGAGCAGCGGGCGGCAGGAGAGGTCTGCGCGCCATGTGGGACCCTCCTCTGGTGGCCTGGGAGCAGCCGGGGATTGAACCGGCGCTGCAGAGGCTGCGGGCAGCTTTGCAACCCAGCGCTCAACCGCTGCGCCACCGGGGAGGCCCAATACAGTGGTTCTTCTTGGTGATGGACCTTTCCTCTATCAACTTGTAGAGCAAAAGGCCTTAATTACAAAAAACAAAATAAAATTGTTTTATGTATACCAGAATCTTTAGAAATAAAATGAACTAATATCCCAGATACTTCTTTTTTACAAATAACAATATAATACGGTTAAATGTCATAGATAAGTTGAAGTTAAAAGTGTTTTTTATTTGTTTGTTTCAGTATAGAATCCTATAAAGGCATTTGTTTCTTAGCCTGAAAAAAAAAAAAAAAACAGCATTAAACAGTGGATTTTGGCTTAGCCCCTCTTACATATGGATCAAAAATAGTTTGTAGGTATGAGATAATGGCCCAGTACAGGAACATATGGCTTCACGCTTTGCGTTTGACTTTTTTTGATGTAGAATTTGCTCAGTAGCTAGCCAACTATGTCTCAGGAATGTGTGTGAACAAGAATACTGTGACACTGTTAAATTTCCTGGCAGAATTGATAACTCATAATTTTCAAGTACTGGTGAGCATAAACACTATTTCTAGCTTTTTTCTGTAGATGTAAAATGATCTGAAAATATCAGTGATTCATATTTGTGACAATATCACAGATACTGCTAATAATTATGTGATTTGTTATGTAACATACAGCATTTCAGAAATTGCTATGGAAATCCTTAATTTATTTAGAAGTGAATGCACAGAAAAAAAAATAATTTTCCTCGGGCCTCCCCGGTGGCGCAGCGGTTGAGCGCTGGGTTGCGAAGCTGCCCGCGCCCGAGGAGCCGGTTCGATCCCCGGCTGCTCCCCGGCCACCGGAGGAGGGTCCCACATGGCGCGCAGACCTCTCCTGCCGCCCGCTGCTCCCCTCAGCAGTGTACTTCGGTCCTTCTGCCTGCTCTGCTCCCCGCTCTGGCTCTGGTGAATTCTCTCACCCTCCCGTGCTTCTGACTGTACCCAGTGCATGTATAAAACAAACAAACAAATAAATAAATAAATAAAGCATGCCTCTATTAAAAAAAAAAATAATAATAATTTTCCTCTGTTCAAGTTTACTGATGCCCTAAATTCTCTTAAGGATATCTTAGAGGTCTATATTTTGTTTTTTTTTTTTTGTTTTTTTTTTTTTTTATAATTTTTTTTTTTTTTTTTTATAGAGGCATGTTATTTATTTATTTGTTTGTTTGTTTGTTTTGTTTATACATGCACTGGGTACAGTCAGAAGCGCGGGAGGGTGAGAGAATTCACCAGAGCGGGGAGCAGAGCAGGCAGAAGGACCGAAGTACACTGCTGAGGGGAGCAGCGGGCGGCAGGAGAGGTCTGCGCGCCATGTGGGACCCTCCTCCGGTGGCCGGGGAGCAGCCGGGGATCGAACTGGCGCTGCAGAGGCCGGTTAGCTTCGCAACCCAGCGCTCAACCGCTGCGCCACCGGGGAGGCCCCTAGAGGTCTATATTTTGAATCCCTATTGTAAGAAGATAGCTTTTTGCCTAAGTACCTTAAAATGTAGAAAATTAAGTACTGATATATCAAAGAATTGAATTCAGAGACTATAATATTACCATGAACTAAAAGAAAACATGTCATGGTATGTATGATTATTTTTAAAGAAATAAAATAGATATTTGAAATTGTCAGAATTAAGTATAATTATTTCTCATTTCAGTTTTGGAAAGACATTGTTGATGATAATGAAGTCCGTGACCTCATTTCTGATAGAAATAAGTCTCATGGTAAGACAATGGCAACGACTTTTAAATAACTTTGAAATACCAATAACAATAAATGAGATACCAAATTAAGCAAATTATGTTTTCCATTATAGAAAGTACATCAGGAGAATGGATTTGGGAATCTTTATTTCATCCACCTCGAAAGCTGGGCATTAATGATATTGAAGGACAACGGGTACTTCAGATTGCAGTGATTTTGCGAAATCTTTCCTTTGAGGAGGGCAATGTTAAGCTCTTGGCAGCTAATCGCACTTGTCTTCGTTTTCTATTACTTTCTGCACATAGTCATTTTATTTCTCTAAGGCAATTAGGCCTTGACACATTAGGAAATATTGCAGCTGAGGTAAGCATGTGACAGTAACTTAAAACAGTTTTTATAGTTAGCAATGATGTGTACTTTAAAGTTTTAGGATGTGACATTATTATATTTGCCATATTTACAGAGTATTAAATGCCTACCTTTATATTTTCCTTAAAATGTTATAGAAGAATCATACTTTTGTGGAAAAGATATTTGAAATGATGCTTCAAATTTAGTGATGACTGTTCTACAATAATTACATTTTTTACAGTTATGCAACATTTTTCTGTTCATTTTTATTAAATTTTAAATATATAGCACTGGAAGAAGTTTACCTTAACAATAGTGTCTTGTCTTTTTTTTCCAGCTTTTATTGGACCCTGTTGATTTTAAAACTACTCATCTGATGTTTCATACTGTTACGAAATGCCTAATGTCAAGGGATAGATTTTTAAAGATGAGGGGTGAGTGCTCAGTTAAGTCTCTCTTTGTGTCAAGAGAGCAAACTTTTAAAATCTGTTAAAAGATACATGTTTGTTTGTGTTGCTTTACAGGCATGGAAATTCTGGGAAATCTTTGCAAAGCTGAAGATAATGGTGTTTTGATTTGTGAATATGTTGATCAGGACTCATACAAAGAGATCATTTGTCATCTCACTTTACCTGATGTGCTGCTCGTAATCTCAACACTCGAGGTGCTATATATGCTTACAGAAATGGGAGATGTTGCTTGCACAAAAATCGCAAAAGTGGAAAAGAGCATAGGTAAGACTAAAACAAAGAAATATTTGTTATTTTCTTTATTGAGGAAAAATTTAAATGTTGCTATACAAAATCACAATTGATAATTGAGGTTTCTGTTTCATTTAGAGGAGTCATTACCTTTCAGACACACTGGTTTGCTTTATGTTTTTTTTTGCCTGCTTTAGATGATCAAGAAATTTCTGTCATATAGAGATCAGGATGTATGTGTCCATTCATGATCTCTATTCCTTCTCTTTTATTTCCATTACTGTGTATCAAAATTGAAATCAACAAAACTTCTATGTGTGACTATGGGAAACTGGTCTTTCTATTTGTTATGCAGTTAATGCTATCAAGCAACTAAAGCTAAATAGAACAAACTTCCTTCTTTTCCTCAAAGTTGCTGATAGTATTATCCCGAAAATCAGTTAACTTACTTTAGTGCAGGTTGTCAGTTTTAAACATACTAAAGCATGTCATGTTAACATTATACTCAATGATTAAAATAATTTATTTCTTTGATAGAAATGCTAAAAGAAGAGTTAGTGAAAATTTGAAGAGGAGTATTATTGAGAAATTAAAATGCCACTTTCCATATCAGTGATTCCTAAGTCTACACTTCAGAATCACTTGGGAAGCTCTTTGAAAAGAAAGATTCATAACCCTCTCTCCATGGCTTTTAAGTCTGTTTTCAGACATAGAGCCTATAAATCTTTTTTAAAGATCTATAAATAATTCTTATGTACAGTGATGCTTGGGCTTACAATTTGAGAAGCAGTATTTTGTATAGCATTTTTTTTCCCAGAGATATTGTTTTTATATGCTATATATATTAACAACTTAATTTTCAATTCATTATAGATATGTTAGTGTGTCTGGTTTCTATGGATATTCAGATGTTTGGCCCCGATGCTTTAGCTGCAGTGAAACTCGTCGAACATCCAAGTTCCAGTCATCAGATTTTATCTGAAATTAGGCCACAAGCTGTAGAGCAAGTCCAAACCCAGACGCATGTAGCATCTGCCCCAGGTTAGTGTTTCTACATAATCTTTTTCAGTTTGGCTATTAATGTACAAGATTGAATATTAAGGATAGATTTTTTTTTTTACGATTTATTTTTTATTTATACAATAGCTGGGGTACAGGCCAGAGGCTCAGGAGGGTGAGAGGATTCACCAGAGACAGTTGGGGAGCAGAACAAGCAGACATACCAAAAGCACTGCTGAGAGGAGCAGCGGGCGCGGCAGGAGAGGTCTGCCACGCCATGTGGAAATCTCCCTGGCATGCCAGGAATCAAACGCGTGCTGCAGAGGCTGTGGAGCTTCACAGCGCTTGTTCAACCCACTGCCCTAAGGCCCTGAGGATAGATTTAAATATGCTTTTACAGGGAACTGATATTTTATAGTAGACTAAAGGAGAACTTGAGTATGCACTTTCTTTGAGATTGTAAAGGAGAAGCAGGGTCAAGGGTAGAAAAGAGGAAGGGTGGTATAATAGCAGGGTGAAGTGGAGAGGGATGAGGGGAGCATAGTATGTGAAATCAGTAAGCAGCTCCCCAGTGAGCTTCTTATTTGTGATTTTGCTCATTTGAAATTGATATACCAGGAATAGATCAGTCATATTAGCTTACAATTCTAAGGTGATCTTCAGAATACATAATACTTTATTTATTTATTTATTTATTTTAAAGATTTATTTATACAAGAGCTAGGGTACAGGCCAAAGGTGCAGGAGAGTGAGAGGATTCACCAGAGACAGAGCAGGGAACAGAACAGGCAGACTGACTGAAATACACTGCTGAGGGGAGCAGCGGGCGAGACAGGAGAGGTCTGCCACGCCATGTGGGTTGCTCCCTGGCCGGCTGGGAATCAAACCTGCACTGCAGAGGCTGCGGACAGTTCCACAATGTTGCGCTCAACCCGCTGCGCCACCTGGGAGGCCCTACATAATTCTTTAAATCTTGAACCAACCACCACAGAATCTGAGCCTAGGATCAGGCCCTAAGAACATATATATAAGCTTGTTCACTTGCATCAAGCACCTTCGTGGGGTTCCTTTGGTCAGTTCTGTTGTACTAAAATATCTTCAGTTAGGATTCAGGCCTTTCTAATGCCAGCATTGTCTTCAGTTCTTAGATTTCTTACTCCTAACTCATCAGTCATTATATTTTAGCATGCCTAACTTTTTGTAGATTGCTTTCTCTGCCTTCATTTGTAGTAAATAAAAAAATCCACCTTTTACCTCACCTGCTCTTCCACCTACTGCCATTCCCAAGATATTTCTTTTTCTTGTATCTTTTTGATGGCGGATGATCATTTTCTCAATTGACCTTTGCATTTAATGTGGAGGTTATGTGGCATGAATTTCATCAGCTTCTTGCCCCTGCGCTTACAAACTCATTAGGATCTGAACTTATTTTCCTTCAATTTCCCCGTGTCTCAGAAAGATGTTAACTTGCTTTGAATCTGTGCTCTGAATATCAGTCTTACCCATCTCTTCATTCCTGTGTATTATGTATCTTTGTTTAGTTGCTTCTTCCTTTCAGCCTAGAAATATACTCAGGTCTTTCTCAACCTCCCTCACTACCTTTAAAATAAAAATCTCTTTCTCCTTAATCTTTTAGCTGCCACATACATTTAATCACCAAAACTTGTAGAGTCTTCCTAAATAGCCTGTCCTCTTTCATTGCCCATGCTTAGGACTCAGTTCCCACTCTCTTCATATATTGTGGCTATTTTCTCCTTCATTGCTTTAATCATGGTCCCATTCTCTCTTCTACTCTCAGTATCAAAATCATATACTTTATGCAAAGTATGTAACATGTATCACATATCTAATGGATTGGCATAATGTTCTGAAGTCGTGTCATATGTGCATTTAACTTATTTGAATAGAACTAACAAAACTTGGACAAATAATTGAAGATATGAAAAAATGCATAATTTTGACTACTATTCTATGCAATGATCTTTCACCCACATCAATAAATATTACAGAGCCATGCATTTTGGGGTATCAATGGTCAGAATAGTAACAATTTCTCAACCACACAAAGAAGTGAAACTTGCCAGTTTAAGTGGGGTATTGAGGTTATGTTCCTATTTTCAAAGGAGAAACTGAAGATGAAATTAATTGGATGCCATAGAGAATCTGTATCTAACAAAATTAGTAAGTTGAATTAGTAAGGAATTAGTAAGTTGTCAGTGATATACCGAACTAAAAGGGTCATTTGAAGAATAGTGCTTGTATAAATAAATAAATAAATCTTTAAAAAAAAAAAAAAGATTTATTTATGCATACAAGAACTGGGGTATAGGCTAGAGGTGTGGGGTGAAGGAGTGAGAGGATTCACCAGAGGCAGAGTGGGGCACAGAATAGGCGGACTGACCTAAACACACTGCTGAGGGGAGCAGCGGGTGAGTCAGGAGAGGTCTGCTGTGCCATGTGCCCCCCTGGCCGGGGGTCGAACTCAGGCCGTGGTGGTTGGTAATAGCTTGATAGTGCTATCAAGGGGTTAAGAGACTTAAACCCTGCGCCACCAGGGAGGCCCCATTTTGCTTTCATATGAAATGGGCATCTTCAAACTTTTTGCTCACTTTCCTTAATTATGAAAACTTGTATAATCTTTCACCCATTTTTAGATTGACATCTAAATTAGTTCATCATAATTTAAAAGTCATAAATATGTTTTATGCATATTAAATTCACATTTTAAAACATAAGTTACACATTTTGTGTCAAGTGGAATTTTGATACCATCATCCATTTTAAAATCTTATAATTATTCCACTTGATCCTTGAACTCATGTTCATTACCCTATCAGTGTAGACATTTTAAACTTAGTTTTTCAATTCCCTGTTACTTTCTAAAGCTCTAGGTGTTTAAGAATTAATTTTATTATGAGTTTTAATAATAAACAGTACATCAAACAATAGTGAATACATTATAAATTTTTGCAACTATAATTTTTTTTTAAAGATTTATTTATTTATTTATACAAGCACTGGGTACAGTCAGAAGCGCGGGAGGGTGAGAGAATTCACCAGAGCCAAAGCAGGGAACAGAACAGGCATACTGACGAAATACACTGCTGAGGGGAGCAGCGGGCGGGGCAGGAGAGGTCTGCACAACCCCTCACTGGGGCCGGGGATCAAACCAGCGCTGCAAAGGCTGCGGACAGCTTCGCAGCCCAGGGCTCAACTGCTGCGCCACCAGGGAGGCCCTGCAAATAATTATTAAATAAAAAGTAAAATTATTGGAAGTATATCTCTCAGTGAGATAGATGAAGCTTTTCCTTCTTCTCTGGTTAGTGTTAATCCATTATATCTCAAATGATGATTTCTTATTTCTAGATTAAAATTGGGTTCATCACTTTTTTCTTTTTTTCCTTTTTGGAAATTCCAATCTGTAACAATGAATAGAAAAGATAGAACATAAATTCTTTGAACTTATTTAAAATTATATTTACTACTTAATGTGCTCCATGTTAAACACTCAATGTGAGAAAGTATTTGTTGCTGAGTTATTAGAGCATTTTAAGTTTATTGAAAATATATCAGAAGATACTAACAAGAAATGACTACTTTATACTTACTATCCTTTTTCTTTAGATTCATGTTATACATTCAAGAAATAGAAGCACAGTGGTTCTCAAACTTTAGAGTGTGTCAGAGTCCTCCGGTGGGCTCCAGGGAGCACCTAGTAATTTTTGTTTCTGTGAGGTTCCCATAAGTTAATGGATGCTGCGGGTCAGGAGACTATCCTTTGGGGCACACTGGTTTAGGAATATTGAAATACTTGCTCATTTCAAAACCAATAAAGTATTTTTTAATAATTTATTTACACAAGGACTGGGGTACAGGCTAGAGGCGCAGGAGGGCGAGAGAATTCACCCGAGACAGAGCAGGGAGCAGAACAGGCAGATTGACTGAAATACACCGCTGAGGGGAGCAGCGGGGAAGGCAGGAGAGGTCTGTCGCGCCATGTGGGAATCTTCTTGGCCGGCCGGAAATCGAACCCGCGCTGCAGAGGCTGCGGCATCTTCACAGAGCAGCGCTCAACTGGCTGTGCCACAGGGAGGCCCCAGTAAAGTATTTTTTGATGAAATGCTTTTAATACATTTCTTTCAAAATCTCCACTCTGCAAGCAAATTTAGCTCATTCAAGTGTGGAAAATGTCTGTCACATGACTGATAAAGTTTTTATTATCAAAAGTATCTTCCTTAATCAGCCTTACTTTGTTTCTAAGGAAAAAAACCTTTATTTTTCAATGTTAATATGTGTTCCTGTGACATTCCTTATTTTCAAATTCTGACATAGTTAAACTTACCATGAGTTGCCCATCTGAATGGAATAGATGCCACCACCTTTAATATTTCTTTAAAACAATCTCTGTGCTTTACTTAGCACAAGATTCTGTCTGAGATGTAATGTACTCTTTGACAGTAGTTGAGAGAGAGAGTTGAAAAGGACATTAAGCAGAAATTGTTATCATTCTGTAATAAATCTGAATTCAGAATGCTCCAAAGGGTCAGAATACTCCATTCTAATGCCTGACATTGCCATTTACTATAATGTACAAAATTTGGATAAACCTTAGTTAAGATAGTCTGTGGACACTAATATTTCTGAGTCTTCCTTTGGTGCTCCAAAGGCTTTTACATAATAATGACAGCAACAATAATGATGATGATGGCTCACATTTGTGTAGAACTTCCTTGGTGCCAGACATTAAGTATCTTAAATATATACCGCTCTCCTCATGTGTGAAGTTTCCCTATTTTATAGACAGACAGGTTAAGTAACTCGCCCGTGGTTACCCAGCTAGTGAGCAGTGGAACTCTGGAACTTGCCTCTTTGGCTCCAGAGTCAGGTGTTCAAGCATAATCCTGCCATGTGATAAAGAAAGGGTGAGAGTTAAAAATGTATGAAGAGCAGTTATCAAAGAGAGGGTGATAAGCTCACGCAAAGCAGTTAAAGAAAGGGATATAGCAAAAGTTGAGTATCTAGAAATTATTTTCTTTTGAATGTAAGTGCCTTTTGTATTCTTCGGAATGTCTCTGGGTATCCTAAAGGCAATGCTTCTTAGTTTGTAGCCACTACTATAGTAATTGTATATTTCTAGTTTATATTCATAATTTAGTGTGGCTGCATGTTATTCTTTATGAATTGTTTTTAAAGTCTCTCATAATTTCAAGACAATTTCTATATTGTTTTATGTAGTTGATTGTTGATTGATTCAGATTTCATTCTGAATGTGGTATACTAGATCATGGCACAGTTGATTAAGAAAAGGGAAGAAGATTTCTACATAGGTTCAGGGCCTGGAAATGTATTTTCTAGAACAGAGTCATCAATTAGGAGGAGAAAATACAAGCTGCGATTCCTCCAGGAAATTAACTTTGGTTGATCATTATGTACTGTTAAGAAGTGGCATACCTCAGTATGCACCCAGAAATATGACAGACCTGCATTCAACTCTAGTACCCCTAAAAGAGCTTTCCAGCCCACTCAGCTAGCTATCTCCATCATGTGTTTCTCTGGGAACTTAGTTCTTTTCACCTGAAAAATGGGGATAATTAAATTTAGACCTATAAATAAAATTAAAGCAAATAATGTAAATGGCATGGTACAGAGTAAGTGTTCCTTTAGCGGCTAAATGACTTGCCATCTCATGAGAGCCTCGGGCCTCATCCCAGGTCAAGATTGCTTCAGGTAATTCACAGATTTGATTGTGCTGGGGAGCAACTCTAGTCCCAGTACTTCAGTAATCTATTTGTTCGGTTTGAGGGTTCTGAGAACTTTTGCTAAAATGTCATTTAAAAAAAAAGTTGGTACACTTTATAGGTTAGAAAACTATAAAATACTGATTCAGGGATGAAAACTATTTTTAATTTTATCTGTAAAATGTAAGGTTCATATTTGTAACTTATTATCATAATATGACTAAGTCTATATTATATTTTCCAATGTAATGTTTTCATCAGTTTCTTTGTACATAACAGAGCAAAAAAGAAAGGATAATAAATTTGTTTTTATATAAATAAGTTCAAATTATATGAAAATAGATGACTTACTTTATTCATGGGCCTTTAATTGTTTTGAAATATGCTGTAAGTGAAATCAGAAATTTATATGTGACTTTAGGTTACTAGCCTGTCTGTTTTGCACAACCATCTTGCTGCTCTTAAAACAATAAGTATACTTTAAAACTCTTATTACAACAGATAATTTTTTCTCCTCAGAACAATAATTTATACAAAACACTTTTGAATATGGAATTTGAAATTAGTTCAGCTTTTGTTCATTTTATCCCAGAAATTTCCTATATGACAATTAATAGAGTTAATACTAATCTGTATATTTTGAAGGAAGTTACCCTTTCTTATAATATGTTTCTGTAACTAAACTGAGAGATGCTTTTACTGATGGTGTTGATCTGTGTGATCTTGGACTCGTTATTTTAATCACTTTGAGTCTCAATTTCCTTATCTATAACCACCTTACAGAAGAATTAAGTAAGATAGTATAGGTAAAGTATATTGTCTGACCCATGAGAAAAGTAGAGTTTATTTTAGCTGTGTAACTCATTGCTATAATCTGAATGAATGTGAGGTGAAAAAATAGTTCATATAAAGCAGCTAAAATAAATATATACTTCATTATACATTTCTTTCTCAAATGTGTATATTTTTATGTTTATACACCCTTTTAAAAGATACTGTGAATATTAATTGGTTTAGTATCCATGAATTAAATATGGCCTAGAATGACTGTTTTTAAATGGTGTAGCTAATGTATTTTTCCGTTCAGCTTCCAGAGCAGTCGTAGCACAGCATGTGGCTCCACCTCCAGGAATAGTGGAAATAGATAGTGAGAAGTTTGCTTGTCAGTGGTAAGTGGCTTCTTTCTATTAAGGCTTTATCCTTGAGAAGAATAAAGCAAAAAAGAAAAGGAAATGTATTTCAGCCATCATCCAGAATGTCTTGTTCTATAGCTTTTTTTAGTTAGAATATAATACTATTTGTACAAAGAAAGGACAGTATAAAATCACTTCATGTATGTTTTGGAATAACTTGAAAGAAAATACTCATTAGAAGCTTCAGAATTAAAAGTCTTTGATTACAACTTAATTAAATCACACCATTTAACTTTGGAGTAAAATTTGTGTTAAATATCATCTTTGACTTTGTAGAAAATAAGCTTTGACGGATTGTAGCTTTTGTTAAAATATTCACTTTTTTAAAATTTTTCCCTTTTTTTTTAATGAAGTACCATTGTTTTACATCCTTGTTAATTTTTTGACAGTGTTAACATTTCTCCCTTCCAGTGTGGTAAAAATATACACGTCATCCTTTTGCAGAGGCCATGCTAATCTTCTTTGTGTTGTTACAATTTTACTCTGTCTGCTGCCAAAGCAAACACAGATGTGTTTACTTAATGTTTTATTAAAATTTAATTGTACTGACTTTAAGAAAATAAACCATATATTTTTTTATTAACTGTCCCTTCTCTTTCTTCGAGAGCAAACCTTCTTTGTCATTGGTAATTTACCTTTTCTTAAAAGTAAGGGAAAACTAAGTTATGTGGTAGAATAGTCAATGTGTCTGCTTTGAAATAAACAATTTGTAAATAACATTTTCTTGAGAAGACTGAATAGTCAATTTCTCAGCCACTTACTGAAAAAAAAAATTTAGACCTGTTTAAATTTCATTTTGTCATTAGAGCTGCCTGCACTTTGCTTATGAATTTTAACTTAAATTCTTAGAGTATTAACAGAGTGAAATATAAGATTACTTTCCAGTGCTATATTACTTTAAAATTTTCTTGATCCTTTGTCTTCCATTTCTAACATTATTTGTCTCCCATTTTGTGCTCCTGTCACCCTATATTCCTTACTTTTGGTGCTTTTATATCTGTGTTCCTGTGGCATATCATGTCTTTGTTCTCTATACTTTCTCCCCCTCAACCCCCAAACTTTAAAAGGGCAAGTTTATTAAGGAAAAGGAGGTGCCTGCATAGATACAGGCTGGCAGTCTTGGGACAAGATCTGCCTCTCTAGACTTTTCTACTTTGCTTAAGTGGTTTTTATTTTTTTTTTTTTTTTTTTTTTTTTTTTTTGCTTAAGTGGTTTTTAAATATCTCCAATTACTGACTTGTCCCTCGTGTTCTACAATTTTATGCCTTGACACTTTGATGAATCACTTCAATAATATTTGGAAATGGGAAATTAATATCTTCTGTTTGAAACGAGAATAAGTTTTGTTTCTTTTTGAAAATTCAGTACTAAAGGATTGTGAAGCTTACAAAAAGTGTGTACCACATCCTTGTACATCCTGTAAAATATATGAGTGTTAGGTCTAGACTTGTTCTTATGATTCTGTTTTGTATATTTCTGCCAGTTCTTGGTGGGGAGAAGGAGAGAATCACTTAGCAATTATTTTAAATTATTATTTGGTTCACTTTATAAGATAAGCAGCATTAAGTTGGCATGTTATGGAGATAGTAAGTCCCAGCAAGCACCCTTAAGGATGATAAGGCTTCTACTCCCAACTTACAGATGGAAATTACTTTGTGACAAAGACAAGCTGAAGTTTCAATTAGTTTGTAATGAATTGAGAATAGAAGTGTCCAAATGGGAAAATGTGAGTGTTCATCATGGGAAGTATTGCTTTTTCAAGGGACTAGTTGTAAAGCTGGGGTAATTTTTTCTCAAAGAATTTGATATAAGAGCCAGTTTAATTCAGTGTCCCTCCATTTTCCATATCTCACATGGAAGTAGCTCCTAACTGGGGACATCTGATGTATTTTCATTACTGTAAAACAGGAACCTAAGTAGACATTTAGTGAATAAAACTATTTGCTGTAGAATATTTGTTGCACACAGCCCACACCCTCAAACCCGCCCACTTTGTGGAAGTTTTTATATCTGTTGTTGATTACTTTTTATACTAAAATAAGCATGATTAAATAGTCTTTTTATTTTATCTAAATTCTGTGGTTTTTTTCTAATGACATATAAGAGTGAAATTGGATTAATAGGCCTAATTCTTAGTTTATAATACTGCCTTCAAAAGGGTTTCAGTATATTTAAATATGCAGTCTTCTATAATATATTTTATAATGCCATTTATTTTTCTCTTTTAGGTTAAATGCTCATTTTGAAGTAAATCCAGATTGTTCTGTCTCTCGAGCAGAAATGTATTCTGAGTACCTTTCAACTTGCAGTAAATTAGCTCGTGGTGGGATCCTAACATCAACTGGGTTTTATAAATGTCTTAGGTAAGACATAGTTCTTAAAGTTAATTTATCTGACTTGTAACACCTCTTTCTCAAGCTGGTATTTGTGTTTGAACATTAGGAAGTTTATCAAAGAAAAGAAGGGAAAGATTTAGTTTACTTTCTTCCCACCTACTTATATCCATTAAAGATGTTACATTTGCCCATCTTAATCTCTAATGTTACTCTGTAATTATTACTGTCTTCAAATTTATCGAGGCTTTTTGATATTTTGCAGAGTTCATAAAATGTGGTATTGCCTCCATGCAGCTTTTTTGTAATTATGTATGCATTGGATGCGTTTAAAATCCAACAATAATGTTAATGATTTAAAAGTCAAAAAATTGATCTTTTATATTTCATTCTTTGCTTCCCACCCTTGAGAATGTAACTGTTTAGCATACTCGTTCATATATAAGTTGTAGTGAATATATTGCTGCTGTACCCGTAATACAAGTTTTACATCTTTTGCTAGTGTGCAGTCACCCAAACTGAGTGCCTATGTGTACTTTACAGAACGGTCTTTCCAAATCACACCGTGAAGAGAGTGGAGGATTCCAGCAATAGTGGACAGGCACATATTCATGTCGTCGGAGTGAAGAGGAGGGCCATACCACTTCCCATTCAGATGTATTATCAGCAGCAACCAGTTTCTACTCCTGTCGTTCGTGTTGATTCTGTTCCTGATGTATCTTCAAGTCCTTCATCTGCAGGTATCACTCTTTCTCATGTTGTAAAGATTGTTAATTAGAGTGATAAAACTAAGTGAAAATGTATATCACATACATTTAAAAGGTGTAATTTTTGTTATTCAAGTAGCAATCTCTTCTTCTGTTGTATTCCTCTGGTGCAAAGTTGGTAGTTGTTAATTTCTTTAAACTTCCACATTAAATAATTACTTCACATACCTTTTGAATCATTTCTTTATGAATTGTGACTTTTCCTTCATATTTTCAGGAATCCCTCATGGACCACAAAACCATTTTCAGAGGACTATTAACAACCAACCTTCAAATTTGACTGCAACACAAATGTCTTTTCCAGTACAAGGTGTTCATTCTGTGGCACAGACTGTTTCAAGAATTCCACCAAATCCTTCAGTTCATACCCACCAGCAGCAAAATGCTCCAGTGACTGTCATTCAGAATAAAGCTCCAATTCCTTGTGAAGTTGTTAAGGCTACAGTAATCCAGAATTCTATACCCCAGACAGCAGTTCCTGTTAGCATCGCTGTAGGAGGAGCTGCACCGAGTTCTGGGGTTCAGAACCACAGTACAGGGCCACAGCCTGTTACAGTCGTCAGTTCCCAGACATTGCTTCACCATCCATCTGTAATTCCACAACAGTCTCCATTACATACAGTGGTACCAGGACAGATACCTTCCGGTACACCTGTGACAGTAATTCAGCAGGCTGTCCCGCAGAGTCATATATTTGGCAGGGTACAGAACATACCAGCATGTACTTCTACAGTTTCACAGGGTCAGCAGTTAATCACCACATCACCCCAGCCTGTGCAAACTTCATCTCAACAGACATCAGCTGGTAGCCAGCCACAAGACACTGTTATCATAGCACCCCCACAATATGTAACAACTTCTGCATCCAATATTGTCTCCGCAACTTCAGTACAGAATTTTCAGGTAGCTACAGGACAAATGGTTACCATTGCCGGTGTCCCAAGCCCACAACCCTCAAGGGTAGGGTTTCAGAATATTGCACCGAAACCTCTCCCTTCTCAGCAAGTCTCGTCAACAGTGGTACAACAGCCGATTCAACAACCACAGCAGCCAGCCCAACAAAGTGTAGTGATTGTAAGCCAACCAGCTCAACAAGGTCAAACTTACGCACCAGCCATTCACCAAATTGTTCTTGCTAATCCAGCAGCTCTTCCAACTGGTCAGACAGTTCAGCTGACTGGACAAACAAACATAACTCCCTCTTCCTCACCATCACCTGTCCCGGCTACTAATAACCAAGTCCCTACTGCCATGTCATCATCTTCCACCCCGCAATCACAGGGACCACCTCCTACTGTCAGTCAGATGCTTTCTGTGAAAAGGCAGCAACAGCAGCAGCATTCACCAGCACCCCCACCACAACAGGTACAAGTACAAGTTCCGCAGTCACCACAAGTACAGATGCAAGTTCAGCAACAGCAAGCCAATGCAGGAGTTGGTCAGCCTGCTTCTGGTGAGTCGAGTCTGATAAAACAGTTGCTGCTTCCAAAGCGTGGGCCTTCGACTCCAGGGGGTAAGCTTATTCTCCCAGCTCCACAGATTCCTCCCCCTAACAATGCAAGAGCCCCTAGCCCTCAGGTGGTCTACCAAGTGGCTAATAACCAAGCAGCAGGTTTTGGAGTGCAGGGACAGAATCCAGCTCAGCAGCTATTGGTTGGGCAGCAAAATGTTCAGTTGGTCCAAAGTGCAATGCCGCCCGCCGGGGGGGTGCAAACTGTACCCATCTCGAACTTACAGATATTGCCAGGCCCACTGATCTCAAATAGCCCAGCAACCATTTTCCAAGGGACTTCTGGCAACCAGGTAACCATAACTGTTGTGCCAAATACAAGTTTTGCAACTGCAACTGTGAGTCAGGGAAATGCAACTCAGCTCATTGCTCCAGCAGGAATCACCATGAGCGGAACGCAGGCAGGAGTTGGGCTTCAGGTGCAAACACTTCCAGCCACTCAAGCGTCTCCAGCTGGACAATCATCGTGTACTACTGCTACTCCCCTATTCAAAGGTGATAAAATAATTTGCCAAAAGGAGGAGGAAGCAAAAGAAGCAACAGGTTTACATGTTCATGAACGTAAAATTGAAGTCATGGAGAACCCATCCTGCCGACAAGGAACCACGAACACCAGCAATGGGGATACAAAGGAAAATGAAATGCAGGTGGGAAGTCTTGTAAATGGGAGAAAGTACAGTGACTCAAGTCTACCTCCTTCAAACTCAGGGAAACTTCAAGGTGAGGCTAATCAGTACTCACTAATCAGTAACGGGCCGTCGTTAGAACTAGGTGAGAATGGAGCATCTGGAAAACAGAACTCAGAACAGGTGGACACACAGGATATCAAAAGTGATTTGAAAAAACCGCTAGTTAATGGAATCTGTGATTTTGATAAAGGAGATGGTTCTCATTTAAGCAAAAACATTCCAAATCACAAAACTTCCAATCATGTAGGAAATGGTGAGATATCTCCAATGGAACCACAAGGGTCTTTAGATGCCATTCAGCAAGATACTGCCAAAGGTGATCAACTAGAAAGAATTTCTAATGGACCTATATTAACTTTGGGTGGTTCACCATCTGTGAGCAGTATACAGGAAGCTTCAAATATGGCAGCACAGCAATTTAGTGGTACTGATTTGCCTAATGGACCTCTAGCTTCAAGTTTGAATTCAGATGTGCCTCAGCAACGCCCAAGTGTAGTTGTCTCACCGCATTCTACAACCTCTGTTATACAGGGGCATCCAATCATACCAGTTTCCCACTCAGGATCAAGAGTGTCCCATTCTCCTGCCCCGTCGTCTGATGTTCGGTCTACAAATGGCACAGCAGAATGCAAAACTGCAAAGAGACCAGCAGAGGATAACGACAGGGAAACTGTCACAGGAATTCCAAATAAAGTAGGAGTCAGAATCGTTACAATCAGTGACCCCAACAATGCTGGCTGCAGCGCAACCATGGTGGCCGTACCGGCAGGCGCAGACCCCAGCACCGTAGCGAAAGTAGCAATAGAGAGCGCTGCCCAGCAGAAGCTGCATCACCCCCCAACATACGTACAGAACGTGGTCCCACAGGTAAGCCTAGTCACGCTTCTTTCAAGGGATTCTGATACATCAGTATGGTCGGGGGGAGAAGGATGTTCTTCCCATGTCTGCCCTTGAAAAGGTCATATGTCTGCTCCCCAATGGATTCAAAGTCTCATGCTCTTTTTTTATATTTCTAGGGGTTTTTTGGTTGAAATATTCAAGAATTTTTAATTGTTCATTTTAGAATACGGTTGCAAGGATCTTTCTGTTGTGTTGTAGACCCAGAACAGAGAAGCACTTGCCAGTCTTAACATCTTTTGGAGAACACTGCAACTTGGTCCTCTCTTGGAGTTTGGTGGGAGCAGGGAGGGTGTTTGCTAAGAGTGGTCCAAAAGGGGAAATTCTGTATTTAATTTTGGCACTACTGTTTTTGAGGCTCTTCTCACAGTACTTTTGTTAAAAGGATGAACCACGTAAGAACTTCCTATTATATTTATATACTGAATTAGTTGTCATTATGCATTAAAAAATGTTATTTTTTTGTTTGGTTCAGCTTTTCTGATATTCTTAATTTATGTGTTTCTTATTCTGTTGTCATTTTCTGCTATCACCTTTTTTTTTTTTAATAATAAATTTTATTTTTATATTCCCCATACAATTGCAACCCCCCATTCTGACCCCAATCCCTCCCCTCCCGCCCCTCACCCCCAAAAAGTGTCTCTGGTTCATAGTTTTTTGTTGATTTTGATTTTCACTTTCTTATAGTTATTCATTTTCCTGGTCCCTTATTTAAGTTTTCTAGATTCCTGCTATGAGTGAGACCATCCGGTATTTTTCTTTTTCTTTTTGGCTTATTTCGCTGAGCATGATCCCTTCCAGTGCCATCCATGTTGCTGCAAATTGCATGTGTTTATCTTTTTTGAATGCTGAGTAATATTCCATGGTGTATATGTACCACATCTTCTTGATCCAGTCATCTATTTTTGGGCATTTGGGTTGTTTCCAAAGCTTAGCTATTGTAAACAGTGCTGCTATAAACATAGGGTTGCAGGTGTTCTTTGGAATTGATGTTTCTGTGTCCTTTGGGTAAATACCTAGGAGTGGAATTGCTGGATCATATGGAAGCTCTATGTTTAGTAGGTCCAGAAATCTCTACACAGCTCTCCATAGTGGTTGGACCAGTTTGCACTCCCACCAGCAGTGCAGAAGAGTTCCTTTTTCTCCACACCCTCGCCAACATTTGTGGTTGCTAGTTTTTTTAATATGTGCCATTCTCACTGGTGTAAGATGGTATCTCATGGTTCTGCTATCACCTTTTTAACACTATCTGCTGCTGCATGCCTTAGTCAATAAAAGTGTTTTCTAGAATTAGTGTTACTGAATTGAGGGTCTAGTCAACTTATAAAGATCATAAAGGACAGTTTTTGCTATTTCCACTAAAACTCAGGGTTCATTTAACAGTTCTTTCACTTATTCGTTTAATTAATTTTCCCTTGCTCTCTCCTTCCTAACTATAATATGGCTAGAATCTCCTGTGACTGTTGCTAGCTCTGTAAGTAGTCTTCTGGTTTTTCTTCTCTGTGCTTATGGTGATGGCAGTAGATCTGTGGCCATTTTCACTGCTGCGAAATCTGGGTGTGGGCAGGCAGCAAACGGGAGCTGCCAGCCAGAGGCACTTGCCTCAGAACAAATCATCAGCTAATGTGCGTCTTTCTTCATGTGAATGGGTAATGCTGGAGAGAGCTGCTCTGGGATGGAGTGAAATGATATTTTAATTTATGTTTTAGTACTATTTCAAAATACCCAAGTGAGTGAGCATTTAATGGGTGCTGTGAACATGGCAGTAACTACTAATTGAGTTTTGGTGAGCTTTACATTTATTCAATACACTAATTTTTTTTTAATAATGCAATGTTTGGTGTATAGTAAACATTCATTAAGTTGGGTTCTTGTATATTTTTCTTATAATAATTTCTCAATTTTTGTTGATTACTTATTTTCCTCTTCAGTTCTTTTGTAATTCTAAATATTTATAGACCAAGCCAAATTAGAGCAAAACTCCGTTACCATTGAATTGTTTTATCAACCCTCAAGTTTTGCCCTTAATCTTCCAGTGGGAATATATTGACTAAATATAGCTAAATAACAAACAACAATGAACAATGGTACTAACACTAGCTCCGGTGCTAGAGCTTTGCATTAAAGCATTTTCTTACTTAATCCTCCAGCAGCTCTAATAGGTAAAAATTGTTACTGCTATTTTAGACATGAGACAAGGTGATCGTACTGAAATCTGGGTGTGTGTCTGAAATAGGAACTCATGTTCTTAACTGTTTCCACTATTCTAAAGAATTTATTTATTCTAGAAAACCCCTTTATATGTAACTTTGATTATTTGACTTTTATGTTAAAGGTTGTATGTGCCACCAAATGATAATTTTAAAACACTAAAGCTAGATATTTAAAACATATCTAATTCAAGCTGTAAAAGTAATACATTTTATTCCTAACCTAAAAAATGTGTTTTAAACTTCTATGTATTCTTCTTAAGAATAGTTTATTTAAAACATAGTAGCTACATATATTTGTTTGGCAAAATGTAGAAATGTAAACTTGGCAAGGAGAAAGAGACATAGCGTACATCCAGTCTTTGAGAATGAGAGTCAGAAACCAGTATTCTTATGTGTGACCAGTAATGTAGTGCCCACTGTGAAGCTAGGCGCTCAATAATGATGCCAGGTGTATTTTGTCTTTACACAGATGATAAAAGCTAAAGACTGAAAAAAGATCAGCTGTTAAATGGTGTCAAAAGTTTCCTTTGAAGGGTAGACCGTATGTAGGGCCTTGGTAAGAGCCTGCCAATAGAAATCACTTCCATTACTGCCCACATTATTTCAGTTTCTTTATATACTTTTTTTTTTAAAGATTTATTTATTTGTGCATACAAGATCTGGGGTACAGGCCAGAGGTGCTGAGGGTGAGAGGATTCACCAGAGACAGAGTGGGGAGCAGAACAGGCAGATTGACCAAAGTACACTGCCGAGGGGAGCAGTGGGCAAGGCAAGAGAGGTCTGCTGCGCCATGTGTGTTGCTCCCTGGCCGGCGGGGGATCGAACTCGTGCTGTAGTGGCTGCGGACACCTTCATAGGTGTCTTAACTCCTTGCGCCACCAGGAAGGCCCTTCTTTATATACTTTTAAAGTTTCATTTTTGACCTTGGTTTAACACCATTTTTATATAACATGCTATTTGAATTTTTACCTTAAAGGGGTAGATGAGAGAATTTATTTTTTTTTTAAAGGTTTACTTATTTATGCATACAAGAGCTGGGGTACAGGCCAGAGGTGTGGGGGGTGAGAGTTATCGCCAGAGAGAGTGAGGAACAGAACAGGCAGATTGACCGAAGTACACTGCTGAGGGGAGCAGCAGGCGAGTCAGGAGAGGTTTGCTGCACCATGTGGGTTGGGTTGCTCCCTGGCCAGCCAGGGATCGAACTCGTGCTGCAGAGGCTGCAGATAGCTTCATAGGTTGCATCTTAACCCATTGCGCCACCAGGGAGGCCCTGATGAGAGAATTTTAAATGTGATTTTTCAGCCAAACCACCATTTCAAGGGGTCAGAGGTTGTTAAGGAGGCACCTGGACCCCAAGTAAGAACATCTAGACTTGAAGAATGTTAGGGCTAGAAAGTCCACAGGGGAATGTCCCTGCTGAGAATGGCCAACAGGTAATCCTTCTCACTCCCTTTGTTATTTTTCTTTACTTGATTTTGTTCTTCTCACTCCCATTAATCAGCTGTATTTCATGATAGAAAAAGTAACAATAAGGAGAAAAATATATGAAACTAAATATAACCATAGATATTGTATTTAAGTTTATTTAGATGGGTAGTTTATATAAATACAAAATAAATTGTACCCACTTCAAGGCAAATTTCTTTCTTTATATCTGCTCCTTTTTAAACTGTTGTTTGCAGGTTCAAGTGCATAGAATACTGTTTCTGAAAGCCCTGCCTTCTCCCACTATTCCTGAATGATATCTACTAGAGACAAAACTAGATTGTCACATAAAAAAATTAAAATTATTTACCAATGCTTACCTAAAGACTTAGGGTTTTTTCAGGAGTTGATTCACATCTCTTTACGATCAGTTGACACCTCTTATCTGGCACACAGAGGAGCTGGCACCCACCAGCACTTCAGGAAGCTCCTTTGCAGCCTCCAGGGGGCAGCATTTCGCCACAGCCATTGAAGATTATTTTAACAAGAGCAACAAGAAATCATTTCACTGTTCTTTTTTTTTTTTTTTAATAATAAATTTTATTTTTATATTCCCCATACAATTGCAGCCCCCCCATTCTGACCCCAATCCCTCCCCTCCCGCCCCCCTAAAAGTGTCTCTGGTTCGTAGTTTTTTGTTGATTTTGATTTTCACTTTCTTATAGTTATTCGTTTTCCTGGTCCCTTATTTAAGTTTTCTAGATTCCTGCTATGAGTGAGACCATCCGGTATTTTTCTTTTTCTTTTTGGCTTATTTCGCTGAGCATGATCCCTTCCAGCGCCATCCATGTTGCTGCAAATTGCATGTGTTTATCTTTTTTGAATGCTGAGTAATATTCCATGGTGTATATGTACCACATCTTCTTGATCCAGTTATCTATTTTTGGGCATTTGGGTTGTTTCCAAAGCTTAGCTATTGTAAACAGTGCTGCTATAAACATAGGGGTGCAGGTGTTCTTTGGAATTGATGTTTCTGTGTCCTTTGGGTAAATACCTAGGAGTGGAATTGCTGAATCATATGGAAGCTCTATGTTTAGTAGGTCCAGAAATCTCCACACAGCTCTCCACAGTGGTTGGACCAGTTTGCACTCCCACCAACTCACTGTTCTTTTTTTAAAAAAAGATTTAATTATTTATGTATACAAGAGCTGGGGTGTAGGCCAGAGGTGTTACAAAAGAAATAACAAAATTGTTTCACACCCTTTGTGTAATTTTATTTTTCTGGTCATTCACTACTGGAGTTATCTCTTATCAACTAACTATGAAAACAAACTAGTATAAAATATGATTTCTTTCTCAGTAGAGTGGAGCATTGATGTAGAATATTCCTCAAGAACTTGATCATTCAAAAAAATACTACTTTTAAACTTACTTTTGTGTTAACTTTTGTGTTACAGTTACAATTATCTGATAAGTCAGAGTAAACAATAATGTTTAAAAAATAAACCATTACAACCTAAAAGGAACAATTTTGAACTTTTGTGGAAAAACATAATTCTTTTAATTAATTCATAATTAATTAAAAAGTTAATTGGTTATTTTGGAAGAAAACACTCAGTATAATACAACCTGTTTTTAAAAATTTGTCTTGTTAAAAGAAATGTGTAACTTTAATCATAGTAGGAAAATTGAAAATATTAACTCCTATGGTCAAAGAAAATACGAGTCATGCAATTTCTTATTTGATACATTCTGTAAATACTTTTAATTCTTTCTTTTCACTGGTATATTTAGTTCTGTTTAATTCACTCAGTTGTCATTTGTTTCCCTTTTGTAAATTTTTCAAACATACATTAAAATTGGGCCAATAAGCCCCCACTTATCTAACACCTGGCTTCAGATACTATTTTTCCTTTTTAGTTTCATTGGTCCCCTGCCACCGTCATTTCCCCCCGGAGTGCTTTATAGAAATCCCAAACATTTCATTTTATCAATAAATATTACAGTAGATATTTCTCTAATATTTAAGTGTGTGTGTGTATTTCCACAGTACCAATCACAGCTACAATATTATCTTTCAGTTCATGTTCAGTGTTCCCTGTTTGTCTTAAAAATTTTTTTTGAACAATTTACTCAAGTTAGGATCCACAGCTTCAGTCATTCTGACTACATACCCCAGTAGCATTAAGGGTTAAAATACCCTATGATTCCATTATTTAATTTTCTGTGTGACACCAATAAGAGGTGCACAGTGAAAAAAGAAATAGGATAAAGATTTGTTAGCACTCATACAAATAAAATAAACATAAATATATGCCCAGATAGTCAACAAAATACCTAATTTAAATGGTATTAGTGTAGGGAAATAGATGCATTCTGAGAGAATTTGATACCTCTAACAAAATCACCCTGTCTGGATGTTTGTAACCTGTCACTCTTAAGTATTTGTATTTGACTGAAGCTGATCCTTTCACTTACTAGAATTTCGTTGATTTTTAATGCAATATTTGTATTTCAAGGAAATAATTTGTGTATTGTTTGGATTTGTAATGTCCCCTTCCTTTCTCTCTGACCCTTGTTTACTGTGTGCTATCTCACTACCAGTTTTTATGGCTTTAAGGATTCACAGTTGAACAATTGTCAGGCCCATGTTTACAGCATAACTTGTCTTGATAGATACTGTAGTTATTGATTTGTTACTGCCCCACACAGTTCATTATCTTTCCTCCAAAATATATTCCTTCTATACTTCCCTAACAGCATTATAATAGCAATAGTTGTCATTTATGGAGAATCTCAACTAGGTTCTTTATAGCTTTTTCTAGTCTTTCCATAATCTCTCTCCTTTTTAGATGAGGAAACAGAATCAGAGCTTAAGTAGATTGCTCAGGTCACACAGCTAGTCAAAATGCAGAATGAAAATTCTGAGGCCACATCTGTTAAGCAGGAAAGTCCATGTCCCCTCCATGACAGCGGTGTGACCCTAGTGCCTGGGTTCTTCCGTGTGCTGTGTTTTCTCACTAACAATATTGTAAAATCTTAAGGTAAGGACTCTTAGTATAGAAACAACTTTGGCCTCATCCCAAAGAAGTTTTTTCTTCTTAGAACTCAAAAGTTCTATGGCTTCACATTTCTGATAAGAACTTTTTCATTCGGTGTTTTATTATTTTTTCATTTGGATGCTATAGTCTTAAATATTTGCAATTTGTCTTTTTTAATTTTGGGGAATTTTGATCTGAGATCTTCAGCAATTTTTCTTTGTTTTACCCAACTATTTCCAGTCTTACCTATGAACAAATTTATTTAATACTTTTCCAAAGTTTAAATTTCTTGATTTTAAACAATGTTTTCAAAATGTTGTGCTACTATTTCTTTGGAAATTTCAGTATTATTTTTCTCTTGCATGTTATGAGTGAAATCTGAGTTAAGGCTTCAAAGAAAATGTCTTGCCTCAAATTGTTTTAAACTACATTATAATTATTTATGTGTTTTCCACAGTGAAAGGGATGGGTTATAGAAGAAAATATAACATAACTTAAGAGACTTGTACCTACAATTAGAATTCTTTCATATGGATTATCCTTCACAAGCTATAACTGAGCAACTATAAAGACTAAAGGTGTCAGTTAAAATACCTTACTGCAAAATAATATATCCAGCATTCTGCTTAAGGTTACATTATATTGAATAGCTGAAATCTTTGCTGTTATAGTTTCATTATAGTCATTAAACAATCTTGAAAGAATTATACAGAATTAATATTTTGAAAAATTACTAGTTTGCTGTTGACTTGTTCTTGTGAAGAACATGCATAAGTAAATCAAATGGGTGCATTTATAACAGATTTACTTCTCTCTTGAATCTATAATTATGTGTTCCTGCCTAATTTTTAATACTAAAAATCTTAATTCTAAAAATGTGTATTTTATAACAACAGTGTGATCTTATCTCTGGTGTGTAGTGAAATGAAAAATCTGACTCCCTAAATATTTTTGTAAAAATAGTTATCCTTTGAAGGAATTTTAAAAATAATTGTTAAAACTGTAAATGTCAGTGTCACCTTAGGTGCACATAAACAGTGTGCACCTTAAAACTTAAAAGACTAGAAAACAGGATGGTTTTCATTGTCATCTCACAGACTCACCACTGTGCTTTTTCACAGAACACTCCTGTGCCACCTTCGCCAGCTGTGCAAGTGCAGAGCCAGCCTGCTGGTTCTCAGCCCTCTCCGTTCAGTGCGGCCAGTCAGCATGTGGATCCAGTGAGGAAGCCCGGACACAACTTCATGTGTCTCTGGCAATCTTGCAAAAAGTAACAGCAATTTTATGTGATATACATAAATGTTCTTCATTCTGGGATGCTTTCATATTTAAATTTCTGCCACATACAGTTTTGTGAATCTTTTCTTTTGAAACCACTAACTTTCAAAAAATACATGTGAAGAATACATGTGAAGAATGATGTTTACATAGACCCAGTGGTACCTGAGTTAAAAATTTGGTGTAGATGGTGTAACCTATCATTGCCTAATGATAGGCTAATAGGGAATTAATATATTTAAACCATTCAGATATAAAGTGCTTATATAGATATTATCATGTCACAGTTAACTTTTTCTATTCATTTACTCTTTCTTTTTTTAAATAGTTTTTAAAGATTTATTTATATATACATAATACAACAGGGGTATAAGTCAAAGGGGTTCGGGGTGAGAGGAGTCACCAGAGACAGAGTGGGGAACAGAACAGGCAAGCTGACTGAAATCCACTGCTGAGGGGAGCAGCGGATGAGACAGGAGAGGTCTGCTGCACCATGTGGGTCAGCGCCCTGGCCAACATTGAACTCATGTTGCAGTGGCTGGCGATAGCTTGATAGCACTGTCTTTAACCCTTGTGCCACTAGGGAGGCCCCTACTCTCTCTCTCTTTTTACTTCCTGTAATTCTTTTTTGCTTTCTCTGGTTTTGAGCCATTTGGATGATTACATTTTCTCCTAAGATGTCAGTTCGTCTTTTTTAAATGTTTGTAGTGTCCTTGAGTTTGAAATATATACTTAGAGCTATTCTAACCAAGTCTACTTTGAAAGATACACTGGCTCATGGGTACCGCAATTACCTTGTAACAGAATATTCTGAATTTTTCAATTAATTTTCCCCTCTTAGCATTAAAGTCATTCATTTCACTTATCCAGAAACTATAATCACCAAATATAGTTGCTGTTATTTTGAATAAACTTTTAGTAGACTACCTAAGAGTAAGAAAAATAAAATACTTTTTTACCTTCACTTACTCTTTTTTTTTTTCTTTTTAAGATTTATTTTATTTATGATTATAAGAACTGGGGTACAGGCCAAAGGTGTGGGAGGTACCAGAATTCACCAGAGACCTGGTGGTGCAAGGCATTGAGCGCAGCGCTATGAAGCTGTCCGCAGCCTCTGCAGCGCAAGTTGGATCCCCGGCCAGGGAGACACCCACATGGAACAGCAGACATCTCCTGGCCATCTGCTGCTCCCCTCAGCAGTGTACCTTCACTTATACTTACTCTAACTTCTTTTCTTTATATTGACCTGAGTTTCTGACAACTATCATCTACCTTCTCTCTGAAGAACTTATTATAACGAGGTCTGCCGTGCAGCTGTCTTCAGTTTTTGTTTGTCAGGAAAGTCTTTATTTCTACTTCAATTTTTTTTTTTTAATATATTTTTTTAAGATTTATTTATTTATTTATACAAGCACTGGATACAGTCAGAAGCACGGGAGGGTGAGATTATTCACCAGAGCCAGAGTGGGGAACAGAACAGGCAGACTGATGAAACACTGCTGAGGGAAGCAGCAGGCACGGCAGGAGAAGTTTGCGTGCCACGTGGGACCCTCACCGGGGGCCGGGGATCGAACCTGCGCTGCAGAGGCTGCGGGTAGCTTCGCAGCCCAGCGCTCAACCACTGTGCCACCAGAGGAGGCCCTTAAGATTTATTTATTTATGCATACAAGAGCTGGGGTACAGGCCAAAGATGCAGGAGGTAAGAGGATTCACCAGAGACAGAGTGGGCAACAGAACAGGCAGACTGACCGAAGTCCCCTGCTGAGGCAAGCAGTGGGCAAGACAGGAGAAGTCTACTGCGCCATGTGGGTTGCTCCCTGGCAGGCTGGGGATTGAACTTGTGCTGCAGAGAGTGTGGATTGCTTCATAGTGTGTTGCTTAACCCCTTGCGCCACCAGGGAGGCCCTCTCCTTCAATTTTGAGGGATAATTTTGTGGACATAAAATTCTAGGTTGTTTTTCTTTCAACACTTTAAATATTTTACTCTTGCTTGCATGGCTTCTCGAACGACATCAGTAAAATCCTGTCCTTGTTCTTCTGTCAGTGAGACATTTTTTCCCTGTAACTTCTTTCAAGATTCTTTGTGTTTGGATTTAGCAGTTTGGATATGATATGATAGGTGGAGGGTTTGTTTCTTTGCATTTATCATACTTAGTGTTCACTGTCCTAGCCATTCTTCAAATATATTCCCATTACACATATGTTGTACCTTTTGAAATAGTCCCACAGTTCCTGGATATTGTTTCTTCTTTTTCTTTCATCTCTTTGTTTTCAGTCTGGGAAGCTTCTACTGATATATTTTCAGGATCACCAGTTCTTTTCTTAACTATGTCCACTCTGCTGATGCCCTAGCAGTTCATTTTGATTCTTAGCATCTCTGCTTCTCTACTTACATTACCTTTCTCATCTTGCATGTTGACTCTTTCCATTAGAACCATAGCATACTAATTATTAATGATTTTAAAGTCCAAGCTCTACCATACCTGAGCCTGGTTCTCATGCTTACTTTGTCTCAGCAGGCTGTGGTTTTGCAGTTTGTTTTACATTTAGCATGCGTTATATATCTGCATCACTTAACATGAACTGAGACAGTTTTAGGTTTATCTGGCTAGGAGTTATACTGTATTTAATGTTTGCCATAATTGAGGTGTCAGGGGCTTCAATTTCCTCTAAGATCCTTTGTTCCCTCTCCCTTGCTGTCTCTGGGTTTCCTTAGAAACTGCTTATAAAACTGAATCTGTGTCTTACAACTCTCAGTTGTAATATACTATTATGCTGGAGCCTTGTTGATATGGTGATAAGGTATTTGGAAGGATAAACATTCCATAATCTCATGATTAAATCTCACTTTTTTTTAGTGAGACTGAATCTAAGCATTGTAAGTTTGGAAAAACTTTCTTCCCCTTTTGTTTTGTTCACCCCTTATATGAGACAAGGTCCTAGAAGGGGGCTCAAGTGTCTAATTGCCCTTCTTTCAGGTCAGATAAGACTAGGGTAAAATAACTTTCCTTGAGTTTTAAACCTTTGTGAAGGAGAAAAGAAAATTCTGGACATACTTAAAAATGGTTTTACTCTGCTAGCAAAACAAGGGAATTTTTCTCCAGTTTTCACTGAGAACCTGGTAGAGTTCCTCAAAGTAAAACTCACAAAAGTGTGGGGACTCTCCAAAGACTGGACCCCTCGTGAGTTTTTACCTTTCAAGATAATCCTTAAGACACCCTCATCAATTCATCAGTTACTCCTTATGTATTCCTTCTCGTTATTGACTCAGCCATTGGAGTTTATGATTGTCTGAATTTGCCCATCTCCAGTTTTCATGGACTTGGTTTGTCTGTGATCTCAGTTCCAATGGATTTAAGGAGGTTTATTGATTTTCAGTTTGTGCATCTTGTCTGCTCTGAAGACAGAGTGACAACTTCCAAGTTTTTTACATGTCTGAGTGGAAATTGGAAGGTCCTCAATATTTTTTTGTATGTCCTCAGCATGATGTTGACCACTGGTTTATAAATGAAACATATATGTGATCATATTTTATACTTTTTTAAGAAAGAGTGCCCAAAAAATTCCCCATAATAAAAGATACCTATGAACTGCTTTTTAAACTCTGTGGCATTGAAAGAAAGGGTTCAGTGTCTCTGGATATTTGTGAATTTGCAGTTACTCATTTTGGTACCATGTGGATTGGTCAGTGCCCTTTGAATGAGCAGTGTGAGGATGAAAGCAAAGATTGAGAGGCCCCCCCCCCAGACTTTCCTTTAATGAGGTTGAGATTCAAACCAGAGGGTTTTCAGTGATCCTTAATACAGTTACAATTTCTCCTAAACTTCCTAACATAAGGTTTTATTACTCCTGCTAAACAAGCCTGAATATTTTGGTATCAAGATGAAGTTTGAATATTGGTTGGTCTGATGGGAAATAACAGAAAACAAAATCAAATTCTCTATATGTTACAAATGAGCAAAACCTTTATAGTAGCTTAGACTTTGTGTTCTTAATAAAGGTGCTTCTACTTTGTGTCCAGAACTATCAACCAAAATTTATGGTAAGTCTTTAATTTTTATTAATAATTTAGATTTTAGAAATAATCTAGTCCATTTAAATAGTTAAATTGAAATATTTTTTTTAAACTGCTGGCAATTTTTGCATTTTATTTTAATGTTAAGATTTCTCTGAAGATTATGGGCCTCCCTGGTAGCACAAGGGTTTTAGTCTCAGTACTATGAAGCTATCAGCCAGCCACATAGCACGAGTTCAATCCCTGGCCTGAGAGCTGACCCACATGATGCAGCAGACCTCTCCTGTTTCGCCCGCTGCTCCCCTCGGCAGTGTATTTCAGTGGGTATGCCTGTTCTGCTCCCCATTCTGTCACTGGTGAATCATCTCATCCTCCCACACCTCTAACCTACACCCCAGCTCTTTTGTGCTTAAATAAATAAATCTTTTTTAAAAAAAAGATTATCTAAAGATTAGTTGTGATATAATGTGCTTTATCAATGACAGCCTACTTCTAGTTAAGTTGCCACTTGAGAGTAAAGTTAATCAGTAGCTCAGGGTGATCAAAAGTTTGGGATACATGGCAGGAACAAAGTTCAACTTAGTTTTATAATATCTTTTGTCTGAATTTTGTAGTCATAAAACCAAAATATATCTTCAGAAGGTTGATGCTTTCCTCTCGAAAATTTTCACATAGCGCTATACCTGACATATAAGGAGCTTTTAATTGGTATTTGTTAAGTAAATTAATAAATAAAAATTAACTAGCTTGATTCCATAATCACAGTTCTATAGTTTGCTGACCTAACTTATTGGCATTTTGTCTTTAAATTATCAGGATAACAGTCCATTGCCTTGCTGTTTTACATTTATTTTATGTAGAAGTTCTAAAATGACTGGATAGTTTGCTAACATTATACTTAAAATTAGAACTCATGAGTCTTTATAAATGTCAGGTTTTTCATGTAGTAATATTTCCAGTAGTATTAGTTGGGAAAGTCTATATTTCTTGGCTTTAATAACTGATCTGCCACAAATAAAAACCTATTTTTAGGAAAAGCCCTAATTTTTTTTAAGATTTATTTTATTTATTTATGCATATGAGAACTGGGGTGTAGGCCAGAGGTGTAGGAGTAAAGGTGTGAAAGAATTCACAGAAAACAAAGTGGGGAGCTGAACAGACAGATTGACTGAAGTATACTGCCAAGGGGAGCAGCGGGTGAGACAGGAAAGGTCTGCTGCACCCTATGTGGATCAGCTCCCTGGTCTGGGATTGAACTCATGCTACAGTGATAGCCTGAGACTATCCTTAGGGCACCAGGGAGGCCAAGGTTTACATTTTAAAAGTGTATTTAAACCAGGCCCCTGAGAATATGTTCTGTATTTTGTTACAGAAAATATGTGACTGCTTCACAGATCTATATGTCAGTAGGAGTTGGTACTGGAAAATCAAAAAGCAAATACAGAAATCCTTTCTTATTAACATTATTAATATTATATTATCCATATTATTCATATTATTCATATTATTATTAGGAAATAAGATTGACTTTGGTTGACCTGCATCTGAACCCCCTTTCTGTGTTTGAAACATTTCCCATAATTTGAGTCTTATTCGGAGACAGGACCAATCCTTTTCTATGCAAGAAATAAAAAGGAAAAGTTGTGCTGGGGTTGGAGAAAGGAGGGAGGGCCAGGTTGCCCTTGTTTGCTCCCTTTTCTAAAGACAAAGACTCCTTTCCAGACTCCTACCCCCAACCCTCTCTGGGCCATGCATGGTAACTGCCCGCAAAGGGTTGGGGGGTGGAGGGGCGTGAGCCTGCAGTATGTCCAGTGCCCAGCCAAGTCCTTCAAAATGAAGACTTAAATCCAAGGTCATGGTCGGACGCCTGGCAGTGAGGCATCATAGCAGGGCTCTGATGGTACTGGTGGGAACGTGGAAGGTGCCTTCAGGACCCTAAACAGATTCCTCAGCGTGGATGAGGACATTCAGTGGCAGTGGTCATGTCAGAGGTAGAGCTCAGAAGCTGCTGGCAAATATGCAGTGTGGGATGGCTAGAGATCCTTTTTTTTTTTTTATGCCAAAGAATCGGGCATATCCACAACTTGGCCACTGAGACCTATGGACAGGAGACTGACCTCATATGAAAACCCTTGTCTTTTTTGTCTCCATCACCTATCTTTCTCCTACCCATTTTCTCTCACCTTTCTTAGACTAAACTCAGTTGTTTCTGTGCAAGAAGGCCTGCATATATGGAAGCAGTCCCTACTTGGGCCTTCTCTTTTATTAAGTGAAAGAGAAACTGAATCAAAAAATAGTCTGGGGATAGAATGGAGGTTGCCAAGGCCTGCTTGAGAGGAGGAAATGGGAAATGACTGTTTGATGGGTGTAGTTTCAGTCTGAGGAGACAAAGTTGTGAAGACGGATGGTGTTGCAACAGTGCCCTTGTACTCAGTGCCCCCGAGCAGAGCTATAAATGCTAAAATGGTAAATTTATGCTATGTATGTTTAAAATGTTTTCGTTTTTAAAATTTAAATTCTTCAATTTTATGTACACTAAAAAAATTTTGTTCAGTTAAGCCACATTCTTCCTTCTTCCTCCATTGCCCTTAACAGCTAAGCCAGCCAGTTACTCCTACCTGTGACTTTGAATCTGGATTGTCTGTGCAAGCTCATTACTGTAGCAGCAGCAATATTTAATTTCCGGCCTCCCTGGTGGTGCAGGGATTAAGTCTCAGCACTGTCACTGTTGTGGTCTCAGTTCGATCCCCTGTCAGGGAGCTGACCCACATAGCACAGCAGACCTCTTTTGTCTCACCCGCTTGCTACCCCCCTCAGCAGTATGTTTCAGTAGATCCGCTTTTTCTGCTCCCCCCACCACTCTGTCTCTGGTGAATCCTCTATCCTCAACACCTTTGGCCACACCCCAGTTCTTAGATGCATAAATAAAATAAATAAATACTTACGGCCTCCCTGGTGGCTCAAGGGGTTGAGACACAGCACTATGAAGCTATCCACAGCCACCGCAGCATGAGTTCAATTGCCCAGCCAGCCAGGGAGATGACCCACGTGGCAAGCAGATCTCTCCTGGCTCACCTGCTGCTCCCCTTAGCAGTATATTTCAGTCAATCTGCCTGTTCTGTTTCCCACTCTGTCTCTGGTGACTCCTCTCACCCCACTCCCACACCTCTGGTCTGTACCCCAGTTCTTATATGCATATATAAATCTTTAAAAAATTATATTTAACTTTCAAGAACACTAGTGCTGATTTGGATCTAGTCGGCTTGCATTTACAATTAAGAAATTAATTTCCTAGTGAATGTAGTTTAATTTTTTTCTTTTTAAACTTATACAACTAGATGTGAATTGGTTTGGTCACCCAACAGGTTGTTGGTTTGGGCTTTCTCCTCAAAATTTCATTAGCATGTCACTGAATCTCATTTGAATATAAAATAATCTACACCCTTGATATTTCTTTAGCCGTAGCATAGTATCTCTGATAAAATGAAATGTAAAGGATTGAGATAAAGGTCAATTGTTATGCAATTAATAATATGGCTTTTTTTTTTAACTAAAATGTTTACTGTTTACCTTTTTATGTATGACATTATCATTTATGTATGTTTATAAATTTCTAAGTGCACATCTTTTAAACTAGTATTTCCTACAATGATACATTTCATATTTCATGAAATATACATTTCATATTTTCATGCAATATATATATATATAAAATAAAGTGAAATAATTTTTTTTGCAACAGAGGGACTACTAATAGGGAGGCGGAATACGTTTGGGTCATTAGAGAAAATGGCCTGCCAAGAACTTTAGCAACTACGAAAACTCTAAATGAAACTATCAGAACTAATGTGTTATTTTTGTTTTTTCATTAATTTTTTTTTAAGATTTTATTTTTTCTTGTGTAGAACTGGGGTACAGGCCAGAGGTGTGCGGGGGTGAGAGGATTCACCAGAGAAAGAATGGGGAACAGGATAGACAGATTTAATGAAATCCACTGTTGAGGGGAGCAGCCAGCGAGACAGGAGAGGTCTACTGAGCCCTTTGTGGGTCAGCTCCCTGGCCAGGGATTGAACTCAGGCCACGGCAGTAACATTGCTGAGACTTAACCCATAGGCCACTGGGGAGGCCCCATTGTTTTTAAAACAAAGGGAACAATCTTTATAGCCAGTCATTTGCTTTGAAATTGTACTTTTAATAAATATAGTGGATTATTAAAATATATGTAATGTATTAATATATATAATCTATGTAGATTGCAGACTTTTAAATGAAAGTGTGCCTTGTTTAGTTAAGTGTTTATAATGCCTAAGAAGTTGTTTTATGGTCAGAAATGGTATCATATGATTACATACTATAGATTATACCGATAAAGTAATGGTTGTTGACTTGATTTTCATTCAGATAGCAAGTGCTTTAGCTTTAAGTGACTGCTTAGGGTAACTGGAATCAGGAAAATTGTACCTCTAGTCTGAGGTGAATAATTTGTTGAGGTCAACTAAATAGCTTTTCATTAGGGGTAAAACAGAAAGGTCTGATGGGTATTTAAGTGAAAGAATAGAAGCTAATCCTGAGCTTTAGCTGCAATTATTTAAGTAATGAGCAGGGGACTAACCACTACAAATTATATTGGTGATGTGTAATTGATGAGAAAAAAGTGTCAGTTAATTAAATTTTGCATTGCTTTGCCAGATATTATAAATCTACTTCCTATCTTTTGAGAAAGCAAAAACAACCAAAGATAAAGTGTTTTTGTTGTTTTCAGTTGGAGTTACACATAAGTATAGGATTAAGTTGAACAGAGAAGCTATAGTGTGCTGGAGGGATAAGTTATGAAGGAACACAGTACAATCCTGTGCATAAGTGAGGAGGGAGCCCTGGGAATAGTGGTGACACCACTATTTAGAATTCCATATGGGGGCCTAGAGGCTTAGGGGTTAAACCTCAGCTCTTTCACCACTACGGCCTGAGTTCGATCCCCGGCCAAGGAGCTGATCCATATGGCACAGTAACCCTCTCCTGTCTCTGCTGCTCCCCTCAGCAGAACAGCAGCCTGTTCTGCTCCCCACTCTGTATCTGGCGAATCCTATCACCCCCTGCATCTTTGGCCTACACCACAGTGCTTACATGCGTAAATAAATAAAAATAAACTCTTTAAAAATAAAAGTTCAACCTTTAAAAAAAATTCATGGGGGAATAGTTTAATTTGAAATATTGTATATATATTGCACACCATAAATTGGTTCAAATATGCACATTTATTTGCCATGCACAAAAAATAAAATGCTAAGAGAGCTTTGCTGTATACTCTGAAGATATTGATTCTACAAATATTTGAATTACTAATTAGTAATGAAGCCTTTTAATGTATTCTTTGCTGTCTGGATTCTAGTGTTCCCCACATTGCCATGTATTCTAAATTAAAAAGGGAGAGGAGTATCTTAGTTTCTTCAGGTTTGTGTTGCCTACAATTTAACCACCCAGATGTTTTTGTTGTTAAGCCTGGGGTATGTGAGTGGGTAGGGTGTGCTCGAAAAATGAGAGATGTGGCTGCTGCAATATTGATGGACACACAAAATGTGATTTCAACTAAAAGTCATACATAACAAAATTTGTAGCTTTAGATTGTTATATTGAATATACTAGTTTATTCTATGTGAAATGAAATTAATGTTTTGAGCAAGTTCTAAAACTACAATAATGGAATATGTATTCATAAGGTAATGTTTTATTGTGTTTTAAATATTTAATTTCACGTGATTCTGAGCCAACCCTTATTTTTTTTTTTTTAAGATTTATTTATACATACAAGAGCTGGGGCACAGGCCAGAGATGTGGGGGCTGAGAGGATCCGCCAGAGACAGAGTGGGGAATAGAACAGGCAGATTGAAATACACTGAAATACACTACTGAGGGGAGCAGCAGGCGAGACAGGAGAGATCTTCTGCACCATGTGGGTTGCTCTCTGGCTGGCTGGGATCAAACTTGTACTGCAGAGGTTGTGGACTGCTTCATAGTGAAGGGAGGGAATTGGAAATGAAATATTAAACTTAAAAAATATTACTGAGTGTTCAAAACAACTGGATGACTTGACTTAGAAGTAATCAGAGAAATTTTCAAAAGTTTCAAAATGTTCTTTGAAATGAGCTTTATGTTTGCTTGCACTACTTTGCTTAATATTTCTGTGTATTATTGTGGAGGCAGGAAAGCAAGGTTTCTGTTTCAAAGAATATATTAGAAAATTTCTCTTTTACTTTTTGTAGATGGTTTCAGACGCCATCACAGGTTTTCTACCATGCAGCCACTGAACACGGAGGAAAGGACGTCTACCCGGGGCAGTGTCTCTGGGAAGGCTGCGAGCCTTTTCAGCGACAGAGGTTTTCCTTCATTACCCACTTACAGGTATGCATTCTTCCTGCCACTTGCTCACTGATGCCTCTGGCTGTGTTAAAGATGTTGATGCTTATTCAGTTACTTCCTCTTTCTCAAAAAGGATAAGCACTGTTCAAAGGATGCCCTGCTTGCAGGATTGAAACAAGATGAACTGGGACAAGCAGGAAGTCAAAAATCTTCTACCAAGTAAGGAACCTGTCTTTTGTACATACTAGGACAGAAATCAGTAAAGCACAGTAGTGACAAGAGGCGCTCTCAGCATGCTGGTAGACAGGACTCTTGGGCTGCCGCCTGTACTCAGCTGCCACAGTGCGGCCCTGTTCACAGCACTTAGATTGTTAGTGTCACTCTCAGATTGGCTGGACTACAGAGTCTGAAGTCATCTTGTGGCCCTGACATTTGGATTCTACTCTGCAGACAAAGTCATTAGTGTTAATGGCAGATGATGTATGAGAAATGCTTTGTAAACTGGAAGCATGTGGTTCTCAGTCCTTTGAGAGTAATAAATATATATTTGATAATGGCAAAGGCGCTTTCTTTTTTACTACTCTGGGGAAGGACTAGGTGGCATGTGAGTGTCCTGTAGAAGAATATATATGTAACCTTTACTCTGGTTTTGATTTACCTATTATTTTATGAACAGTACTTGTAATGCATGTTATCGAGTTCTGAGTTGATTATAGATTCTGTAACTCTCAGAATATGAAAATATGTTGTGAAAACATTTATTGAGAAACTGCTGTATATTGGGCATTACATCAAACAGAGAAGTCTAAGAACACGGTGTAGTCTGTCACGTCACAGGCTGCATTCCAGAAGGAGAACCCCAGCATGGAGACACAGAAGATGCTTATATGCTCGACTCACTCATTAGTCCTTCGTAAGCATCTGCTGTGTGTGAGGCGCTGAGTTATAATGTTGACCAAGATATATTTTGCCATTGTTATTTGTCTGGAGATCCAGTGAGAGGCATAACTAATTTTACTGTACAATGTAGTAAGTAAATTATTTATAATTTAAAGATTGCCATTGCATTATCATATTTAATGTGCAGAATTAGTTTATTTACATAGAAAAGTGCCAGGAATCTACTTCACAGATGTGAAACTCAAGCAGAGAGACAGAAATATTAAAATTTAGGCAACTAGTCAGCATCAGAACTAGAAAAGGCTTTCACAGGTTTTAGGCAGTGCCCTCCCCACCATTGCCTCACCAAAATACACCAGACATTCGTGCAATTTTGAGCATGGATATCTAGAATACTTTGAATATCACTTCATATTAAACCTTCTCATGCTGTCCTTCCATTCTGTAACTTTCATAAAGAACAGTAGAACTGGACTGAAAGGATTGAAATTATTAAATAAGGGTAAATAAGATTATGTAACAAGGTAATAGTTTGAAATGTAGTGTTTAGCATAGTTTCTTATGATTATTAGATTATATTAGTATATAGATAGCATACCAATAAATTACTATAATAATATTTTACTCTTAGTTACTATTTAGTTAATAATAATTTGCAATTTGAATTGTTGACATTTTTCCTCCTTGTTAACATGTTCGTATCATGATCAAAAGTTGTGAACGCCATGACTTTGGCGTGGTGCTGCATTTGTTTTGACTGCATGCCTGTTTACCAGTGCGGTGACTCTAAATAGAGGCTATACTGGAACATCTGGAATTGATAGATTAGAAAGTAGAAGACTGTATTTCGAGGGCCAGCCATTGGTGCTCACCATCATTGTGTCCTGAGCATCGGGGTTAACCATCTTTTTCTCTCTGATCAATTTAGGCAGCCAGTTATGGGGGGCACAAGCTCCACTCCTAGAGCACAAAAGGCCATTGTGAATCATCCCAGTGCTGCCCTCATGGCTCTGAGGAGAGGATCCAGAAACCTTGTCTTTCGAGATTTCACAGTA
This sequence comes from Talpa occidentalis, assembly GCF_014898055.3. Classification (NCBI taxonomy): domain Eukaryota; kingdom Metazoa; phylum Chordata; class Mammalia; order Eulipotyphla; family Talpidae; genus Talpa; species Talpa occidentalis. The sequence continues at coordinate 42,038,942 of NW_023601653.1, read as the reverse complement.
AGCAAACCTGGAAAGTCTTATCTATAGACGGTCTAGATGTCTGAGTTCGATTCAGATCTTTATTCCTTTTCTCTTCCTTTCTTTTTAAGGATGAAAAAGAGGGACCAATAACTAAACACATCCGATTAACAGCTGCCTTAATATTAAAAAATATTGGTAAATATTCAGAATGTGGTCGCAGGTGAGTAATCTGTTTCTGTAGCCAAAGTGCATATATATCCTTTCACATCTAAATTAAAAGATGACATATCTGCATTTGATTCTCCGTTTTTCTCATAATTTGGTGATTATATCCAAAAGATACTCCTCTTATTTCAGGTAATCATAATCTCTTAAAAATCACAAATGTAAAAGTTGAAACAACCGAAAATTGGTATTCTCATGTTTTATTAGGTTCATTTTCTTGCTGGTCATATAATTGAGAACAAGCAGTAGTTCTGCTAAGGAAAAAGCCACTTGTTGATTGTCGAAGGGAAGAAATCAGTCATTTGAATTGTATCAAGTTGGAATTTAAAACAAAATTCACTTTAAAACAGGATTTTAATGAAATCAGTGAAGTCCTAAGATTCACCATAATACCCCAAAATTTATAGTTACTTTCTAATGGACTTCAGTGACAGAATACCCAAAAAATTTTTTAGATCTATGGAAACTAGAAATAATAACTTTAATCCTCAATAGAGCAAGTGTGGAATGTTCTCTGGATATCTCATGGACATGTTCCCTTGAAGCTTGAAGCTGATTTTGTAGGATTCCTGCTAAATCTCTAACTGAACATATCTCCAGCTCCTTTGTTGAGAAGTTCTCCTCTGAAGACATCGTGCCTTCCCATAGCCTCCCTCTGTCTGGCCTCTCTCCTCCCACACACTGTTAATTCTGTCTCCTGCACAGATCTTGAATCTTCTTGGTTCTCTCCCCCACCCATTTTACCTCACTTCAGATCTTTTTTTTTTTTTTTTTTTTTAAGATTTATTCATTTATTTATTTATTTATGCAAGCAAGCAAGCACTGGGTACAGTCAGAAGCGCGGGAGGGTGAGAGAATTCACCAGAGCCAGAGCGGGGAGCAGAGCAGGCAGAAGGACCAAAGTACACTGCTGAGGGGAGCAGCGGGCGGCAGGAGAGGTCTGCACACCATGTGGGACCCTCCTCCGGTGGCCGGGGAGCAGCCGGGGATTGAACCGGCGCTGCAGAGGCCGCGGGCAGCTTCGCAACCCAGCGCTCAACCGCTGCGCCACCGGGGAGGCCCACTTCAAATCTTTTAAGGTACTTATTGTAATACCTCCAACTGGACTTCCCCAACATGAAACAGGTATAAAATTATAAAAGAAAAAGGAATGAAATTGACTATATCAGATTTTAAAATTGTAAATGAAAGATGAATAAAACTTGAAAGTAAAGTTAGGAGGAGTATTTGCAATAGGAATATTTAGTATATCAAGTGAATATTTAGTATATCAAATGAATAAGAAAAACTTGTGATTTAGCACCTGTGTGCTGCCTTTCCTGTGTTTCCTCCCTTCCCTGTGGAGTTTCATTCTTTCTTTTTATATCTTGTTTGTTGTATTAAGCCTTTAATCTTTCTGGTTTTCAAAGGGTTTTTATACAGTTTGTTTCTCCTACCAGGCTCTGTGCAGTGACCACCTCGCACAGTGCCCAGTAGGGGACTGGTACTCTCCCTTCTTACTCCTTCAGGATTCAGCTTTAGCGTTACCATTTCCTTTCTGACATCTTTGCTCCCTTGCCCTGACCTAGAGTACAGTACCTACTCTCTGAACCCCATACACTGCAGTTCATTGCCTCAGATAGTGAGATCTAGAAAGCAGGAATTGAATACTCATTATTGTATCCTCTGTGCCTCGGATAGTGTTAGGAATGTAATACTGATTCAATAAGGACTCAGTTGCTAGAAGGAAAGATGCCTCACAAGTTCCTTTACTCGTAGATTTCTGATCTGGAGTTTGTGTAGACCATTGGAATTCTTAACGAAATTTTGTACTTTCTTAGAACTTTTTCCTTACTTTCAAATTTAACACTCTTCGACTTAGAGCAAAGCTACTTTGGCTAGGTCTAATAAAATTACTGACTTACAAGTTTCAGTTTTACTGTTTTTGTTTTGTTGTTGATTTTGTTGAAACCTTCTAAAAGTCTTTTGACATCTACAGTTACTAAGATCTTAGAATAGCAGATTGAAAAAAAAAAACAATTCATAAAAATCTAAACCTTCCCACTATTGAAATCCCTACACAGAACCTTTGTTGAGCATCTGCAATTGTGGGGAGTTTTGCTTAATAGGAATACTGATAAGAGAATCTTACAACACCCACATATGTGAAGAAGACAATGTAGGAAATCAGAGACATACAAAAGAAAATTTGCTGTTGAAATTTCTCATCTCTGGTGGAAGAAGTTATAGGCTGTGATTTTTTTTAATTTTTTTTCTTAAAGATTAATTTTTATTTATTTATGCATACAAGAACTAGGGTATGGGCCTGAGGTGGGGGGGGGGCGAAGATTCACCAGAGAGAGAATGGGGAGCAGAAGAGGCAGATCTACTGAAATCCACTGCTGAGGAGAGCAGCGGGTGAGACAGGAGAGGTCTGCTGCACCATCTGCTGCGCTCCCTGGCCAGGGATCAAACTCAGGCTACAGTGGCTGGTGACAGCTTGATAGTGCTGAGACTTTAACCCCTGCCCCAACAGGGAGGCCCCAGCTATGATTTTTTTAGACTAAAGCAAATTCTATATGCAGTATGAGAATTGTAGAACAATAGGAATGTGTATAGAAATGTGCCTTCATTCTTAACAGTACAATATTTTTTAATCTGAAATTCAGCATCTGATTATTTGAGTAATGTAAAATGTTTAAATGCAATTGATCTCCATGCTGATTAGGTTTAAGTTGAGAGAGTTACGGTCTACTTCTTCTGTTTTTGATGTATGTATCTTTTATTAATGTAATACACAGGTCTTATTTAAAAATCAAATGGTACTTGCTGTACACTAGTAATGAACAGTATGAAAAGAAATGAAGAAAACAAGTCTCTTTAAAATAAATCAAAAGAATAGATAATTAGGAATTCCAGTAACCAAGGAGGTTGGATACTGAAAACTACGAAACATTGCTGACAGAAATTAAAGAAGACATGAGAAATAGCCATCCCGCAGGACTCATAACCTCCTGATTTCAAAACTTACTATAAATCTACAATAAGCAAAACAGGTGGTATTGGCATAAAGATAGACAGTGAAACAAAATACCCCAGATTTAAGTCCTCACGTATATGGCCAAATGATTTTTAATGAGAGTGCAGGTTTGCTATTCATTGTGTCAAAGATGAGCTTTTCAACAAAAGCAGTTGGCAAACTGAATATTGATATGCTAAAGAATGAAGTTGTACCCTTATCTAACATGATGTTCAAAAATTAAAATGGATCAAACACTAAAAGCAAAAACTCAAACTATAAAATTCTTAGAAGAAAACAGAGTAAAAGCCTTATGATACTGAATTTGGCAATAATTTATTCAATATGATACCAAAGGCAAAAAAGTTAACAGTGTGAGATTCATCAAAATTAGAAACTTGTGCATTAGAAATGATCAGAAGGGCAATCTATAGACTAGGGGAAAATAATCACAAGTTCCATATCTCACAAGAGGGTTAAAATCCAGAATCAGGGCCTCCCTGTGGCCTAGGGGTTAAGTCTCAGCTCTATCACCACTGCAGCCTGAGTTCAATCCACAGACAGGGAGCAACCCACATGGCGCAGCAGATCTCTCCTGTCTTGCCCACTGCTTCCCTCAGCAGTGTATTTCAGTCAATCCATCTGTTCTGCCTGCTCTGTCTCTGGTGCACCTCTCGCCTATACCCCAGTTCTTGTATGCATAAATAAATCTTTAAAAAAAAAAAAAAAGTAATGCTGTAATAAACACGGGTGCAGGTTTCCTTTCGGATTAGCATTCTAGATTTTAAAACAACATTCTCCTTTAAAAATCTGATGGCAGGGCCTCTCTGGGGGCCTAGGGGTTAGTCTCAGGCTATCACCACTTCAGCTTGAGTTTGATCCCCGGCCAAGGAGCTGACCCAAATATGGCGCAGCAGACCGTTCCTGTCTCACCCGCTTCTCCCCTCAGTAGTTGATTTCAGTAGATCTGCCTCTTCCACTCCCCACTCTGTCTCTGGTGAATCCTCTCACCCCTGCCCCCTCCCCATACCTCTGGCCTGCACCCCCGGTCTTGTATACATAAATAAATCTTTAAAAAAAATTAAGAAGTAAAACTCTGAGGCCATTGTTCCATGTTTTACAGGCAGTTTTGCTGTTGGGAAGTCCAGTGACCCCCCTCTCGCCCAAGTCCCCATTCTTCCTCACGTGACTTACTTTCCCCGCTGGAAGTTCTTAGGCCTTTCTTAAATTTCATTTCCTGATATTCTGAAGTTCATGTTAATAGGGACTTGCTTGGTGAGCATGCTTTGTTGTCGTCGAAGTAGGCGTCGCATCTCCCTGGGCGGTTCCAGTCAGAAGTCCAAGTCCCTCTGGTGGGGAAGTGTCCCGAGTGCTGCCTGATCCCTGCCACCCCTGCTCTCTGTCCCCATTTCTTGAACTTCTGGTTTGGGGACTCTATGCCCTGATGGGTCGATTCTCTAATTTTATTTTCTTGTTTAGCTTTTATTTTTGTCTATTTGACCTAGTTTCTGGAAAGTTAAGTTATTGTCAAATCTGTTGAATTTGTACTTCACCTATTCTGCTTTAAATTCTAAGAGCTCCTTCTAGTTGCCAGTTGTCACTGCTTTGTAACATCCTGTCCTTCTGCGGAAAGCTGTGCATTCTCCCCTCTCTGTACTTCTGGTGTTTTAATTCTGCTCCCCATAGAACTAGCTGTTTTCCTTTAAATTCTTTGACTGTCTGGGGATTCTGTCTTAATTTTCTATTTGAAGAATAAAATACCTCCAACCTCACCCGAAGTCCTGGGTTTGTGACCCTCATTTACCCCTGGTGGTTGTCATGTTAGGGTCACTCGGGATGAGCCAATCTGTTCATTAGAGGCCCCTCAAATAGTGGTTTCCTCTGTTAAAATACTTTCTGACATGTTTATCATTTGGAAAGTACTGCTATAGTTTTATTTAAATGTTTGAAACTAAACTTTTTTCTTGTCAAAATGTGATTTGATTATAGAGGAGAAAGTTTGGTTTCACTTTGTAAGTTATTTTTAAATCAAATCAGCTTTTTTGTGATTATTTCTTTTCCTGAAAAAAAAAATCATAAAGGTGTCACAGTTCATTTCGAATGCATTAAATAAACTTTTGAAGTAAATTGTGTCTACAAGGGGAAAAAAATAGTATAAAAACCTAAAGTGTAAAAAAACTCAATGACGTGAACCTCCCACATATGCAGTCATCCCCAGAGCCAGAGACCCCTCCAAACTCCCGCCCATCCTCAACCAGCTTCCTCTGTGGGGTTTCTCTCCTGAGCTGCAGACAAACTTTGCCTGATCTGGAATTCCGCAACACACAATTGAATCAGCTTATGTTCTATGCGGGCATCTTCACCGTTGTTTGTAAGATCCACATGTAGCACTGCGTGTGGGTTTCTGTGTTGCTTGAACATACTCCCATTTATCTTTGCTGTTCCACCTTTTTTCCTGTTCCACTTTCAGTTGGATTGTTTGCACATGGATCGTTTCTAGTTTGGAACTATTAGGACTGATGCTGTGAATGGTGTATCCATGTTTCTTGGTCACATGTACATAGTTCTTCCGAGCTTTTATGAGGGATTGGTAATTCATGGATATCACAGCTTCAGTGTATAACGTCCAATAGTCCAAACAGGCTTATCATTTCACACTCCCTTTAGCAACGTATGAGAGGCTCTCAGTCACTCCACCTACTTGCCAACATTTGCTATTACAATTTTAATATTTAAGCCTTCTTTTGGATGTATGGAGTGTCCTATGGAAACTACATAAAAGCAAATTATCTACTAAACTACATAAATCCAAATTATCTCAAAATAAGGAAAAGAAAACATGAAAAGATGCCCCATTCCTTAAATCCTATCATATTTTTTTATTTTACCTCTTCCTTTGCTTTGCTATGTTAACAATTACTACAGTCCTCACATGTTAAATTTTGGCTTTGAATTTGAGTGACTTCCTTTCAAAATTCCTTTCCTCCTCTAGATGCTTTCATCCAGTTGTTTTCATTGACGGCACTGAAATGCTTGGGTTATCTAAAGCTGGTTGATTTGATTTTTCTTTCTAAAAAAAAATTGGTTTTGCATTTTGGATGTGAAAATTTTCTCACATAAGACAAACTTGAAATAATTTTGCAGCAAAGGCGTATATACAAACCCCTAGCTTTTACCATTGACATTTTACTGTGCTTTCTTCATCACATCTCTCACCATTCTCCCCTTTTGACTGATTTTTACCACTTTCTGCTCAGCCTTCAGCATCACTTTTCTTTGCTAGACAATAATCTTTCATCTTGGGCCTCCCCTGGTGGCGCAGCGGTTGAGCGCTGGGCTGCGAAGCTGCCCACAGCCTCTGCAGCGCCGGTTCGATCCCTGGCCGCCAATCCCTGGCCGCCGGCAAGGGTCCTACATGGCACGACAGACCTCTCCTGCCGCGCCTGCTGCTCCCCTCAGCAGTGTATTTCGTTAATCTGCCTGTTCTGTTCCCCACTCTGGCTCTGGTGAATCCTCTCACCCTCCCACACTTCTGACTGTACCCAGTGTTTGTATAAATAAATAAATAAATGAATAAATGAATGAATAAATAAATAAATAAATCTTGGTGGGGGAAATAATCTCTCATCTTTCGATATTCACATTATTATAGTAATTTTTAAGGTACAAAATCTCTTCTAAATTAATTTTCAAAAAACATTTTTTGTGAAGTAATATGGTATTCAGGTAATAGTTAAGGGAAATGTGACTTTAATTTTATTTTGGTAAGAATACGTAACATGAGATCTACCCGCTCATCAAACAGTGTCATAGGACAGACTTCTCAAACTTCTTCGTCTTGGATAAATGAAACAGCGCATAGGGATTACCCAACCCGTGGCCACCGCCATTCCACTCATTAATTCTGTATATTTGACTATTTTAGAGACACAA